>NC_044034.1:173391863-173998434 GCF_901765095.1 Microcaecilia unicolor | reverse complement strand
GTTGTCAAATTAGGTTTTCTCTTTTCACGCAGAACTATTCGCAACTTTTTGGATTTTCATGTACTCTGCTCCTTGGCGTACGCTTTCCTTAATTCAAGGTACGACTATTGTAACATCATTTACACGGGGATTACTAAATACAATATTAAAAGGCTACAGACTCTACAAATTACTGTCTTCTTTGTCGAGCGTCTCGCTAGGGTCACATCTCAGCACTTCTCCAGTGGCTTCACTAGCTCCCTATTAAATTTTAGGATTAAATTCAAGGTTGCAACATTAACTCATAAGGTTCTACACAGTACTTTTCCTGATTATCATTCCTCTGTGGTGATTCCCCACAGCTCTCGTACTTTATGTTCACTTCATGACAACAGGTTAGTTCTTCCTCATCCCTCTAAAACTCGATTAGAGTCTACAAGATTGAGTGCCTTCTACTTTATTTCACCTGCATTATGGAATTCGTTACCACAACATCTTTGCCTTGACACTTCATATTCTTCATTTAAAACATCTCTAAAAACATACTTTTTTCAGCAGGCCTATAGCACATGACCAGGCTGGTTTCTGCAGTGGGGGATGGGGCATTGTAAATGTTTGCTATGAATGTTTTACCTTGATTTGAATTCTGGCTAGTCTGTCTGTGATAGGTCTTTCCTATCTACCAGTGGCATAGCCAGACCTGAGATTTTGGGTGGGCCCAGAACTAATATGGGTGGGCACGCACGGTCTATATAAGTTTGAGTAGTGTCTCTTGGGATCCTACAAAATAATGCCTTAGAATTCACTTGATGCCCAACAGCTGCCCTGCATCAGTATAACCACATACATACTTAATGGAAAAATTGATATTTTTAAATATAATTACATTATCCCACAATCTCTCCACTGCAAAATGCTATACACAAACTTGTGCAAAAACACACTCATATCCTTACTAAACCATAACAGCACTAATTCCAAGGACAGGACGAGCTACAACCTTATGCTTGAAAAGGCAGAACTGTAATTACACTAGGCTCTAAAACACTAATACACTACCTTGTGAAAAAAAAAAGCAAAACAAAAAGGGCTGCAAATACTACACACTAACAGAATACTGCACCTTGATCAAACATGAAAAACACATGACACAAGGAACTAGAAATCAAAAAATATGAAGGCAAAATACTGAACTGGAAAGTTAACTCAAGAAGTCAGACTCAGCATGCAGCAATACCAGAAAAATTGAAACTTACATGCAAAATATCACAGATTCACATTTCCAAAAGCTGACATATTCCAATTAATAAATTCTGAATAAAATACTTTTTCTAACTTTGTTGTCTGATCTATTCGCTTTGGTCCCAGTGTCTTCTGTTTTATACAGTGTCTTCTTTCCATCTGATATTTTTCTCTCACCATGTCCACCATCCTCCTGTGTCCTTATGTGTCCTGCCTACCATCTGTAGCCCTGTCCCTATCCTTCCTCGTGTTTCAGTATCTGCCCTCAACGTGTTCCAAACCAGCCCTTAAACTCAGCAGTTTTCCCTCCATCCATATCCAGCATTTCTCCTTACTCCCCTCCATCCATGTGCTTCTACTTCCTCTGTCTTCCCTCCCCTCCATCCTTGTCCAACATTTTTCCTTCTCTTCCCTGTCCTCCACTCCATCCATGTCCAGCATTTCTCCTCTCTTCCCTCCCCTCCATCCATGCGCATCTCCTCCCTGACTTCTCTCCCCTCCCTCCATCCATCCATCCAGCAACTCCCCATTGTCCTCTGCTCTCTCCTCCATCCACCCATATCCAGCAAATGTCCTCTATCCCCTGCATTCATCCATCCATGTTCAGCAATTCTCCTTTCTCCCCTGCCCTCCCCTCCATCCATCCATGTCCAGCAACTCTCCATTCTCCCCTGCCCTCTCCTCCATCCATCCATACCCAGCAAATTTCCTTTCTCCCCTTTCTCCTCCATCCATCCATGTCCAGCAATTTTCCTCCTTCCCCTGCCCTCCGCTCCATGTCCAGCAATTTCTATTCTTTCCCCTACCCTCCTCTCCATCCATCCATGTCCAGCAACTCTCCATTCTCCCCTGCCCTCTCCTCCATCCATCCATACCCAGCAAATTTCCTCTCTCCCCTTTCCCCTCCATACATCCATGTCCAGCAATTTTCCTCCTTCCCCTGCCCTCCTCTCCATCCATACATGTCCAGCAACTCTCCATTCTCCCCTGCCTTCTCCTCCATCCATCTCCAGCAAATTTCCTCTCTCCCCTGCCCCCTCCATCAATCCCTGTTGTCCGGCAATTCTCCTCTCTCCCCTGCCCATCCTATTTATTTCAATCCCCTTCCCCATTCTATCTGTCATTTCCCTCGCCCCCCTTCAAAAGAACGACAACGTGGATGCAGCAGCTCACAGGTTTGCTTGCCCTGTGTTTTGAGTGAACGGCGACGGCTGTGCGGAGGAGTGAAAACCAAATCGCTTCTTTCCTTACAATGGACTAGATGGGCGGGCTGGCTGGCTCACTTCCACTCCATTCCCGAAGTTGCAGCGTAAAAGCAGCAAGCAGCGAGTCAGTCTCGACTCCGTCCTTCGCTTCCTGCCGGACTCTCTCTGTGCCGTGACCGTCCCGCCTTCCTCTGATGTCATTTCCTTTCAGGCGGGCGGGACGCTGAGAGGGCAGGAAGCGAAGGACGGAGTCGAGCCTGGCTCGCTGCTTGCTGCTTTTACGCCCGCTCGACGTTGCGGGCAAAAAACTAAGTCATCATCGTCATCGTGGAAGGTGAGGGTCGCAAAAGACTGGGCGGGCCTGGGCCCACCCAGGCCCACCCGTAGCTACGCCCCTGCTATCTACTCATTGGTATTCCTTTCTGATTTTCTGTTTTATTACTTTTTATGTAAACAGTTTTAATTTGCGTGCAAGAAAAGTTGTAAATTAAATTTTTAATAAACCATAAACATGGGATTTTCCCACATGCTAAGCTCAGATTCAAGGCAGAAGTATTTAGGGTTTTTAATTTTTTTTTAATTTTGCAGGTCCTCAGGTTCCACAGGATTTGTAAAAAAATTAACATAGGAGCACTTACCACCTCTTTAGGAGGCGCTTACCCTCAGTTTCTATATATGGTGACTAAAGTTGCATGCTCAAATCAATGCACATTGCCAATTTACACTCGAAACAATTCATTATTGAGCCAATCAGCATCAATAACTGGCTACTAACAACCAGTTACTGGTGTTAATTAGCCTTAATTGGGATTTAAGCACAGATCGTATTGTATAACGATCCACACATGAATCTTAAGACACGTATTTTGGTGGGAGCATGTATAGGGGCATTTATTTACTATTTATTTATTACATTTGTACCCCACGCTTTCCCACACAATGCAGGCTCAATGCGGCTTACATAGTAATTTGCAATACAAAGTTATAGAATAGAAATGTCAAAAACAGTAGTGAAACAATGTAAAGTTGGGCTTGGTAGTGTATGATAAGTTGAGCTTGATAATATATGACTAGGAAAAGAAAGGTTAGACAAGATAGGATAGTATGATTTGGGCGAAAAGGGGTAAGGAGGGATAGAAGTAAGGAGAGATGGAGAAGAGAAAGATGGGAGGTCGGTATCTAAGTCAGAACAGAATTGGGAGTGGAATACACCCAATCCATGCTGTAAATGCAGATGACTTAAGTTAGGTGCGGATTAGGCACTTAGGCGCTAATCTATAAAAGTGCAAATGTCCATACCACTCAATGCATCATTTTATCAGTAGAAAAGTATCTAAAGAAACTATTATCATTTTATCAGTGCAATTTACTGAATTGAGTCCTGTTTCCAGTTCCACATTAATTCAGCATTTGACAGTTTGGGGTAAGTTCAGTAAATGGCGCTTAAAGATTGGTGCCGAAAAATAGCGCTTACTGCTATTCTATAAATGGCACTCAAAGTTAGGCACTGTCTATAGAATAGCACTAAGCTCCGGGATTCGTGACTACATTTAGGTGCAACCATTTACACCAAAAAACCCTTGGTGTAAATCCCAGCACCTAAATTAGATGAATTCCCTCTTATTCTATAACAGCGTGCATAAATTGTACGAACATCCCTGATCCGCCCATTCCTTCCCATAGCCACAAACCATTTTGGAGCCAGGCGTAATATTTATGCACAGATATGGGTGCATGAATATATGCGTGAAATTTTTAACTCATGCAAATTAGCACAGATAATTGTTAGCTCCCAATTATTGTCGCTAATTGGCTCGTAATTCAATTAAATTGTGCATACAAATTGGGCACATGCTGAAATTTGCATGTGCAATTTAAACTACAATTTGTAGAATTAGAGGGTTAGTGCAAACTAATGTGAACATGCTAGCTGGTTAACGATTTCATGCCCAATCTATGCCTGTGCCACGCCTCTCTAAAAAAAATAAACTGGGGAAACATTCTATAAATGGGGATGAAAATTAGGCACAGATAAAAACTGGCATCAATGTTTTTGTATAAAATGCACTCTGAGATGAGCACATTTTACAAAAATAGCAATGAGTGCTGAATTCAGTGCTCAAATTTGGGTGCGAGGACTTACGCTATCTGAAATGTGGTGTAAAACCTGGGGTGCAAGTTGGGCACAGATCCCCACTATTCTGTAACACTGCACGCATCTTCTGTGAACACCCCTGACCCACCCATGCCCCTCCCACACCCCCTTTTGAGTTGCGCCCGAAGGATTTCAGGACACACCTTCTTAAGGACGCTCTTAATTTGAGATGACATAGGGGTTCATTTTCACAGCATTTAGACTTATAAAGTTCCATGACTTAAAGAACTAAATATGGTTCTTGACTTTCAAGTTAAATATCACAGTTCTGTTGAGGGATTGAAGAAAAATCCACATGTGTGTTAGAACCCATCTTTTAAACTATCCGGAATATTTAGAACCTTGCCGTAGTAGAAAGTAAGTTTACATCTTTTTGAAGTATGCAAAGGTCATAAAACATCTAGCTGGGTGACCCAGGAGATCCAGGGCAACCCTGTAATTATGAAATAGGGATTGCTGGGGGCACTGCAGTGGACTTCACAAATTGCTCCCAGGTGCATAGCTCCCTTACATTGGGTGCTGAGCCCCCCAACACCCACTCCCCACAACTGTAGCCCTAAGGGGTGAAGGGGGGCACATACATGTGGGTACAGTGGGTTTCGGGTGGGTTTTGGAGGGCTCACATTTACCAGCACAAGTGTAACAGGTAGGGGGGATGGGCCTGGGTCCACCTGTCTGAAGTGCACTGCGCCCACTAAAACTGTTCCAGGGACATGCCTACTGCTGTCACGGAGCTGGGTATGACATTTGATCATGGCAAAAAATATTTTTAAAGCTTTATTTATTTATTTATTATATTTGTATCCCGCACTTTCTCACTAAAAGCAGGCTCAATGTGGCTTACATAGTAATAGGTAACACAGAATTTTGTTATGTAAAGTAGGAAATTACAAGTATAACATAATAGAAGGATGGATGGGTAGTAAATGGATGGATAGGTAGGTAGAGACAGGTGATAGAGAGAGGAGGGTAAGGTGGGAGATAGATTCTGGGTCAATGTCATTTTCTCTTCAGTATATGTAAGGTAGATGGGTTCATGAGATTAATCTGGGTCTTTTGGGTAGGCTTGTTTGAATAGATGGGGTTTTAGTGCTTTTCTGAATGGTAGGTGGTCATGGATTGCTCGGATAGGTCTAGGGACAGCGTTCCATAGACGGCTGCCCAGGAAGGAGAAATTGGATCCATTATAAGTTTTGTACTTGAGACCTTTACAGCTGGGGTAGTGCAGGTTGAGGTACTTCTGTGAGGATACAGACATGTTTCTTGCTGGAAGGTCGACCAGATTTATCATATAGTTTGGAGATTCTCCGTGTATTATCTTGTGGATTAAAGTCTGGGCTTTGAAATTGATACGTTCTTTGATTGGGATCCAGTGCAGTCTTGCACGAAGTGGCAGGGCCGCCGAGAGACTGGGCCGGGCCCGGGACAAGGCCGCCCCCTGCCCCACCCCCTGGGCCCCACCCCCACTGCCACCCCCCCAGGTTGTCATCGTCGCCCCCCCCTGAGGGGGGCCCTGCACCACAGTCCCACCCGCCTCCGCCACCAGGCCGGGCCCCTTCCACCCAAACCCCCGCCAGCAGAAATGCTGTCTTCTGACTGCGGCATGCGCTGCCCACACAGACGCGCTCCTCTCAGCTGATCTTCGCTGTACTTTGCAGGGCTTCTGGTGCGTCTGATGTCCTGCAAGTCAGATGCACAGACGCATAGAAGCCCTGCAGAGTACAGCAAAGATCAGCTGAGAGAAGCGCGTCTGTGTGGGCCACGCACGCCGGAGTCAGAACAGAAGACAGCACTTCTGCTGGCGGGGGTTCGGGTGGAAGGGGCCCGGTGGCGGGTGGGACTGCGGCGCCGGGCCCCCTTGGAGGCCTGGGCCCTGGGAATTTTGTCCCCCCTGTCCCCCCCTCTCGGCGGCCCTGCGGAGAGGAGTTGCACTCTCAAAACGTTATCTGCCAAAGACGAGTCTTGCTGCTGTATTTTGGGTGGTCTGAAGTTTTTTAGGATATAGGCTTTGCAGCCTAAGAAAATACTGTTGCAGTAATCAGCATGGGTAAGTACCGTGGATTGCACTAAATTCTAGAATGTTTTCTGGTTTTACGCGTTTCAATATCCACATCATAGGGAACATTTTCTTTGTGGTGGATGTGGCGTGATTGTTGAGGGAGAAGTGGCTGTCTAGTGTCACTCCAAAGATTTTCAGGTTTTCAGAAATGGGGATTGTAGTGCCGGAGATGGTGAGATTAGATGGGGGAATTGTGGAGTGCTGAGATGAAAGGATTAGGCACTGTGTTTTTTTTTGTTCAATTTCATCCTAAAGGCGTTGGCCCAGGAGGTTAAGATGTTCATGCCCATGGATATTCTATCAGAGATTTCTGATAGGATCTTGAGGTGATGAATCCTTTTATCCAGTTAATAATGTTACCGCCGATTCCAAGTTTGTCCAATAGTTTGGTTAGTATGTTGTGATCTACCATGTCAAATTCACTGGATAAGTCGAATTGTAGAAGGAGGATGCTGTTTCCAAATGCAATTTCTTGTCTGAATTTGGATATTTGGGCAACCCTGAGAGAAGGATGCCCATCTCCTGATTTGTGTCGGAAGATAGGCGCCCTTCTCTTTCGAAAATAAGCCTGCTTGTCTCCCAAATTCTATAAATGTTTTCCAAAGTTAAGGGGTGCAGTTACAGGGCTGGTTATTCATGTAATGCAATTAATTAGCACTCAATTGGTGAGAAAAGCCAATAATTGAAGGTGACAAGCTCTAATTGGCTCTGCCTGGTTACTGCGGAAGCCCTTACTATCACTTAAATAGTTGATGGTAGGAGCTTCCCCTGGAAATGGCCATACACCAATCCCTGTGATTACCACTGGGCCATTTCTTTTTTTTTTTTTTTTTGCCAAAACCAACCTTTTACCCACTGCAGTAAAGGGGAGCCTCGGTGCATGGCAAATCCACGTGCTGACGCCACCACAGACCCCCACGCATTGAAACTCTGGAGCTCCGCCTGTCTCTTGGGCCCTGCACATGGAACGGGTAGCATTTCAGAACATGCTACCTTAGAGGTTCTGGATTTGAGCTTTCTACCTAAGAGTCTAAATTTGGCTTCCAGAACTTCTCTCCCACATTTTCCTATGTCACTGGTACCCACATGTACCAAGACAGTCGACTCCTCCCCAGCACTATCTAAAATCCTATCTAGGTGATGCGTGAGGTCTGCCACCTTCGCACCAGGCAGGCAAGTTACCAGGCGATCCTCACATCCACCAGCCACCCAGCTATCTATATGCCTAATGATTGAATCACCAACTACAACTGCTGTCCTAACCCTTCCCTCCCGGGCAGCACTTGGAGACGTATCCTTAGTGCGAGAGGATAGTACATCCCCTGGTGGGCAGGTCCTGGCTACAGGAGTACTTCCTACTTCTAGGAGACCTCCCTCCTCCAAGGTAGCACAGGGCTACCAGATTGGTGGTGGGACTTCTCTACAACATCCCTGTAGGTCTCCTCTATGTACCTATCTGTCTCCCTCAGCTCCACCAAGTCTGCGACTCTAGCCTCAAGAGAACAGACACGTTCTCTGAGAGCAAGGAGCTCTTTGCATCGGGCACACACCACACACATATGACATCTCACAAACGGGAGATAATCATACATGTGACAATCAATGCAAAAGACTGGATAGCACCTCTCTCGCTGCTGGACTGCTGACTCCATCTTAGTGTTTTTGAGTTTTTTAATAATTTAAAACTTGCTACAGTATTAAGGGATAAAACCGTCTTTTAGTTTATATAGAGGCATATTTTCAAAGCACTTAGCCTTCCAAAGTTCCATAGGTTTCTATGGAACTTTGGAAGGCTAAGTGCTTTGAAAATATGCCAGATAGTATATTGTATGATTTATTTAGTTTTTCCTTCTTAGATGTTAATGAAATGTATTTAAAACTCTGTAAAAGCACTCCTTGGTTGTTACCCTAATTACAATAACAGACTATAAATGAAGAGTTGTCCTAGGGGTGGGCGGGTGTTGGTGAGGGTGGGTGGGAAGACTAAACTAGATCCTGTAGTGCCTGCTACAGTCTATCTGTTAATGCTGTGCTACAAAGTTTTTAAAACTAGGGGGAAAAGACTATCAGGGGCATTTTCGAAAGAGAAGGGCGCCCATCTTCCGACAAATATGGGAGGAGTGACTGCAAATCATCCCTACCCTATGAAGAATCAATTGGTGCATAAATAGGGTAACAAAGATGGGAGTAAATAGGGAAAGGGCCGAGGGAACCTTTCAAAGTGGAAGACATGAGTTTTTTTGAAGTGAGGGAGGGGACCCAATGTTGTTGGCTCCTTAAATTTTGGTTTCAGTACATACTGTTGACAAACATAGAGGCGTATTTTCAAAGCCGGTTCAACCGGCGGTAAGAGAAGACTGGGTGGGAGACTTCCCATTCCAATGGGCTGATGGAACGGTTTGTTACCTGGGTGTGTTGATCCCATCAGACCTTGCTCGCTTATACTCGGTAAATCTGGGGCCATTGAAAGATAATCTGTCGGCCACTCTACAGGGATGGAGGGGGCTGCCAATCTCACTACACGGTCGTATAGCTTTATATAGCATGATATTGTTCCCTAAGTGGACGTACATCCTGCAAATGCTCCCGCTTATCTTGAGTTACAAAGAAGATAAATGGCTCCAAAAACAGCTTAATGGGTTTTTATGGCAGGGGAAAAGAGCACGCATTGGGATCAAGACACTCATGCGGCCAAGGGAGAAGGGGGGACTGGGGCTTTTAGATCTGAAACTCCTTTCCATGGCAAGTGGTTTACGTCATTTATTGGACTGGTTCCGATCTACTGAATACTTTTCATGTACAAGGATTGAAACCACTCTGACAGAGCCCCTCCACTTTGCGTATTGGCTACACGCACCATCAGACCACTTAACCCCGGTGGGACCCTACAAATACATCTTGTACCCCCTGCGCAAAGTGTGGAAATATCTAAGTAAAATCTTTAAATGGAATAATTTTGTGTTGCCTTTGTTGCCGATTCAGGGCAACCCGGCATTTCCAGAGGGGGGGGGGGGGGGTCGTCCCCCTTGCTAAGATGATGGACTACCCGGGGGATCCACTTTTTGTCCCAGGTGGTAACAGAGCAGGTGACTATAAAAACTTTCAGGCCCTGTGTGAGGAATACAAGTTAGAGCGGGGAGACATATTTGCTTACTTACAAATGAAACATTACATTCAGTCACTGCCTGCTGACTCCCTGACGCAGGGAGTTTGGGAGCGTCAAGATGAGCTGTTGGGATTGGTGGCACAACAGAGAGTCCCGTTGAAATATTTTCACGGCTGCTTAAGAGATTCTTTAGAATCATTTGATACCACATTTATTTGCACTTTGTGGAGTCATGAACTGAAATGGCGACTGGAGCCGCAACAAGTGGAGACCTGCCTGAAATCCACCCACAAGGTGACTGAGAATGCAGCCTGGTGGGAGCTGAACTATAAGTTTATATTATGATTGCATATTTCACCTCACAGGGCTTACAGAGCATCACTGAGAGAGACAGATGATTGTCCCAAATGCGAGAGAGGGGGGGCCTCCCTGGGCCATATGTTCTGGTCTTGTCCAGCAGTGTCAGAATTCTGGTCAGCCTTGGGTCAGCAGGTGTCTGTGATGTGGAAGGTGTGATGGTCACCCACCCCTGGACAATTGTTTGATATCTTTTTGGTACGGGGGCATAAACCGGAGGGCCTGAGAGCTTTTCTGAAGAGATCAGTGTTGATGGGGAAGAGAACCATTTTACAGAAGTGGCTTAACCGGGAGGCCCCTTGCACATCACATTGGCGCTGGGCTATGATGCAATGTTGTTCATTGGAAAGACGAGGGGTCAGTGATTTGGTTTCCAGTAAGGGAGACCGGCTCTGTAAGATTTGGTCACCGTTCTGGGATTCACTCACTCCTTTTGCAAAAAGTAGAATACTGAATTGCTAGGGGGGGGGAGGGGAGTAGGGGGGAATGGGGGGGGGGGGGTAAGGAGGGGCAGGATTGTGTAGGGGGGGAGAAAAGTAAACTACGAATGTCTGACACTTTCTCTGTAATAGTAATGTGACTGTCACAGTTTTTGTAACAAGTTATATTGGTTATGGTATTATTGTATGTATAAATGTTGTGCCAATAAACAGATTAAAAAAAAGTTACATAGGGGCCCTTTCAATAAGTGGCAGTAAGCCTACCACAGGCTTACCATGCACCAATTTGGAGCTACTGCCGGCCCGACGTGGGCACCGGCAGCAGTTCCAACCCTAGCATGCACCATTTCCCGCGCTAGGGAAAATTGGCCACGATTTTTAGAGTGGCTGTTACCCAGTGGTAATTGGGCAGTGCTGCATGCTACCCAGTTATTACCGGGTTAGAATGGGACCCTTACTCCCACCTCAATGGGTGGCAATAAGTGCTCCCCCAAGCATGGCCACGTAGTAAGAGCATGGCCATGTTTTTTACAGCCTTTTTACCCGCTGCGGTAAAAAGAGCTCCAGCGTGTGGCAAAAATGGCCCCCGCCGCTAGAGCAGGGCCCTTTTTACCACAGCTTAATAAAAGGGTCCCATATTAACCTATGGAACTTTGTAAGTCTAAATGAGCCCTTCAACGTACTAAAATGGAACGAAACAAAAAAAAATTAACAAAATGAAAAACAACGCCAAGAAAACGAAACAGGAGCAAAATGGAAATCATCTCTTTTCAAACCCCTTTCAGTCAATCTTCATGCAAAGCATGTATGACAGGTGCTTGCATGCAATAAGGAAAATGAGGTTTTCTGCATTTTAAAGACTGTTCCCAAACTGTTCATAGAAATCTATTCATCCTAGCAGCCTAAATATGAACATCTCAAGCACAATGCATCAATTAATCGTGGCAATGCTTGATTACGCTCATTAGCTTTCTTGCAGCTTACAGCAGGCAAGTGTACCCTGTGCCGCATTATACACTCTCAAACAACAACACTTCAATCATGCTGGGTATTAGCAAAACAATCCTTTGGAAACAGCAGGCCTTTAATTACTTCGTGTGCTTCTTAATTTATCACTTGAAGACAAAAGGCTTCCCAGTCACCAGAAGTTTTGTTTCAGAACTTAAATTGGACTCCATGGAATGACTAAAAATACTGTATTCTGAGAAACAGAAGGCATGGAGGCAGCTTCAGTGGGAAAATCCCAAAAGGAATGGATAACGGAACACATCTAAAAATACTTTGGTTTCATTCTTTTATTAAGTTAGTTATTACACTTTCTCCTCTGACTCCAGACATTCCCTTTGTGTCATGGGATTTCAAAATCGTTTTTCATAGGATACAATAGGCCAGGGGATTATGAGCAACTGAATGGATGACATTTCTAAAGTTAAGTAGCCACCATCACATCACTGAAGTTCATTAGATAGTTTGGTTTGCTTGTATATTTAAAAGCCCATTTTAGAAAGAACATTGAGATTGAAATTGAGATGGCTGGGTCAGGACACGCCTGGTTCTGCCTATATTTTACAAAAAAAACACCAAACATGGGGGTCCTTTTACTAAAGGGCTTCTGCATGGCAACGGACTTGCCCCGTGGCAACCCAGAACTACCACCGGCCCAACGTGGCCACCGGTGGTAGTTCCGCCTTGAGCTCGCACCATTTCCGGCGCTACAGAAAATAATTCTGTAATTTCTAGTGGGGCGCTAACCTGGCGGTAAGCGAGCAGCACCATGTGCTGCCTGGTTACCTCCAGGTTACCGCGGGAGCCCTTACTGCCACCTCAGTGGGTGGCAGTAAGTGCTCCCCCACATAGCCATGTGGTAAGAATAATCTTATCACATGGCCAAGTCTTTTTTAGGGACTTTTTACCTGCTGTGGTAAAAAGGGCCCTGGCTTGCAGCAAAAACAGCACCCACAGCTACTGCAGGGCCCTTTTTACCGCAGCTTGGTAAAAGGACCCCATGGAGGCTTCTGTAAAATATGTATAAGGACATGCGGGATTGTATTTGTATTTACTGGCATGCATAGTGGGAGCAGACATTTTACATGTGGAAAAAATGAGTGGCACAATCCCAGCAGCTTCTAAGTGAAAGCACCAGGATTTCCACATAGAAATGGTGATTTTGCAACTTCCATATGCAGGGCCATGCCTAGGATCTCCGGCGCCCCCCTGCAGTTTGCCCGCCCCGCCCCCCGAAAACGATCGTTACACTACCCGCCCTCTTCTCCCCAGATCCTTTTCCTTTTTTTTTGTTTAAATTTACCTCTGTCCGGCGGCAGCGTAGCGTTAGTGAGAAGGAGGCGGCACTCCCCCGCCCCAACGTGTCAGTCTTCCCTTCGCTCAGTTCCGCCTTCTTCTGACATCAGAAATGACGTCAGAAGAAGGCGGAACTGAGCGAAGGGAAGACTGACACGTTGGGGCGGGGGAGCGCCGCCTCCTCACTAACGCTACGCTGCCGCAGGACAGAGGTAAATTTAAACAAAAAAAAAATGAAAAGGATCTGGGGAGAAGAGGGCGAGGTAAGCATGGTGCGGCAGGGCGCCCCCCAGAGGATGGCACCCTCCTGCCATGCTTACCTCGCTTACTGTGTTGGCACAGCCCTGTCCATATTTAAGTACCGGCATTTTCATATCTAGTGTAACAGTTACTAACCTGTGGGAAGGTCATGCATTTGGGTCTCAAAAACCCAAGACAGCAGTACACTTTAGGAGGTGAAGTACTTCTGTGCAGAAAAAGAAGTGGCACTTGGTAGTGATTGCATGTGATGATGTTAAAGTGGGCAAACAGGTAGAAAAGGCCATGGCAAAAGCCAGAAGGATGCTTGGATGCATAGGGAAAGGAGTGGCTAGTAGGAAAAAGGAGGGGATGATGCCCCTCTATACAGGGCCACCGAGAGCCAGAGCCGGGCCCGGGACAAGGCCACCACTCGAGGTCGTCGTCGTCGTCGCCGGACCCCCCACCCGAGGTTGCCGGACCCCCCTCCACCCGCTACCGGGCCGGGTCCTGCACTAACCTTAAACGCCTCCTTTCAGCACGTTTGCAGCAAGCAGCAGCAGGGCAGACCTCTCCTTCCTTCCGTGCCCCGCCCTCACGGACGTTACGTCAGGCGAGGGCGGGACACGGAAGGAAGGAGTGGCCTGCCCTGCTGCTGCTTGCTGTGAACGTGGTGAAAGGAGGCATTTAAGGTTAGTGCTGGGAGCGACGAAGGGAGGGCGGGTCGGACTGCGGTGTCGCTGGGCCCCCTCTGGAGGCCCGGGGACTTTTGTTCCCCCCTGTCCCCCCCCTCTCGGCGACCCTGCCTCTATAAGGAATGGAGGAGTGGCCTAGTGGGTAGGGAACCAGTCTTGACATCCCAAGGTGTCCAGTTCAATCCCAGTGCTGCTTCTTGTGATCTTGGGCAAGTCACTTAACCCTCCATTGTCTCAGGTACAAACTCAGATTGTGAGTCCTCCAGGGACAGGGAAATGCCAAGTGTACCCGAATGTAACTCACTTTAAGCTAATACTGTGTACAATTCTGGATACCGCACTTTCAAAAAGATATAAACAGGATAGAGTCGGTCTAGAGGGCAGCTATTAAAATGGTCAGTGGTCTTCATCCTAAAGCAAAATTGGGACAGACTTAAAAATCTCAGTATACATACTTTGGAAGAAAGGTAGGAGAGGGGAGTTATGAGAGATGTTCAAATACCTACACGGCATAAATGCACAGGAGGCGAGTCTCTTTCAATAAAAAGGAAGCTCTGGAATGAGGGATCATAGGATGAAGATGAAAGGGAACAGACTCAGGAGTAACCTAAGGAAATATTTCTTCATGGAAAGGATGATGAATACATGGAATGGTCCTCCAGTGGACTTAGCGGAGACAAAAATTGTATCTGAATTCAAGAAAGGGACAAGCACATAGGATCTCTAAGAGAGAGAAAGGGATAGTAGATAGCCTGGATGCGCAGACTGTAGGCCATATGGTCTTTATCTGCCTTCATTTTTCTCGGTTTCTATTCGTACATGTTCTCAGAGGACAGCAAGACTTAAATTCTCACTTCTGGACAATAACTCCAATGGAGCCTGACATGGGAAACAGCATCTTAGCAACTCTTTCTAAAGGCTTTTGGGTACTCTCACCATACATTCATGCCTGTTCCCACCTGTTGCTGTCATGCAAGACCTCTTCAGTTCATTACAAGCTAAAAGAATATAACTCCTTAGGGAGATAGAAGAATTGTGAGGTTGTTGTTTTGAAAATTTCATAAGTCACACGGGCTATGTATTTTCCACACTCCATGCTTTTGGCTACTAGTGAGCGGTGTTCCTCTACCTTGTCCCTAGGAAGAGTGTCTGAAATATGCAATATGTTCTGTAAGTACATGTCCATGAACAGCTGATAGAATGCTATGCGGGATGAGAACCTAATATTCTGAATCTCTTCCCAAAAGATTCCAATGTCCTAACCTCCCTCCCAGGGGGGCACGAAGGAGTGAGTCTTGAAACTTTAAGCTCTTTTAAGTATGGATTCAATCATCATGGAATAATAAGGAACTGATTGGTCTTTATCTGATGTCATGTGCTACATTATTATGACTGGCCAGAGTAGTAGACTGGAGGATCTGATTGGTCTTCATCTAATGTCATTTGCTACATTATTATGACTGGCAGAGATGGACTATTGCATCATCACATTCCTGTTACAGAGCCTCCACTGAAAGTGGTTAAGTAAAGAAATTCACATAATGCTCCTGGGAAGTTTATTTAGGAGCTGTGCCAAAAGAGTTTTTGAATCCACTAATAACAGTAATGACATAGTATGCATGCCCTTACATGGGTCTCTCCCACACGCTAAGGCCATTTTTACCACAGCCAGAAAATGGACGATTTTCCATTTTCCTAATTAATGACCTTGTGCTATTGTTGCCATTAGTGCCTGGCCATTACCAAAAATTAGAATGAGACCTTACTGCCAAGCATTTTACAGGCAGTAAGGGCTCATGTGCTAAACCTGTGCGAATCAATTAGCATGCAGTAATGTGGCTATGCTAACTGATTCGCACTGCCATGTCCACTCTTGGAGAAAAATGTAGAGATTTTTTTTTTAAGCGTGAAGTTTGTGCAAGTACTTTGGGATTTTACCACAGGGCACCTCGACAGGTCCTTTTAAGCTGCAGTAAACGCGTGCTTGCGTGTACCGCAGTTTAGGACCCCTTAGAAAAATTACCTGAGTAAACTGCCAATAAAGCTTCATCCTCTTGGCTTTGGCATAATTGCATTCAATAAGTCTGGGTCTGCTGTTCACATCCACCAAGCATCTGTTGTCGTCATCGTCCACAGTAGGACTGAGTACACCTACATGGATCTGCTGGTTACTCGTGTAGTAGACGTTCTACAAGGGGGATAAAAGTACACTTAAGACCCATGCTACAAACAGTTTCTTTGAAAAGAACCCCCTTGACTTCACAAGCTACATTTAAAGGTTAGGGGCCCTTTTACTAAAGGGTTTTAAGCCTTAACATGCGGTTAGCACGCTAAAAAAGGGCTTACTACAAAATGTGTTAAAGCATTTTGCAGTAATTTGCCTGTTGGCATGTGCTAATTGCATGTAATTTACTTATTTTTATTATTTATTCATGAGGGGGGTGCCATGTGTGGGGAATGGGCGTAGAAGAGTTATCCAGCTAGTGCACTCTGATTAGCGCATGCTAACTGGATAATGTGGACTTAACGTGGGAGCACTTAACACAGGAGGCATAACTGCTAAATACCACTAAACAGGAGGTGAGAAGTGCTCCTGCATTAATCTGTTGCAAGCCCCGCATATTAATTAAAAAATTAGTTTGAACATTTGGTTATGAATTTGGCCAATAGGTACACTACACTCCAACATATGCAAAAAAAAATAAATAAAAATTGAAAGCATAATGGAAGTTTAAATGCCCACATAAACAAAACCGCTCATTTGAAAGACTACTTTTAATGGTACAGTAGATTCAATACCATGATTCAGTACTGATTCAGGGAAAAACTGTCTGCCAAAATACTAATATTACTTTCTACAACACCCATCATTCTAGGAAGATCACTGCTCACACACAGTTCAATTAAGAATCCAGCTCCCACATATTTCCCCTCTGGGTCTCATGCTGGACATAACAGTTTCACATGTACGGATGTGCAAATGAAAAATCTAGCACTGTACGAAATGCAATAAAAAGCCTGTGGGGCTGAGGTGAGTTAGAATTTGATTCTCCAGGCTTCTACCTATTACTCTTTTATTAGATTCTAGCAATCTGTAATGATGACTTTGTTATTAAAGCTTAAATCTAGATTGTTCTAATAAAATATTGCTCTGATATGAAAATGATCATTTGAAATGGGTTATAATTTAATTTCCTTGGTTAATGGGTAATAACTATGAGGTCTGCTTCTGTAGAGGCTGATCCATTAACCCATAGGTTTTCTGATGGGTTACTGTCCTCATTTCATGCAAAGTTTTGCTACATATGCAAATGAGCTACATGGATGGTCAGCATAAAAAACACCTCTTAAAGGCGTAGCTTTGTTTTTTTGCAAAAAAAGAACTGTGAAACATTTTCTGTGAATCCAGTTTTGCTAAAGTCATCTGCTTTGCATGATTTTGGGGTCCTTTTACTAAGTTGTGGTAAGCACTAGTGCCTGCTTACTGCAGTATAATGGACCAGATTCTATTTACGGTGGCGTAGCCACAGGTGTGCCTGGGTGGGCCTTGGCCCACCCAGTTAGGGCTCAGGCCCATCCAACAGTAGCACACATTTAGCTTGGCCAGACTTCCCCCTGATGGTAACAAAAACACTACTCTCCATGATAGTTTTCAGTGCATGCTTGCTGCAGACTGCCAAGGTGCAGAGAAACATTTTTCCACCAGCTGAGATATTTTTTTTGGTGTTGGGGGAAGAACACTTGGTGCCCACCCACTTCTTGCCTAGGCCCATCCAAAATCTGCTGTCTGGCTATGCCCCTGACGGTACCTGAAAAATTGGTGCCGAAAAAATTTCCGCTTACGTGTAATCTATAAACTGTGCCTAGATATAGGTATGATTTATAGAATACTAGTAAAACAGGCCCATTTCTGACACAAATGAAACGGGCGCTAGCAAGGTTTTCTTGAGAGAGTGAATGTGTGAGTGTGTGTGTATGAGAGAGAGAGAGAGTGAGTCTGGGTGCGAGTGTGTCTGTGAGAGAGTGTGTGTGTGAGAATGAGAGTGTGTGCAAGTGCGTATGTGAGACACAGTGTGAGAGTGTGTTTCACACAGATACAGTGTGTGCGAGAGAGAGAGTGTGTGTGAGACACAGACTCTCTGTGAGACTGAGTGTATGAGACCAAGAGAGAGTGTGAGTGACTGTGTGATACATAGTGAATGTGATACAGTGTGAGACACAGAGTGTGTGAGAGGCAGTGTGTGAGAGTGAGAAAGACATTGACTGTGAGAGAGAGAGAGTGTGTGAGAGAGAGAGAGTGTGTGTGTGACAGAGATACCTCCCCCCATCTCTGGTGTCAGGCCCCCCTCCCTCCCTCCCTCTCTCTCTCTGGTGTCTGAGCGTTACTGTGCAGGACGCTGAGCTCTGACTATGCTTCAAGGAACTGACCAATCCTATTTAATAGAATGCACCTCCAACATTCTGAAGCCGAGAAACCTCGTGTGGTTGGTCACTTCTGCTTGTGACGAACCCGGAAGTACGTGATGTCAATTCAGGAGATGGATACAGAAAGCAGGAATGCCTCAGCCATGCAGTCAGCTTCAGAATGTTGGAGGTGCGTTTTATTATATAGGATACTTAAGCAGATATACAGAATACACTTAACGGCCATGCCAGCACCTAACTCTAGGCGCATCCACTTACGCCAAGGAATACTGGCACTTAAGTTAGGCGCGGAGCAGATATATTCTATAACCCTGAGTGTAAATTTTTGGAACGCCCTCAAACTGCCCATTCGACACCCATGGCCACACCCTCTTTTTGGTAGCATGCATTAGAATTTACACACACCACTTTACAGAATATGCTTAGCAAGTAGTGCGAATAAATTCTAATTAATGCCAAATACTGCTGATAATTGCTGTTAACATCCAATTATCGGCAATGATTAGCTTTTTAACCAATTAGGTTATGCACATTGTTATAGAATACGCTTCAATTTCTGTGCAGAAATCTCGGGGCTATATATAGAATCCAGGGGAAAATGGTACGTGCGCAGACGTCCTGAAGTAAATCCAAATTGGTACATGTAAACCGCATGCTAAAACATTTTGTTGGAGCGCCTTGTCAGTGGCTGGAGAGTGGGTGTTCCTGCGCTAATCAGTTAGCACGTTCATATTACCGTTTGCTAACTGGTTAGTGCAGGATTACTACTGCATGAGCCCTTGTCACCTACAAAACAGGTGTTGGTAAGTGCTTACATGGTAATTCTTATTAATAACTGTGTGCTAATGGCAACATTAGTGCATGGCCAATAATATGAAAAATGGAAAATCGGCCATTTTATTATTGCTATGCTAAAAATAGCCTTAGTATGTGGGGAAAACCTGTGTAAGGTCGTGCTAAGGCCACTTTTTGCCGCACCTTACCAAAAGGACCCCTTTGTGTTGTAGCAGTTCATTACAAATGAATTTAAATAAACTTTCACATGTACCAGATTGAAGGTTAATGCACTGAGGGGTCCTTTTACTAAGCTGCAGTAAGCACTAATACGTTCTTACCGCGGCAAAAAAGGGCTTATCACAGGGTGCGCTCAGGTGTCTCACAGTAATTTTTGCATGTGCACTTGCTACCTATGCAGTAAAACATAAAATTTATTTTTTAGTACCGGATGCGGTTCTGGGGGTGGAGAGAGGGTATGTTCTGCGCTAATCAGTTAGCACAGATACATTTCTGTGCACTAACCAATTAGCACAGGGAGTGGAGGGGTGGCCTAGTGGTTAGAGAGCACTGGTCTTGCAATCCAGAGGTGGCTGGTTCAAACCCCACTGCTGCTCCTTGTGATTTTGGGCAAGTCACTTAACCCTCCATTGCCTCAGTTACAAACTTAGATTGTGAGCCCTCCTGGGACAGAGAAATATCCAGTGTACCTGAATGTAACTCACCTTGAGCTACTACTGAAAAAGGTGTGAGCAAAATCTAAATATGATTAGTGCGTGAGTCCTTACCACCTATATAATGGGTGGCAGTAGGGGCTCACACACCAATGCTCACTCACTAATGGAAAAATTAGCACATGGCCATTAATAGGGAAAATAGAAAAATCAGCCATTCTACCCTCATGGTAAAAATAGCCAGAGGGGCCTTTTTACAAAAGCGCACTAAAAAATGGATTGCGGTAGTGTAGATGCGGGTGTGCATAGAATCATTTTTCAGCACACCTGTAAAAATTGCCTTTTTAAAATTTTTGCCAAAAATGGACGTGTGGCAAAATGAAAATTGCTGCGTGTCCATTTTGGGTCTGAGACCTTACCGCCAGCCATTGACCTAGTGGTAAAGTCTCATTCGGTAATGATCTACACGCATATCAGACGTGCACCAAAAATGGAATTACCACAAGAGCCACATGGTAGCCGGGTGGTAACTCCATTTTGATGCACATTGGGCACACGTAGACGCTTATGCGGCTTAGTAAAAAGGCCCCTTAGTGCACAAAGATCCACCTAAGGACGTACTAAGGTCATTTTTTACCTCAGTTTGATAAAAGGGTCCCTAAGAGATCAAAATTTGTGACTTTTTTATAGATGGGCTCTTCTCAGGTTAAAATATACAAAATCTATTACATAATATACAGAATTTATGTATAATGACGTGGAGGAAAAGACCTTAAAGCATTCTGCTTTGAGGTCTTTTCCTCCACGTTATTATACATATTCTACTAGCAATAAAAGGCCCGTTTCTGACACAAATAAAACGGGCGCTAGCAAGGGTTTCCTTGGAGTGTGTATGTTTGAGAGAGTGTGTGTGAGAGTGACTGTGTGAGAGAGAGAGTGAATGTGCGAGTGTGTGTGTGTGACAGAGAGACAGTGAGACTGGGTGCGAGTGTGTCTGTGAGAGAGAGAGTGTGTGTGAGTCTGCTCTCTCCCCTGTCCCCCCTGCAGCCACCCTGCGATTCTCCTCTCTCCCCTGCCCCCCTGCAGCCACCTAGCGATTCTCCTCTCTCCCCTGCCCCCCTCCAGCCATCCAGCAATTCTCCTCTGTCCCCTGCTCTCCCTCCAGCCACCCAGCGATTCTCCTCTCTCCCCTGTTCCCCCTCCAGCCACCCAGCGATTCTCCTCTCTCCCCTGCCCCCCTCCAGCCACCCAGCGATTCTCCTCTCTCCACTGTCCCCCTCCAGCCACTCAGCGATTCTCCTCGGTCCCCTGCCCCCCATTCCAGTCACCCAGCGATTCTCCTCTGTCCCCTGCCCCCCCTCCAGCCACCCAGCGATTCTCCTCTCCCCTTCCCCATCTCCAGCCACCCAGCGATTCTCCTCACTCCCCTGATTACCTCCGTCGAAGCAGCCACGTTATTGAAAGCCCTGCCTGTCTGTAGCCTTCCCTTTGAGTTCGTTCCCTCAGAGTCCCGCCCTTGCGGAAAGAGGAAATGACATCAGAAGGCGTGACTCTGAGGAAACGAACTCGAAGGGAAGGCTGGAGATGGGCAGGGCTTTCAATGACGCTTCGAAAGAGGTAATCAGGGGAGCGAGGAGAATCACTGGGTGGCTGGAGGGGAGGGGGCAGGTGATCAGGGCTTGCTCCCGCTGTTCTTTTTTGCTGCTGCCATTCAGCTGTCACTGGTGTCCATGAAGGGCTGAAGCTGCTCCCGCGGTAAGTTTCTATCACAGATTGACAGAAGCGTCCTCGAGATCATCGTTTCAGCCCTCTCTTGTTTATTTTGGTTGTGCACTTCCCGCCTCCCTGCTTCAACTAGGAACATCTCCTGATGTCAAGCAAACAGGCTTCTACTGTGGGAGAGTGACATCAGGAGATGGTTACGAATGCAGCCAGAGACATTGCAACGTTGCAGGAGCAAATTATTATATTAGATGGTGCTGAGACAAAAGCACTTCAAAAGATTCCACAATATAGGGTTGAAACATTTCTTCTTGGTTTTGTGGAAAAAGCTTCATTATTGGAAGTAAAACATACAGAAACCTGAAAAGTTACTGTTTTTGTGCGTTTTGAGTCATTTTGCATATTTTAACATGCGTAACGTCTCATCTGTGAAAAAATATGTGCATCTTATGACATTGGCTTCCTAACATGATTCATGTTATCAGTTCCTGTACAAATGGTTAGTTATTAGACCTCCATAAAAATACAAATGAAAAGGTTTTTCAATTCGAGTAGATTATAGTACATAAATATGTCTGTAATTACTATGTGTTATAAAATCTGTGCATTCTGTTCTGTTACATACTGTCTCAGAATGGTAATTAGCTGAAATCAGCCATGTGGTGAAGTCTGAAATTGATTATCTGTATAGTAAGTCTTGTGTTATAAGAATCCAGAGAAAATGAATATTTGAAGAATGATTTTATGTATGTTGTACTGTCATATAAATTGTTTTATTATTATCTTACTCTGTGTTTTATTTGTAATCCACTGAAAATTGTATAGATCATGCAGATATGTATTTTTTTTAATATATTAAAAAATTAGAAGAATGCAACCTGCCCCATCCCCTACCCCTTTTTTTGGTCCTCTAATTTCATTCTGCTCCTTTGGGTTTCTAATTCAATTAGAACCAAGACTCAGATCTGAATTTATTTATTAGGATTTATTTATCGCCTTTTCAATGGAATTCACTCAAGGCGGTGTACAGTAAAAATAAATCAAACATGAGCAATAGACAATTACAGCAGTAAAAATATTCAAATAATAATAAAAAGTATGGCATAGTATACTTCTTACAAAGTCAACACAATACATAATAGAACATTTAATTGACAGTGTAGGCTATAAGCAAAGATGGAACATATAGATAGGTAAGAGAGTAAGAGGAGTTAGAAAATAAGGTGACTAATTTAAAGAAAGTTGCACATGAGGTAAGAGAGATGGTTAACATATAGGGCCCTGTTTACTATGCCTCACTGTAGGCACACGTGCTAACGATAGAGATACCCATTATATTCCTACGGTTGTCTCTAGCATTAGTGCGCACTAAAATCTGTGCACGCCTATAGCGTGGCTTAGTAAACAGGGCCCATAGATAGGTAGGGAGTAAGAGGAGTTGGAAAATAAGGTGACTAATTTACAGAAAGTTGCACATGAGGTCAGAGAGATGGTTAAATATTATCTCAGCTAGGATAAACTACTGTCTTCCTCCTCCCCAACCTTGCATTATAACCCCATGCATTCTAACAGGGAACTTCATTTCTATTCAAAAATACTTGCCTTGCCTGCATTTTGTAAGCTTGAAGTACTGGAACATCAAGATGTAAGGCAGATTCAGACCTGTCCTTTCATACCTTTCCATCACCAGCATATCTGACACATAAACAAGGCATGCCTGTCTGATCTTTGCTGGAAAATAGGACATTGGTCGACACAGGGGATCAACCTGTGCACTCTGTGGAAGGGGCATTAGCATTTCTGAAATGCTGGTGGTTGTTTGTGGAAACTGAAGTGCAAAGTTGCTTATTTTTCCACAACAGACATGATTATTAATGGGAAAGGGAATGGGACTTGCTGTACCGTCTTTCTATGATTTTTGCAACTACATTCAAAGTGATTTACATAGTATATGCAGGTACTTATTTGTACCTGGGGTAACGGAGAGTTAAGTGACTTGCCCAGAGTCACAAGGAGCTGCAGTGGGAATCAAACCCAGTTCCCTAAGATCAAAGTCCGCTGTACTAACCACTAGGCATGACCTAAGGACACTAATTTCTGGGACATTCTGCAATTCTTTTCTTTTCTGATCACATCTACTGTACCTGAATATAACTCATCTTGGACTACTTATAAAGTTTAGTTTAATTTAGTTTAATAACATTTTTAGGCTGCTCTGACAGGCAGAGCGGTGTAGAATATTAAAATTACAGAATGGGGAAAGTTGAAAGGAACTCCTATAAATCACAATATAGTATTGCATTCATACCAGAGGAAAAAGAATAGCCAAGGGAAGGGAAAACAAAGCTGTCTGTTTGGTTCACAGTAACATAGTAAATGATGGCAGATAAAGACCTGTACGGTCCATCCAGTCTGTCCAACAAGATAAACTCATTTTACATGGTATGTGATACTTTATACTTGAGTTTGACTTGTCCTTGCCATTCTCAGGGCACAGACCGTAGAGGTCTGCCCAGCACTGTTCTTGTACTAAGTTTTGAAGCTAATGTCGAAACCCCTTAAAATTTACACTCCAATCCATCCATATCTATTGAGTCACGATCAGGGCATAGACCGTAGAAGTCTGCCCAGCAATGGTTTTGCTTCCCAATTACCGGCGTCACCACCTAATCTCCGGTAAGATTCCGTGGATCCGTTCCTTCTAAACAGGATTCCTTTGTGTTTATCCCACACATTTGAATTCTACTTATCATTTTTTTCAAGAGTTCCCACTGGTTCTGACCCTTGACGTAGGCGTACAGAGTGTCGGGTCCATACAATAAAGAATCCTTGTTTTGTCCAACATATGAATGCAGTTTGTAGAATACTATACATTACGTGCTTTGCATAATGCGCTTTGGCGCACCCATTTATGCATGCCTTTGACCTGGAAGAAATGGTCACACCTAAATTTAGATGCACCAACTGGCGGTTACGCTAGTATTCTATAATGGCATCTTGATATAAAGATGTTTTTATGGAATTGGCGTTCAGCACGTGACATCGGCATGCTTAACTGGAGGTGCCAAATTCATCTATTTATTTAACATTTCTATTTCACCTCTAACTAGGTGGATTACAAATCACCTACATAAAATAAAAAAAAAACAATAAAATGCAGATGTGTATCTCATTGTAGAATTGCCTCCAATGAAATAAAACAGCTTAAAAGTACTATTTACAGTTTCTGGTGGAAAGCAACTAGATTTATGACTCCATCTGTAACTAATAAGCAAATAATAGTTTGCTGGGGATTTTCTGTGCAGTGGCTCCTTCTCGTGAGGAATGCTTTTATTGATTAGGTACCCTTAAGAAGTGCTAGTGCACAAGGCAGCCAGGAAAATCTCAGGAAAGCTAACCTCTTGTCCTCAGAATAAAGAGAAAAACAAGGTGGATATTGTGTCAGTGTTCTACGTGATGGATTTTGGCGAGTATCAACTTCTTTTGATTATTTTTGACATATTACCATCATGGTATTTCAGAATAGAGCATGCAGTATTAGAACACTCTTCAGTGGAGAATTTGAGTGCACCAAGATGCATCTGAAGTGACATACACGAGTCTGAATGTGTATGTGTGGCAACAACTTTGGATTCAATTTATGTCCGTTTAAGTAGAGGAGTGTGGTAGCCGTGTTAGTCCACTCTTAAGGTTATCAATAGAAATCAAACAAAATAAAACATGGAAAAGAAAATAAGATGATACCTTTTTTATTGGACATAACTTAATACATTTCTTGATTAGCTTTCGAAGGTTGCCCTTCTTCGTCAGATCGGAAATAATTTCCGATCTGACGAAGAAGGGCAACCTTCGAAAGCTAATCAAGAAACGTATTAAGTTATGTCCAATAAAAAAGGTATCATCTTATTTTCTTTTCCATGTTTTATTTTGTCCGTCTAAGAAAAGGTAGCACAACCTGTGAAGAATTTGGTTCACTCAATTTGTACAGACAAAGGGGATCAGAATAGAGTGGAACTTTCCAGCTCATTTAAGAGACACTGGGGACTACTAAAGCGTGAAGTGACCCTGCAAAAGTAGACTTCATGTGAAAAATAGCATAAAACGCCGGGAAGTGTGCAAAAGGGCCACTAGGCGCCCGGTATCAGAGGCTTGGGGAGGCTAAGCCTCCCCAGCCGAAGGATCGATGTCGATGACATCAGTAGTTTCGCGTGACGACGGCGACGCCCACATGACCCAGTTCTGCCCGCCCAGGCTTGCTGCTCGGCCCAGCCGCAGACAGGATCTGTTTTGGACTGATGACGATGTCACGACGCGACCACATGCGACACGCGCATCCCAGTTGTCGAGTTCTGCCTCCCCCCGGGGCTCACCGCTGGCAGTCCTATGCCTTCTCAGTGCTTCTTCGCCTCACCCTCGTCCTCAGGCAGGCAGTCAGGAGTGACAGTCAGCCTTCCCTACTACGAGCGCTCGCTCCCGTTCCTCCACTTAGGCGGGAACGTGCGGGAGGGGCATCACGTAGGGAAGAACAAGACGAGAGACAGAGTATCTGGTGATGTCCCCTCCCACTGACTTCTTGCCAGAAAAACTGTTGGCACATAGGCGCAGCGCATTGGATTTGGAGAGAAGAGACAGAGGTAGGTGCTGATTGAGTTGATTGAACCATAGCCAGAGTTTATTTAGTTCCTTCAATCAGTTCCCAGGCTGTGCATAATCCCAATTGTCTTTTTTCAAACCTGTGACTCTGGGCAAGTCACTTAACCCTCCATTGCCCAATATGTAAGCCGCATTGAGCCTGCCATGAGTGGGAAAGCGCGGGGTACAAATGTAACAAAAAAAAAAAAAGAAAGGAAGCCCTGGAAATGGAGTTAAGAGGACAGATAGCAGCAGAATCGGATACTGGGCCAGCATGATCAGAAGAACAGTCACCAGACAACAAAGGTAGAAAACATAATTTTATTTTCATTATCGTGTTTGGAATATGTCCACTTTGAGAATTAGGTGGTCAACATTAAAAGTTTATATTTATTTACTTATTTATGGCATTTTATCCCACATTAAACATGAATTAGGGTGTTTTGTGGCTCAACATGAGAATTGTGATATTATGATCCCTTGTTTCATATTGTTGACGGTCTGCATTTTACGTATAGGTGGTATATTGGTGTATTAGGTTCTGCCCAGTGTAATATTTATGGTAAAGTAAGGTTCTGAGTGTGTTGTGCATAGTGTTTTGCAGTTGAGCGATTGTGGTTAGTATATGCTTTGAGCAACCACTTTATTCTTTGACATATGATACATATCTAATATCTAAATTTAATAAAAGGTATTAATTGTGACTTTTATTTTTATTTTTTTTTTCTGTGTGTTATCAGACAATTATGGATTTAAGCTCCACCCCTGGCCCCACCCCTAACCCCGCCCCCTTTAGCCTCCCCTAACTGTTGGGCCACCGACCGCCTATGGCCAATATGCAGGCATTTGTAGCTACCACTAGGGATCAGTGGCAACATTTTGAAGCAGGCATCTGCCAGGGCAGAACATGCTGCTATCAATCCCTGGACCCTTGGGGAAGAGGGAGGAGCCTTTACTTTGAAAAGGGGTGGGGTTTAGGAATGGGTGGAGCTTCATGAAGGGGTCTTTTGAAACCCCTGTGTTGGGGGTGAGGGCATCAGGCACATTGTCCACCAGGGAAAGGGATCCAGGGGGCCTCCCATCCTGGCTGGTGGACCCTTTAATTTTGGCAGGCCATTGCTGGGGGAAGAAAATTTTTATTTTCATGAGTTACCAGAGACAGAACCATGAAGTTCCTGGTTGTGGCAATGTGGGAACAATTTTATGCCGAATTTAGCTATTGATGTTAGTGAGACAAGTGCTCATTTGTATCTCCTAGCTAAATTTTGCAGAAATGGGTACTAACCCAGGAACATTTTCATAGGTTATCCATAGGTGCCTGAGTCAGTATCTACATGCACAATGGTGGGGAGGAGGCAGATAAATATGACAAATCAACATTAATAGATTTCAGGTAACCAAACGTGTGCACATACTTTCAGAACATGTGCAGATTTCAGCCGCATTAAAAACAAGCATTTGAGGGGTGATAGGCAATACAGGAGCATGAATGAAACAGTTCAAAAAATGTACATGCCTAGTAGGAATGCCACTAGGGCTGGATATATGTATATTGGGGTCAATTCAATAAAAAGTTCTAAAACTTAGGGGCCTAAAATTTGGGCGCTCAACTAATATTCTATAATGCCGAGTTTGTGTACCTAATCTGTAATTCACGGTATGTGGAAAAAACAGAACCCCAAACAACCTAAAACCAAATGTTCTATTATTAAAAAATTATTACTGTTATTGACAGGTGTTACTGCAAGCTGCTGTAAAAATGATGTTGTGACAGAACAGTGTGCTTTAAGCCTGTAAAGTGTAAGGGTATTTCCTGAAGTGTATTTCTCTAGTTTGGCCAGCAGGTGGTGCATGTTTATGTCTTGAAGCTGCTGCAGAACCAAGGCTGTTTTCTTTGTTTAAGTCTTTTGGAAAGGCAGTATGCAGTATACTATCAAACTTGTAGTTCTGGCTCTGACTGGGCCAGGAGATCAATTTCATTTGGAATGTACTGGCTTTTGCCCCAGTCTTAGCCAGGGAGAAGAGAGAGATAGATCTCTTTGCTGAGGCCCTGTGATCAGTTATATTTGATAATCTGTGAGCAGCATATTCCTGATCTCCCCAGGTACTTTTTAGAAAGTAAACAAATGTTTAGTTAGTGTTATAATTGATCCATATTTCAGTTATCTATTATTGTTTGCTGATTGCACATTTTCTGTTCATTGTTCTAATTTTTCAGACAATACACATTTTTCAGTTTGTTGATTCTGGTTGTCTGGACTGATAAAGAATCCTGGTGGTTTGTGTGTTGGGTCTATGAGTGCTTTCTGGGAACTGTGGAACCACTGGGTGTGTGGCCTCCAGTAACTTATCACTGGGGATAATTTGAGAGCGGGAGACTTGCCCAGAGGTGGCTGTGACCCAGTCGGTGGGAGGAGGGTGCTAGTGTACAGCACAAGTGGCAGTTGTGGGGATAGACCCTCTAAGTGGCTGCGGGGTTGCTCCAGGTGGGTGGTAGGCATTTTGTGACAGACATTATTCAAGAAGTGACCAATAAGATCCGTATTAGCAAAATGGCATTTAGTCAGTTGCATCAACGACTTCGCAAATGTGTCAAAGTTGAAGGAGGCCACTTTGAACACAAAGTATAAATTAACTAAGAAAAAAGCATTATAATAATACATCTTCAAAGGTCATACTAAGGGGCTCATTTTCAAAACAAAAAAAAGTTTTAAAAAAACTCATAAGGTAGCAGAAGGACAATTTCTCTCAAAAATGCCCAAGTTGTGATTTTGAACACCCAGATTTTAGATGCTATGCTCCATACCATACAAATTTCAAAGGGGAGGGATGGGGGCATCTTTTGGGCAGGACCTGAGCGGGACATGGGTGGAACCAAATAGTAGACAGTTTTCTGCAATAATGGAACAAAATGAAAACATCTAAAGACTCCAAAAGCAAGACTGTACCTCTGAACTAATCTGTCTTCCCATAGAAACTACTACTACTTATAATTTCTATTGTGCTACTAGATGTATGCAGCGCTGTACACTTGAACACGAAGAGACAGTCCCTGCTCGACAGAACTTACAATCTAATTAGGACAGAGAAACAGGACAAATAAGAGATAAGGGAATTACTAAGGTGGGGATGATAAAATAAGGGTACTGAACAAGTGAGTAAGGGTTAGGAGTTGAGTTCTAGTCATAAGCCTAGGCTCCTTACTGCAGTGTCTATTATTAACTTCATCCTGAACTTCTTAAGCCTAGAACATAGCAGTCTGTCTCATTGATTTATCCAAATGGCTTCTGACTTACTAAGGTTTAAAGTAAGTTATATTTCTTTTGTATATATCTTTGAGTAATGTCATAAAGTGAAGATGCTAACTTACCTTGGCTATTCTATTGTCTGAGCCACCCTGTAATTGGTTGCTAACAATGCAGCATTATGAAGTCGTACGAACAGCAACACGTCTGAACTAAGCACAATCATAAAGCACTGACTTTTCTCAAACCTTCACAATAGGGACCAGCTACCCAATAACAAGTGTTGAGATAAATGCTGACATTTTGAATACATTTCAAAGTTACTGTATGCTAAGCATATGGCCTATTCCCTGGGAAAGCAAAAAGAGAGATGCAGAACACAAGGCAGTGAATTTGAGTGTATTTCCATAATCTGTTACTAACAGATGGTAACCCTGCACTACAGTCAAATAAAAAAGCATAAACAATCCTCAAATCCAAATGCATCTCTAATTAAGAGTGATTTGAAATGTTACTGAGAACAGCAAATTAATATCATGACTGGAAGCATAAAAGTGTGTGTGACTGCTGGTTTCCCCTTAGGGTACAAAATTTGAAACATTCCCCAGACCTAATATACCTAGACAATGCTTTGGCTTATGTTTCAGAAAAGATTTTCCCTCTCTGTGTGCTCAAGGGGATTTTGGAAACAAACTGCTCTGCCTATTGGAATAATGCTGGCCAGGCCTGGTTAATTTTATCCTAGAATATTCTCACATGTTGAGGTTTCTGAGAAGAAAAGTCAGCTAAAGATATTTTTTCAGAGCACACAAGAATGAGTGACTTTAAAATTCTCACTTACGCCTCGATGATCAACATCCCCGCACTGTTAGAATAGCGATGACAAATTAGCGCCAGAACAGTGTGGGGAATTAAATCCTTGATGATCAAAACTAATAGCATGCAAATTTATGGGTGCTATTAGTTTTGATCATCCTGCAGTAGTTGTTTGGCAGGTCCAGGTTGTCAAAAAAAAAAAAAAGCCTGGACCTGTCAAACATAGGGACTGGAGGGCCCCCATCACACCCCAGACATGAGGGGCTGGAGGTCTGGTGGGCCCCCCGACAGAAGCCCCCACAAGCACCCCCCTCCCCGGATAGAAAGGGCAACCCCCCCTCCCGGACAGAAAGGGCAGAAGTCTTGCAAGGTCACTGCTTCAACTCTCGGCAGCCATTTTGAATCGGTGCCAGCAGACAGTCTGCAGCCGAGCCAAGCAGGAAAGAGGGGGCTCTTTCCTGCCCCAAAGAGGTCACTAGATCACCAGGGCACTATAATAAGGTAAAGGAGGGGAAGGGAGTGGTTGTGAATGAATGGAGTCGTGTCAGTGAAGGGAGGCTGGAAAATTGGGGAGGGGATATACATGGGGGGCAAGAGAGGGAATCTGGCTTTCTTTGGGGGGATCAAAGTGATGGGGCGGGGTGGGGTGTGACAGGGGCAGGGTAGGTTGTGACAGGGGTTGGGTAGGGATGTGGCAGTTGGTGGAGATGTGGCAGGGGGCAGGGCATGTGTCCTCTTTTTCCTTAGGGCAAATATGGTAACCCTATATAGGAAGAGAAAGATCTCAAACTATATACTTTGGAAGAAATGTGAGAGAGGGGAGATATGATAGAGATGTTTAAATACTTCCATGACATGAAAATTGAGTCTTTTCAATTGATAAGATGCTTCGGAATGAGGAGGCATAAAGGTGAAAGGGGAAAGACTCAGGAGTAACCTAAGGAAATATTTCTTCATGGAAAAGGTGGTGAAAACATGGAACAGCTTATCAGTGGAGGTGGTGGAGATGAAGAATGGTGTTTTAGAACAGAGTCCACTGGAGGAAGATAATATCACAAACAGGCGATAAAGACTGTATCTGAATTAAGAAAGCTTGGGACAAGTGCATAGGATCTCTAAGGGAGAGGAAGAGATAGTAGATGGGCAGACTAGATAGGCCATGTGGTCATGATCTCCCTTCATTTTTCCATGATGTTTCTATAGGGGTGATACTCAAAGCGGTTTAAGTGGGCAGGAGAGACTCCTGGCTGCTTAAAACCCATGTTTAGGGCTATCCGCTGATATTCAGTGGCAATTAACCAGTTAGTGCCACTGAATATCAGCATCAGTGTGTTTTTTCTTACAAAAAAGGTGTCGGTACTCAAATGTTAGGCCACCCTTCAGGAGTGGGGTGATCACTGAGGGGCCTACCCCATAATAGCCAGGCCCCCTGCAACCAGTCACAGAATCTATTACATGACAGAATTGGTGTGTAGAGCCTGAGCTCTATCATTAAAACTTGGGGGCCATGGGTCAATTTTAGCAGACAATAGAAAAGGTGCTGGTACTCAGTACCCCCAAGTACCCCCTAAAAAAAAGCCCTGATCAGCATTAACTGCCAAACACGAAGCCGGCTACTTTGTGTGTGGTCCAGTGAAGGAGTCGGAGACAGCATGTATACAGTTAAATACTGATATTCAGCTGAGGCCCCTTTTTAACACAGCAGGTGATAGGCTGTGTCTCTTTTTTTTTTTTAAAGAAATGGTGTGGACCACTTACGCACAGTCATTTCAGGGGGAAGCACTTATCACTACCCATTGAGGTGGTGGTAAAGGCTCCTGTGCTAACCTGGCGGTAACTGGGCAGAGCACGGCACTGCCCAATTACCACCGGGTAAACACCAGTGCTACAAAAACAGAAAATATTTTGTAGGCCGGAAACGATGCAAGCTGATTAGCGCGTGCTAAAAACGCTAGCGTGCCTTTGTAATAGGAGCCTTAAGAACTGGAGAAATTGGACTGCATAAAACACAGCCCTATCTTTATCTGGTTTCACGTAGGCAGTTAAGAGATGAATATCACCCTTATCCACATAGGGGATAGCTGGCTGTACAAACCCGGATATTAAATGCCTATGCCTGAATAGGGCCCGCCACTGAATATCAGGACATAGAGCCAGCAGCGGCTAAAAAAAATGCTCACCGCTGCCAGCTGAATATTTACCCCTGTGCAAGGACGGACTGACCATTTGGGCAACTGGGCAGTGCCTGAGGGCCCAGAGGCTCTGCTCTGTTGCCCACTGTCGCCGCTGCACATTATAGCCTTCCCCAGGGCTCTGGTGGTCTAGTGGCCGCTGCTGCTATTCTCCCTGGCACCAGGTTGTTTTGAAAATGGCTGCAGAAACTTCTGCGGCAGTCTTGTGAGACTCTCGAGAGCTGCAAAACTACCATGGGAAGTCTCGGCAGCTATTTTGAAAAGACAGCGCCGGGCAGAGTAGCGGCAGCAGGCGGGCAGGAAAGAGTGGGGTTCTTTCCTGCCCCCGAAGAAGCAACTAGACCACCAGTGCCCTTCAAGGTAGGGGGGAGGTAATGTGGGGGGGGGGGGGGGGGGGGGAGCAGTAGTGTTTGTGTGGGGCAGCGGTTGTGTGTGGGGAGGCGGGGAGCGTAGGCAATGTACTCTCAGTCTGCCCCAGCCCTTGTGTTTCTAATGTTGTCGGTTCCCTCAATTTATACAGTGCATTTGGTTGCTATGACGAAAGCTGCTTGGTTAGCTGCCTGACTCGAACTGGCGATGAAATTATCTGCTTTTTTCTTAGGGTTGAGAAAGACTGTAGTGATTTTCAGTTTTGTTGCTGTGGGATGGACATTTGTTTAGGATAACTGTTATAACTGATTTTTTGCTAGGTTTTTAAAGTTCGTTTTACGTCTGATTTTGGATGTTTTTTGTAATCTACCTTGATCAGCTTTGCTATAATTGATGGAAAAAAAGTGAAATCAACGTGAATAAAATAAATAAATAAATAAATAAATAATATACAGCATGTATCTTGTATCTACATTATATTCACAGTTTTAATTGTACATTTTTATCATTCCAATCAATAAATACACTTTGTTGCTGCCATTAATCAGCAAATCACCACGTTTTTTATTGTCTGAACTATCGTACCCTACAAAAATGCAAAATAAATTCTGTAATTACCATCAAGCAATGTTTCTTATAGCAACCTGTGAAGTTATTTTTTTCCTGTTTTACTTTTTTGGTACTGGGATGAAAAAGAATTTGGTTATTAAATATTTTCCTATTAAACAAATATGATGAATCCCTCATTTGAATTGTGTTGCTTTCTCTAAAATATAGTTTTGTGATGAAATAAACAGACCAAAGCAAGTTAGAAAACAATAAATGGCATCCTTCACAATCCTCCCATTGGGCTGTGTGTCTGGCTGGGAAGTCATATTTCATATATTACCACCCATGGAGCATAAATGATTTATTAAAAATGAAACTTTCAGTCTTTCACAATAGATAGCCATTGCTAGAAATTTATATATAAAATAATCCTTCCTTATGAGGGGTATCTCTCTATATAAAAAGCAACACCAACGTTCTATGAAGCCTCCAGCCGGAAGTGTGAAGGGGGCGAGATATCCGGTTTCCCTATGAGTGTCTGCCCCGCCCTCTCTGTAACACAGTCAGTGAAGGAAAACAGCAGAGCACGAAATCAAATTGCTGGCTCTGTAACAGTGAAGGACTCAGAGGGGGGGAGGGGAGAGAGGCCAGAGGGCAAGGACACACACACTCCCACATGCACACAGAAGAAAACGTTGCTAGCCCCCTTTTCATTTGCATCAGAAACGGGGCTTTTTTACTAGTCTCTTTATAAAATACTGATTAAGAAACAGGTAATTTACAGAAGGCTCTGCCGAATGTTAAGTCTTTGTGTAGAGCAATCATTTAAGAAACGTAGGTGCACTTTTACTAAAGGGTTGGCGCCCAGCAATGGGCTTGCTGTGTGCCAATCCGGAACTACCGCAGGAGCCCGGCAGTAGTTCATATCCCTAGCATGTACCATTTCTGACGCTACAAGAATTTTTTAGATTTTTGTAGCACTGGAACTTAACCAGTGACAATCGCTGCCTGGTTACTGCTGGAACTCCTACTGCCATGTGCACGGACGGCGGTAAGGGCTTCCTACTGAAATGGCCGTGTGGTAAGTGGTTCACTTACCTCACGGCCATTTCTTTTCCATCAAAAATAGACAGCCTTTTACCTGCTGAAGTAAAAGGGGGCCTCAGAGTACATCAAAAACATGCACTGATGCTAGCAAAGGCCCCCTTTTACCATAGCTTAGTAAAAGGGTTCCACAGACATGTAAAAAAATATGCAGCATAAACATGACAGCTTCAATATAGAGGTAGCGATTTCATAACCTCCACACACACAGAAGTGGCGCCAATTCTATGTGCAGCTGCCCAGTTTTGCAAACCTAGATGTGAAAGTGCAGGGCAATTAAATAGAGAGTCAGCAACACAAAAAGAGGCTGTTTAAGTCCGCAGCATGTCACAAATGCAAACAACAAAGCAGACTCGGAATCACTCTGAGGAGCAGGGGCGTAGCTACGGGTGGGCCTGGGTGGGCCCAGGCCCACCCAATTTCGGCCCAGGCCCACCCACCCAAGCGCACGCACACTGAAGCAGCAGCAGCAGCCTAGCGTGCAGCAGAGACAGGGCACCCGCTCGCGCTCTGGCTCAGCTGATCTTTCCAGGAGGTCCGAGGTTCCTTCCTGCTTCCAGCCCGATTGGCCCGCCCACTACGACACCCAAGCAAGTGCACAATACATACTCTGCGAAGCAGCAGCCTGGCCCTGCCGTAAGCTACTACTGCTACCACGTCGCGTTGCAGCCGGCACCTGCCCAGTAGGCTCAGCTGATTTCTCCACTCCAGGCACGTCGACTCGTAGCTGTTCCAAGTATCCATCCTACGCGCATGACGTGGCTGTGCGCGGCGGCGGGCGCGCTCATCAGCCTCGCTCTCAACTCGCTCCTTGGCTCTGTCGTTGGTTCGCTCGGGCATTAGCTGCACGTGGACGGCTGCACGCAAGGCACGCAGGGGGGTTGACGATTAGTGTGAGCCTCAGCCTGGCCCTGCACTGCCCTGAAAAACGTGGGAATTTGAAAGGAGAAGGTTCTAGTTGGAATCGAGATCATCCAGTCAGTTCCAGAATCGAGTTAGCAGCAGCAGCTGTCAGCCCAGCCCAGCAGCAGGTAATACATTGTAAATCCTTTTTTTGTTTTGTAATTTTTTAAAAATTAAGCTAGCTGGGGCCTGGGCACTATTAAAATGTATTGTTGTGGAATTTCTGGGTGGGGTAAGCACTTCACTGCCTAGGGCAAGAAATGTATTAAAATATACCTTTTTTTTTGCCCTGCAGTGAAGAGCCCACCCCCACCCAGAAGCCCACCCCCATGACCTGCCAGCATTTTGATTACTCTTTTGTAATCAAAATGATGGCTGTGGTCTGGTGGGCTTCTGGATGAGGGAGGGGGGTAGACATTTCACTGCCAGTGCCGCCCTAGGGCAATGCTAGCGTGTAGTACTTGCAGCCTTTTTTTTTTTTTTTTTTTTTTTGCACGAGGTAGTGTATTGGTGTTTTATAGCCTAGTGTAATTACAGTTCTGCCTTTTCAAGCATAAGTTTGTAGCTCATCCTATCCTTGGAATTAGTGCTGTTATGGTTTAGTAAGGATATGAGTGTGTTTTTGCACAAGTTTGTGTATAGCATTTTGCAGTAGAGAGATTGTGGGATAATGTAATTGTATTTAAAACTATCAATTTTTCCATTAAGTATGTATGTGGTTATACTGATGCAGGGCAGCTGTTGGGCAGACTACTTAGAAATCCATCATCAAATGAATTCTAAGGCATTATTTTGTAGGGTCTCAAGAGACACTACTCATACTTATATAGACAGTGCGTGCCCACCCATATTAGCTCTGGGCCCACCCAAAATCTCAGGTCTGGCTACGCCACTGCTGAGGAGTGAGGCTGGAGGCTGTTGCTCTGCTGAGCAATTTTTGAAGCACTTGGGAGCTACTGACTGTAGTTTTGGATGTTTGTTTGCTAACTGGGGATTATATTCTTTCAGCCCTTGGTTAGTGTTGTTATAATACCCCTGATGCAGCCATATTGGCAAAACATGGCCATATTGGGTCTTTTATAATAAAGAATCTTCTGGACTCCGAGTCCGCTTTGATGTTTGCAATTAAATAGCGAGGTCACAATTTTCATGTTTCTTCATTTTAGAAGCTGAAATAATGGAAACATTAAAGAGAATTACTCCCTTAATTCCTTATGTAAAGGCCTTTTGAAAAAAATATATACACATGAGCCTTGGAGCTGGTGTAAAACACAACAGGTTTTTCTCTCATATGTGTGCTTTCTTTTGTAAACTGGGTAACATGTAAATTTTTGTCCCATCCAAGGTATCCCCAAGCCATGCTCCCACCTTGTGGGGTGTATAGATCTCCACATAAAAATAGTGGCTTTCTGAAATCCTTTGCATTGCACCATGGTGCGACCGCATCTCGGATGCTGTGTGTAATTCTGGTCACCGCATCTCAAAAAAGATATAGCAGAATTAGAAAAGGTACAGAGAAGGGCAACGAAAATGACAAAGGGGATGGAATGACTTCCCTATGAGGAAAGGCTAAAGCAGCTAGGGCTCTTCAGCTTGGAAAAGAGATGGCTGAGGGGAGATATGATAGACTTCTATAAAATACTGAGTGCAGTGGAAAGGGCAGATATTAGGACTAGGGGGCACACAATGAAGCTAAGTATTAAATTTAAAACTAGAGAAAATATTTCTTAACTCAACGTGTAATTAAACTCTGGAAATTCATTGCCAGAGAATGTAGTAAAAGCCATTAGCTTAGCAAGGTTTAAAAAAGGTTTGGATAATTTCCTATATGAAAAGACCATAAGCCATTATTAAAATGGACTTGGGAAAATGCACTGCTTATTTCAAGGATAAGCAGCATAAAATCTGTTTTACTCTTTTGGGATCTTGCCAGAAACTTGTGACCTTCACTGGCCACTGTTGGAAACAGGATCTTGGACTTCATGGACCTTCGGTCTGTTATACCATTCTTACTATTTATAGGTATATGCAATTTACATTTGTAAATGCTGCTATTTACACTTGGAGGTGCTCTTAAAATAACCCCATGATACAGTAAGCAAAATGAATATACAGATGTACAACATTAGAACCACAGGGCACCACATAATATCTTAGGGTAAATATATAACCGGGTAGGTGAGCGTTTTGCTGACTGCTGCTGGCGTTAATCCCGGATATTCAAGGCTGGGCCATGTCTGGGCTTTGGCACTGAATATCCGGTTTATGAGGCGCTGGCTAACACATGGCTGGTTAATTCGATATTCAAAACTTAACTGGCAATGTGGCCTATCTAATCTGCCCATCTACTATCTCTTTGTCTCCCTTAGAACATAAAGATAGTGCTTGACCGGCCAAGTGCCAACTCTGCCCCCGGAACGCCCCCAAAATAGCAGGCTTTCATTTCGGCACTAACCACTAATTTTCAGTAGTGATAACTGGTTAGCTGCCACTGAAAATTAGTGGATAACCTGAACAAGTGATTTAACCAGTCAGCAACTGTTTCTGGCCGGTTAAATCATTTTGATTATTGACCAGCTCCTGTATAAATGTTACCAGTCTTTTCAGCATCCTTAGGGACTTACCTTGGGAACTGTTGATGTGTTCCGCGGTAATTTTACAATCTGCACGCACACACAACATGCTAAAATAAAAATTACATCTTTTGAGGAGGGGTGTGTCAGGGGGTGGAGAATGGGCGTTTCTATGCTAATCAGCACTGCATTGCTCACTGATTAGCATGTAATTAGCTACAAATAGTAGCAATAAGGGCTCATGCGCTAATTATTTTTAATGGCCATGCGCTAAAGACAACATTAGTGCATGGTCATTAATGTCTGAAATTGGAAATCAGCCATTTTACAGCTGCAGAAACAAATGACCTCAGCGCGTGGAAAAGACCTGTTTAAGGGCACATTAAGGTCACTTTTTCCCACACCTTTGTAAAAGGACCCCTTAGCATCCTAGAATAGACCATGAGGAAATTTTTCAGAAAGTTTTTATTTGGGCAACTGAGTGTTTACCTTCCGAAAACTGTACTGACATGAAATGTGAGGGACAAATGTGCCCTAATCATTGTGGGGAAAGCGAGTGGTGTCCATGGTGAGGCCTGGGTGGTGGTGAGGCCATTGCAGCAAAGTATGTGCAGGGAGTTTATTTTTAACTCCCTGCCCTTCCTCTACAGCAGTGATTCTCAACTCAGTTCTTGGGCCAGACCTAGCAGACAGATTTTCAGGATACCCACAATGAATATGCATGACATAGATTTGCATACAAAGGAGATGGTGCATGCAGATTTAGCTCATGCATATTCATTCTGGATACCTTGAAAACCAAACTGGTTGGATGTGTCCTGAGGACTGGGTTGAGAACCACTGCTCTACAGGTACCTATGCACTAATGGTCCCTGCCAGGCAAGAAATTTTCAAAGGGGAACTCTGTGGGATGTTTTCCTCGGAAGAAGAGCTGGCAGGCCTGTGTGTACTTTGGATCACAGGCCTGCCGGTTCTGAAAGCAAATGGGAAATTGCCTCACCCCACCCCAAAGCCTGAGCTTGAAGAAAGAAAAATACATGTACAATTATTACTTGAGATTGTACAGCATACAGTCTGGTACCTATTTTCAATAATAAGAATTTTCAGCTCTAATATAACATACTTTGTGTGTGTGTATGAGGGGGGGGATATGTCTATTATGTGAAAAGTTTATGAATTAAACATAATGCACAAAACAAAAGACCCTTTGTACAGCAGAATTTCATTTTCATATTGTACTAATGCTGAGCTATCTCCTGGGGTAGAAACAGCTCTAAAGTAAATGTCAGAGTTTCAGTCACTGATGCATTTCTTCAGATACAATGGAAAGCTATTCAAAAGAGACTGCTGTAAAAAAAAAAAAAAATCAGATTGAATGTTATCTTGCTTTCTTTACACTGCTTGTATTTGCTTCTGTTGTTTAAAATTATGTAACTGTTTCAATCAGAGGTTGTTTGCATATTGTTTTGTGTTCCATGCTAAAAGGTTCCATCCAAGCCATGTCATAAAACTGCTCATCCTTAATATGGAAATAATGTGAGCAATGGTTTATTTCTCCATAAAATGCTACCGAGGATGCTGTCTTTATTTTGTTTCTCAAAGTCCTGCAGTCACGCGGAGCTTATTCGTTACTCCCAAATGCTGGTATGAAGGTTGGATTGGGCTTGATGGTATAAGATAGATACTCATTGGATTCTAAAGTGAAAAATCATATTTACAAAGAAGCAGTGTAGCACACTGAATACCTTTGAAACTCCTGTCCAGCCAATATTCAGCCCACAGCGATAAACATTTTTTAAATGGACATTGGCACTGACTATCTGTGGTTAATTGAGTATTCAGTAGTCCACGGAGCATATGTGGGTCCCAACCAATTTCTAGTCAGGGCCCACATAAGATACTTACATGAATCCCGGATGAATATCAGCCAGGACTCACATATAATAAAAAGTAGGGCTGTACATTTAACGCATTAACATGATTAACGTGTTAAATGTTTCTGGTGCTAAAACTTTTTAATGCATTAATGCCATCATCATCTCTCCCCCACCAGCCAGCATCTGTTCTTACCTCTCACAGTGTGGCGTGGCACTCCAGCAGCCCCTCTTTCCTCTGCATGCTCCTTCTCCCTGTCTCTTACCGCTGCAGCAGTGTTGCTAGGTGGAAAATTTTTTTCCCACCCAATCCAGCGTAAAAACAGCCCAAAACCCGCCCAAACTCAAACCCCGCCCCTGACACCCCCACCCCCGCGCCATCACCCCCGCCCCCGCCGTCATCAACCCCGCCCCCGCTATCACCGGCCCCGCCTCCCCCGTCATCGGCCCCGCCTCCCACGTCATCGGCCCGCCTCCCCGTCATCGGCCCCGCCCAAAACGTCACTAACCCCGCCCCCCGTGGCCGAAAAAACCGCCCGAAAAACCGCGGAAAAGAAAAAAAAGAAGCCCAAAAAAACCGCCCACCTGGCAACACTGCGCTGCAGTGAAAACAGTGCTACTTCTTACCCGGCATGAAGAATCTCTCTGTAACAGGAAGTTCCGCCTCAGAGCTTCCTGTTACAGAGAGACACTTCGGGCTGGGGGAAAGCAGCATTGTTTTCATTGCAGTGGTGAGAGGCAAAGAGAAAGAGCATGCAGAGGAGAGGGGGACTGCTGAAGCGCAGTGCAGGGAAAGGTAAGAAGAGGTGCTGGCTGAAAAAAAGGAAGACAGTGAGAGAGAAAGATGTAGACCATGGCAGGCATGGGAGAAACAGGAAGCAGAAAAAAGAAGACAGAGTGAAAGATGCAGACCACGGCAGGAACTGGGGCCACAGGAGAAAGAGGAAGCAGAAAAAAGGTGTGGACCACAGCAAGCATGGGAGAAAGAGGAAGCAGTAAAAAGAAGGCAGAGAGAAAGATGCGGACCACATCAGGGGTGGGGAGAAAGAGGAAGCAGAAAAAAGAAGACAGAAAGATAAGGACCATGTGCAGGGAGGGGCACAGGAGTGTGGGAGAAAGAGGAAACAGAGAGATGCAGGGAGGGGGTGTTAGAGGGATAGATGCTGGAAATAGAGGATGGAAGGATCAAAGAATGGTGATGTGAGGGGAGGAAAGAGAAGGGAAACAATGGTGAACATGGATGGAGGGAAGAGAGGAGATGGTGCCCATGGAGGGGAGGGAAAGATAAGGGAGTGGATGAGATGTTGCCCATGGAGGGGAAGGTAAAAGAGGGGAAGAAGTGGTGCCCATGGAGGGTAGGGGAGGGGATGAGATGGTGCCCATGGAGGTGAGGATAAGGGAGGAGAAGGGATAGTGCCCATGGAGGGGAGAGGAAGGTGTCCATGGAGAAGGAGGGAGATGGTGTCCATGGACAGGAAGGGAAGATAGAAAGGATGGGATGGTGCCAATGGAGGGGAGGGGAGCAAGATGGGAGAAGATGGTTCCTATGGAGGGGAAGGAAGCAAGATAAGAGGAAGAGGAGAGGAGAGGAGATAGTGCCTGTGGAGGGAAGGACATGGTGCCCAGGAAGCGGAGGGGAGGAAGATGGAAGAACATGGCGCTCGGGGAGGGGAGGACATGGTGCCCAGAAAGGGGAGGGGAGAAAGATGGGAGAACATGGTGTTTGGGGAGGGGAGGACATGGTGCCCATGGAGAGAAGGGGAAGAAAAGAGAAGAGAGACAGGAGGAGATGGTGTCCGTGGAAGGTGATGAGAGAAAGAAGGAGATGGTGTCCATGGAGGGAAGGGAAGAGATGGAACTAGATAGATTTGGGCAGAAAGAAGAAAAATGGAAGAAAGATGAATGTGAAAGATGGATATAGGACAGGAAGTGGAAAAAAACAGTGAATAGACAGTAGGTCCAAGAAGCAGAGTTCCAGAGCACAGGAAAGCAGAACCAGAGACAGTGAACAAGATAATTTGAAAGATAAAATCACCAGACAACAAAGGTGAGATAAATAGTTTTGAGAATTTACATTTGGTGTCTATACATTGCACTGTACAGGAGGAAATGTGAGGGGGTGCTTTATGCGATTAACTGCACGATTAAGAATTTTAATTCTGATTAATTGTGAAATTTAAACCTTTGATTGATTGAAAAAGACCTGTCGTGGTAAGCTTGTCCGTAGCGGGTTTTAAAATACACGTTCCATGCTGTGCTCCTAGTGACCCACGAAAGGTCTTTTTCAAGACCACTTTTGTAATATAGCCAATCACTTTACATTTGGTTCGTCACACGGACCAAATCATGTTTCAGGCATTTCAGATTCATATATGCTATGTCATAGCGGGAGACTCCTGATGCAGGCCTGTAGGCCGAAACACAACAGTTGTGTCGAGTCTTTTTTTCAATAAAGAAGTTTTTATGATATTGTCTCCAGGATTTGTATTTCCGTGGTCAAACATCCCACTTTTTACCTATTTCTACTGTACTGTATATAATAATTTTACCATTGACAACGTGTCCTACCCCCTAGACACTACGCTTAGGGTACTGGGTGTACTAATTGACAGTCACCTCACGTTCGAGCCTCAGGTTTCCTCAGTAGTGAAAAATTCCTTCAGATCTCTTTGGAAGCTGAGGAGAATCAGATCATATTTCTTGCCTGACATCTTTAGACTGCTAGTTCAATCCTTAGTTTTAACTCAGTTCAGTTATTGCAATTCCATCTATGCTGGATGTCCTAAAATGGCTGCAAATGGCCCAAAATACAGCAGCTAGGCTTTTCCTCAAGGAATCATGTTTTGATAGAGCCACTCTATTATTATGCAAGCTGCACTGGCTGCCCATTAAAGCCAGGATTACTTTTAAATTGTGCATTTTTGTCTTTCTAATATTATATGGCATGACACTGGATTATATGCAGTCCTTAATATCTCTTCCCCTATGCAATATAACCTCTGGTTCTATGGACTACCTTAGACTTCATCTTCCTGATTGCAAGACAGTGCGCTATAAGTCGATTCACTCCGCAGACTTTAGATAGCAAGGTGCTAAGTGGTGGAACTCACTGCCAATGGCAGTCAAGGGTCAGCCTGTTTACTTGGTATTTCATAAAAGACTGAAAACTTTCCTGTTTGACAGTTTTCTATCCATTGATGAAGTGTGTTAGATTGTAACTGGCCATCAATGGTTTATTATTTAGTTCTTATTTGTGCAAGTCTGCTCTTACTTGATATTTTGCTTATGGTATTGTAAACCTTGCCTGTTGTTTTATCTATATATATAAAAGGCACTTTGAAGCCTCAAGCCGGAAACTTGAGGCGCCCGAGATATCCGGTTTGGCCTGCAGGCTGCAGTCACTGTAGCTCCGCCCTCGCGTCAAAACGCGATATATATAAAAGGCACTTTGAAGCCTCAAGCCAGAAACTTGAGGCGCCCGAGATATCCGGTTTGGCCTGCAGGCTCCAGTCACTGTAGCTCTGCCCTCGCGTCAAAACGCGATGATGTTGAGGGCGGGGCGGCCCTCGCGTCAAAACGCGATGACGTTGAGGGCGGGGCGGCCCTCGCAACCACGTCACTGAGGGACGAAGGGAAGAAGAGGAGAGGTGTGCAACTCGGAACGGAGGCACGGAGGGGGTGTCTGCAACTCGGGAGGGAGGGAGGACGGGGGGGGGGGGGGGGATTACCCTGCTAGCGCCCGTTTCATTTTTGCCAGAAACGGGCATTTCTTACTAGTTTATTATAAGCCACATTGAACTTGAGTATGTTTGGGATAACAAATAAACAGGTAGCAAGGAATAACTACCTCTATATACCTGTATAGTATCTTTCAAGTCTCCGGCTTTTTCCATCTTTGCTATTAACGTGGAAATTAGCCTTCACTAACTGCCAAAGTGCTGTGCCAAAGTGTTAACCTACACCACTTCCCTACCTCCCACCCACTCCAGGCACAGTCTTTGATTCATAGACCTTTTCCCTAGTTAAGAGGTTTCCAAGAAGAACTGTCCACAACCTGTCAACAGGGATTTACATCCACAGGTGAGTGACTTGGAGTTTAACAGCAGAATAACTACACTTTTCCTTAAGGCAGTATTTCCCAATCCTCTCCAGGAGGTGCACCTAACCAGACAGGGTTTTAGGATTACCACAAAGAATATACATAAGATAGATTTTCAAAATAGTGGCCTGAGAACCAGGGGAGCTGGGTTCAATTTACACTACAGTTCCCTGTGACTCTGGACAAGTCACTTAACCCTCCATTTCCCCAGGTACAAAATAAGTACCTTTATATAATATATAAACCGCTTTGATTGTAGTCACAGAAGGGTGGTATATCAAATCCCACCCTTTTCTCTTTCTGGCTCTGTCTTAGCTCCCCTCCTGGACAGCCTTGATAGTGCCAGGGCAGTCAGTAAAGATTTTCACCACCACTATCCAGTGGAGGAGTGGCCTAGTGGTTAGAGTGGTGGACTTTGGTCCTGGGGAACTGGGTTTGATTCCCACTGCAGGCACGGGCAGTTCCTTGTGACTCTGAGCAAGTCACTTAACCCTCCATTGCCCCAGGTACAAATAAGTACCTGTATATAATATGTGAGCCATGTTGAGCCTGCCATGAGTGGGAAAGTGCAGCGTACAAATTTAATAAAATAATGCTCTGAAAATCACACTTTACATTTCATCTTTATTTACTCTATGGCAAATAATAAAAATATCTAAGCAGTTTACAGGTATTTCAGTATATATCAAAGGTATTGCTAGGAAGATAAAACAATAAAGGGATAAAAGGTGAGGGATAGATTATTCCTAAAAAGCATGAAAGAGGTGGAGGTGAACAGTAAAACCACATTGTTGACCTTTAATTTTTTTCCAGGAAGCCTTTCCATAAGGATTTGAGTTGGTTGCTTTTTGTTTTCCCCCTAGCAGTTTGAGGTTTTTTTCATTCCTTTTTGGCTGATGGAAATAGTGGTGTGTTTCCCAGGGGCTGGGGCTTCAGTGACACAGCAGGTTTCTGTCTTATTGCTTTTGGTTTGTTGTTTTCCTTGATGTTATATCCAGTGGCGTTCCTAGGCTGCCTGACACCCGGGGCAGATCGCCGATGCGCCCCCCCCCCCCCCGGCAAAATTACACCCTCCCCCCCGGGTGCAATTTTACCTGCTGGGGGGGTGCTGCGCGCCTGTTGGTCGAGTCCGCTCATTCCCTCCCTGCTGCTCCCTCTGCCCCGGAACAGGAAGTAACCTGTTCTGCGCAGAGGGAGCAGCAGGGAGGGGACGAGCGGACTTGGCCAATAGGTGCATGGCACCCCCCCAGCAGTGTGCACCCGGGGCGGACCACCCCCCCCCCCTTGGTACGCCACTGGTTATATCTGCTTTCTTTTATATGTGGTTGGCATTCCTTTTCTTGATTGTTTTATTATTTATTTAATTTAGCACCTTTTTCAGTAGAGCTCAATGTGAGTTATATTCAGGTACACAGGGTATTTCTCTGTCCCTGGAGGACTCACAATCTAATTTTGTAACTAAGGGGTCCTTTAACTAAGCTGTGCTGAAAAATGGCTTGCGGTAGTGTAGGCGTGGGTTCTGGGCTCACGGCGATCCATTTTTCAGCATGCCTGTAAAAAAGGCCTTTTTTATATTTGCTGAAAATATATGTGCGGCAAAATCAAACTGAAGCGCGTCCATTTTGGGTCTGTGACCTTACCGCTAGCAGCGGTAAAGTCTCACGTGGTAATCAGGCAGTAATGATCTACCACTTGGCATGCGTCCAATACGCGCATCCGAAAATGAAATTACCGCAAAAGCCATGCGATAGCTCCATTTTGGCGCATGTTGGGTGCATGTAGACGCTTATGGGGCTTAGTAAAAGAGCCCCTAAGGCAATGGAGGGTTAAATGACTTGCCCAAGAGTAGCAGTGGGATTTGAACTGGCCACCTCTGGATGTTCAGACTAGTACTTTAACCACTAGGCTATTCCCTCCACTCCACTCTTAATTGTATAGTTGCAATTCTTGTACCTCACTTTTATGGTTGTCCTTATGTGGCCTATCAAATAAAATGACTTTGAACCTTGAACCATGATAATGCCACCTGGGGCCAGTCATAGGCAAAAATCTCGATTTCTGAGCCAAACATTACGTGACTAAGGGAAAAGCCAAAAAAAATGAGTATAAGAATTGCTTTGGATTTCTTGAATGAGGTTTCAGAATGAAGATCCAAAGGGAACAATACTAAAACAAGAGTGGGAAAATTAGGGTGACTAATAGGTGCTGGTTATGCAAATGGAGAGTACAGAAAGGGACATATGGGATTAGGAACAATATAAAAAAGATGATAATGTCAGAATGGAATATTTGATTGGCCAGGATAACTAAAATCAGTGGCTAGCCCCAACTTATCCGGGTAGGAGCCACTGAATATTGACCCCTCGTGGGCTATCATTGATGGGAATCTCCATCACTGCTTAAGGAATGTTGCCTCTTTGATTAAAAAATAAAAAAGTATACCTCAGCCTGTTTCTGAACCTGTATGCTTATGTTTGTAACCTGGGGCCACATTTGATTCAAGTTTGTAAATTTTAAAAGTTGTAGAGTGCTGACATCCGTAATAAGCTGAGCACATTTACAGACTCTCCATAAGCCTGCAAGGCCACACGTAAAAAAATTAAAAAGCTTATGAGCATATGTGCATTTTATTGCACAGCTGAGGACATTCTGAATGGCTGGCTAATATGCAAGCCTGCAACCCTAATCTCTATTAAATTAAAGCACTTATAAACAAATTTGAAATGCTCTAATAATTTTAGATTGCCTGACTGGACATGGCCAGCATTACCTATTTTAGTTTGTTAATGGAAAGAATTTTCAGCATCTACTCTAAATTGAAAACAAATTTATTTTGCCTATGTGACTGCAGATAGGGGTGTGTATGGCAGAAGCCTTTGCTTTGTTTTGCATTTTCAGTTTTCTTTTTCACTTTGTTTCGCTTTGGTATTTTAGTACATACTAAAATGCAGAAACAAAATAAAACTAATTGTTGGGTTTTATTGTGTAGTTTTGTTTTGAACTGGGCGGGAGGGGAGCGATAAGAAAGGGAGAACTGAACTTTGTGCCCTCTTTCCCAAAAGCTTCTTTCCTTCTGTGTCTAGGAGTCTAGGAACAAGCAAGACTTAGGGTCCTGTTTACTAAACCGTGCTAGAGGCGCTAGTGTTTTAAGCGTTAGCTAAGCATTAGCGCACGCTGTGTAGATGCCCATAATATTCCTATGGATGTCTAAAAACGCTAGTGCACTTTAGTAAACAGGGCCCTTAGGTAATTCCTTTCTCTTGGCCTAACAATATATTTCTTGACTAGCTTTCCATAGCTCTGCTTCCCTTCCTTAGGTCAGTGAAGAATGTTCTAAGGATCATATAAAGTATAGCCAGTGTTGGTATTTGCTTTCAAAGCTGTAAAGAATTGTAAAGTTGAAGAAGTGGGGGCTGAAGGATTGGTTGTGATGGGAGTTGATATACTTAGCAGGGTAGCCCGGGGGGGGGGGGGGGGGGGAGATTCCTCGGGTCCTGCCTCCAAGGGGGACATGGCCCCGACAAGGCTTCCGGAGGCAGGCAGAAGGTTCTACTCCCTCGGTCTGTCTCTCTCCTGCTCCTGTGTGTCGAGACCCAGCCCGGGTGATTACATTTACAGGATAACCTGGGTCCCAGCATACAGGAGTAGGAGAGTGACAGATTGAAGGAAAAGCAGATGCAGGAACATAGGAGGGTGGCAGTGGAGGTGGCAGCCTGAATGGGGGGGGGGGGGGGGGGGGCGGTGGCAGCCCTGCCCCGGGCCCAGCTCTGTCCTTCTGCTGCCCTGATACTTAGAAAGCAGTATGAAAGGTAAGTGAGACTTTACAGCGATAGGATGGCTATGGCCTTAAAAATAGCATGAGTTAGTGGTAAAATAACACATCTCAACAATAGCCCACGTTGATACCTTCCCTCCTTAGTGTAAAGAGTTTCAGTCTCTGGTAACCAGAGCTGATATTGTGATGTCATAATGCCCCATGTCACTAATGCCTAAGAGCCAGTCTCATCAGTGAAGTCAAAATGGCTTGATTGCCATTTTTTAGCTCACTTTTATTTCTATAGCACTGATTTCGATTTCTAGAGACATTTCTTTTTTCTTCAAGAAAAGGGGGAAGTTATTGATGTGGGCTACTTTTAAAATGTGTTTTTATACCCCAGTTATTAGTAACTAGGCCTCACTGCATAAAATGGGACCTGTGTTTAAATAGTACATCTTAACAGTAACTCATGTTGATAACTATCAGGCTTATTTTCGAAAGTGATCGCCAGGCATCTTCTGACATAAATCGGGAGATGGCCGGCGATCTCTCAAAAGCGGCGAAATCGGTATAATCGAAAGCTGCTTTTTTGACAGCATCACCACTTTCCCGTCGCTGAGCCGGCGAAAGTTCAAGGGGGCGAGTCGGCAGTGTAGCGAAGGCGGGACATGGGCGGGCATGGGCGTGGCTACCAGATGGCTGACTTCAGCACATAATGGAAAAAACAAAAGCGGCGTTAATCAGTATTCCGCCAGTTTTACTTGGTCCTTTTATTTTCACGACCAAGCCTCTAAAAGGTGCCCCAACTCACCAAATGACCACCGGAGGGAATGGGGGATGACCTCCCCGTACTCCCCCAGTGGTCACCAACCCCCTCCCCCACTAAAAAAATAAAAATAAAAACCTTTTTTGCCAGCCTCAAATGTCATACCCAGCTCCCAGCAGTATGCAGGTCCCTGGAACAGTTTTTGTTGGTTGCAGTGGACTTCAGACAGGCGGACCCAGGCCCATTCCCCCCCCCCTACCTGTTACACTTGTGGTGGTAAGTGTTGAGCCCTCCAACCCCCCCCCCCCCAAACCCACTGGACCCATATGTAGGTGCCCCCCTTCACCCATAAGGGCTATGGTAGTGGTGTAGAGTTGTGGGGAGTGGGTTTTGGAGGGGGGGATTTGGGGGGCTCAGCCCCCAAGGTAAGGGAGCTATGCACCTGGGAGCTATTTGTATATATTTTTTTTAATTTTTAGAAGTGCCCCCTAGGGTGCCCGGTTGGTGTCCTGGCATGTCAGGGGGACCAGTGCACTACAAATGCTGGCTCCTCCCACGAGCAAATGCCGGCTCCTCCCACGAGCAAATGCCTTGGATTTAGCCGGGGTTGAGATGGCTGCTTTTAGTTTCCATTATCGCTGAAAAACAAAACTGGCCATCTCAAACCCGGCAAACTCTGGCATTTGGCCGGTCCAAATCATATTATCGAAAGAAAAGATGGCTGGCCATCTTTTTCGATAATACGGTTCGGGCCAGCTGTTTGCGGCGCCACCAAAATAGATCGCCGGCAATCTATTTCGCCAGCGCTGTTCGATTGTTCCCCTCTATGGCTCTTAGGGGCTCATTTTCAACACAATTAAATGCCAAAAAAAGTCATAACGTGGAAGAGGCCATCTTTCTCTCAAAAACATCCAAGTTGCAATTTTCAACACCCTAATTTTAGACATTTTGCTCCACAGTTCATCCAAATTTCAAGGGAGTGTGTTTTGGGTGGGACATGGGTGGCACCAAAAGATAGATGTTTTTCTGCAATTATGGAACAAAATGAGAGCATCTAGGGCCAAAATTAAAACGTTTTTGGCTAGACCTGTTTCAATCATGATTAAGTGACCAAAAGGTGCCCCATATGACCACTAGAGGGATTAAGGCATAACCTTCCCTTATTCCCCCAGTGGTTACTGACCCCCTCCAAGCCCCCCTAAGATATGAGTAATAGTACATACCAGACTGTATGAAAGTTTCAGATATGATGGCCATTCCTATTAGAGCAGCAAGCAGGTCCCTGGAGTAGCCTAGTAGTCAATGCAGTGGACTCTAGAGAAGGGGACCCAGGCCCATATCCCACTCTAACTGGTACAGTTGTGGTAGAACATGTGAGCCCTCCAAAAACACTAAATATCTACTGTACTTACATATAGGTGATACCTATAAGCTTGAGAGCTATTTGAGGTGAGGTACAGTAAGTATTTTTCTGATCCTGGAGGACTCACCATGCAATATAAGGGGGTTACGGTGAGATGTGTATCTGGGACCTTTTATGTGAAGTCCACTGTAGTGCCCCCTAGACTGCCCCACTGCTCTGTTGGATGTCTGTGTGGGCATTCTACTAAGAATGATGCCCCCAGACATCCCAATGACTGTTTTTTGGGCATTTTTCTCTTGGACATTTTATTTTCCATAATGGTCCCAAAAGAAAAATGCACCGAGGGCTAGATTTTATATATAGTGCCTGAAAAATCCGTGTGATAAAAAAATATGCCTAGGCATATTCTCTAAAGTACACCTAAATTTTATAGAATAGGCTTAAATTTCTATACAGTATATAGAATATGCCAAGTGCCTCTCCACACAACCAAATTGTGTCGTATCCATTTAGGCCATGTTTTACTTGGCATAAATCCTGATGCCTACATTAGATGCAGAGGGTGATTCTATATATGGCAACTAAAAAATCCACGAAGAAAACATTTCTAAGTGTATTCTAGAAGCTGCACCTAGATTTAGGCATGGTATATAGAATATGTTTAGTTGATATCCCAGTGCCTAAAACTACGTTTATCCATTTACACCAATAAAAATGTGGCGTAAATCCCAGCATGTAGATTAAGGCGCAGAGGACCAAATTGCATAACTACGCACATAAATTTCAGAACGGCCACAAAATGCTTATTTCCCCGCCCATAACCATGCCCCTTTTTGCCTGTTCACATTAAACATCAGGCACACTGTGTTACAGAATACAATTAGTGAGTTGTGTGCAAAAATTCTAATTTTTGCCAATTAGTGCTCATTATTGCTTGTTAAGTGCTGTTATCAATGCTAATTAGCTTGTTAAGCCAATTAAGTTACCTACATTGCTTTAGAATATGCCTGGACTTTGGCACAGATCTCTAGGTGCATTCTGTAGAATCTGGGAGACAGCAGGTGTATTCTATAATAATACACATAGATTTTAGGAACGCCCATTCCATGCCCATCACCATGCCCCCTTTGCAACTGTGCACCCCACCTTACAGAATAAACTTAGTGAATTGTGTGCCTAAATCATAATCATATACAAAATGGGAACAAAAGGTACTGTGATGTAAGACAAAGGGAAAAAGGAGGAAAAAAGGAACCGGGGGCATCAGATATGAATCAGTGGCCAGGCTATTAGGTCTCCTATAGGCTTAGCTATTTCAAACCCTTGAGCCTACTGCTTAACATTGATCATTTGCTCACCGGAACCAAAACCTCCATATATATAATGTCACTACTTTATTAGAAAATCATACATGAAAAATTTTTAACCTTATATTGTAGAAAGAAAAAGAAAATATAAAATATAAATTTGTAAGACACCAATGGCGTATTTGTTGACAGAGTGGATAATTGCATTTTATTCTCCTTGGGAGATTTACTACTGCCATTAGGAGTCTATTTTCCTACTCTGCCTTTGTGAATATTGCGACTTTGGACCCCTGAGGCAGGCGTTCTTTACGCGAAAACATGGCCCGCGTCAGGTCTTCTTCGAAATAAAGGATTCCGTTTATCACAATCTTGAAGGCCCAGCTGTGCTTTTTTTCTTTTATTGCTCGTCTTTGTGCACTGTTTTACCCTCTCTTTGTTACCTCAAAACTCTATGAGCAATTTTTCTCTTCAGTCTGAAGAAATGAGGGTAAATTACCTGTGTAAAATGATATTTTTCATCTTTATTTGAAAACTGAAAGACCCGGCAATTTCTAGAATGATGAATACTGAGAAAACTTCTTTTGAAAGTTCTCTGTTTGCATGGCCTGACTTGTATAAGCCACTGTCCAGAAAGGATATTTTCCAGAGTTGCAGCTTGGGAAATTCTAAGTTTTAGCAATTACCTGCAACCAATTGGCTGATTGGATTAGTCACTTATGTACTGATAATGTTGTGATCAGAGCAATGAAGCGTTTGAATAGTCAAAGAGAGAATCTTCTATTCTTGGCTGTGGTTGCGGACAATTTTTTTGAAGCTGATATGGGCATTTATTTCTCATGTGCAATGACGGTCTCTTTCCTCTGTCTATTATAATTTCCAAAAGGGCCAAGGACTTTAAGTGATTCTGCTCAGAAGTAGAAAAATGTCAGTATGAGAATATGATACCCAGTACTTGGAAAGTTTAACTGTCATAAAGTATTAGTATGATTAAGGAGAGAAGAGTGAATCTGTTTCTCTCAGTCTACATGTGCTCTGAGCTCTTATGACAACCTCTGCATTGCAAGAGCAATGTGACACATATCTTTGGCTGTAGCAATGATAGCACTAAGAAGTTCTAGTTTTATTTTACAGGTATTGTTTCCACATAAAGGAGTTGTATGGTGCAACAAAATGCAACATATTCCCAGAAAATGCTCCATCAAATGAACATATCAACTCAGGCAACCTTCTGCGTAAAATATTAGTATTCACATCTATGTCTCTTAAGTTACCTAATTCAGAGGATGAAGCAGGGAAGCCAGGATTCAAATTCTACCTATAAGATATTTACTGTCCTCTTTACTCATGTAAAATGCTTATAAAATTGTTCCATGTGTATATATCCCTTTCCACTGTTCAGAACACTGCATAATAATAAAACAAACAAAACCGAAACACAAAAGCGAAAGCAACTTTCTTGAAATACTCAGTCTAGCCGGGTTTTAAAGTTGGAACTTTAAAGAGAAGAGGCAGACTTGCAATACTGGCTTAGAAGGGGTCTTAAAATTAATACTGCAACCCAGCAGAACTGATCAATTGAAAATGTCACCGGTTGCTAAGTTACAGCACATCATCTCTTTTAGAACTGGAGCTGCATAAGGTTTATGCTCTAGGCATAGACCGTCGTATTAATCATTTACAAAAACCCAACAATTACCCAGCATTGGAAAATCCAATTATACAGGCACGTGTATACCAAATGGATCACTCTTAACAGTTTAATTTACACAGAAAAATGATATCATTGATATGAGTTTGAAAGCCATGAGTAGCAATGGCATTTCAAACCATAGCCCTTGTGACATATTCTGTCATACAGTAGCATCCACTGTTTTCTATGCATTAATCGATGCAAACCACAATCCCTCCAATCCCCACCTATTTAATAATCAAGTGACAGAGGGAATGAGCACATGTGCTACTGTGTATAGTTCCTTTTCTAATATTGCTTTCTATCTAACTGTTGCTTTCTATCTGCTTGTCTGACTTGCAAACAGTTTCTTTAAGCATGCAAGTATTGTCAGGAAAGAAGAATCAAATGAAAGTTCAGGACCTGGAGATGCTACATATTAAATCAAAGGTCCAAAATAAAAATGGTCCTTATTAATTAGGTTTTACTTTCACTGAAGGATAGTAGGTAAATAAAACTCTTTTATGCGTCAGCATGAAATGTGGCTTCCACATCTATAACATCTATGGAACTTGATTTATTTTCATCATAGTTATTCTACCTTGTGTATGCACAGGATTTGATACTAGCACACAGTATCTTTGTACAGGAGCACAGTCTATATATGGCACCTAAAAAATCGGCGCTGAAATTGGTGTATTCAATAATCGGTGCCTAGGTTTAGGCGCTGATTATAGAATATGCTTAGTTCATATTTCAGCACCAAAATCTACGCGCATCCATTTATTAAAAAAAAACTTGGTGTAAATTCCCCATGTGTAGATTTAGGCGTACTAAGCCAAATTCTATAACTAGGTGCGCAAAGTTTGGAACGCCCATGAAATGCCCATTTCCCCACCCATAACCACACCCCTTTTTGCCTGTACACATTAGAAGTTCGGCGCACTTCATTACAGAATACGCTTAGTGAGTTGTGCACCTAAATTCTAGTCATTGCCAATTAGTGCTCATTATTGTTTGTTAAGTGCTGCTATCAGTGCTCATTAGCTTGTTAAACTACATGCATTGTTATAGAATCCATGCCGATTTTGGCGCCAATTGTTAGGCGCACTATATAGAATCTGGGGGATAATGCACATGTGGAAGACATGACACAACACTGAACTAATCATAACTTTAGTTTCAACTAAATTGGGGACAACAATCCTGCAACAAATGATATAAGAAGATGGCCTCTCTGATGTACAGACATTTCACCACCTGACACTTCATCACTGAGAAACATCAACACCGAGCCAGTTCATCGCCTGACAGTTCATCAATGTGTCACTTCATCATCAAGGCACATCATCACTTGACACTTCATCAGTGCATCACTTCATCACCTGACATTTCAGCACATATTCCAGTTGGTGCATTCAAACTATATGTATGGAAAACTAGCAGAAATGGGGGAGAGAATGCCTTTAATCATAGCTTCTTTATGCACATGTCCAAAGGAAATCGGAAGTGCCAGCACATATTAGCACCTGTTCTGTTGCGCCTAAATATGAGCCTCACTAAACACAAACTAAAGCCATGCACCACTGATTCTCTTTCCTGTGTTATTTATACAGATCTCTAAGATGCTACCTTACTTCCTCCCCTCACCCTGTTCTCACCTTCTCCAATCCAGCTGTGATATGTGCTATGTGATTGCCTGCTGTTGATGAACTGTCATGGTTTTGACCTTACATTACATTTGTGTGCATGTTTTCCACAGATATTCATTGTACATTATGTGATACAAGCAAAAAAGGCCCGTTTCTCAAAAAAATGAAACGGGCGCTAGCAAGGCTATCATGTAATGGTGATTATGTTTTTAAGAGAACCGCGATTCTCCCATCGCCTCCCATCCCATCCATATCCACAGATTCTCCTCTGCACTGCCCTCCCATCCTACTACTACTACTTAGCATTTCTATAGCGCTGCTAGGGTTACGCAGCGCTGTACAATTTTAAACAAGGGGAAGGACAGTCCCTACTCAAGAGAGCTTACAATCTAAAGGTAGTAAAACTATGTAGTCAGTGTAGGTATCATGAATGGGGAAGGTGATTAGGGAAGGAGGAGAAGGAGGCTATGTTAGGTTGGTTGAGGGAGTGGGTTAAGAAGTCACAGGGAGAAGAAGGCTTGGAAGTGAATTCAAGGTTTATCTTCTGCACTTTATCGCGGAAGTAGTCAGCTAGTGTTTGGGGAGAGATTGAGGGGGGGGGGTGGGAGCGGAGGGCACCTTGAGTAGGGAGTTGAGGGTGGCGAAGAAGCGACGAGGGTTGGAGCTGAGAGAATTGGTTAATTGAGAATAATATTCCTGTTTGGCAAGGAATAGGGAGGACTGGAAGGAGGATAACATGAATTTGTAATGGGTGAAATCTGACAGGGTGCGAGATTTCCTCCATAGTCGTTCAGCAGATCGGGTGCAGGAGCGAAGGTAACGGATGCAAGGGGTTAACCAGGGCTGAGGATTAATGCGCTTAGTGGGGCGAGCGACGGATGGAGCTAGGGTATCCAGAGCAGTGGAGAGAATTTCATTGTAGGTAGAGACAGCCATGTCGACAGATTCGGAAGACGAGATGGAAGGGAAGAGATTGGAGATGTGAGAGGATAGGGTAGGGGGGTCGACAGCTTGGAGATTCCTGAAGGCAGTGGTTATAGTTGGACGAGGTTGAGGGGGAGGGTGATGAAGTGTGAGGGTGATTAGGTGATGATCTGAGATAGGAGGAACTGAGGTGCGGAAATTGGAAGGTGAGCAGGAGGAGAAGAGAACGAGGTCGAGACAATGGCCATCACGGTGAGTAGGGGTGGTAGAGCATAGTCGGAGGTTAAAGGAGGATATCAGAGTGAGGAATTTAGAAGCGTAGGAGTTGGATGGGTTGTCAACGTGAATGTTAAAATCACCAAGATTGAGGGATGGAGATGCGGGATCAAGAAAGACGGAGAGCCAAGCGTCGAAGTCAGTAAGGAATGAAGAGAGGGGCTTATCAGGGGGGCGGTAGATGACTGCAACTCTGAGTGGTAATGGGTAGAATAGCCGGATGGAGTGAGCTTCAAAGGACAAGAAGCAGTGAGACTGCGGTAGGAGGAGGGGTTGGAAACTACAGGAGGGCGAGAGAAGTAGCCCGATGCCTCCACCGCGGCCATCTGGGCGGGGAGTGTGGGAAAAGAGATAACCTTCAGGACAAAGGGCCGCGACTGAGGCAGAGTCATCGGGGGAGAGCCAGGTTTCAGTTAGGGTGAGGAGTTGAAGGGAACGAGAGATGAAGAGATCATGGGTGAAGGGCAGTTTGTTGCAGACCGAGTGGGCATTCCACAAGGCACATGAGAAGGGGAGGGAAGAGGGGGGGAGGAGGGGAATAGAGACGAGATTGGAGACATCACGGAATTGTTTGCATGGATAGGAGGACAGGTGAGGGGGGCCTGGATTAGGATTAATGTCTCCTGCGGATAGCAGGAGGAGGAGTAGGAGAGTGCGGAGGAGGGTGGGGGAGGTCGGGTGACGAAGGCGACGAAGACGGGGTGCACTTAGGAGGAATGGTGAAGGGTTAATGGCAGGAAGGAGGTGTTGAAGGTTGAGGGCTAGGAAGGAGGAGGGGGATAAGAGAGATGGTGAGGTGGTGAGGGGTGGGGGTGAATAGGGTGTTGCCGAAGCGGGCAGGGCGGGAGGGAAAACAGGTGGGTAATGAGTTCCAGCGGTAGACAGCGGTAAGGGGAGGGGAAAAAGATTAGGAAGGGACAGGGCAAGGAAGAGGATGTGGACAGGGGCCATAAGTAGTGATTGCGGTGTAACAGGTGTAAGTGTAGTGACTGAGGTGAGAAGCAGATAGATAGAGCGGTGAGCCGGAGGCTTGGAATTGGAGGAATAGGTGGGCTGGAGAGCAGGTAAGTCAGTAGCCGACAGCTATGTTCCACGATTCTCCTGTGCTCTGCCCTCCCATCCCATCCATGTCCAGCGATTGATGTACAGTACGTTGGAGTGTCCCTCTGCTTCTCCTCTCTCTCCTGCCCTCCCTTCCATGTCCAGCGATTCTTCCCTCCCCTCTCATCCCATCTATGTCCAGCGATTCTCCTCTTCCCTGCCCTCCCATCCATGTACCGCAATTCTCCTCTCGCCTCCCATCCCATCCATGTGCAGCGATTCTCCTGTGCTCTGCCCTCCCATCCCATCCATGTCCAGCAATTGATGTACATTACGTTGGAGTGTCCCTCCGCTTCTCCTCTCTCTCCTGCCCTCCCCTACATGTCCAGCGATTCTTCCCTCCCCTCTCATCCATCTATGTCCAGCGATCCTGCTCTGCCTTGCCCTACCTTCCGTGTCCCGCGATTCTCCCACCTCCCATCGATATCCAGTGATTCGCTTCTGCCCTGCCCTCTCATCCCATCCATGTGCAGCGATTCTCCTGTGCCCTGCTCTCCCATCCCGTGTCCAGCGATTGATGTACAGTACGTTGGAGTGTCCCTCCGCTTCCTCTCTCTCCTGCCCTCCCTTCCATGTCCAGCGATTCTTCCCTCCCCTCTCATCCCATCTAGGTCCAGCGATTCTCCTCTGCCCTCCCATCCGTGTACCGCAATTCTCCCCTTGCCTCCCATCCCATCGACACCCAGCGATTTGCTTCTGCCCTGCCCTCCCATCCCATCCATGTGCAGCGATTCTCCTGTACCCTGCCCTCCCATCCCATCCATGTCCAATGATTCTCCCCTCCCCTCCACTCCATGGCCAGTGACTCTGTCCTTCCTGCCGCCCTGCCTGTAAGCCTTCCATCTTACCTGAGGTTGCAGCGGCAGCAGGCTGGGCTCGTGTCACCTCCAGCGTTCCCTTGCCTTCTCTCTCAGTGTCCTGCCCTCCTCTGATGTCATTTTGTTTTTTTACGCAAGGGCGGGACACTGAGAGGGAAGGGAACGCTGGAGATGAGCTGACATCAGCATGTTACGAACCCAGACAGACAGCTGTCCAGAGAAGCTGAGGTACAAAATATTATATAGTTGTGTTATTTTAAATTTAAATATCTTTGCTCAATTTTCCACACAAGTTTTCTGTGCATGCAATTTTAGTACGATTATGCAAAATGGCCGCTGAGTAACGGGCTAAAAAACTGTTAGCTTCAGATAACATCATGGATTTGTACCATTGTCTGGCTGTTTGCTGGCCCAATTTTACGTGAACCAGTTTCGTTTGGTACCGCGGTGGTCTGCTTTTCTACTCGGCGCCTGCTTCGGACCGGGGCTTCAAAGGGAGTGGATTTCCATCCTTGATCGTTGTGTCGGCGGTCCAGCTGCGCACTCGGTTACATCGATGTTCCGGTACTGGGAACAGGAGTGCGGGGACCGGCCTCCCACGATGCGGGATGCTAGTGCCACTGTTGGTTGGCTCCTCACTGATGTTTGTTTGATCCGGCTCTCCTTCGGCCTCTCCGTCAGACTGCTCCACTCCATGATGGTCTGCTGCGCAGCTTGTGGCTGGCTGTCAGGCATCGGGGCCTCCTTTGCGATGGGAAGATCTTTTGTGCATTGCTCCATTGTGTGGCCTTCTCGGCTTTGCTGCTGGACTGGGGTGGTTGCTGGCTGCTGGTCTTCTCTTCTGCGCTGCTTCGTGCCTGGAGAGTGCTGCATGTTGAAGGGGCCCAGTTTCCTCCTGGATTGCCAATTCCAGCCACTGGCTACCGCCCGCATTCCTGTCTTGTTCGTAGGCTCTGATTACATTCCTGCAGCGTCTCAGTGAGTCAAGATCTGATTTTGGACTCTATACTTTCTTCTCTCTTTTCTTCTAGTTTCCTTTTCCTTGCCTACCTATTTGATTAAATATTGTAGCTATATTCCCTTCCCTTCTTCCTCCCACTGTCATTGTAAATGTTTCATTAGTTCATTGTAAGCCGCTTAGGGGCTGCTTTATGTGGTAATAGGCGGGGTATAAATGATTTAAATAAATAAATAAATAAATTAGCATTCTGTGTGTGATAAAGTGTCAGGTGATGAAAGTGCTATTCTTCTGTGCCTAAATATGAGCCTCATGAAATTTTTATTTTATTAAGAATTCAAAAATTACATCTAAGAAATCTCTCATGTACAACAAAGCAAAATAACCAAAAAAAGACAAATATATATATACTGTGTAATCCGCTTAAGTGCAAGGGTCTGGGACCAAAGAAATGCATGCAGTTAACCAGAGCGTGCACTTAACCGTTGTGACCCAAAGAAGCTTGACATCTGATAAACATATGTACAGTACTGTTTATTATTATACGTACAGTATACAGTCTCCGTTAACTGACATTAGGCTTACTTGAAGTAATCAGTTATAGTCCTCTGTCAGTGAGTTCCATAAACTACGTCTGCCAGACGGTAAAAACTGTCATAGCACTGACATCCAATGTGGCCTCCAGATAGGCCTGCACGGTGTCTCTCCAGCGCTCTTGCAAAAGTGACAGGTGGAAGTTGTTGAATTTCGTCAGCATGTGCCTCGCTGCTCATTTCATCCCGTTTCACCATCAGCTGTTGTTGCCTGCAGGTAGGCGCATATCTCCACATCAGTGCTGTCGTCAGCTGTTTGTAGTAATCAACAGCTACATAGTGATGAAACTCCTCTTCAGTAACACCGGCTGGGATGTCAATAACCTGTCCATCTGATACGTTTGCAACAGCTGCATCTGTTTCGTCCCTCTCCACATCCTTAACAAAGCTTGCCCACTTGTAGCAGTTCACAATGATTGCCTGTGTAACATGATTCCAGGCTTCTTTCTGCATATGTAGGGAATCCAACAGTGATAGATTATGAGCCAGTTCAACAGCACGTTTATCTTTGCCTGTCTGGTCATCCATAGCGTTCATCAGACGACGTAGCACAAGAGCCCGATAACGTTGTTTGAAATTGGCTATTATGCCCTGATCCATAGGTTGGATCAGAGAGGTAATGTTTGGTGGCAGGAAGACCACCTTGATGTTAGACAGCCTGACATCATCCCTGTGTGCAGCACAATTATCACAAAGCAACAAAATCTGACGCCTTTGTGCGGATTCTAGTGTCTAACTTCTATAGCCACTGCTTCCAAATTTCCCCAGTCATCCATGAATTTGCGTTAGCCTCGTATGACACAGGAAGTCACTTAACTTTCTTGAAGCAATGGGGCTGTTTGCTCTTTCCAATGACGAGGAGTTCCAACTTCTCTTCCATATTGCAGCAAAGGAGGATCGTCAGTTGGTCCTTCAACGTTTTACCTCCAGTAGTTTCGGCATGTTTGAATGCAAGTGTTCCATCAGGAATCATTCACCAGTAGAGACCGTTTTCGTCAACATTGAAAATGTCACAAGGTGCAAACTCGTTCAAGATGGTAGGAAGAACTGAAACAACCCAATTTTCAGCACCAAAGTCATCAGCGTCTTGTTTCTCACCATGCTGTTTCTTGAATTTTATGCTGTTCCTCTCCTTCCATCTTTCCAACCATCCAACAGTGGCTTTGAATTCAGTTAGTCCAAGACTTTCAGCTAGCTGGTTAGTTTTCTCCATAAGCAGTGGACCACTGACAGGAAACTGTCTGCTCTTGACTCAGGAAAACCACCGAAGAGCATCTTCTACCTCCTCAGCTTTTCCCGCCCGTTTTCGTTCTGTTGTGGATTTGTATTGTTTTGCCAGTCTTCCAGAAGCTGGTCTTTCTGCTTCAAGATACGTGAAATTTGACTGGGATTGACACCATATTCTTTATCAATAGATGCTTGACTTTGTTTGTTTTCTAATTTTTAAGAACTTCTATTCGTTCAACCAGTGTTAAAGTCTTACAGTTCCGCCGCGACGACGACCCTAGTGTACACTCTAACAACATTCTTTCACTTATTCTGCCTGTGGCAGCTAAAGGGGGGGTAAATTTGAAATCTTGTTGTCACGCGCCAATTGGCTTCCATATTCCGTGCGCGCACTTATGCGGAGTCTTCCTTGCAGAGGAGCGGTCTTAAACCATGCATGTAAGCGAATCTTGCACTTATCAGTGGTGCGCTAAACTGAAGTTTGTCCCCATAGAAATTGATGGCACCAAAAATGGGACCGAAGTACGGCATGCAGTTAAACAGAGCATGCACTTATCTGATGTGCATTTAAATGGAGTGCACTATATGTATGCAATATCAATTAGGAAGGAAGCTAATTACCAAACGCTTTATTCCACTAATTATAGGGGATAGAACATCAATAAAATCACATAGAAATTAATTTACATAGAAAAAATGAACAACCCTATCAGCAAATGGATACTATACAATATAAGAGACTTTAGAGGTACTTTTCAAACATCTTCTCCAGTGAAACTATGTGTAGCGATAGTGGCAGTAGGAATCTTTTAGAAACAAGAACATTAGTCAAATGAGTTGGTTCAAAGAATACATAGCACACAGATTGGTATCTTATTACATAGTTGCAGGGAAGTTTTAGAAAAAAAAAATAGAACACCTGATTCCAACAGCAAAAATGTTTTCCTTCTTTTCTGTGTGTCTTTGGAGACATCAGGAAAAACATTAACCATAAGACTGAATATATTTAGATTGATACTGCATGATGAAATATCCAGAGTGATGAAGTGTCACAAAATGAACTGCAAGTATCTCATTGATGAAGTGTCAGAGGATGAATGGGGTCAGTCATGAAGGGGCTCAGTGATGAACTGTCAGGTGGTAAAGTGTCAGTGATGAAATGTTACCAAACAGTCCTCTTTATAGGGCCAATGAATATTTCTCAGTAATTTCAGATCATTACAAGGATTGAAAAGTTTTGTCTGCGAGACAGGAGCTCAGGAATTTAGCAAATGAGAGTCATTAACTAGACTGCTTTTTCACATTCCTCTTTATATTCACTAGCCAGTACTGGGCAGAAAGAGCTTTGGAGGCAATTATCAGCTCTGGAGCAAACTTCATGGGTTTTTTTTTCACCTCTGGACTTTGCGCCATGTTAAAAAGTATACATATATTTTCACTTTGAAACTTGCCAAAGATGCAAAGCACTCAGGAACTCTTGCACCAGTTTTTATTTTTTATATGGGTATGTCTTCTATGGAATATTGCATGCATACAGCTGAAAATGCAATCTATGCATTATGTGACAGGTTGAGGTCCTGTCAGGCTGTAAAAGGTGGTGCCTTGTCTGGGAGTCCCACAGTGGGGAGCTCTGACTCTCTGATTATAGGTTAAAGTTGCAAGTAACAAAGGAAATGGTACTTTGCCTTTAAACAGAAACTACAACTTCCATGAAATATGGAGCTAGAGTTGTTGCTTCCAAGAATCCAGATATGGGAGGAGGATTTTAAAAGGGGAAGGCAGGGAAGTCTTGCTAATTACCACAGGAAGCACTACCCATACTGGGAAGGGTGGTGGGAGGAGTGCAGAGGGAGCCTAATTGGACAGAAAAGGAGATTGGTTTGTGAAGTGGTGGAGGCCCCATAAGAAGGATGAGGTGTAGTCCCAAGGCCCTTGAAAGCCTCTTCCCCAGAAAGAAGAGAGAGAAGTCAAGAAAGAAGGTACTGGAGGGAAATTACCCAGCTGAGGAAAAGGAGAGACATAAGGCCATGCCAGCCCTAAAAGCTTGTGGGGGAAGAACTGTAGAGAAACAGAATGGAGACAAGATGCTTACCTTGAAAGTGGTGAGAGGTTTCTTTGTGCTTTATTGTTATTATATTTGCTTGTTTGATTTTGGAAGTATTTTCTTTGAAACTAAGAATAACAGCTGGGGGTGGAGGACAGGGCATGGTCAAGGTAGAGTGCTGTCCTGTCCAAGGGGTGATGACTGTTTAGCTGAGTTCCTGCTACTCTTTAAAATTGGTTCACTATCAAAGTATTGCTATTTGGAAAAAGAAGTGGTTTTGAAGGGAGAATTGCCCCCACAGAGCTGGTTTGAAGTGGCTACAAGAAGACTGATTTGCATTTGGCTGGGTTATGGAGAGAGTTTGATTTGTATATTGCCAAAACTGTTTAACAAAGTGTTTTTCTTGTTGAAGTGGAAGAACCAGTGTACCAGAACATGCATTTTACCTAAGGAAAGAGGGTTCTGGGCAGAAGGATATCCTGAACATGAGATTTGGGAAGGTCACCCTGAGTGTGCAGTGATGCAAGGAGGACTACTACAGTAAAACCAGAAATCAGAGGTTGGCTGTCTGAGTGTTTTCTTAGAGGCAAAGTTCCTCACTGTTAGCAGGACTGCTGGCTGGGGTCTTTGTCACCATTTGGTGGCTGTGGTCACTGTTGGCCAAAGGACCTTATCACAGTTATTATCTTCTCAAACGTAAACAAGCCCCAGGAAGGTCCCTTCTAAATCCTTTTAACAGCAAGTATACTATGAAATGCAAACATATTTGATAGAGCAATTTAAGATGAACAACTTATACAGGTAAATTGTTAGTTAATGGCTCTGGAAATTGCTATTTATCAGAAAATATTCTGGCATTTATAGACAACTTAAAGAAATAATTGATTTCTCAGTGATTAAATCAACATAAAAAGAGCAAATTGATTTCTCAGTGATTAAATCAACATAAAAAGAGCAAATATACAACAGATGCTCTTCAGAGTCTCATTTCAGCCTTTCCTTTGCACAGTAGTTTCAAGGGGTCAGACTTCAATATGGCACCTGGCAATATGCTTGCAGGTTGCACAAATCAGCCAGTTTGCAAATTCAAGGGATTCCCATACACTGTGTTCAAATATCAGCTTGATAGGCATATAAAAATATTTATACCAGCTGAAACCTGGTATAAATCTTGGCACGCAAATTGGGCATGGAACTCCACTATTGTGTAACACTCTGTGCATCTTTTGGTGCATGTCCCTAACCTTTTCATGGCCACATCCCCTTTTGAGTTGCATGAGATTCAACTTAGGTGCCCATTATTACAGAATAGCGTGTAGTCAGATTGGTGCCCAAATCATAATTAGTACCAATTAAGTGTTAGCTCCGATAATTACATCATTGGAGCCCATTAATTATTTTGGGCACCAAGGTGGGTCGATGCTCAAAATTTAACACTAGTGCTAGAACCAATTAGTGCCGGACTAGCACCGGCGTTAGGGTGCAGAGGATGTTCAGAAGACACCAACACTGGAGTCATGTGCACCAAAGATGGCTGCAAATAGTATTAAAATGTAGTCAGATAGATGCAAAAGAGGTAATCAGCTATTCCGTCCTTTGCTCAGAGAAACAGCGTACAAAAACCACTGTCCCAATGCTGGGAATTTAACGTCAGCTTGGAGGTGTTGGTTATTTGAAGAGAGAATTTCTCAAAGCAGGATCGTCTTTTCTAAAACATTCTGTGCACAAAAATGTCCTAATCCCTTTTGAAGATAAACTGGTCATTGTGGCAGTACTTCAGAAAATTTACTTCCTTGAGCAACGGGTTGAAAAATGTGTCCATGAAATCCCATTGAAGAATGTCTTTGTAGATCTGGCCCTCTTGCTCTCATAAGCCATTGCAGGTATCTGTTTTTTGTACATGGGTTCCCTGCTTCCTAGTTTGACTAGGTGTGCGCTGGTGTTCACTGCACAATTCTTGTGTGCATGTGCCAGGCATGTTCCTCCCCCTTACCTTCCCGATGCTCAATGCTAACAGCAAACATATAATTTGCATGGTATTAGTGTTGCGCATTATTTTGCTACACTGTTCCTGCAGTATTTCCCAGTTTTGTTCCCTACAGGGCCAGAGTTCTTAGCATCGGCCCATGGGATCCTCGCCCAATTTTGGGCACCCAAATTTAGGTAAGGATCTGGGGGTATATGCACATATTAGTGCCACACCTACTAAATGTAATAATTTAATTTAGGCATTTCTATTCCACCTGTACCAGTCTTTTCCAAGTGGAGCAGAAAAAAAGCAAAAATACAGATAGTAAGATCACATAAATTCATGCATCCCCCCAAATTTTATGGAATAGATGCATCTTCAGATTTCAATACAATTTTATAGGCTTCTCTTTTGTCCGTAGCGGCATTGGTAAGGCTGTGACTCTATACAGTACAGATTTTTCAAAACTAGATTTCAATAAAAAAGCTTGAGCTGGAGGGAAACTAACTGGATACAGCTGAGTAGATCTGATCGACCTAGTAGAAGATGATAGCCTTAATGTTTTCAAAATGAAATGTCTGCATGCAGTTTCCAAACACAGCTCTGGAATTCTTCTTTTCTATGTGATCAAAAGTACAAGCATGCTTTCTGGTAACTAAATATTCACATACTTGGGCGTGGTAGTTGAGGTTACCCTTTGAAAATTGATCTTTTCATGTGCTATTTTGGGTAACCTTCTAAAAAACCTTTTATGCTAAGAGCTGCACAGAGCAAATGAAAGTTTCTGCTTGCCCTGTCACATGAACTATTGTCTCTAATTTGAACCTACAGCACAGCATGTACAATAGAGTGCGGCTGTCAGAGGTAATATAGTTTTATAAACCAAGTGAGAAACGTGAGCCTTCACAGAGGCAGAAAGTAATGATGCTCACCAACCTCTGAATTATCCTGCAAAGCTGTTACTAAGCTTAAAAACAACAAAATAAATAGGATTTGTTAAAAATCTCATGGGAAGAAACCCAGTATTTCTCTACCTGTACATGTAGTGCTGTGGCTCTGTTAGATATCTTTTTTGTCCTGCACAATGGGAAACAGAAGACAATGACTAACTGCAACACTTTATCTTTTTCAATGGTGAAACGGAACCTAATCAAGCATGATATTGTAATACTGGTCAATACTAACATTATTTGCTTAGTCCTTTAGAAGGAAAAACAGATAACATCAATTTGCAAGGAATTGGAAAATCGCACCAGGAGCTCCATCAGAGCAGGGCTTCCAGCTCAGTAAGTTATCAGTGGGTGGAAAGTCAATAAAGTGTGTGTGTGTGTGTGTGTGTGGTTTGTTTGTGCCCATGTAGTACTACGTATGACTCCATCCTGCTGTATACTCTAGTACTTGAAACAGTTCCATGATACCACCAGCAGACACTTAGCTGAAGGCCAAATAACAGAATAGCCTTTAAAAATCCTAACATATAAAGTCAGATTGCAGGAAATTTTTCACATGGTACAATAACTACCGCCCACCAGAGAATGCAAACAAACATTTAGGATCAAACTTATATACACAATTCCAAAACAAAACAAAGAAAGAAATCTCTAGGCAGTTATTTTCCAGCAGCGCTATCCATTTAAGGGGGACAATTATCAATGAGGGCCACCATTAATACCTGTTATTTTACTGTTAACCCCAGTAATTAGTAACTAGGGGACCCTTTTACTACACCGCAGTAAAATTTGCAATTACCACTGCTTAACATGGGATTTCACCACACAGTAGCTGCAAATTTAACACGGCACCTATTGGGGGCATTCCCACTATCTTTTATTGCAGGTTGTGCATTAACATTCAAACTAATGCCTGCTACTTGCTCAGCACCACCTAATAAGAAAGCAGTAAGTGGTCTCATGTTAACTGTCCTTAGGTAGTTAGGGCTAGATTCTATACATCACACCTAAAAAATCAACGCCAAAAAAATATGCCTAGGTGTATTCTATAAGGTACGCCTAACTTAGGCGTACTTTTTAGAATATGCCAAAATTTCCATGCGGTTTAAAGAATACGCCAAGCGACTTAGTCACTGGCAGTTATGTCAAGTAAAACTTGGTGTACATGCCAATGCCTAAATTATTCGCAGACCGTGTGTATTCTATAATAATGTGCATAGGATTTAGAAATGCCTATGATCTGCCCATTCCACACTCATGGCCATGCCCTTTTAAATATGCAACCTAGAATTACCGTGCATCATGTTACAGAATACACTTAGACAGTTGTGTGCGTGAATTGTAATTAATGCCAATTAGTGTCAACAATTGCTTGTTAATTGGCAATTATCCACACTGATTGGTTTGTTAACTAATTAAGTTGTGCATGGAAATCAGAATATGAGCGGATTTGCGCATGCAACTTAAGTTAGGGGTTAGTGCATAGTAAGTGCAGTGTGTTAACTGCAAAATGTTTTCCATGCCCACTTTCACCCATGCCATGCCCCTTGACACAAAAAGCACTTAAGGCTTGGTTTACTGCGTGCTAACTACAAAAATACTGCAAAGCCCCTTAATGCAGTTCTGCACTAGCAGTTAACATAAGGTAAACTGGGTGGGAATTCAAAAAGGCGTGGGATGAACACAGAGGATCTTTATTTAGAAAATGGATGGTATAAAAAAAAAAACCTTAAATGACTGCATGTTGTGGATGTGTGAGTGACGCCTGGATGGCGACTCTGGCTGTGAAGAACTATGTATATGGCAATCCAGTTTAGGATGGGCTGGAAAGGGCTTCAACAGTGTTATGTCTGTGCTCACCTCGCCCTCTGGTGGCCAGAACCGGTGGCTGCTATGGACTACCACCCGTTCCAGACTTTAGCCTAGTCCAGTCCGGATCTTCCAGGCTGCCAGATTTGTCTGTCTTGTTTGACCCTGCACAGCTCCCGTAGCGGTCTGGTGACTGCTGCAGCTGAGCCTCAGTTGCTGCTGGGCTTATTAGCCATTTGGAAACTCTCTGCCTTTGCCTCGTTTAAGGTCCCTGGTATGTTGGTGCGTTGTGCACTTATGCCTAGTTTGGTTTCTTGTTTTAGTTCTTGCCTGATTCTGCTGTTTGCCCACACCCGGCTTGTTTCCTGGTTTTCTCTGCTGCCTGCCCTGACCCAGCTAGTATCCTGGTTTTCTCTTCTGTCTGCCCCGACCTGGCTGGTTCCTTGGTTTATTCTACAGTTCTGTGTCTAGTTCTTGGTGCTCTGTGTGTCTTGTTTAGTGGCTACCTGGCAGCTTCCAGTCCTCTTTCTTATCTGTTTGTGTTCTTGTTAGTGGCTGCACTGGAAGCTTTTAGTCCTACTCTGTTGTGTGTTGCCTGTTGGTATCCTGCCCCTGCCCTGTCCTGCAAAGCCCTGCCAGCCGCCTGCACCCAGGGGCTCAACTCCTGGGGAAAAGCGGCTAAGCACAGGTTAAGACTAGGGTTCCTGCTCTGCCTGTTTCAGCTTGTTTGCCTCTGCTGCAACCCCAGTCCAGGGTTCCAGTCCTGTTCTGCCCTGTCCCTGGTTTGGGGGTGGTTTTGCCTGCCGCTCCTCGGCAGAGGCCCAAGGGCTCACAAACCCTAGTTCCAGCTTTGAATACGTGTTAAACAGCAACTTCAGTAGCCGGAACTGAGGACCATGTTGGGCAGATTTTTACGGTCTGGCTCTCGCCAATGACAAGATGGATTCGGATAGGCTGGAGTGGGCATTGGCAGCAGCTCCAGTAGTTGGGACATAAGGACAGAGCCGGGCAGACATCTACAGTCTATGTTTCAGAAATGCCAAAGAGAGATTATCATGTTCATTGTTGATTTAATCATGAATTGATGATGAGTGTGACTGTTGGGCAGACTGGACGGACCGTTCAGGTCTTTATCTGCTGTCACTTACTATGTTACGTGCATAATGTGATTTAGTAAAAGGGTCCCTTTGCCTTATTGCATAAAATGGGATCTGTGCTAACATAGCATGAATTAGTGATAAAATAACCCATCTTAATAGTAGCCCACGTGGATAACTTTGCCTCTAGGTGGCACCACTGAAAATCCACTTAAATGTGTTCTTTAGGTATAACAACCTGACTGGGGCAATCTCAGAGTTCTCCATCTACAAATACCACCTTGACAAATAAAGAGAAATTAGAAGTCCTTTACAAAGTAGTCATTGTCAGCCAGGAACTTGAGAAAAAGAGCCAGAAGCAGGGGCACCAAGAATCATCTTAAAAATATTCTAAGCCATTGAATAAAGGGAATCACTTTATTCAGTCCATCTGTAGCAGAATTCATCATACGAGGCCTACTTTCCAGCTGCAACAAAATCACAACACACAGCTGAAAATAAAAGGACCAGAATACTGAAGTATGTGATGACGTTTTACAGTATCCGGCGAACAAAATTATTGGATGACACGAATTCTATACACCCTTATCAAACAGGTTTTGACAAGGATCATTCAACAGAAATTGCATTCATAGAGGAGTTGCTACATTTATATTTTCTAACTTAGACCAGGATAAGAACTGTGTTAATTTCTTTTTATCTTTCCTCAACTTTTGATATATTTGATCATACTATTTTACTTACTAGGCTGCATGAAATAGGCATGACAAGAACCACACTTTCTTGGTTCACTTCTTATGTATCTGACAGGTTGAATTTTGCTCAATGGAATGATGCTCATTCTCCATCTTACTCATGTTCCTGAGGAGTTGTTGGCTCCCACATAATTTAACATTTTTCTAGCACCACTACTAACTATGATACAATCTCTGAAAACCATTTCATTTACATATGTCGATGATACATACTTGTTATCCATTACAGATTATTCTACTGCACTGTTTATTCATTGATTAACAAGCTTGATAGGATTTCATATTGGTTAAGGTCCCATAAATTAAAAATTAATCTGGATAAAGACAGAGCTACTATTTTCACCAGAACACCAGGATTTTCTCTGTCTGCTCCTTCATAATTGCTGGCACAACTACTGATATTGTTCATTCACTAAAAGTCCTTGGAGTCATTCTTGAAGATCAATTACTTTTCCATTTACATATTTCAACTATCATACAAAAATGCTTTTTCAGAAAGTACTTCATGCACTAGGAGATTTACAGGCTCATTTTCGAAAGAGATGGACGTCCATCTTTCGACATAAATCAGAACATGGACGTCCATCTCCCAGGGATGTCCAAATCGGTATAATCGAAACCCAATTTTGGACATCTCCAACTGAAGTCCTTTGCAAGGATGTCCAAATTTCAAGGGGGCGTGTTAGAGGCGTGGTGAAGGTGGGACTTGGATGCGCCTAAGACTTTGTGCCATAATCAAAAAAAGCAAGGGGCATCCTAAAGTAAAACTTGGACGTTTTCACCCGGACTTGTTTTTTTTACTAATAAGGCACAAAAAGGTGCCTGAAATGCCTAGATGACCACCGGGGGGAATTGGGGATGACCTCCCATTACTCCCCCAGTGGTCACTAACCCCCTCTTATCCTCAAAAAACATCTTTAAAAATATTTCGTGCCAGCCTCTATGCCAGCCTCAGATGCCATACTTAGGTCCATGACAGTGCATGAAGGTCCCTGCAGCAGTTTTAGTGGGTACTGAAGTGCACTTCAGACAGGCGGACCCAGGCCCATACCCCCCTGCCTGTTACATTTGTGGAGGAAACAGTGAGCCCTCCAAAACCCACCAGAAACCCACTGTACCCACATATAGGTGCCCCCTTCACCCGTAAGGGCTACGGTAGTAGTGTACAGTTGTGGGTAGTGGGGTTTGGGGGGGACTCAGAACACAAGGTAAGGGAGCTATGTACCCAGGAGCATTTTATGAAATCCACTGCAGTGCCCCCTAGGGCGCCTGGTTGGTGTCCTGGCATGTCAGGGGAACCAGTGCACTACTAATGTTGGCTCCTCTCATGTCCAAATGGCTTGCATTTGGAAGTTTTAGACATGGACGTCTTTGGTTTCGAAAATTGCCGAATGTCAAAGAGGTCCATGTCTAAGGACGTCCAAATCCAAGGACGTCCTTGGTATTTTCGAAACGAAAGATGGACATCCATCTTTTTTCAAAAATACGATCCACCCCCCCAATATTTGGACGTTTTATAAAGACATCCAAATCCCAATTTGGATGTTTCTTTCGAAAATGCCCCTCATTGATTACTGTAATTCATACTTCTCCAGTTTTCATGTGAGGAATATGAAAAGACTACAGCTAATTCAAAATATAGGAGTTAAATATATTTTGGGGGCAAAACATCACTCCATTACTTAAAAGTGAACACTGGCTACTAATTTTAGCCAACATTCCCTATAAAATCATAACTTTACATCAGGTGCTCTCCTACTTTTATCATGTTTATTGATATCATACACCCACTCGATCTTTGTGTTCATCTCAACAGCATCTTTTAATGGTGCCCTCTTTTCATCAGATTTGTTTCGATACAAACTGTTCTTCTATTTTTAGTGCTGTAGGCCCCATATTATGGAACAAATGTCCACTGAATTTGAAGCAAGAGCCTTCTTTTGAAAAAAATTTTAAAGTAGACTTTAAAACCCATTTTTTTATAATAACACTTTATTGTACAGTGTTTATGCACAAATAAAAAGGGCTCAATATTCACCCAGCATTGATCAGCGTTTTGCTGACTGCCACTGGGTTATCCCCAGAAATTCAATGCTGCATCATGTTTGGTCTTTGGCACTGACTTTCTGGGAATATGGGGCCCACAAAAACATAGCTAGTTAAGGGGTTCTTTTACTAAGCAGCGGTAGGGCTAATGAATGGGTTGTGCATGCCAAATTGACAGTACCATGCGAGTAACGTGTGATCCCTTATCACTAGGTCAATGGATGGCAGTAAGGACTCAGGCAGTAAATAACCATGTGCAACTTTTAATTTTAGCGCATGGCCATTTTACTGTCCCATTAAAAAATACCTTTTTTCCCAGCTGCAGTGAAAAATGGCCTAGTGTGTGTCAATTTCATGCATCCAAATTACTACAGGCCACTTTTTTCTGCAGCTTAGTAAAAGGGCCCTTAAGTGCGACATTCAGCACTTAAATTGCTATGGTGAACTGTATATAGGACTGACTTTTATACAGTCCTATTTATGTGGTTACCTTGGCCAGTTAAGTGCTAAATATCGGAACTTAACCAGTCAAGTGTTAACTCCGCTCCCAGAATGCCTCCAAAACAGCAAGTTTCACGTTGGGCATTAACCGGACATTTTCAGTGGTACTATCAAGTTAAGTACCACTGAATATGCCTGGTTAGCCCCAGACAGGCATTTAAATCATTTTAAATATCAAGCCCAAAGTGAAGACCTTTGACAAAATTCACAAGCACCAATGAGAGTACAGATAACATGCCCAAATTCACCCAGCTTCTACAGTTTTCAATATATAACAGAGAGCCGAGTATCTGAAGTCTTTTCCTCCATCAAATAGATTGAAAAGTTTGAGTGGGTATATTATATTTGCTCTTCATAGCAATCAATTCTTTGGATACATTTTTCTCCTGTTTGATTTTCTTTCAATTTGGATTGTATAGCCTTCTGGCCCAGCCCTCATTTTTTTTAACATTTAGGGGAGATGTTATCAATGTGGGCTACCATTAAGATGTGGCATTGTCAGTGGCGTACCAAGGGGGGGCGGTGGGTGCGGTCCACCCTGGATGCATGCCGCTGGGGAGTGGGGGTGCCGCGCGCCTGTCCGCTACGTTCGTTCTGTGCTCCCTCTGCCCCAGAACAGGTTACTTCCAGGATCCGCCCCGGGTGTCAGCCCCCCTAGGAACGCCACTGGGCATTGTACCACTAACTCGTGCTATTTTATACAATGAGACCTAATAGTAATAACTGGAGTTAACAGTACAATAACATATCTTAATGGTAGCCTAAGTTGATAATTTCTCCCCTAAGCTGGAAATAATTATTATCCCAGACTACCAGAAGGGTTAAAGGGTTGAGTTTACTGTGGAGATGCTCAGCTAAACCCAGCTGCCAGGCCTAGATAAGTGATTGTTATAATCCGGTCTATAGTTTGAGCAACACTGCAGCACATTACACTGGCTTACAGAGGTGAAAAGTCTCTTTGCCATAAGATTGCAGACTTTGAGCTCCAAGGGATATTGAAATCATTTGTATATTATTGTTATTCATTGTGGATTTATAAGATGCAAGAAGATAGTATATCACTCGTTATGTTGTCTGGATACTCAATGGATTATCACTAGTATTCACTACAGGGAAGGACTAATGATGTCTTTAAAGCTTTAGCTGATTACACTGACATATAAGCAAGCTCACGGGACCTAATAGTAAGGTCTGTTTGACTTATAAGTATTTAATCCCTTGTTCTCATTTTAGGGAGTAGTTTTTACTTGAGAGACCCAGTATGATTCCAGCATGATTCCTCTATGACAGAGAATTACCAGCAAAAGCAACAAGAGAAAGATGATGAGTCACACTGACCTGTGGTGTCATTCCGTGGCAGATATACAGGATAGGAATATTATCTGTATCTGGGCCCTGATCAAGGCATAAATCACTTTTTAGGGAGTTCTGCAAAAAGGATTTAAAAAAAAAAAAAAAAAAAAAAAAAAAAAAAGAAGACCACATAGTAAATAGTCAGTTACATTGTTCCTGACCTTAAAAAAACAACAAAAAATAAAAACAAAACAAAAAATCTAAAAACATTTTAATATTCTTTCTCCTCTTTTAATAGAAACTTCCCTCTGAACTGTGCACAGCATGCCTAGTCAATAAATGTCCCCTCGCTGGCCAAGAGAACAAGATGAACATTTCCATCTCAGAAGTAGCCATTATTTTATTACATTTTTTAATTTATATGTTATCTTTCTCCAAAAAAAGACTCTGGGATGCTCACAACATACCCAACAAATGCATTGTCAAAGTATAGCAAAAGTAATATCATTCTTTGTCCGTCTGCTCTGACCAAACAAGTTTCCCCTGTGGTGCTTTACCTCAAGATGGGTTTCAGTGAACATGTATGAGACAGATTTGCATACACTAGACACCTATGGGGACAATTCTATGAGTGGGCACCTAATGTAATGTAATGTAATCTAATCCAGGGATTTCTAGACCACAAAATCCAAAAAGTTGTTAAGCGGGTTACAATAATTATAGGCCTATCATACAGAACACAAGCAAAAAACAACAATAGTCAAAATAAAAGATACAGTGGATGAAATTAGAACTTAGCAATTACACAGACAAAATTTTTTCAAAAATGTAAGTTTTCAATCTTTTCCTAAAAGACAACCCCGGAGGAGCGCAGCGACGTGAGAGGCGAGAGGAGCGGCTGCAGAGCCGACAGCCAATGCCTGATGGCTGCCTGCGGTGCCGCGCTTGCTTTTTAAAAACAGCTGTTTTTGTTTTTGTAGCGGCTGCTGCTGCTCAACAGGAGAAGCAGCAGTGGCTGGAAATGGAAGCTGGTGCCATGTGTTTCGCGGGAGACTTGGCAGGTCTGTTTGGGTGGGCGGGCCTGGAGGGAAAGTGGCTGGGCCTGGATGGTGACCTCAGGGGGGGGTGAAGGGGGGAGCACTGGCTGTGGCGACCTCGGGGGGGGGGGGAGCGATGGCGACCTTGGGGGGTGGAGGGGTGAGCGGCGGCGGTGACCATGGGGGAGGGGTGTGGCGGCAGGGGTGGGGCCTCATGCTGCTGTCGTGCGGTTGGTCAGTGCTGCGTGTGACGGCAGCCTGGCTTCGGAGCCTAGCAGACCAACTCAGCCACGAACACAGGCAGCAAGACAGAACGTTGGAGGTGAGAAGTATTATATAGGATGGTTACTGTTGTAATTTCCTGGATATGACTAGGTTCTTGGTTTTTGTTAGCCACTCTGAACTGCAAGACCCCATAAGCCTTGTTGCTATTATTATTATTACACTTACCCATGAAATTGTTTTATACATACAAAGAGCCCATTAATGTGGGCGCCTAGTTAGAGAATTGCCCTTCTAATGTATGTAAATCCATCTCTTGCATATTCATTACAGATATTCTGAAAACCAGATTGGTTAGGTGTGTCTCCAGAGCGGGCTGGGAAACACTACTTTATCTGTCATTTAAAATGTAAAAATATATGATCACATTTAAGCCCGAGCAGAATCTATTGTCTGCCTCAGAGTGGATGATGACACTGATGATCACAGTAATCTGAAATGCTAATGGGAAGAATGGAACGATGCACTTCTCAATGTGAAAATGATCTCATGGGAAATGCAAAACAATAATTTCAGAGAAGAAACTGCTGGAGTGTGCCTAATTCAACTGGTCTTGTGGGATGTACATTTATTCATATATAGATACTGTAGATAAAATCAGCTCTCTATGTATAGTTATCTTTTTCAGAAGAAACACCAAAGCAAAGGTGACAAAGAGAAGTCCAAACAAATGAATCCTGATGATGCAAAATGCTTTATTATGTTGAATAAAAAGACTTGACTCTACACGAATTCGTGTTTCGGCCAGAGGCCTTCATCAGGAGTCTGTTCTCACAACTCTTACTCAAATAAAGCAATCCTAAACATTCGTATACACCTTCAGGATGCGGCTGAAATGAAGAAAAAGTCTTATGGCACAAGCCTCAAGGCTTGCCTCAATAAAATCTATTCTAACGTCACTGGTATCAGCATGAATACTGGGGAAAAAAGGGATTTTTGTACACACCCATACTTATCCACCTAGACTCTAAACCTTTTTAATCAGACATATAAACCAAAACTTCTTGTATACTAGTCCGATATCTATAATTATCTTTGCATGCCTATCCATATCTTTATAGTTCTATCCTATTTAACTGCTCTTATTCAGACTCGTGTACACCTATCTTCCTATACCTCTATAGGTGAATCTCCACATCACAAGGCAACATACAGAGCTGCTTAAACAGAATAGAAATTGCAGGTTTGAGGCAGTGTTCTTTCAATGGATGTTTGGTGTACACTTGCGTATAATTAATTCTGAACAGCTAAAGTACTTAGCAATGGAAGGTACTGCACTTTTCATACTATACTCAGGATAATTGTCAGGGAAGAGATGGACTACGTAAATATTTCTGTGTGCAGATCACAGATTTCAGTTCCTAAAAGTGTTCAAAGATACCCAGAAACCTAATTTACATAGAACCAAGAGATCATACTTGGTTGGGACATACTTGGTTTCGATGGTATCTGTTGACACAGATTCTTTGGTTTCCATGTGGAGGAGGTGATTTCACAACTTTCATGTGTAGCTGTCCCATTTTACAACCCCTCATGTCTAAATGCCACCAGTGAAGTAGTGAGGCAGCAATTTTAACAAGGTTTCATTTCAGAGACAGACATAAACCTCATGGGATTAAGTAAAATGACTCCCTTAATCCCTTGTATAAAGTCCTGAACAAATAAGCAGTTTTTAAAAAAAAACACGCAAGCCTTTGAGCTGGTATAAATCCTGACGTGGGAATTTTTTTCCATACATATTTCCCTTTGGCTTTCTGAAATCAGTGTTTACACGTGTATGTGATAAATACATGTACATGCTGCTATTTATGTGTGGATATGTTTCTAAAATAATGGCCAAATGCTTTAAAAATATTTATTAATTTAAAACAACTTATACCTCGCTTAACACCAAGGGCTAGATTCTATATATGGCACCTAGAATCTAGGTATGTCCAATACAGACTCCTAGGTATATTCTATTAGATGCACCTACATTTAGGCACAGTATATAGAATATGCCTTGAGCTAGGTGGATGCACCAACATTTAGGCCAGAAAAAGGCTGCTTCAGGAGTTTATACATAACACCAACAAGTGTTTCGCCTTGCTGGCCAATAAACATTCCAATACTGCAGTCAGCAACTCCAAGACAGCATAAAAAAGTTATGTGGAACAGCCTTGGATGTTTTAACCTCTTGATGGTGTTAGCTATAAATCCCTGAGGCAGTCTTTATTGAAAAGACATCGTTTTTTAAATGCTAGGCATGCCCCTGACCCACCCACATCTCTCCCCCCAGTCCACGTCCCCCTTTGCAACTGCATGCTAGAGAACTTGTGTATCCAAGTTATAGAATCCTGATTAGGGGACAAGGGAGAACAGGTTGGAGGACAGAAATGATGAAATGGCGGAAAACAGAGAAAATGAAGGGAAAGATGAAGAAGGGGAGAACTAAATTAGGGATGGGGTAGAAGGAATTGGTGACGGAGGGCAGAAAGGATAAAGACAAGGAATGAGAGGAGGAAGCGGGCAGATGAGCAGTATGGAGAGTGGTGAGAGCTGGAGAGAGAATGTGTGTGTTAGGAGAGGAGTAAGAATTGAGAAGGGATACACGTGTTAGCAACATTGGAGCCGACTCTGTGGGTGCTTGAGCACCCCCAATATTGAGAAAATTCCTTGTATTTGTCCAGGGAGGGGTTATTTCCATTGGGCTTAGCACCCCCAATAATTTTGAAAAGTTGGCTCCTATGGTTAGCAAGATCAATAAATGATCACCACTTAGTCTTACCTGGTCCTAAACTTGCTCAATTAGAATTTACTTGTCATCGTGACTTTTTCTTTGCCGCCCTTTCTTACTAGATATCCATTCAGAAATTTCACTTAAGAATTTCAAATCAAAGGCCTGGTTGTTTGCAATTGGCTTTCACCACAGCCTGAACTGCTGTTGTCCTCTTCCTTCTCCCCCTATTTAATCCATTCTTGCCTTATCTCCTTCTCCTTCTTTACACTGGCTTTTTATCCCCCCCCCCTTTTTTTCCCCTCTTGTCCCTTTGAATGCTTGATCTATCCTCTTTCCTATCGATTTTGTACTTCCTTTCCTTTTCTGATGTTTGGATGATTGTAAACTACCGAGAACTTCCAATTAGTCATGGCGGTATAGCAAATTCTAATAAACCATATTTGAGTGATACAAAATGCATGACCTTATGTGAGAAAGGAAAAATGGAATAAACACCATGAGATGGGATAAAGGGAAACAAAATAAATACAGATGAGAATGACAAAAGAAATAGGTCATGAAAATGAAATCTGCAAGAGAAAACATTAGCAGCAGGATATAAACACCTAGAATAAAGCCTAAGAGAAAGAGAAAATAATGCAATTGTGTGTGTGTGGGGGGGGGGGGGGGGGGGAATGAAAGACATTAGGGACAGTCTTCTATGGAAAGAGAAAAGGAAGGGAGCTTTCTGTGACTGAGGAAGAGGAGAGTAGTCATTTGGAGAGAGCAGATTAAACTGGAGGAAGGGGACAGAGAGAGAGAGAGAGAGAATAGGGATGAAGAAAGGAAAAAAAGAAGAGCCAGGTTGTGCGGAAAGGGTGCAGGAATATGGCAGACAAAAGGGTTCAGAAACCAGAGGAGAGAGTAAGATTTTGAGACTGAAGGAGAGAGAGGACCTTGGATGAACTGGTAGAGAGAGAGGGCTGAGTATGGAAGGAGAGAGTGAGAGGACTGATTACTGGGTGATGGAGAAATGAATCGTGATGATAGCAGTGACATGATGTGTTAACAAAACTTGAAGAATATGGTTTTTGTTTATTTCCAGAGCAAATTATTACAATTTTTCATGGGGACAGTCAGTCTACTAGCTATTCCCCCTTCTTCCCAGTGAACCATTCATTTGCTACTGGAATAAATGTCCTGGATTCACCCAACAGAAATGTGACAACCTTACTCTAACTCTGCCACACTGGCTCCCTGCAAGAGCTTTTCAGACACTCAACTATTGAAGAGGCATGTGAAGGGCTCTCACTGGGAGGCAGCGGATAGGGCAGCACAACATGGGCACAGGAGAAGCTGAGATGCAGGGAGAAGAGAGGAAATGCAGCCTTTGCCGCTGCTTTGTCTTGGCTTGGTCTCTGTGTTTGAGGGTGTATTTTTGTGCTACATGCTCCAGGCACCAAAATATCTAGTTCTGGCCCTGTCCACTCATTTTATAACTTTAATAATATACACCAGAGCAGGCACTAGGGGAAGTCAACACACTTCCTGATTCTTGATGGCATAACAGAAAATAAGTAACCCATAGCACAAAACAGCAATTTCAGCACATCCCTGGAGACCCACAGCTTGATGTATATTAAAAGCCAGGTTGAATTCAGATACAGTAGCCATTCACAGTTGGTCACAGTATTGTTAATAATCCGAGGCAATGCCAGACCATTGAGAGCCCTAAACAAGCAACTGGAGGAGAGAGAGAGGAGGAAGCAGAGGTCTGCAGGGAAAATAATAATTATAAAACTTGAGTTCAGGGGCCTCCTTGAGTTGCTTGGAGCTATAAGCAATTGCTTAGTTTACATATGCCTAGAGTCAGCTGGAATAAATGTATAATGAGATAACTGAACTCATTGTACTGATAGCCACATATCATTATGATACAAGACACAATAAATCCTATACAGGAAGCAAGTAGTACAGCTCAAATACTCTGCATTTCAGGGGGTAATTGTAGAAACAGCTTGAGTATGGAGAACATCATTTTTCAATCTCAGATGGCTATAGTGTCAGTTTGTTGGAATTAACCACAAAGGGGGCAATTCTATAATTGGGTGCTTCCAGTTAGGTGTCCTGAGGATGTACGCTAAGAGCAATGTTCTCTTTAAGCTGTGCGGAAGTCCTCCACTTACATTCTTGCCAGTAGGGGTGCTGTTTCAATATCACATTTTCAATAACGAAGGACAGGCAAGTTCTGCAAAACTGCAGAAGACCTGCCTGTCCCTAGTGACTGAAAACACAAAATTGAAGCACTGCCCTCCTCCACTGGCAGCAATGCGGTTGTAGGACTCCCACACAGCTTAGAGGGAACCCTGGGTGAGAGCCGTATTCTATAAGGGCATCCGGACACCCAGATTCTATTACAAAATACTTGTGTTTTGTATCAGCAGGTCTGACATTTCTGCACCTTCAGTTACACCAGCCATAGACCTGGTGTAATCAGAGTCACAGAAATGCAGCAGAGAAACACACAACTGACAGTATTCAATAAGTTACGTGCATAAGTGGGAGCCCAGTGTATGTCCCGCCCATAATCCACCCATGAGCTTGCTCCTTTGCATTTTCACACCATGCCAGTTCCACATGCTGTTACAGAATAGTGCTCAGGTGCTTTGCTAGCACTTTCACAGGTACATGTGCATTTAAGTGCTGGTATTCTGTAAATGAGGGTGCCCAGCTGTAGAACTGCCTTTCACATGTTCACATGATACTCTACAACTATTCTTTAAACTTATATGGAAGTTGTTATTGTAAGATAAGTGACATTATAGTTTTGAGTCCCTCTTTTAGATATATTTCGGGTGAGGTAGGAGTTTAATTGGGCCCATTTTTCTGGTTATTTTTAAAACTGTACACAAATGTACCAAATCTTACTGAAACACACATGCACAAAGTTATTCCTTCCTTGGGGAAGGTATAACTTAGTGTACTAGTTTTAGTGTGGATTATTTTACCAAGGCATATAGGGGAAACATATGCTCGTATGTGCCTAGATGCCTTGTTATAAAATTACCCTCTATGAGGCCAACTGTGTGCGAAGGTTCGGTAGGCACCCATTTTATAAAGACAAATAGATATCTTTATGCCTTTATATAATAGTAAGGATCAGAGCGGTATAAATAACACCTGGATCGCAGCAACAGACATTTATCCCAGCTCGAGGCAAGCATAAATTTGCATGCACTTTATAATCAGTACATAATAAATTGTGACGCCACCCATGCTTCATCCAAACTCGTCCCTGAACAGGTCTAGTCATGAGTCTCATAATGCTATCCCCTGGATTCTAATTATTGCGCCTAGCGTTCCGTGCCAAAATCCAAGTGTATTCTATAACAACATGCGTAACTTAATTGGCTTAACAAACTAGTGTTTTCAACAACATTTAACAAGCAATAATGAGTACTAATTGTCAATAATTAGAATTTAAGTGCATAACTCACTAAGCATATTCAGTAATGCATAGTGCCTAAATTCTAATGCATGGAACCAAAAGGGGAAGGAAATGCGCATTTCTTGGGTGTTCCAAACTTTGCGCACACTGTTATAGAATATGGCCTTCTTTGCCTAAATCTATGCTGTTATTTACACCACATTTCCCTTGGTGTAAATGGATGTGTGTAGTTCTAGGCGCTGGGATATCAACTAAGCATATTCTATATACTGCGCCTAAATCTAGGTGCTGCTTATAGAATACATTTAAGCAGAAATTTATTCCTAACACATTTTTCAGGTGCCATATACAGAATCTAGCCCTATATGCCTTCTTGGCACCATGCATACTTTTATACACAGTTCCCCGGATTCTATATATGGCACCCAAATTTGGGCACTGAATTTTTGGCAGAGATTAAAGATGTTTATGTTTATTTGTTTATTAAAACCTTGCTATACCACATATTCCAAGCCAGTGGATCTAAGCAATGTACAAATCTATTAAAACCAAAAGAGAGATAGGAACGCATAGGAAAGAGAAAGAAGGCAGACAAACCAATCTCCCAGATTCATTCACACAGAACATCCATTCAGGAATAAAGAACTCACAACCATCAATCACAGAAGCACAAGTAAACAAAATAAAAAAAATGTAAAATATAAAAAAAAAAATAGATTTTTTAATGAGCCATTAATTAGCAATAATTGGGATTTGCGCTCAAATTTTCCTGTGTGCTATTTTATATGCCCATGTGTCTAAATCACCTAGTGAGCAAATCAAAAGGGGGTGTGGTCAGGGGAGGGGCAGGATTTTCTGAAATGTTTTATAAATTAGTGCCATTTCCACACCAAAATGCCATGGTTGGGTGATGGAATTTACACCAGGTTTCAGCTGGCATAAATACTTTCACTGCAGGAATTGTCGCTATATGCTATTCTATAAAGGGCATTCATCCTGGAGTGCCCTTTGTAGAATAATGCTTAGTGCCAATTTTTTTTCTGGCGCTGATTTTGTGGACATTGCACTGTGTTTATGGTGTATATATTACTATATGTGCATTCCTGGGCTTTTTTTGGGTAGTCACGTTTTCTCCATTTTTGAGTTTTTTGTGACTTCCCTTTTTTCTAGGAGCACATAGAAACCCATGATTCGACTTGACTCCCACTTCAGGGTGTTTGACTCACATAGGTGTGTTCCTACCTGGGGAATTCTGAGGTTTCCTTTTTCAATATAAGACATATGCTGAACACTCACAGTGGGAGGACTACAAAACTGTTTTTTTCCAAACGATATTTAGTTGTTAGCTAACTTTTCAGCGTCATTCATAGAATCCCCTCCATAACCCCTGGGGTTATTTTACCATTGCTTAATGGGAAGGGAGAGATGATAATGTACATGGCGCTGTATTTCTCTCAGCACAGGAAAGGTTAAATATTTTTTGTGTCAATAAGCACTGGGATAATGCTGAAGATATTAGTGTAGAAGATCTCAGTTAGAGCTGAAAGCAGCTTTAACTGGGTGAATTTGCATAGCTTTGTTACCAGGCTTCAGGCAATGAAGATTTAGGAGTAAGCAGAAATTAAAAATTCATAGGACCTATGATAGCATGTCTCCCTTATGCCACTGTAGGTTAGTTAAACCTTACAGAATATAGTTTGAACCCAGGTTCCTTAAACCTGTAAGAATGAAGGTTGTTTCTGCTCTAGAAGTAATCCATCTTGAATCATGTCATTTTGTTTTCTTTTAAATTATTTCTAATTATTTTCTCATCAGCATCCTTCGTTCATAAAGAAAAAATGCAATCCTTACCACTCCATAGGCGATAGTGTCAGAGTAAGTTCGCATTTCTGGATACACCGTGACAAGATACCACCGGAAGGTTTTGCACTGTAGCTTCTTCCTCAGAGCCTTCCGCTCGGAAATATCACCAATATCAATTCCAGAATCCTGTGAAACAAAGTCTTCATGACATAAAAATCCAGCAGCAGCAGCAGCATCAGATTGATTTTAAGTCATTCAAAAGACTTGCTAACTTCTCCTGAGAACCTCCTAGTCAGTAAGGTTTTCAGGATGTCCATAATAAATATGCATGAGATCAACCTATATATACTTTTAAACTAGAAACGGGGGGAAGGCCAACAGTCGCTCAAAAGAACATGGTTCTGGATAAGGTATCTTTCAAAGATATCACCAAAACAGGGAAGATAGGGTATCCTGATAGTGAGGTTGCAAAACAGACCATAGTAGATCAGGTGTCCTTAAATAAAAATAAAAATCAGACAAAAGATTGCAAATTAATACTGTCAAATACTAAGCATCATGTAAATAGGAACAACAAACATACTTTGAAATGTCTATATGCGAATGCCAGGAGCCTAAGAAATAAGATGGGAGAGTTAGAATGTATTGCACTAAATGAAAAATTAGAATTAATAGAGGCATATTTTCAAAGCACTTTGGGAGTAAGTTCCATAGGTTTCTATGGAACTTTGGGAGGCTAAGTGCTTTGAAAATGAGCCTCATAGGCATCTCTGAGACCTGGTGGAAGGAGGATAACCAGTGGGACACTGTCATACCGGGGTACAAATTATATCGTAGTGATAGGGTGGATTGAATTGGTGGAGGGGTAGCATTGTATATTAACGAGAGCCTTGAATCAAATAATTGAAAATTCTGCAGGAAACAAAACACTTCTTGGAATCACTGTGGATTGAAATTCCATGTGTAAAGGGGAAAAGGATAGTGATAGGAGTGTACTACCATCTGCCTGCCCAGGATGAACAGACGGATGCAGAAATGTTAAAGGAAATTAGGGGCACAAACAAACTGGGCAACACAATAATAATGGGTGATTTCAATTACCCCGATATTGACTGGGTAAATGTAACATCGGGGCACGCCAGGGAGGTAAAATTCCTTGATGAAATCAAGGACAGCTTTATGGAGCAGCTAGTACAGGAGCCGACGAGAGAAGGAAAAATTCTAGACCTAGTCCTCAGTGGCACGTATGATCTGGTGTGGGAGGTAATGGTGTTGGGGCCACTTGATAACAGTGATCATAATATGATCGGATTTGATATTAGCTTTGAAGTAAGTATACATAGGAAATCAAATACGTTAGTGTTTAACTATAAAAGAGAAGACTATGACAAAATGAGAGGAATTGTGAAAAAAAAACTTAGAGGAGCGACTGCGAGGGTCAAAAATATACATCAAGCGTGGATGCTGTTCAAAAACACCATCCTGGAAGACCAGGCCAAATATATTCCACGTATTAAAAAAGGAGGATGAAAGACCAAACGACAGCCGGCATGGTTAAAAAGTGAGATGAAGAAAGCTATTAGAGCTAAAAGAAAATCCTTCAGAAAATGGAAGAAGTATAAGGAATGTCAAGTCAAATGCAAAGCGCTGATAAGGAAGACTAAGAGGGACTTCGAAAAAAAGATTGCGTTGGAGGCAAAAACACATTAAATTTTTTTTAGGTATATTAAAAGCAGGAAGCCGGCAAAAGAATTGGTTGGACCGCTAGATGACCGAGGAGTAAAAGGGGCAATCAGGGAAGACAAAGCTGTAGCGGAGAGATTAAATGAATTCTTTGCTTCGGTCTTCACTGAGGAAGATTTGGGTGGCATACCGGTGCCAGAAATGGTATTCAAAGCTGACGAGTCGGAGAAACAATGAATTCTCTGTAAACCTGGAGGATGTAATGGGGCAGTTCTACAAACTGAAGAGTAGCAAATTTCCTGGACCGGATGGTATTTATCCCAGAGTAGTGATAGAACTGAAAAATGAGCTTGCGGAGCTATTGTTAGTAATATGATATTTATCCTTAAAATCAAGCGTGGTACCGGAAGATTGGAGGGTGGCCAATGTAACGCCGATTTTTTAAAAAAAAGGTTACAGAGAAGATCCAGGAAATTTTAGATCAGTGAGTCTGACGTCGGTGCCAGGCAAAATGGTAGAGACTATTATTAACAACAAAATTACAGAGCATATTCAAAAGCATGGATTAATGAGACAAAGTCAACATGGATTTAGTGAAGGGAAATCTTGCCTCACCAATCTACTACATTTCTTTGAAGGGGTGAACAAATATGTGGATAAAGGTGAGCCGGCTAAAATTATGTATCTGGATTTTTAGAAGGCGTTTGACAAAGTACCTCATGAAAGACTCCAGAGGAATTTGGAGAGTCATGGGATAGGATGTAGTGTTCTATTGTGGATTAAAAACTGGTTAAAAGATAGAAAACAGAGAGTAGGTTTAAATGGTCAGTATTCTCAATGGAGAAGGTTAGTTAGTGGGGTTCCCCAGGGGTCTGTGCTGGGACCGCTGCTTTTTAACATATTTATAAATGATCTAGAGATGGGAGTAACTAATGAGATAATTAAATTTGCTGATGACACAAAGTTATTCAAAGTCGTTAAATCGCGGGAGGATTGTGAAAAATTACAAGAGGACCTTACGAGACTGGGAGACTGGGCGTCTAAATGGCAGGTGACGTTTAATGTGAGCAAATGCAAAGTGACGCATGTGGGAAAGAGGAACCCGAATTATAGCTACGTCATGCAAGGTTCCACGTTAGGAGTCACGGACCAAGAAAGGGATCTAGGTGTCGTCGTTGATGATACGTTGAAACCTTCTGCTCAGTGTGCTGATGCGGCTAAAAAAGCAAATAGAATGTTAGGTATTATTGGGAAAGGACTGGAAAACAAAAATGAGGATGTTATAATGCCTTTGTATTGCTCCATGGTGCGACTGCACCTCGAATATTGTGTTCAATTTTGGTCGCCGCATCTAAAAAAAGATATAGTGGAATTAGAAAAGGTGCAGAGAAGGGCGATGAAAATGATAAAGGGGATGAGACGACTTCCCTATGAGGAAAGGCTGAAGCGGCTAGGGCTCTTCAGCTTGGAGAAAAGGTGGCTGAAGGGAGATATGATAGAGGTCTATAAAATAATGAGTGGAGTTGAACAGGTAGATGTGAAGCGTCTGTTTACGCTTTCCAAAAATCCTAGGACTAGGGGGCATGTGATGAAGCTACAGCGTAGTAAATTTAAAACAAATCGGAGAAAATATTTCTTCACTCAACGTGTAATTAAACTCTGGAATTCGTTGCCAGAGAATGTGGTAAAGGTGGTTAGCTTAGAGGAGTTTAAAAAAGGTTTGGACGGCTTCCTAAAGGAAAAGTCCATAGACCATTATTAAATGGACTTGGGGAAAATCCACTATTTCTGGAATAAGCAGTATAAAATGTTTTGTACTTTTTTGGGATCTTGCCAGGTATTTGTGACCTGGATTGGCCACTGTTGGAACAGGATGCTGGGCTTGATGGACCTTTGGTCTTTCCCAGTATGGCAATACTTATGTACTTATATGTACTTATGTAATGTATATAAACTTACCTTATGCATATTCAATGTGGATATCCTGAAAACCCAACTGGCTCTGGGTTCCCAGAACAGATTTGGGAAGCTACTTATGTCACTATTACAGTGGCAATCAAACCAGTCTTATCCTCATGTTGGGTTTTTAGAATATCTCTAATGAACATGCATAGGATATATTTACATGCATGGCTGCCATGCTAATATATTTCATGCATATTCATTATCGTGCTTACTTTAGATGTGTATATAGATGGCATTTAGATGTGTATATAGAACACATGTTTAAAATCCTACTTCATAAAGTCAAGATTTACATGTCTAAACTCAAAACTGTGTATATAGAAAGGGACGTGGTCTAGGCATGTTGAGGGCAAGACTAGGGCAGAACAAAAGAAAATGCATTCCTCATTTCAGAAAGCGAATGCATGTCTATGTGCAAAAAGATTTATGTTGGGATTTATACCTGTTCTTCGGGATGCCTAGGTTTCAGAAAAGTGCTTGCTTCCTGTAGTGTTCCACTGGTGGGATTAGGAGAGGTTGCCCCCTTGATACCCCAGTGTTTCTTGTCCCTTACAAAACTAATACAGGCCAAGGATGGTGGGCTTTGTGACAACACTGGAAAACATACACATGTATGTGTCTAAACTGAAAGACACCTGCTTGTGCTGACACATAAATGAGTTAGTTCAGAAAGATCAGCACATATATGTTTATCCCAAAGTGTAACAAGACACCTAATTTTGGGTGGGCCTGATCTCAAAGTGGGTGGGCATAACTCCTCCACCCCCCACCCCGCATCTCTCCCTCCACCACCATGAAATCTGTGGGGGGGGGGGGGGGGTCAGTTAACTTCACTTCTCCGAACCCTCTGGTACCTTTAAATCATTTAGGTTTTCGCCAGCAACAGGCACCGACACATTCCTCTTGCTCATGCTGGCCCTGAGTCTTCTCTCTGATGCAACTTCCTGGTCCGGCAAACAGGAAGTTGCATCAGAGAGAAGACTCGGGCCAGCGCAAGCAGGAGAATGTGTTGCTGCTCACTGCCAATGAAAAACTAAAGTATTTAAAGGTAATTGGGGGGAGGGGGTAGGTTGAAGATTGGAGGTACAGGGGGATGGGGAAGAGGGCCAATGGACACCAGGATGGGGGGGGGGGGGCTTGATTTGCGGCCCACTGGGCCACCAAGGATTTTTTTGGGCGGGTGCGAGGGGGGATTAGGGGGTCTGCCCCCTGTGAACTTGTGTCGGGGGGGGGGGATCAGAGGGACTGGAGGTCTGCCAGACCTCCAGCCCGTATCACTGGCTTGGGGTGGGGGGTTCCTGCGGGGGTGTTTATATTGGGGAGAATGGGGGGCCTACTAGCATGCAAATGCACGTTGGACAGGGCTTACCATTCCTCTCCAATGGTCTGCAAACCCTAACGTTAGCTCCGAGCTGACCTAGGATTTGCTGAGGACAGAGCACCAATGTTTGGCGCGCTGCCCGCTGATCATTGGGGAGGTATATATTTAGCATGCATTTGCATGCTACTTGTGGTAAGAACCCTGTTTCGCATGCATTTCCATGCTACTGCAGTCAGAGCCCGCGAGTGCATTGTTTCATGCGCAGAGGGCTCTGATCATGGGGTGGTAGCAAACACAGGCGTTAGTATGGAGCTAATAGCTTCTAGCGCCCGCATTTGCTTCTGATCATCAGCCCATTATTCTCATTGCACTCTCCCCTCCATTCAGTTTCCAGTTAAAATGAAAATAACAACTTGGCACCAGGTACTAAGTTGCCCTGGAAACAGCCCTTGTTAATAATCACTGTTCATTAATTAATCTAATCACTTGGCTGACTTGAATTCTTGTTTCTTTTTGTTGCACCATTGTCAACATCAGAATTCTTCCTCATATTTTTGAACCACTACCAGCCCGTTCTCCAGTGACATGATTTTTAAATGGTTATTTTCGTGAAAAGCCTTCATAAATATCTTCTCCTTTTGTTCCTGTTTCTTTTATCTTTCATAGTTGACATGTGACAATTCTAAGCAGCTCATGAGAGATGAGGTCCCCAAAAGAACCACTGTAAATGAAAATTAATCATTGTGCCTATTGATATAATAATGTATGGCAGTACATTTCAGAGACAGTGTATAAAAAGTAACCCTACATGCAGAACCCAGTAGTAAATGAAACAAGTCATGACAGATAGAGAGAGAGAGAGAGAGAGAGAGAGAGACAGACAGACAGAGATCAGTGGTTCTCAATCTAGTTCTCAGGACACTCCTAGCCAGTCAGGTTTTCAAGATACCCACAGTGAATATGCTTTTTGCAATTAGGCATATTCCCTGGAATTCTATATATCGTGCCTAGTGTTCTGCGCCAAAATCCTAGTGTATTCTATAACAACGTGTGTAACTTAATTGGCTTAACAAGTCAATCAGCATTTTTAACAGCACTTAACAAGCAATAATGAGCACAAATTGGCAATAATTAGAATTTACAAGCATAACTCACTAAGAGGGGCATAATCGAACGGGGCGCCCAAGTTTTCCTGAGGACGTCCTCACAGGGCATCCTGGCGAAGGGGTGGGGAAACCCGTATTATCGAAACAAGATGGGCGTCCAACTTTTGTTTCGATAATACGGTCGGGGATGCCCAAATCGCGAAATTTAGGTCGTCCTTAGAGATGGTCGTCCCGATTTTTGGCAATAATGGAAACCGAGGACGCCACTCTCAGAAACGACCAAATCCAAGCCCTTTGGTCGTGGGAGGAGCCAGCATTCGTAGTGCACTGGTCCCCCTCACATGCCAGGAGACCAACCGGGCACCCTAGGGGGCACTGCAGTGGACTTCAGAAATTGCTCCCAGGTGCATAGCTCCTTGGGTGCTGAGCCCCCCAACCTCCCCCTAAAACCCACTCCCCACACCTGTACACCACTACCATAGCCCTAAGGGGTGAAGGGGGGCACCTACATGTGGGTACAGTGGGTTTCTTGTGGGTTTTGAAGGGCTCACATTTAACAGGTGGGGGGATGGGCCTGGGTAGGGGGGGATGGGCCTGGGTCCGCCTGCCTGAAGTGCACTGCACCCACTAAAACTGCTCCAGGGATCTGCATACTGCTATCAGGGAGCTGGGTATGACATTTGAGGCTGGCATAGAGGCTGGCAAAAAATATTTTTAAAGTTTTTTTTAAGGTGGGAGGGGGTTAGTGACCACTGGGGGAGTAAGCGGAGGTCATACTCGATTCCCTCCGGTGGTCATCTGGTCAGTTCGGGCACCTTTTTGAGGCTTGGTCACAAGAAAAAATGGACCAAGTAAAGTCGGCCAAGTGCTCGTCAGGGACGCCCTTCTTTTTTCCATTATCGGCCGAGGACGCCCATGTGTTAAGCACACCCCAGTCCCGCCTTCGCTATGCTTCCAACACGCCCCCCGGAACTTTGGTCATCCCCGCGACGGAAATCAGTTGAGGGCGCCCAAAATCGGCTTTTCATTATGCCGATTTGGGCGACCCTGGGAGAAGGACGCCCATCTCTCGATTTGTGTCGAAAGATGGGTGCCCTTCTCTTTCTAAAATGAGCCCATAAGCGTATTCTGTAACACAGAACACCTAAATTCTAATGTGCAGAGCTAAAGAGGGGTGTGATTACAGGCAAGGAAATGGGCATTTCATGGGCATTCCAAAATTTATGCGCACCGTTAAAGAATATGGCCTCTGCACCTAAATCTATGTTCCAGTATTTATGCCACATTTACCTTGATGTAAACGAGTGTGCATACTTCTAGGTGCTGGGATATGAACTAAAGATATTCTATATACTGTGCCTAAATCTAGGTGCCGCTTATAGAACACACTTAGGCAGAAATTTATTCCACATGGATTTTTCAGGCACCATATAAAGAATTTAGCCCATTATGGCCTTTGGTTTTATTTATTTTTTTCATTTTTTGCAAGCTGTTTATTTCTGCTCTTTGGTGTTAGTATTTTGTCTATTTTATCTTTGTTATAATGATCTGTTTGTTTTTATGATATCTTTTATGTATGTTGCTATGTACACCACCTAGAACCGTGGATAGTGCGGTTAATAAATATTTTAAATAAATAAATACTATTGATTTGAATACAATAGAGGTAGTGCATGCAGATGTATCTCATGCATACTCATTGTGGATTTCCTGAAAACCTGTCTGGCTGGGTGTGTTCCAAGAACTGGGTTGAGAACCCTTAATATAGTTAGATATAGTTTCAACACATAACACAACAAAGATTCATCATGCTTATCTCATGCTCTGAGCTCACAATGTAGGGGTATATTCAAGAGAACAACTCCTAATATATATCCAGAGGTACTTAGCTGACAGAACACTACTAAATAGCAATTATTCTGGAGTCGTGTCTAGGGGAAGCATACCTCTTTGGCCCTATGGCTAGCTAGCTGTGCTAGAAAAAGGAACAATGCCACAGATGGAATATATTATGATTTATTAGGAATAGAAAAATAATAGTTATATATATATATATATATATATATATATATATATATATATATATATATATATATATATATATATATGGCAAATTGAAAAGCAGATTACAAGACTAGATTAGCTACCAAATTAGATTATCACTAAAATATACAAAGATATATGATTATCCAAACGGACTATCCAATGAGTGATTACACAACCAATCACAATACTGATATCTTAATGATTATTATGAGAACTTACACCACACGTCTTATGCAAAATACACAGTTAGAAGCTAAATTCACAGACCATAAATCCTAACATAAAACCAATCTGTCTCAGACAAGCCAGGGACTAATTATCTCCATGACCATCCCATTATCTCACCTTGCCGTCTGTTATGGCAGACTTCCAATGGTAAAGAAGTGGATTCCTCCTTGGAGACTCAAGCTGAAGCCTCAGCAAGTTTCTCAATGTAGGAATAAAGTCCAAGGTAAGCACAGTCTTTAGGAAAGGCCATATAATGAAGCTGAGCTAACCTTGTTAGTCTATTACAAGGTCTGCAGTTCACCGGTGTTTTAGGAAATCAGTCTCTCGCTCTCTCTCTCAGAGCCTTCTATCTTCCAGCAAGTCTTCTGGTCTTCTTTCTTCTGTTTTTCTTTCTTCAGTCCAACACTGGCATCAGATGATACCTGTGGACCAATCACAGATGGTGTAATAATGTCTAGCCAGCTTCATGCTGATGAAGAGAGGCCTTTGTTATAGCAAAGAACCTGTTATCAATGGCATGCAAACCTCCCTGTTGGATCCCATACTCCTGGAGCCATCTGTGTCTCTCTCCTCCATTCTTCCCAGGAGATAACTGGGCTAGTTTGCAACAAATAATATGTCCTTGGATGAAGTCATCATGGTATGCTCAGCAGTAATTTTCCTTTTGTAGAAAAGCTGGTTTCTGATGATTACAGATGTATGCAGGCTACAGGCAGAAGTATCCATATTGTTATAACAGAATGGTTCAGGTGTGTATAGGCCAAGACCAGCAAAGGTGAGATCATACTCCTACAACACACACATACAAACACTCTCTCTCTCTCTCTCTTTAGCATGCAAATGCATCTCATTCATGTTGACTATGGATATCTTGGTTGAATTGTCATTGAAACCCTAATACAGGCAACACTTCTATCAACCACATGTCATATCTTCAAATAATGTTGGTCCAGTTGCAGCTTTCATGCACCCATCCAGTGTACATGGGTGTTTGTGATCCTCAATACTGTATCAGACTAGGAATTGTTCCAGCACAGTAATCCATTGAAAGGTTTTGTTAAACATAGCTGTAGATTGCTAATATATAAGTACATATTAGCAAACCTGGCAAAACATGGCCTTTTTTTAACTATATGGTAGGATGGTCACTCTGGCTTTGTGGATGTGTCCCTGAGGTGTATAAATTTATAACTTACTAATGTACAGGGGGTTATTTCAGATGTCTAATTTGCAATTCCCACATGGAAATACTGGCATGTGTAAATGGTGACTTAAGAAATGGTCCATCTTATACATGGATGTCCATAATACACAGAAATTGCAAGGGGGTATGTGTAGTTTGGGGGTGGCTTGAAGAGGTCAAAATCTACATGTGCATTCCCATTTCATAAAGGGAATGCATGAATATAACCTAATATTTCCATGTCACGATTTACAGCCAATTCTTGGTACAAATAGAAAAGTGCTCATGTCAGCCAGCCCTTTACAGAAGGGATTAAGGGAGGTATCCTGTTTATTTCCCCCAACCACTGTTGTTCAGAACACTTATATGTACAGGTTTGCAAAATGGCTCCTGCACACATGTGCCGATACCTGTGTAGGTTGGGAAATAACATCTTACACATGTAAGCTGCAGTGTTTTCTCCTCTAATTTTTCCCATGTTTAGCTTTACAAAATGGCTGCTTCCGTTTAATATGCCGGCAAATATGCAATACACTTCCATGAATATTTTAGAAAAGACTCTAGGTGGGCAAATCCTTTTTTAAAATACCATCAGAACTGAATATGTCCTGACCTGCACGTCTCACTTCTGATCTCCACATTCCATGTGGTTCTTTTGAATGGAACAGTCTGCCATTGCGGCTTAAATGCGAGACCTGTGAGCCAGCATTTCAAAAGCACCTAAGAAACTTTCTTTTGTTCAAGGCTTTTCGTTGTCCTATTTAAGTGATGTATTTCCGATCCGTCTTGATTTTTACTGTTTTTGTATTTTAGTTTATTGTATATTTTATGAATGTTTTCATTGTAATCTGCCCTGGATAAGAGCAGACTAAAAAAATAATAAATCTAATCTAATTATTATTATACAGTAGAATTCCGAACACCTATAAGTACGCGTGATGGCAAGATTACACATACCTGTATATAATTTTACTGTAGACATATTAAATTAAGAAATAAATAAATAAATAAATAAATATTCTGGGGGAGTCAGGATTTATGGACATATTTGATAAATCACATGCAAACACTTACTCCTGCTTCTGAGCAGCTGAAAATGTCCACAGCGTCATTTTAGGAGGGATTTCAACATGATTAGTGTTGTGTCCCACTGAATATTGACAATGCCTAGCGTATAGCCAGTTATATGGCCGCGTCATTACCTGGATGATCTTTGGCTCTGTACCTTTGTTTATAAGATATTAAATGGGCTAGCCCCTTTTTATCTTGTTGACTGGGCTAGTGTATTTCATTTTAAGTCCTCACGATATGCGCAATTTGATGTTGTTACATTTCCATCTATTAGACATCTTAAATACAGATCTATATTTAATTCTTCTTTGCACTATTAAGCCGCCGCACTGTGGAACTCGTTACCTTTGGAAATTCGTATTAATTCTAATTAGTTGGCGTTTCATAAACTTTAAAAACTTGGTTGTTTAAGAAGTTTCTTTGAGCCAAATGATTTTTTGTTAGGTTATAATACTGTAAGTATCTTCTTGGATGGCTGTGGTCCAGCATTTCTTTTTATGTAATCCGCATCAAATTTGTCCAGGCATTTGTGGACTAGAAGCAATCTATAGTACAGTATAGTATAGTAAAGTATAGTATAGCGCTGAGTATCAGTTTGGCCAGTGAATCTGGAACCAGCCAAAAATAAACCGGATATTCAACGCTGGTCACCGGAAACAGCCCAGCATTGAATATCGAGCACAGCACTCACTGTGGGAGGAAGCCTGGCTACCTTCCGCAGTCTGAATATTGGCCCCAAAGAAGCAAATGTTTCTTTATAATTTAGGCTACAAATAGGACCCTTTTTGCTCTCTCAATCTAGGCGAACTGTTATAAGATTAGGACCTCATTTACTAAAGTGTGCTATGATACTAAAGTGTGCTATGTTGATGTCGTGCAGTAATTCTGTTAACGTGTGTTGTCTTAACACAGTCCCATTTTATTGGATGGGACTTGTTTTGTAACATCGACAACTAAGTTTGGCAGCCAAATCAGGTTGCCCAAATAGAAGGCCTATCTTTGGCCACTATAAACTTAACTGGCCAGCGCTGAATGTTGATTTGGCCGGTTAAGTTTAAACTGGCCAACCCCCCCCCCCCCCCCCCCCCCCCAGATAATCAACGTCAGTCACTAGAAACAGACCAGCATTGACTGAGGGATTTAGCTGACCTGCCTCCTGTGGGCTGAATATCAGTCGGATTGGATCTAAGATTTCTTCCAACCCCCTATCTTATTAGAATCTTAGTCAAATAAGTCAGATAGCCATACTGTAAAGTGGAATGAATCAAACGATTTGCTGTGCTATATGAAACCAATGCAGATCTTTCATAATCAGAGAAATATATTCCCTAGGGCTTTAATGGGTCAATAGCCCAACTGCTGCATTTTGCACAAACTGCAATGATGCAACATAAAAAAGAGAATTAGAGTAATCCAAAAATGTTCTTGTTTCTTTGTTGAAACTGATTAAATAAGGTATCTCTATATATAAAAGACACCTCCAACGTTCTAATTGAAGCCTCCAACCGGAAACTTGAGGTGGCATAGATATCCGGTTTAGCAAGTACACAAAGGAAAAGAGATTAACAAGGTCAGCTGGAGTAAAGCAATTAACTCCTCCCAGAGTCTTGCCCTGGGTGATTAACAAGGTCAGCTGGGGTGCACAGGGAGCGGGGAGGGAGACCCTGGAACTGGGAGGGAGGAGGGAGTGATGGGCCCCTGGCACACACTCTGATTCTCATACATACACTATCACTGTCGCAGACACACTCGCACCCAGTCACACTCGCACCCAGTCACACTCTCTCTGTCACACACACACACACACACTCTCGCACATTCCCTCTCTCTCACACAGTCAATCTCACACACCTTCTCTCAAACATACACACTCCGAGGAAAACCTTGCTAGCGCCCATTTCATTTCTCAGAAACGGGCCTTTTTTACTAGTATATATATAAAAAAGAGTAATCCAAATGACCATGTATCAACAATGGTATGACCATACAAAAGTCAAATGACAATTTATAATACTGAACCCTCCAAACTCAGCACAGATTATAAACATAGCTCTTCACCATCTCCTTAACACAAGGTTTAAATTAGCACATTCTAAAGTCATAGCACACTTGTAATGAGGTCCATAATACTTCATGAATAAGAAGTAAAGCAAAATTAATGAAAAAGCTCATATAATTTCCATCTAAAGTGACAATCCTCTGCTTATGACATCACAATTGGTTTAACAGCAATGAACTGGCAATCCCATGAATTGAGAACTTGCAGAGACAAAGATCATGTTCTTATGCAAATGTTCTGAGGATGGGAAAGTGCAAAAGAACAGTGACAGTGTAAAAGTTTAATTTTGACTAAAAAAAGCTGTTCTAACGTGAGCAACACTTATATTCGCTTTTGCCCTTGAACCTGACCAAAACTGGGTTCTGAGACTGTTTTTCTGCTATAGAGATGTGTTGTTGTTGGGTCAACATATTTTACGTATTTCTTGATTTCTCTAGATTCACATAAGTGAGGCGCAAGGCTTTTTTAGTTTTGTGCCCACAAGTGGTTGCCTTCGGGGCAAACTTTTCCCTTCAATTTCCTTGTAAATACTGAGTTAAATTTGAGGATAATAATTTTGTGTTTTTTGATCCTCAACAACTTAAGGTCCCTGTTTACCAAGGCGCGCTAGCGTTTTTAGCATGTGCAAAAATTCAGCACACACTAACGCTAGAGAGACCCATATATTCCTATGGCTGTCTCTAGTATTAGCGTGTGCTAATATCAATAGCATGCCTACAGTGCAGCTTAGTAAAGAGGGCCCTAAGAGTTTTATCTCATCAAATCTAGTGGTCATTGTTACCCCGTCCGTTTCAATTGCTGTAACTGAATTATTCTCCTCCAGATTATTTTTTTTTTACACTCCTGATGGTTTAAACAAAAAAACTCTATTTCCTTTCAATTACCTTTATTTCCTCCACATTTCTCTGGATGTGGAGTGGTTTTCTTTCTTTCAGCAGGGAGGCAGGCCAAACTGTGCCCCCCACTTTGGTCTCCAGACCTCCCAAATGTTGAGGTCTGGCTATGCCCCTGCTAAAAAGTAGTAAATTTAAAACAAACCAGAGAAAATATTTCTTCACCAACGTGTAATTAAACTCCGGAATTCATTGCCAGAGAATGTGGTAAAAGAAGTTAGATTAGTGGGGTTAAAAAAATGTTTGGATAATTTCCTAAAAGAAGTCCATAAGCCATTATTAAAATGGACTTGGGAAAATCCACTGCTTATTTCTAGGATAAACAGCATAAAATCTGCTTTACTGTTCTGAGATCTTGCCAGGTACTTGTGGCCTTGAATAGGGCATGGTTGGAAACAGGATACAGGGCTTGAAGGACCTTCAGGTCCCAGTATGGCAACGCTTATGTTCTTATGTAAACCTCACCCATGCTCCACCCATTTGTATGTGCCCTTATAAATATGAGCTATGCAAGACAGTCATATATTTACAGTGCTTAGGGAGAAAACGGGCATACACATTTATAAGTGCGTACCTATATGAGTAATGCTAGTATTCTAAACATTTACATGCGCAAAGGCACAATAATGCCACAGCCTAGTTTAGGGACCCTTTTACTAAGCTGTGGTAAAAGGGGCCCTGTGCTTGTGGTGGCCACCATTTTTGCCACGCACCAGGGCTCCTTTTATCTCAGTGGGTTAAAAGGCTGAAAAAAGAAATGGCCGTGGGGTAAGTTCGCACTTGCCATGCAGCCATTTCAGAGGGGGGGGGGGGGGGGGGGAGGAGCACTTACTGCCACCCACTGAGGTGGTGGTAAGGGCTTCCACACTAACCTGGCAGGGAAATGGCGTGCACTGGGAGGGGGAAGGGGTGCTGGCAGTAGCTCCAGGTTGCCATGTGACAACCCTTTAGTAAAAGGGCCCCACAGAGAATTGACCTTCATGCAGATAGAACCAGGGCAGTGTGGGCACAGGCAGGGCGGCTTGTAAACTTATCTAGATCCTGGAGATATTCAGTCAATTTGAGGCTGAAATAATAAAGTATGACATTTTTTTCACCACAGGACTTTTATGTATGGAAACACTGAATTGCTGGCACCATATGGTCTTTAACATGTGAAGCCCATTTGGTGAAAAAAATGTTGCAAAAGAGGCCAGCCTTCTTGTAAACATTTATGTGAAGTCCACTATCCAGCTTATAATTGAAAAAGAAAAACGCCTATATTGCGACCCAAATCGGGAGATAGACGTTTATCTCACAAAAACGAATAAAGCGGTATAATCGAAAGCCGAATTTGGACGTTTTCAACTGCACTCCGTCGCGGATGCGGTCAAAGTTGATGGGGGTGTGTCGAAGGTGTGGTGAAGACGGAACTGGGACGTGGTTATCGGGCGATCAGAGATGGGCGCCTTTCGCCGATAATGGAAGAAAAATATGCGTTTTTAGCGAGAATTTAGGGCACTTTTCCTAGACCCTGTTTTTCCACGAATAAGGCCCCAAAAAGTGCCCTAAATGACCAGATGACCACTGGAGGGAATCGGGGACGACCTCCCCTGACTCCCCCAGTCGTCACAAACCCCCTCCCACCACAAAATATGCCGTTTCACAACTTTTTATTTTCACCCTCAAATGTCATACCCACCTCCCTGGCAGCAGTATGCAGGTCACTGGAGCAGTTATTAGGGGGTGCAGTGGACTTCAGGCAGGTGGACCCAGGCCCATCCCCCCCCACCTGTTACACTTGTGCTGGTAAATGGGAGCCCTCCAAACCACCCCCCAAACCCACTGTACCCACATGTAGGTGCCCCCCTTCACCCCTTAGGGCTATAGTAATGGTGTAGACTTGTGGGCGGTGGGTTTTGAGGGGGATTTGGGGGGCTCAACACCCAAGGGCAGGGTGCTATGCACCTGGGAGCTCTTTTACCTTTTTTTTTGTTTTTGTAAAAGTGCCCCCTAGGGTGCCCGGTTGGTGTCCTGGCATGTGAGGGGGACCAGTGCACTACGACTCCTGGCCCCTCCCACGAACAAATGCCTTGGATTTATTCGTTTTTGAGCTGGGCGCTTTCATTTTCCATTATCACTGAAAAACCAAAACGCCCAGCTCACAAATTGTCGAATAAAACATGGACGTCTATTTTTTTCGAAAATATGGTTCGGTCCGCCCCTTCACGGACCCGTTCTCGGAGATAAACGTCCATGGAGATAGACGTTTTTGTTCAATTATGCCCCTCTATGTCAAGAGTTTATATGAGTTGAACATTAATGAGCTGTTGCAATGTAAATGCAGGAAAAGTGGTTTGTTAATGACGAGTTATGCAAAAAAGGCCTTGAGGTTCTGTTTCAAAAAACAAAAACAAACCCTACCTCTCAATGAGGTAGAATTAGTATTCTGCTGGCTCCGTAAACTGGCTTTGTGTGACAACAGCATAGAGTTTAAAGGTACCACTAGCCCTGTGTCAGAGGCATCCCTAAGGGTCCTCAAATCCCTGATGCTCCAGTGTCCTATGAAGGACGTCCCCCAGACCTGGTACAGGGCTAAAATTTAAAAAAAAAGAAATATCTCCACCCTGCCAAGCACTGCCTATCCCTGTAAAGATGGGATGCTTCTAGGGCTCCATCAGACTACCAACTCTCCAATGGGTTAGTGTCCTGGTACTCTCCCTCCTCCAATCCTGTCCTTGGGGCTCAAATATAAAAAGTTTGATGCTCCACCACCATGTCTAGCCCTGCCCCCTTTAAGAAAAAAAGACATTGAAGCCTCTGAATCCACTCTATAGTCTTCTGAGCCTCATTCATCACAAAATACAGATTCCCGGTAGACGGCAGGAACAATCCCCATTTGTTCTTGGCCTGTAGCCACTAAAATGAACAATGTTGCCTGACCCCTAAAGGTACAAATGCATCTCTTATGCACAGAGAGTGATGAGACCTTGAAAACCTGACTGGCTTGTAACACGAAAGGACCTGAGTAGCCTTTCCCTGGTCTGTAAGGCACCAGAAGCCTCTGTGTCATTTATATTATATAATAAGCTACCTAAATAGCCAATGTGAGACTCTGAACTGCCTGTGGATATCTAACAAAATAAACAAAACACAAGTGTAGTGACACATACATTTTATTTTATGCTCTGAACAGTATTTGCATCATTTTAAAATGCCTTGAGATATAATGCTGGAACTCCAAAGGAGAACATTTTATCCAGTGTACATCGCAAAAGGGAAATTGCATTTAAGTAAGAAAAGATTTTTTTTTTTTGCCTCTCAGTTCAGGGACTTTGATAATGGCAATCACTATCAAATCCATGAGAAGCTGAAAAAGCAATTTTTGGTTATCTTGGGGTTGTTTTCTCTGTGCATTTTTTAAAACAGGGGCTTTGCATTCATTTCAGATAATTGAAAGTATGTAAAGCCTTCTCAGTTGTCTAAGTGAAACAGTATGTGTTCAATTGCAGTAGCATATGGCATGCTAATTCCCTCATCTCTACTGTTTGTCACCCTCCAAACTGTACAACGACTTCTGGAATAGGCAAAGCTTGATCTAATAGCAGACAACCACTTTCATTTTTTAAACAATTGGAAATTTTCCCACAGGGAGTTTCAAATAGCATTTTGCAACTGCCAATACCGGATGGCTGTTAAAAAAAAAAAGAAGAAGAAAAAATCCTTCTGTTTGAAAGATAGCCATTAACTTATGACAGAAAAGTATTTTTGGCTTTCCACTGATTGTGAAGCATGTAGCTCAGCTACAACATTCATTTATCTAGTTGAATTGTTTAAAGATTTATGTCTTATAACTGTTGATGATGTGCTTGAGATGGGAAAATGGACACCATCAAAGCGTACAAAAATTGTGAATTAACAGGCTGTTGCCTTTTAGGAGGCAATTGTATTAAAGCCAACCGATACTTAGCAGTATTTAACCAATCAGAACTGATGCTGACCGGTTAAATAGTGCTTAAACGGCTATCCGCCGATATTCAGCAGGGGATAACCGGCTATCCTCCACTGAATATCTGTGGTTAGCAGCTGGCGGACAACCGATTATATCACACAATATAACCAGATATCCACTGAGATAACTGGCCACGTCTGAATATTGATATAGTTAATTATTTTCAAACCACACGAAAAAACCCCGGATATTCAATGCTGGTCACTGGAAATGGCCTGGCATTGAATATCTGTGTTCAGCAAGGACCGTAGGAGACAGCCCGGCTAATTCCTGCAGCCTGCGTATCGCGGCCTAAGATAAGATTCTATAATGGCAACTGGGCTCCCAGATTCAGTTACAGAATAGAGCCTTAGGGGCCCCTTTTACTAAACTGCGGTAGGGCTACTGCACGGGTAGCGTGCACCAAATTGACACTACCATTGGGGTAATACGGGTGCCCAGTGGTAATTCCGAAGTTGGCGCATGCTGTTTCTCGTGGTAGAAAATAATTTTCTATTTTCTACCATGGGGGGAGTTGCCAGTGATAATCAGCAGCGCGACCAGATTGACGTGCGCTGACTGATTACCGCACAAGTAGCACGTGAGCCCTTACCACCAAGTAAATAGGTGGCAGCAAGGGCTCAGACATTAAACAGCTGCGAGCTACTTTTCATATTAGTGCACAGCCATTTACTGCCCCATTTAAAAAAAGGCCTTTTTACCTGTCACGGTAAAACATGGCCCAGCTTGCTAATTTCACACATTCAAACTAGTGCATGCCACTTTTTACAGCAGCTTGGTAAAAGGGTCCCTAACTGAGCACTTGGGCATCAATGCTTACATCATGCAAAATGCAGGTGTAAATGTCAATGCCTAAATGTTGGCTCCTATGCTTGCAACTTACAGTATTCTATAAGTTTGGCAGCCAAGTGTGGGACCTGCCCATGCTCCATCCACATGCACGCTCCCTTTGGTGTTAGGCACTAAAGCACTTAGGTGCTCTCTTACAGAATAGCGCCTAAATGAAGTTAGGCACCTAACTGCTGTTTACCCCTGTTTGACAGCCAAACCTCCATTTGTGGTGAACTACATAGAATTAGGGAGTTAGAAGGTAATTGTACAACGGCATGCATGTATTATACCTGTTTTACAAAGGCAACATATTTTTACCCCACGGAAAGTGGGCTCACATGTCCACATGGATGCAGATGAACCGCAAAAGGTGAGTTGCTATTCAGGGTCGGGATCTGTGCCTTGCGAGAGCCTAGTTCTGGATGGCCCACCACCCATACTATAGGCACCCTACATGAATTTGCAGGCACCCTATTCGGAGCTGCATGATCCATCATTGAAGGACGGCAACCCAGAACCAAGACCTCTCACCTGGGGCTGATGCGGCAAGTATGTGCCCTCTGCGCTGCTCCTCTTGGCTGCCACGATGAGCCACAGCATCCTCCACTCTCTGAGCAAGAACTTCCATGGCTAACTCTGTTCTATCAGATTATTCTCACTGATGCAGGCAAACCCCAGCCAAGGTAAAAGAAAAAAAAAAAAACAGCCCCATACAACACACAAACACAAGTACCTCAGAGCCCAAACACACACATATTCACATGCAAACACCCCCAAGCCAGAAGTAACCCCCCAAAATGACCAACCTAAGGGCATGGATCTTCTACTATACAATAACAATGCGGATAACGGGGATACCAGCAACAACTGCAACCGAATGGAACAAAATACCAGTATGCATCACAGGAAGAAGACGCCCATTCCAACAACTGGAAGAGCCCAATCACCACCTAAACAACAAAGTAGTGGCCAAACAAACAACCACCGACATGAAACCAAATATGAACAACACCCAACAAAACCACAACAGCAAAACAGGCAGACCACAAAGACAACTACAATCCATTAAAAACACCAACATTAAACACGACACATATGTCCCAATACAAATAGGCTACATAAATGCGAGATTGGCAGTAAATAAGACAACACTACTAAGAGACTGGATAGAAACGGAACAGCTCGGACTAGTGCTCATAACTGAAACATGGCTGCACCTTGAAGATGAATCCTCCTTCACAGCAGAACCTGTTGCTAAACACACATCCTCAACAATCGAAATCCTGGCATGCAAAATCACCGACAAAACACTAACTGGCCAACTATGCATCACATTATTCTACCGCCCTCCAGGAAGCTGGACAAATGCCCAAGATGATTTCATGAACTTCGTATCAAACATCTGCATCAATCACCCAAATGTCCTACTCATAGGTGACATAAACCTGCACCTAGAAAAACAAAATGACACAAACACCAGAGCACTAATGAACATCATAAAACAATGGAACTTCACAACAACACAAAGAGTCTCATTGCACACAAAAGGACACCAATTAGGCATACTAGCCCACAGATTCTCAACAAGTAACAACCACATATTAACAAACCACACATGGGAAGAGGTAGCATGGTCAGACCACAGCAAGCTCACTTTCATACTACAATGGAAAGAAAACAGCTGAGGATTTCCTCCCCTTCTTTCCTGCATGGTAGGAGACTGGGATTAAGGGATCAGGGAGTCCTTTGTTGGCATTTTGGCCTTTCTTGGACAACTGATGGAGGAGGGGCTCTGGGGGATTAAGGATGCTGCCTCACAAACTCTAATTTTTTAAAGTGCTATACACTGGTCCTAAAAGAAGAACTGGTATGAGATCCCAGTTGTTTAACAGAAGAAGACTTATGCAAACATATATAGAGTGCTGGATTATTAGAATTCCATAAATTTAAATTAATGGTCAACCTTTAATATTCTTGCAGGGACTGTGCTTCCAAACATGTCTGCAGTGCAATAGTCTAATAGGAAGACAAGAGAGTCCAGAATCAAGAGACAACAAGGTTCAAATTTCCCACTTTATGAAATACCAGAAAGGGCCTACCTCTTGGGGTATGTTCCATGCCATGTAAACATGACTTTTAAATTCATCCATCCAAACTTCAGCCACTCTTAAGGCATTCCTTCGGACATGGGAAGTAAGGTCTTCTGTGTACGGTTTGTGAGCTCTTTCTATGTGGGCAATCCTAGAGCAAGGCAGAACTTCTATGCTTCCTCCACACTGCCAAACCTAGAAAAACACCACACTTATTAACGCGGCAGTCACAGTGGCTGATAGATGAACAGATACAGTGATGATCTACTGGAGATTCAATTACTATTGTTCATCATATTCTCATCACATTTCTCAGTATAATGTGAAAAGAGTGGAATTCAAAAATTTGTCTTCCAGTGGTCCATGATGTGAAGTGAAAAAGTAATTATCTGGCCTATCACTTACAAATCCAGTAAGTTTTATCTGGACAATAAAATACATTTGCATGCAGAATATATATTTTATGCAAATGTGCAGTAAAGTAGCATTTAATGTTAAATTGCCAAGTGATTACAGCAACAGGATGAGACTCAAGGAAGCCTGGGTTCAGATCCCACTGATGCTCCTTATGACCTTCGACAAATCACTTACCCCTTAATTCTACTTTAGGCACTCAAATGGAGATTAGTTGCCCAAAGGGGGGTAAATGGCAGTTAGGCACCTAACTGCACTTATGCACAATTCTATAACACAGCACCTAAGTGTTTTAGCACATAATTGCAAAGGGAGCGTGCATATGGGCAGTTTAAACTTAACCAGCCAAGCCAATATTCAGTGCTGGCCAGTTAAGTTTATAGCGGTCAAAGATAGGCCTGCTATTTGGATGGCCCAATTTCGCCACCAAACATATCTGGCATTGCGTTGAATATTCGCAGTTAGCGGTTATATCACATAATATAACTGGTTGGCCGCTAAGCACTAATTACGAATTCAGCAGGAGTTAACTAGTTATCTCCCGCTGAATATTCATGGATAGTCGGTTAAGCGCTACTTAACCGGCCAGGAGCCATTCCTGGCCAGTTAAATAGCGCTGAATAATGAGGGGCTCATTTTAGCGCCCTTTGCAGAATGGCCCCTTTATTTTACACTACCCCAGGGGTATTCTGCAGCATTATTCAGGCAATGCCACTAAATACCATATTTGACCACCTTGACACTATGCAACTAGTGCCAGGGTGGTCTAGGGATATAGAGTCAGAAGTTATCCGGGAACAATCAATATTCAGTGCTGGTATCCGGGTATTAAAAACTTCTGACTGTTGTGTGTGACATATCATCCCCATAGCTTTTACCTGCCTGGACTACAAACAACTAAACTAGAAAGGTGAGAAAAAAGACATCACTGTAGGCTGGGAAAATAGCGGCACAAACATTCTGCAGAGATTTGATGAGATTGGGCGCTGGGACCATACAACAGTAGAGATGGAAGTATAGAACAGGATGGCAGATACGGATAGGCTGACTCATCCCATCTCTGCCCAATTTTTGTCTTGTTGCAGCATCGTTCAGTCCAGTAAATCTCTAGCTTTCCTTTCACTTCTTTGCAATTAAGCATTCTGGGGTCAATTCAAGAAAGGCCATCTATAGTTAAGATCCAAACTATTGTGCACTGAGCACGAATTGCGTGACATAATATTAGTGTAAATCAGCAGTTATGCACCAATATTTAGGTGTGACCACATATGTCAGGTTTATAGCAGATGGAAATGAGCGCACCTAAACGCAGCACCTTGCACCCATAACTGATAGCATTTTGTAAAGGGCGCACTAACACCTGTGACCTGTCTATGCCCCTCCCACATGAACACCCCCCAGTGCAGTTAAGCGCTAGACATTTTACATGCACTTCATAATTCACGTGTACAACTGCAATTTAGTGCTAATCCAAGGCCAATTAAATAATCAGTACATGTGTAACTCGTCTATTCTATAACTGTGCATATAACCGTGAGCACTGTTTATAGAATTAGCGGGTCTCTGTGCTCCAGGGATTATGTAACATTTTTCTTTTCTAATATCATTGTTATTAGGTGACAAAGAAAAATTGGAAGTAGGAACACATAAAGAACAAAAGCAAACTTTCATTCACATACTATGCTCAGATTTACCTTGAGATGTATGACCTTTCTCTTCATCTCCCTTCCTCTCTTCTCTCCTCCCCACCACCCAAGTACTGCAGTCTCACAGAGCCTGAGCTCAAAATACTGGATATCGGCCCGGTTCATGACATTTTAACTAACATGAAATTATTTTCTTTGGACATGCCATTTCTTGTTTCTTTTTACTGACAGATGGCAGCTCTGTGCATGCTCATTCTATGCATGTGGCTCTGAGAGGAAATATTTTCTGTTACTCCTCAGTCTACATGTCAAAAGAAAGCACCAACAGCCTTCAAAATTAGGACAAAGTTCCTTTAATCACACAGATTGGACAACAATCTTCTAAAAAATGACCCGACATGGGCCATGTAGGCACACAGTGCATATTTATCTCAATACATGTGCGGAGGACCAAGCCTCGCTACTGCACATTCTGAAACTATAATTCTTGCGACCCCTGATGCAGGCGCTATGTGCCGTAATGCGGCCCATGTTGGGTCATTTTTAGAAGATTGTTGTCCAAGCTGTGTGACTAAAGGAGCTTTGTCACAATTTTGAAGGCTTTTGGTGCTTTCTTTTGACATTTGGACCCCTCAATCTACCCCATCAACAACAGTCTAGGAGAGCTAACCTGTTAGGTTTCAAAAGCTAAACATCAGGTCCTGAATAAGGGCCCACAAAAGAAGAAAGACCAGGTGTTGTAAGCACAAGTGCCATCATGGAACTATGGTCATCCATAGTCAACAGGTAGAGAGAAGACAGGAAAATAAACCCCTCCACTGTCTGTCCCTTCTGAGCTTCATATCACAGTCACTTCTTCTAGAACAGTCCTTCAAATGAAAAATGTATGATACAATTTAGTCTTCCACTTGGCAAATTAGGTATTCAAGCTCAGAAAATATGTGGAAATACCTAAGATGAATGTGCATTTTCGCAATCAAGAACTTCCTTGTACGTTCTTAGTACAGTGCACTGAACAGGATCTACACAGCTCAAATACTACTTAGTTCATTAAACATCCATTAAGCTGTTCACAGTGGACAAGCAGAACTATGCTACTACAGATGTATAATACAAGAACAATAACAACAATAATCTGCTTCAAAAAGGCAGGACAAAATAAAATAAAGGGTGCAAGATGATTAAAATTGGATATCATGATGGCCCAGAGCAGTGATGCATGCTGATGTGTGAAATGACACAGGTTTGATTTCCGAAGTCCAGCTTGGCTGGGGGGTGAGGATTTTAACAGACGCAATACTCACAGGACCTGGGCGGAGAAAGTGTTAAGCGTTATACAACGGTAACACGTGGAGGATAATTTTATAACAGGGAGCTTTTCTTAAGAAAGGAAAGTAGGCATCTACTGAGGTGGTATTTTAGAAAGAGACATACCTCCAGATTCTGTGTAGGTTGGCCAAATTTGGGCACGAATCCCAGATGTGCACGTAACTAGCTAATTAGGCGCTAATAATCAATGAGTGGAGTTAATTGGCACTTAACTGGCAGTAATTAGGAATTACATCCACATCTGCCCTACACCCTATTCTATATAACACATGCCCCTAAATTTCATAGCATGCAACTCATGGGGGGTAGGGGGTGTGGTCATTGAAGGGGCATAGGCAGGTCAGGGGCGTTCCCAGAAATTAGGCACAATCTGCCAGATATTCAAACATTATTTAACCGGCCAGGAACAGCACCTGGTCGGTCAAATACCCTCAAGCCAGCTATCCGCCAATATTCAGTGAGAGATAACTGGCTATCTCCCGCTGAATATCTAGTCAGCAGCTATGTTGCATGACATAGCCAGTAGCCGCTGATTTTCAGCAGCTGACTGGTTAAGTTTAGCAGCCACACAGACCTGCATAAACAGCAGGTCCATCTTTGGCCACTAGAACCTAGCCACTCAACCAATTAATATTGGCTTACCCAGCAATGTTTGCGGCACCAAAAAAAACCATTGGAAATTCAATGCTGGTGGCTGGATTAGCCAGCAACAGCGGGAGTTAGATTTTCTAACTCCTGCTCTCTCAATATCACAGCTAATGTTGTACAATACTTGGATTTGTGCACCCAACTGCCATCAGTTGGACATGAAGATTTACACCAGCTTTTCGCAAGCATAAGTTAGGTGCAGGAAGCATGCTAAGCTAGTATTCTGTAAAGGGCACACAGCATCCTTTACCAAATACTGGCTTAGTGCGGAACTGCAGATCTTAGTGACGCCTTGGGCATCACTTACTGAATCTGGTCCATAGCACCTATATATTGTTATAAGATACCAGTTTAAGCAGCTGAAATCACGCCTAGCTTGCGTGCATATTTACATTTGCTCTCGAGCTGGGGTAAATGTTTGTGCCTAAATATTCAAGCATGCACTTAGACTAGTTATTATGGGGCTCATTTCTGAAACAGAAAAACATCCAAAAAGAAGCACAAAGCAGCAGATGGATCATTTCTTTTTGCCAAAATGTCCAAATCGCTATTTTCAAAATCCAATTTTAAGACGTTTTTCTATGCAGTTCATATGCAGTGCATTCAAATCACAAGGGGATATGTCATGGGCATGCTGGGGGTGGGATTTGCACGTTCCCAAAACTTGGATATTTTTCTGCCACAGTGGAACAAAGCAGAAACGTCCAAGGCTAAAAGTTAGATATTTTGGTCTAGAAATGTTTCAATCATGACTAAGTCACAAAAAGGTGCCCCAAATGACCCCTTCAGGGATTAAGACATGACCCCTCCATACTCCCCCAGTGGTCACTGACCCCCTCCCACCCCCCAAAGATGTGAAAGAAACAGTATATACCAGCCTCTAAGACAGCGTCAGATGTTATGACCAGTTCTATTACAGCAACAAGCAGGTACCCGGAGTAGCCTAGTGGTCGGTGTAGTGCACTGTGGAGAAGGGGACCCAGGCCCATATCCCATTCTAACTGTTACACTTGTAGTGGAAAGTGTGAACCCTCCAAACCACACCAAAATCCTACTGTACCCATATATAGGTGACACCTGCAGACATAAGGTGTACTGTGGTGGTGTACTGTTGAGTACAGTAGGTTTTTGGTGGGTTTTGGAGGGTATATAATATAAAGGGGTAATGGTGAGAAGTGTACCTGGGACCTTTTATGTGAAGTCCACTGCAGTGCCCCCCTAGGGTGCCCCACTGCTCTGATGGGATGACTGTGTGGTCAATCTACTAAGAATGCTGCCCCCCTCCCCAAAGCATTCCAATGGCTTCTTTTTCTGTGTTTTTCCCTTGGACTTTTTTTTTTAAATGGTCCTAAAAGATAGATGCACCAAGCACAAAAACATCTAACAAATGTTCATTTTTGAAACAAAAGACGTTTTTCTGGTTCGAAAATCACTATATTCGCCACTTGATTTTTGGACATTTTCAGCAAAATTTAGACATCATATCAAAAACGCCCCTCCACATAACCTAGGTGTATCCTTGGGAACTGCACCCTTGCTCTGTCCAAATTCTACCCATGTACACACCTACTAGCAAAGTATGCATATCATGTCATTGTACCAGTCAGCATTTTATAAGTGGTCTCTTATTCACAAAAATAACTTTATAAATTACCTACTTAGGAGGCAGGTCTATAACTGTACACCTAAATGTAATTATTCACATGTACTTTATAGACGTTGTGTGCTAGGGGATAATTCTATAAGTAGCCACCTAGATTCAGACAGCAAATCCGCGTGTAAAAACTGGTATTCTAGTCATTTACTCACATACGTGATCACATACTTGTTAACTAACAATAATCCTGTTACGCGTTTCTCTGTTTAGTTGGTCTCCTCTTATAGAATTACCCTCCTCATAACCAAACTCAGGATGCACACACACCATGTTCCACACCCTGGCCAAAGACCGCCCCTGGCTAAGGAGAGGGGGTGCAATAAATAGATCAGATGAGGCACTGGCTCAGGGCATCAGTGATAAAGAGCACCAAAATCTAGCATCTCTCCCTCTCTCTTCCCTCCCCTCTCTCCTTGGGATTTTGGTGTCCTTTATCACCAGTAGGGGTGGGGGATGGGGGTACTTGAGAAAGAGGGGGAGTTACCAGACTGCAAGGGTGCAAGGGGGGGGCACTGATGCAAAACTTGGCTCAGGGTGTCATACTTTTGTGGGCCAGCCCTGGTTATAAAATAGGGGAAAGATGGTGGTAAATTAAGAGCCACTGTGCCATATCCCCAAACCAAGACGAGTTCTGAGTGAGCTGCAAACCCAAGGAAGCAGGAAGAAACTGCTGGGCTCAGATCAAAACGATCAGAGCTGGCTGTCTAGATTATGGCACCACATTAAAACCATGAAGGGCACTTTCTCTTTTCATACGATACGACTCTAACAAACCAACCATAAAGAAGTATGAAAGCTCATTAGGAAGAGAAATTTTCAGGCACACATTTAGTATTTGTTCTTATAATTATGTTTGAAAACCACATATTTTGCCACATTCATAATTTTTCTGAGAAAGCATACATTATAAAAAAAAGATCTTTTCAGCATGCATTTAAAACAGCAATTAAAAATTATTTTCTAAAAGTCTAATCAGCTCAGTTGGTTTTCCATTTCTTAACTGCAAGTCTTTGTACTAGTTTGAAAACTAATTAGCAAAATCATTATAAGGAAGCATGAAATCTGAAATCTTAATAATAACATAGATTTCTGGAAGCAAATATTCAAGGGAAGGTTTATTACTGAGAACAGCTATTTCTAAACTCACCCTAACTGGGTGGATTACTCTTCAACCTTTAGGCCATGTTTCAAAGCAGAAGCATTGGGTTTATGCAAGATTGGCCTATGGCTGCTTCTCAAACCTCTCTTGGAGGCACACCTAATTTGGCAGTTTTCAGGATTATAAAAATGAATATGCATGAGAAAGAAACAGCACCAAACTCAAAAGCAGCTAACTTGCAGGCATTCCAGGGGTGGAGTCAGATTCTGTGCTGCTATTCAGCCCCTCCCTACATAAATAGCAGTCCTGTCTTTAAATGGTTTGGCTTATGAGGGCAAGGATTGAATATTGACTTAGCTGGCTCAACAAAACATGGATATACAATGCCGAAGCCCGGACAGGGCCCAGCATTGAATATCTGGGAATAATGCCAGCAGTGGGGAGCAAAATGTTCATTACCGCCAGCTGAATATCAGGGGGAGAATGTGTAAATCTATTTCACATACTGTATGTTCTTTGTTGATATCCTGAAAGTTCTGTGTGTCTTCTAAAAGAGGGGTGGCAAGCACTGACTAGTGGTTCTTCATCAATGTTTCTCCCAAATATAGGGGTTCTTTTACTAAGGTGCGCTGAAAAATGGCCTGCGGTAGACACATGTTTTGGGCGCATGCAGAATTATTTTTCAGCACACCTACAAAAAATGCAAAAATGGACGTGCGGAAAAATGAAAATTGCCACGTATCCATTTTGGGTCTGAGACCTTACCGCCAGCCATTGACCTAGTGGTAAAGAATCTGGGCAGTAATGACCAGCACACATCCGTTACGCACGCCCAAACATAAAAAATATTTTTCAGATGCACGTATTGGACACACGTCAAAAATGAAATTACCGCAAGAGCGACATGGTAGTCGGGTGGTAACTCCATTTTGGTGCGTGTTGGGTGAACATAGACACTTATGTGACTTAGTAAAAGGACCCTTCAGTTTATAGCAGCCCTTCCCTTTTTGCATCTCATTAGCAGAGGGAAAATGGCTGTGGTGGATGGAATCCAGCAACATCTCCTAGAAAATTAGAGGACAAAGAATTCCCTTTATGCTAGTATGTTCCTAACATCCTTCTTCCAACACTACAGTCACTGTGACAACTGTCCAAACCCCAACCGGACCAAGGGTCAACATTATCTTCCACATATCAGATCTAAGGATAGGCTGTTAATGCCATTCCAATGATTTCTATGGAATTACAATTAACACTTGAGCAAACTGGAATATTGAAAGAAATAATGGCCCAAAGACTAGAAACATGCTAAATGTAATGATCCATGAAGAACTGCGAGAATAGACCCATCCTTCCTATATAATAATTCTCACCTCCAACGTTCTAAAGTAGCTGCCTGTGTCCGTGGCTCCTGGAGTTGCTGAGCTAGGCTCCGTAGCCAGGCTGACGTCACTCACAGCTGATTCCCAGGCAGGGGGAGGAGTAGGGAAACACGCAGAGCAACTTGCTCCGCATGTTTCCCTACTCCTCCCCCTGCCTGGGAATCAGCTGTGAGTGCACCGCTCAAACACCCCCTTGGCACATCACCCAAGCCCCCCCCCCACGGCACGTCAACCCCCCCCCCCCCGAAGCACATCAACCCCCTCACCACCCACAGCTGCCACTGGTAATGCTGTCTGGTCGCTGTTGCTTCTCCTGTTGAGCAGCAGCGGCCGCTACAAAAAGAAAAAAAGCCATAAATGTTTTTAAACATCAAGCACGGCACTGCAGACAGCCATCAGGCATTGGCTGTCGGCTCTGCAGCCGCTCCTCCTCTTGCCTCCACGTCACTGCCCCTGGAGTAAGACCCTGGAGGAGCGCAGTGACGTGAGAGGCGAGAGGAGGAGCGGCTGCAGAGCCGACAGCCAATGCCTGATGGCTGTCTACAGTGCTGTGCTTGATGTTTAAAAACATATATGGCTTTTTTTCTTTTTGTAGCGGCCGCTGCTGCTCAACAGGAGAAGCAGCAGCGGCCGGACAGCGTTACCAGTGGCAGCTGCGTGTGGCGAGGGAGTTTGATGCGCGGGAGGGGGAGGGCCGCTGGACATGGGTGGCTGGAGGGGGGGCAGGGGAGGGTCGCTGGACATGAGTGGCTGCAGGGGGGGCAGGGGGAGAGGAGGGTCACTGGACATGGATGGCTGGAGGGGGGCAGGGGAGAGGGAGGTGGGGAGGGGGTCCTGAGACCAGAAAGGTGGGGGTGGGGAGGGGGCCCTGCGAGAGGGGGTTGGGCACACACTCACTCACTGTCTCTCACATACACTCTCTCTGACACACTCTCTGTCTATCACACTCTATTTCTCTGTCACACACACACAGTCTCACATACACAGACACTCTGTCTCTCACACACTCTCACACAAACACACACACACACACACACTCTGTCTCTCTCTCATTCTCTCTCTGACACACACACTCTCTCTCAAACATACACACTCCGAGGAAAACCTTGCTAGCGCCCGTTTCATTTCTCTCAGAAACGGGCCTTTTTTACTAGTATTATATAATGTAGCACTAGAATAATTGGCAAGCCCATAATTATAAGAAACCACTGTCTTAAAATAACTGTCACATTATGCAATACACATTACGATCCGTGTGAGCATGTTTTCAAACAGAAATTTTGCTTTTGTCCAAATGATTTTGGTGTTCTGCATTTGGGTATGCAGCAGCTGTAGGACATAAAAAGCTGAATAAACCTGAGTCATGATAGCCTCAGCCTCTTCTCACTCCTGCTGGATGATGACAAACAATTGGCATAGCAGCTATTTGGAAAAAGGGTATTTGTTTAGCAGGATCAACCTCTGCATGAAGGGAAAGACAGTTTTGAAGTCAGATTATTTTGTATCAAGTGTGGTGGAGAAAAACCCTTTAGTCAAAAATACTCTATCCATACAAATAAAATAGAAGGAGTAGGGTAAAACAGTCATGCAAAAAAACCAAAAGAAAACAAACAAAACCCAAACACATCACACAGTCAAATAAACCAACTGTGTTCCAGAGCAACAGCATAAGGTCCTTAAGGAATTGGAGATAGAACTTAGCTTAAACTCAATGCAAGTTCCTACATGCTTTGAATAAGCTGGCTCTCCACTTCCTTAGAGTGTTTGATCCACCCAAAAATGACCGCAGTGGGAGGAATTAAGCCCCGATATTCAATGCTGAGCCATGTCTGGGCATCAGCACTGTATATTGGGGGCATGACCAGCCTAAAGTGTGCTGCTCTTACTCAGGGCTGGCTCAAGAGCTTGTGGGGCCCTGAGCCACTCTTGCATCTGTGCCCCCTGCCCCGCCTCTGTGTCCCTGTTCTTTCAGCTTTCCTCGCCCCAACCCCCCAGAATATTTTCCTCTTCTCTCTGCTTTCCTTGCCCCATTTCCCCAAATATTCTTCCCCTTTTCTCTGCTTTCCTCACTCCAACCCCTCCAGAATAGTTTCTCCTCTTCTCAGCTTGCCCCCAACCCTCCAGAGTATTTTCTCCCAGCTCTCCTCTCTCCAGCCCCCAGAATATTTTCTCCTCTTCACTCTGCTTTCCTTGCCTCAACCCCCTCCAGAATATTTTCTCTTCTCTCAGCTTGGCTTGCCCCAACTCCCATAGGGCATTTTCTCCAAGCTCTCCTCTCTCCAGCTCCCTGATTATTTTCTTCTCTTCTCTCTGCTTTCCTCCCAGCCCTACCCCCACCCCCAAAATTTTCTCCTCTTCTTATCCCTGATGTCCCCTTCAATCCCCCCAACCAGCTTCCTAGAAAAAAAAATCAAATTTAGCTCTCTCATCCCTTTCCCTATCCAGGAACTGAACCCCCCATTTTTTATTCCTTCTTTCTCTTCACCTACAGGCAGATGATCAAAAGCAAAACGCCAGCGCTAGAGGCTGTTAGCACCATACTAAAGCCGGCGTTTGCTCCACCCCATGATCAGAGCCCTCAAGCGTGTGAAACAACGCGCTCGAGGGCTCTTAGTGCAAGTAGCATGCAAATGCATGCTAAACAGGGCTCTTAGCACAAGTAGCCTGCAAATGCATGCTAATCAGCGCTTAACGCATTCATCCCCAATGATCAGCGTCCAGCTAACCAAAGATTGGGTCGCTGGCCACGACAAATCCTATGCCAGCTCCGAGCTGGCGTTAGGGTTTGCAGATCATTGAGGAGGAATGGTAAGCCCTGTCCAGCATGCATTTGCATGCTGGCAGGCCCCCATCCCCCCCTACAGCAAACCTGCCAGCGAGGGCAGTTGAGGACGTCCAAAATTTGGACGTTTCTGTGACGGGGCAGTTGAGGACGTCCAAATTTTGGACGTTTCGGCAATGGGCAGTTAAGGACGTCCAAAATTGGATGTTTCTATGAGAAAGACGTCTTTCTCATAGAAACATCCAATTTTGGACGTCCTCAACTGCCCCGTCGCTATACCTCCGACACCCCCTTGAAATTTGGCCATACCTGCAACAGGGCAGAAGATGGATTTAAAGATAGACATCCTTCTCTTTTCACTGATCTCTAGCCCAGACCTGTCAAACAAGTACAGGAGGATTGTGCTGAGCGCATGCTCAGGCATAATTCTCCCGCACTTCTACCCCATAATCAGAGATAATTGCCTGCTTAAATTTACATGCATTATCTCTGATCATAGGTCTAATAGCGCCCCGCGCTGTTCCAGCGCTATTTTAGAGCTCTGTTTGGAACAGCGCGGGGCTTTTGAACATCTGCTTGCTAGTGTTTAAACAGAAGACTCAAATCCTCCCTGGCAAATTTAAGTCCTAAGCGGGGCTGTCGTGGGTGGTGCTGGGGGATGGGGGGAAGCTAGAGATTGGTTTGCTGACTTTGGAGAGAGACACCCAGAGGCAGAGACAGACATGAATAGGGAGTGGAGCCAAAATAGAAAGTGGCTCATTGGATTTGGAGGGAGGCACCCAGAGACAGAAACAGTTAGACGTGAGGAGCATCTCCCAATTGGCACCCAGAGGAAGGAAGGAGCTGAGTGGCAGAAAAAGCAGCCAAAGTCCAGGGCAGTGTGCTATGGAGGATGTAAGGGGAAGAAGGACATGCAGCAGGATGATCTCCTTCCACCCCTCTGACAAGGTGCCATCCCCCCCCCCCCAAGTCCCAGCAGGACCCCTCCAGGCTCCTGTCAGGTTAAATGCCTTTTGTATCATTCCATGGTATGACTGTACCTCAAACATTATATGCAGTTCTGGTCACTGCAATTCAAAAAAGATATAGTTGAATTAGAAAAGGTACAGGGAAGGGTGACCAAAATGATTAAGGGAATGGAAAAACTCCCCTACAAAGAAAATGTAAAGAGGTTAGGGCTCTTCAGCTTGGAGAAGAGATGGCTTTGGGGAAATATGACAGAGGTCTATAAAATAATGAGTGGAGTGGAATGGGTAGATGTGAATCTCTTGTTTATTCTTTCCAAACATATAAGGACTAGGGAGCATACAATGAAGTTACTAAGTAGTAAATTTAAAACAAATTGGAGAAAATATTTCTTCACTCAATGTATACTTAAGCTGTAGAATTCACTGCCACAGAATGAGGTAAAAGGTTTGGACAAGTTCCTGGAAGGCAGACGTAAGAAAATTCACTGCTTATTTCTAGGATAAGCAGCATAAAATCTATTTTACTGTTCTGGGATCTAGCCAGGTACTTGTGATCAGGATTGGGCTTGATGGATCTTCAGTCTGTCTCAGTACAGTAATGCGTATGTACTTAAACATGCCTTATAATATTTAAAAGGTTTACGTCTTATTTTGAAAAATCGAGATTAATTCTTGCAATGGTTGTCACCTTGTTCTTATTTCCATTTTATTTATTTATCACATTTATACCCCACATTTTCCCACCTATTTGCAGGCTCAATGTGGCTTACATCAAACCGTACAGGCAATCGCCAATCCAGTAAATATACAAATACAATATAGTGTAGTGATCAGGAAGCATCAAAAGAACAGGATATACAGGGAAAAAGGAGGGAAGGGTAAGAGTGCCCAAAATGGTCCATTAATTTGCTGTGTTGCAGGATGTAGGGACGTATGTTGGATCCTTGGGGTAGGCCTTTCCGAATAAGCTGGTCTTCAGTGATTTCCTGAAATTAAGATGATTGTGAATAGTTTTGTAACCCTTCTACATCCCTAAATGTATACACAGAAAGTACAGAATAATGAACTGTGTCATCATAAAAATGTGCCAGGCTGGGGGCGGGGGAGATCTTTTACTAAAGCTTAGCTTGAGTTACCTGCAGCAGGGCCCATTTTATTCCTATGGGCACTGCTGCAGATAATTCAAACTAAGCTTTAGTAAAAGACCCCCTGGGACAGCAAACATGGTAGCCATTATATTTGACAACTGAAGCCAATGGTCACTCTGTAGAGCACAGCATACAGAACTAACAGGTACAAGGTGGCTGCAAGATTACTAAGTCCTGTGAGGTGCTGAGGATTTTTTCTTTGCTACTCAATATCATCTTTCATCGTGCATTAACTTCTTGATACATAAAAATACGGGATGTGAAATTTCTATAGTGCCTGAACACCACATCACCAAACCATAGTGGGATTTGTTAGAAATTCGGTATCAAAAGAGGCTGGCCTGTTTCAAAAGCAGCCTTCAGCATCCTTTTCAAAGGCACTGGAGTAGAAAAATGAAAGGAACCTTCAGCAGGGCGCAGTATACTTTTCATATAACCTTCAGAAACGAGATAAAAATGAGTAGCAGACTTATTGATACACAGTACACTGAACATGGACTGAACTGAACGGAGGCATTTCACGGGAGAAGGCCATGCCTGAAATTGTTAAATAGTGTTAAATTCTGACATGCATACACAGAGCTCTGGGATTTAATGTTCTCATATTAATATTCAGGGAATTAAAAACCTAATTTTAAGATCTGTGCTTTTTTAGACACAGGTGCACTGTGGATGTAGCCAGAAAATTATAGAGATGTGCTGGATTAGGAAGGGAGAAGGGGGAGTTGGCTCCTTGGAGTAGAGTGCACCTTGTTAAATTATAATATGAAAACAAAGAATGTCTCACCCAGTGAAGCAGGGCTGGTAAAAATGTCTTTGTAAGAAATTAGTAAGCACATCATTGCACAAGCATGAGGATAGGACACAAAATGAATGTACTGTCTATGTATATAATACATTGTTAAATGCCATTGCAAAATTAAAGTGTGGCTAAAAATATGGGCTTGCAGGAGACAGGGACTGCTCCTGACTAGCTGCATATTCATTTCTCTTTTTTGCTTCCCATTATAAAAAGGTTCATTGTAAATTCTGGGGTGCCTTTGTACCTGGTTATGTTTGGAATGCATGATGACCTTTTGAAAGGCAGATCTTAATACACTTGTTTTTATCCCTCAGACCCTCAGGAGAATGTTACCCAAGGAGCTGTTGTAACTGTCCCTCAAGGCAGCCTTTTGAAGAGGGAGGGGACGTGACAAGCCAGGTTTTATTGAAAGTATATCTTTACCTTTGAGAATTATAGAAAATAGATGCCTAGCATTGGTCAAGTAAGGGGTTCTTTCTGTGGCATTTCCAAGGCTCATCGGGGTCCAGTGGGGATAGAGTCAGCATTTCTTGCAACCCCAAATGTTGTATACGAAGAGGTCTTAATTAAACACAAATCAAATACGCATACTGGGTAAGAAGGCTGCTGCTTTTGCTGTTTAGCATTTAGTCAGATGCCTCTACTGCAATGATAACAGTTTAATACTAAATAAGGACACAAATTACCTACAACCTGGATGGCTGACTGCAGCATCTTTGTCAATGTTGCAGAGTCCAGTGGAAGCAGGAATTGCTGCTGCTTCTTCAACAACATTTCTTCAATCAGTTCATTCATTTCACTGACCACCAAGACCTTTTGCTAGGAGGATTGAGTTCAAAAGACGCCAATAATAACTCTGGGTTTCATCTTCCCCTGCACGGTTGACAGTTTCAGCAAATCTTGTCTTGCAGATCACATCACCATGGAAGAACTGGGGTCCCATGCAAGAAGTACAGCCCCTGATGGTCTCCAGAATTCCAACTGAATAGTTGGGAGGATTCATTGTGCAAGAAAAGGCCATTCTGCAGCAGAAGTAAATGATATTCCTTCTGAAAGTACTAAGGAATTGTTACAGAGTGCAACTGTTGATCTCAAGAGAGCCTTGGCTCCAGATATGGAGGTTCTAAAAGAGAAAACTGGTTCTTGTGGGGCTAAATTGAGTCAACAATCAAAAGCTGTTTTTTCTTCCCCTAAGATAAGAACTGGAAGATTTTGAAGATTATAAGTCTTAGCAGTCCGCAACTACACTTGTCATCTTTTGGAAAAAAGAAATTATACAAAGCACTTAAGTTAAACAATTTGCAAATTATTCTAAGACTTGAAGGATTTCTGGACTTGAGCTTTAAAAAAAAAAACCAAAACCAAACAACTTAGATGAGCAGCTGCAAAGGTCAAAAATGTACATCAGGTGTGGATGCTGTTCAAAAATACCATCCTGGGAGCCCAGGCTAAATATATTCTGCGTATTAAAAAAGGAGGAAGGAAAACCAAACGACAGCCGGCATGGTTAAAAAGTGAGGTGAAGGAAGCTATTAAGAGCTAAAAGAAAATCCTTCAGAAAATGGAAGAAGGAACCGACTGAAAATAATAAGAAACAGCATAAGGAATGGCAAGTCAAATGCAAAACGCTGATAAGGAAGGCAAAGAGGGACTTTGAAAAAAAGATTGTGTTGGAGGCAAAAACACACAGTAATTTTTTTTTTAGGTATATTAAAAGCAAGAAGCTGGCAAAAGAATCAGCTGGACTGCTAGATGACCAAGGGGTAAAAGAGGCAATCAGAGAAGACAAAGCCATAGCGGCGAGATTAAATGAATTCTTTGCTTAGGTCTTCACTGAGGAAGATACCGGTGCCAGAAATGGTATTCAAAGCTGATGAGTTGGAGAAACTGAATAAAGTCTCTATAAACCTGGAGGATGTAATGACTCAATTTGACAAACTGAAGAGTAGCAAATCTCCTGGACCGGATAGTATTCATCCCAGAGTACTGATAGAATTGAAAAATTAACTTTCGGAACTACTGATAGTAATATGTAATTTATCCTTAAAATCGAGCATAGTACTGGAAGATTGGAGGGTGGCCAATGTAACGCCGATTTTTAAAAAAGGTTCCAGAGGAGATCTGGGATATTATAGACTGATGAGCCTGACGTCAGTGCAAGGCAAAATGGTAGAGACTATTATAAAGAACAAAATTACAGAGTATATTCAAAAACATGGATTAATGAGACAAAGCCAACATAGATTTACTGAAGGGAAATCTTGCCTCACCAATCTATTACATTTCTTTGAAGGGGTGAACGTGGATAAAGGTGTGCTGGTCAATATTGTGTATCTGGATTTTCAAAAGGTGTTTGACAAAGTACCTCATTAAAGACTCCAAATTGGAGAGTCATGGGATAGCAAGTAGTGTCCTATTGTGGATTTAAAAATGGTTAAAAGATAGAAAACAGAGACTAGGGTTAAATGGTCAGTATTCTCAATGGAGAACGGTAGATAGAGGGGTTCCCCAGGGGTCTGTGCTGGGACAGCTGCCTTTTAACATATTTATAAATGGTCTAGAGATGGGAGTAACTAATAAGGTAATTACATTTGCTGACGACAGAGTTATTCACAGTTGTTAAATAGTAAGAGGATTGTGAAAAATTACAAGAGGAACTTACGAGACTGGGCATCTAAATGGCAGATGACATTTAATGTGAGCAAGTGGAAAGGGATGCATGTGGGAAAGAGGAACCTGAATTATAGCTACGTAATGCAAGGTTCCACATTAGGAGTCACTGACCAGGAAAGGGATCTAGGCGTCATCATTGAAGATACGTTGAAACCCTCTGCTAAGTGTGCTAAAAAAAAGCAAATAGAATATTGGGTATTATTAGGAAAGGACTGGAAAACAAAAATGAGGATGTTATAATACCTCTGTATCACTCCATGGTGCAACCGCACCTCAAATATTGTGTTCAATTCTGGTCACCGTATCTCAAAAAAGATGAGGAGGGGCATTTTCAAAAGGAGCGTCTACGTTTCGATTTGGACGTCCTTGCAAAATGTCCCGATCCAGGGGTGGGTAAACCTGTATTTTCGAAACAAGATGGACGTCCATCTTTCGTTTCGAAAATACCGTCAGGGACTTCCAAATCCTTAAATTTGGTTGTCCTTAGAGATGGACGTCCCTAGACATGGTCGTCTCTGATTTTCAGCGATTTTTCAAACCAAGGACGTCCATCTCAGAAATGACCAAATCCAAGCCATTTGTTCATGGGAGGAGCCAGCATTTCTAGTGCACTGGTCCCCCTGACATGCCAGGACACTAACTGGGCACCATAGTGGACACCATAGTGGGCACTGCAGTGGACTTCATAAATTGCTCCCAGGAACACAGATCCCTTACCTTGTGTGCTGAGCCCCCTTACCCCCCCCCCCCAAAACCCACTACCCACAACTGTACACCACTACCATAGCCCTTACGGGTGAAGGGGGGCACCTAGATGTGGGCTTTTGAGGACTCGCAGTTTCCTCCACAAACGTAAAAGGTAGGGGGGATGGGGCTGGGTCCACCTGTCTGAAGTGCACTCACCCACTAAAACTGCTCCAGGGACCTGCATACTGCTGTCATGGACCTGAGTATGACATCTGAGGCTGGCATGAAATATTTTTAAAGATGTTTTTTTAGGGTGGGAGGGGGTTAGTAACCACTGGGGGAGTAACGGGAGGTCATCCCCGATTCTCTCCGGTGGTCATCTGGTCAGTTCGTAAGAAAAACAGGTCCGGGTAAAAACGTTCAAGTGCTCGTCAGGGACATCCTTCTTTTTTTCCATTATGGGTTAAGGACGTCCAAGTGTTAGGCACGCCCAAGTCCCGCCTTCGCTACATCTCCGACACGCCCCCTTGAACTTTGGCCATCCCTGCGACAGAGTGCAGTTGGGGACATCAAAAATCGACTTTCAATTATACCGATTTGGACGACCCTGGGAGAAAGACGTCCATCTTCCGATTTATGTTGAAAGATGGGCGTCCTTCTCTTTCGAAAATGAGCCCAATAATGGAAATAGAAAAGGTACAGAGAAGGGTGACAAAAATGATAAAGGGGTTGGGACAACTTCCCTATGAGGAAAGGCTAAAGTGGCTAGGGCTCTTCAGCTTAGAGAAAAGACAGCTAAGGGGAGATATGATAGAGGTCTATAAAATAATGAGTGGAGTGGAATGGGTAGATGTGAATCAATTGTTTACTCTTTCCAAAAATGCTAGGACTAGGGAGCACACAATGAAGCTACAAAGTAGTAAATTTAAAACGAATCGGAGAAAATGTTTCTTCACTCAATATGTAATTAAATTCTGGAATTCGTTGCCAGAGAATATAGTAAAAGCAGTTTGCCTAGCGGGTTTAAAAAAGGTTTAGATAGCTTCATAAAAGAAAGTCCATAAGTCATTATTAAGATGCTTGGTAAAATCCACTGCTTATTTCTAGGATAAGCAGCATAAAATGTATTGAACGTTTGGGGGATCTTGCCCGGTACTTGTGACCTGGATTGGCCACTGTTGGAAACAGGATGCTGGGCTTGATGGACCTTCAGTCTGTCCCAATATGGCAATTCTTATGTACTGATATCCTGTTGAGGTGCTATGGCTTCCTAAGAAAGGAATCCCACCAAGTATGAAAGCCTATTGAATGCCTTGTGCAAATTCATCTTGTGTAATAAATCTACTCTCAGTGACACAAGACCTGGAAAATGGACAATGACTTAGAATCTGCAAAGCTGTTAGTTCCTTTTGTTTCAGAACTCAACCGGAATCAGATACCAAAATTATTTTTTCATGATCTAACTAAAGCTTTTATGAGTGCTAAAGTTATGATTTTTCCAGGCTTCTCATTTTTGACTCAAGTGAATAGAAAGAAGCTTCTGGCACAGTTCTCAGAGGATATTAGAACTGATGCAACATTAACATAAGAACATAAGCATTGCCATACTGGAACATCCTCATTCATTCTCATTTAGATAACCTGTCATGTGTAAGATTCAGTTTGGTAATTCTGCATATACTGTATATGAATATCCACCAATTTTCTGTCTTTATTTCTAACATATTTGGCAGCTGACCTCTCATCTGCAAACTTTTAGCAAGACTGGCTCTATTAGAGGATTCTTAGCTAGATTTATAATTCTTTTATTTATTTATTATTGATTTTCATTTGGTAGCATTTTCTGACTATAGATGCTACTGTCTACATATGTAACGTTTCTTCTCATATGATTATTTATGGACTTTAACTTAGTAAGTAGATTGGATTTGTGCTTTCTCAAATTAAACTTTTTAATTTTTCAATTTCTGATTCTGTGCAATATGTTTGCATTCATGTATTGAGTTTCAATATAAATCAAAAATAAAGAAAAAATTAAAAAAGAACGTATGTTACCTATAATAGGCATTCTTAGGGGGCAGTCCTAATCTATCAAAATGGAATTCCCTACCTTCGCTGCTATGGCCCATTGCTTCCTCCCGGAATCCCTACCTGGAAATGGAAAATCAAGCACCGCTTTCGCTGGAAGTCAGACCGATGCTGGAGAAGTTACTATGCATATATATGCCATTTTGGAGCACAGATGTCAATGTGGGCTACTGTTAAGATGGGTTATTTTACCACTAACTCATGCTATTTTAGCACAGGTAACATTTTATGCAATAAGACCTAGTTACTAATAACTGGGGTTAACAGCAAGATAACACATCTTAACAGCAGTTCATGTGGATAAATTCCCTTGCTAAGTCCCTATTATTTTTGGCACTCATGTAAACTGCAGTCAATTTTCAAAGGGAAATGGTGCATTCAATCCCCCAGATTCTATAAAGGTCACCTAACTTTGGGCATGCAGAACAGATGTGTGTGCAAATTAATGATTTAATGAGGTGTCAACAATCAATAATTGGAGTTAACTGGCATCAGTTTAGATTTGCGTGCGCATCTGGCCTAGTCACTATCGGAGGCATAGCCAGCCCTCTAATTTTGAGGGGGCCCAAGAATGTACTGGTGGGACAACTCATCCCTTCTCCCCTCCCCCCCGTGCCCATGCATTAAACATACTGTCACGATTGTGACTATATTTCCTGTCGAACTTGCTTTGGGGTTCCTCCAGCCAAACTAAGTCGGCGTGTAAATCCTGAAGCCTGGGTGGAAATCCTGAAATCCATTTCAGTTCAGGCTAGTCTATTCCGGGATCCTGTTCCAGTCAGGCTGTGCTCTGCTATTGTGTTGCTGAGCCCCACCCTGCTGGTGACCTCACCTGTAGTGCCTTTATTACCACCTGAGAACTTTCTAAGTTGGTCTTTGCATTGCTATAGGTCAGTTGGTGTGCTTCTGCACTTCTGCTTCCGTGTTCTGTCTGTGGACTTTTGCCTCCTACTTTAGTGTGTCTGTTTGTGGGCTTTTGCCTGCTGCCTTAGCGTACTGGTTTGTGGGCTTCTGCCCTCTGCCTCAGTGTTCTGTCTGTCTGTGGGCTTTCTGTTTTATTTCCCTGTGTGTTGGTGGCTGCCTGGTGTTCAGCCTTCTGTTGTGTTCTGGTCTTAGGTGGTAATTGTAGCCCAGCTTTGGGTTTATCCTTGTCTGTCTATTTTGTGTTCTTGTTTCCCTCTGCCTTGCCCTCCAGTCCTTGTTTGTGCAAGCGGGTTGCTGAGTCCTGTTACCTGGAGAGGTTTCCCCAATTCTGTGTCCTGATTCCTGGCCCTGTTAGTCAAGCTTACTCTTGAGTCCTTTCTCCTGTGTGTGTTCCTGGATCCTGTAAGTCCTGCCGGCCACCTGCACCTGGGTGCTCAACCCCTGGGGAATGGTGGTCAAGTGTAGGTGAAGTCTGTTCCAGTCCTGTATCCCTGCCTGCTTATCTATGTCTGCAGTTCCCTGCCATGTTGGTGTGTTGCCCAGTACTGGTTGGGGGTTTTGCCTGCCACTGTCGCTCTACGGCAGTGGCCCAAGGGCTCACAAATCCTGTTTCTCCGTGAGAGGCCTGACACATACCTTTGATGTTGGGGATGCCGAAACCCCGCCTGCCAAAGAAATGCAGTGCCCAAGCTGCTCCCCTCCTCCTTGTGTTACTTCTATAATGCAGAAGTCAGCGGCTTGCCTTCAGCCGCTGACTCCAGGACTCTCTGAGCATGCTCAGCTCTTGTGCAAATTGAGCATGTGCGAGAAGTCCCAGTATGGGTGGCAAGAGGCACACCGTGGACTTTTGCATTACAGAACTAGCACAAGAAGGAGGGAACTGGAACTGCAATTCTTTGTGTGGCGGGGCTTCAGCATCCCTGCCAGCCATTTAAGGGTACTGGAGTGCAACAATAGGAGACTTATGAACTGATAACAGCAAAGCAAAATCTGGCTCCTCAATGTGGGTGAGCCTGCATCCTTAGGAGGCGATGCTGCTGTGAGACTGGTGGAGAGGAGAAAACAGCAGCTGCTGTGAGATACCTTCTTGCTGTGAATAAGCTTTGAAGGAAGAATGACACATTCTAGTAACAGTGATGCTGTATTGTCAGTATACAACAAATCCTGATATTATCTGGGTAATACTGAGCAGTGTTTGGAAAACTACTGCACTGACAGAAGCCTGAGGGAATAAGTGTGCCCTAACAAATCTTTGACATATCTGTACATTATCTCATGTGCTCTAATATAAAGTTGAGAACCTCCCTTCTAGGTGGCATACATGAATGTGCCGTGTTTTAAATGAAAGAATTTTAGGCAGGTCAGGACTGGCTTCTAGTAAAACAAGTATCAAGAAATTAAAGAGCTCAGTTAAGTGCTATTCTTATGATCCTGCAAGCCAACGTTCCAGTGGCAGTCTCTATTTTTAAGCTGAGATTACCATTAATGGTATGGTATACTTCAAAGAAACACAGACAACAGCCTTAGCAGGAGAAAATGCCAGGCACTGACTTCAAAACAATGTAATTCCTATGGGATGGTTAAGACACAAACCCCTCCTGTGATTTCCACTACTTTAGAGGGACATTTCTCATCAAATTTGCAGGTCCAGCACTTGAAAAGAATGAAGTACTACAACAGAGTTCATATTTGTCATGCAATGGCTGTCAAACACTAAACAAATGTATAATTAACCAAGCACTGAGTCTAATCTACAGTTAAAACCTCTGTAACTGGATTTTGAAAGGAAAGATACATTGGATACTGAAAGCATTTCTTAGCAAACATAATGCAATAATAGCATTCCATATCCTACTTCTAAAGCCTGAGGACAATCCTGAAGCTAATGATTCGTAGTGTTTGAGGCGTTTATTAAATTGGAAGAAAAGGAAGAAGGTACAAGGAGAAATATACAAAGAAAACCTAACCTACATCACTGAAGAAAATGCACAAGTTAAGTGCCCTAAATGTAGACACTAACTCCTGGTGCAGGGCACAATGATGAAGGTTGCCTGAAGTGATCATAATATGATCAGATTTCATATTGGCTTTGGAGTAAGTACACATATGAAATCCTATATGTTAGCATTGTAACTTTCAAAAATGAGACTATGATAAAATGAGAAAAATGATGAAAAAAGAACTTAGAGGAGCAGCTGCGAAGGTAAAAAATTTACATCAGGCATGGATGCAGTTCAAAAATACCATCCTGGAAGCCAGGCCAAGTATATTCCATGTATAAAAAAAGGAGGAAGGAAGAGCAAACGACAGCCGGCATGGTTAAAAAGTGAGGTGAAGGAAGCTAAAAGAAAATGGTAGAGATTATTATAAAGGACAAAATTACAGAGCACATTCAAAAGCATGGATTAATGAGACAAAGTCAACATGGATTTACTGAAGGGAAATCTAGCGTCACCAATCTACTACATTTCTTTGAAGGGGTGAGCAAACATGTGGATAAAGGTGAGCCGGTTGATATTGTGTATCCGGATTTTCAGAAGGCGTTTGACAAAGTACCTCATGAATAACTCCAGAGGAAATTGGAGAGTTATGGGAAAGGAGGTAGTGCTCTATTGCAGGTTAAAAAATGGTTAAGAGATAGAAAACAGAGAGTAGGGTTAAATGGTCAATATTCTCAATGGAGAACAGTAGATAGTGGGGTTCCCCAGGGGTCTGTACTGGGATTGCTGCTTTTTAACATATGTATAAATGATCTAGAGATGGGAGAAACTAATGAGGTAATTAAATTTGCTGATGACATAAAGTTATTTAAAGTTGTTAAATTGCAAGAGGATTGTGAAAAATTACGAGCCTGGGAGACTGGGCATCTAAATGACAGATGACATTTATTGTGAGCAAGTGCAAAGTGATGCATGTGGGAAAGAGGAACCAGAATTATAGCTATGTAATGCAAGGTTCCACATTAGGAGTCACCGACCAGGAAAGGGATCTAGGTGTCATTGTTGATGATACATTGAACCCCTCTGCTCAGTGTGAGGTGGCGGCTAAGAAAGCATTATTTGGAAAGCAATGGAAAACAAAAAAGAGGACATTATAATGCCTTTATATCGCTCCACGGTGTGGCCACACCTCGAATATTGTGTGCAATTCTGGTCACCGCATCTCAAAAAAGATATAGTGGAATTAGAAAAGGTACAGAGAAGGGCGAAGAAAATGATAAAGGGGTCGGGACGATTTCCCTAGGGGAAAGGTTAAAGCGGCTAGGGCTCTTCAGCTTGGAGAAAAGGCGGCTGAGGGGAGATATGATAGAGGTCTATAAAATAATGAGTGGAGTTGAACAGGTAGGCGTGAATTGATTGTTTACTCTTTCCAAACATACTAGGACTAGAGGGCACAAAATGAAGCTACAAAGTAGTAAATTTAAAACGAATCAGAGAAAACTTTTCTTCACTCAATGTGTAATTAAAATCTGGAATTCTTTGCCAGAAAATGTAGTAAAAGCAGTTAGCTTAGTGGAGTTTAAAAAAGGCTTGGATAGCTTCATAAAAGAAAAGTCCATAAGCCATTATTAAGATGGACTTGGTAAAATCCACTGCTTATTTCTAGGATAAGCAGAATAAAATGTATTTTACTGTTTTGGGATCTTGCCAGTACTTATGACCTGGATTGGCCACTGTTGGAAACAGGGTACTGGGCTTGATGGACCTTCGGTCTGTTCCAGAATGGCAATACTTATGTTCCTATATATAGCGGAATTAGAAAAGGTTCAAAGAAGAGCAACCAAAATGATAGAGGATGGAATGCCTCCCATATGAGGAAAGGCTAAAGAGGTTGGGGCTCTTCAGCCTGGAAAAGAGAAGGCTGATGGGAGAAATGATTGCGGTCTACGAAATCCTGAGTGATGTAGAATGAGTAGAAGTGAATTAATTTTTCACTCTTTCAAAAAGTACAAAGACTAGGGGATACTCAATGAAATTACATGGAAATACTTTTAAAACGAATAAGAAGAAATATTTTTTCACTCAACGAATAGTTCAGCTCTGGAACTCTTTGCTGGAGGATGTAGTAACAGCGGTTTAAAAAAGGTTTGGACAAGATCCGGGAAGAAAAGTCCATAGTCTGCTATTGAGACAGACATTGGGAAACAACTGCTTGCCCAGGGATAGGTAGAATGGAATGTTGCAACAATTTGGGATTCTGTCAGGTACTTGTGACCTGGATTGGCCACTGTTGGAAGCAGGATACTAGGCTACATGGACCATTGGTCTGGCGCAGTATGGCTAATCTTATGTTCTTATGAGTTGTGCATGCAAATTTTGATGGGTGTCCAATCTGTGCACACAACTTAATTAACGAGCCAATCAGCACCAATAATTGGGCTATAACAAGCAATTATCAACACTAATTGGCAATAATTAGAATTTATGCATGGACCTTAACAGACATCCTATATAATAATTCTCACCTCCAACGTTCGAATGTGCCTGGGACCGTGCCTCCCTCGGAGGTGGTCTGCTAGGCAGGCACGCACTGACGTCAGTGACAGCTGATACCAAAGCAAGGGGAGGAGTAAGGAAACACGCGTGTTTCCCTACTCCTCCCCCTGCCAGGGAATCAGCTGTCATTGCGCCGCTCCCTGCCACTTTGGAGCAAGTGGCAGGGAGCGGGGCAACACAGAACCCCCCCTCACCCACCGAGTTCCACACTCCGCCCTCCCTCCGATTACAACAACCCTCCCCCCGCGTTACGGCCCACTGGACCCCCTTCTCAGCGAAAACCATCCCCCGCCGCCGTCCAGTACCTGTGCTGACTGGGGTCCCCAGCCCCCATCAGCCGAAGTCCTGTGCTGGCCTTCGCGCCGTTGCTTCTTCAATGATCTTTGGTTCAAGTTCCTCTGCGTGCGTGCACCAGGAATCAAGACTACATTTAGGTGCAATCATTTACACCAATGAAAACCAGTATTGATTTTTTACATGCCATTTATAGAATCTAGTCCTAAGCTAGTATTCTATAATAGCAAATTTGTGTGCCTAATATATTATAAAATCCTATAAATCAGCAATTAGAGGCCTAAATTTAGGTGCAACCACTGGCAGGTGTAAATTGGCGTTCCTAAATGCAGCAGTTAGGCACCTAACAGACAATATTCAATAAAGTACATGCTTAAATAGTTAAAACACCCATGACCCACCCATGTGTGCGCCCACTTTGCATTTCCACACCAGAACGCTTAGGTACCCAGTTATAGAATAGCGCCTAAGTGCATTTTAGTGGTCCTTTTACTAAATAGCAGTAAGCTCACCGTGGGCCAATCTGGAGCTACCAGTGGCCCAACGTGGGTGCCATTGGTAGTTCCGCCCCAATATGCGGTATTTCCAGCGCTAGCGGAAATATTAAAAAAATATTTTAACAGGGGGTTACCGAGTGGAAATCAGGCAGCGCTATGCACTACCTGGTTACCGCTGAGTTAGCGCAGGATCCCTTACCGCCACCTCAATGGGTGGCAGTAAATGCTCCCCCCCCATGGCCACGCGGTAAGAGCAATCTTACTGCATGGCAATGTCTTTTTTCAGCCTTTTTACCCACTGTGGTGAAAAGGGCCTCTGCATGTGGCAAACTGCCACTAGCACAGGGCCATTTTTACTGCAGTTTAGTAAAAGGGCCCCTTACAGGCTCATTTTCAAAAGAGAAGGGTGTCCGAAAAGCAACACAAAAGGCACATGGGCATCCCCGTCACAGAAGGTCGCCCAAATCCAATAATCGAAACAGGGCCGAGAGGACGCCCATCTATGGTCTTCCTCACAGGGGGCGTGTTAGGGGCGGCGTTACGAGATGGGCGCCCCAGCGTATAACGGCTAGCGAAATGGTTATGAACGGGTGGGAACATGGGCGTCCTTAGTTAGACCTGAAATAAAAGTGACCAGGATAAGGGGGACGTTGTCTTTAGACCCATTAGCGATTTTGTGCAGTTGGAGAGTGGCGAGAGCATTGTTGGGAGAGAAAGCTGAGAGTTTGTTGAGTACCTGTTACCTTTGTCTGTGTGCCGTAGTTGGAACACTTTCACCTCACCTGCCTCATTTGTGTTTTACCTTTTCAGCTTTTCCTACCTCTTCTAGCCCCCAAACCCAGACACCACTACTCCTTCCTCCATCCCCCCCATCCCCTCTCCCTATTCTTCTCCATTCACTGTCCCCAAGTTCATATTTCATTCCCTTACCTGTTTGTAGTCTCTGTTTGTCTCTTTGTCCTGTGTACTGCTGCAGCATGTTTGTGAAAACTGTCGTTTGCTGCTTGGAGAGTGAGTGGCTAGAGGGTGTGGCAGGAGAGTTTGTAGTGGGTCAGAGAGTGCTTGCAGTGTGGCTCTGCTATGTGTGACCGCACTGTTTGTCGGTGGTGGGAGAGTGAGTGTCAGCTTCTGTTTGTTGCTGCTGTGTTTCACCAAGTTGGTAGGGAGAGGTGAGCACTGGTGGCACTGCATTGCACCTGTAGTGTGGGGAAATGAAGGCACTAAATGCACAGGTGGCTTACATGTTGGAGGAAGAGGGGAGGCACCGCAGGAGGTCCTCATGCCCCAGAGTTTTCAGGCCCCGTAGCAGTTTCCTAGACCTCACTGACCTGCAGTGTCTCACTAGGTACCGCTTTCATAGGACTGCCATTCAGCACCTTTGTGACCAGCTCCAACCCCTCCTGCAGCCCATGACCTATACAAACAACCTCATCCCTGGGCACCTAAAGATCACTGCTTCTCTATCTTTTCTGTCCAAACGGAGTTTCCAGTCTGTCCTATCTGTGAACACAAGTCCCACCCAGGCTTTCATTTCTAACTGCCTCACCCAGTTCCTTGATGCCTTCCTTACCTACACCTCTGTGTACCTCACCTTTCCCACCACTCCTCAGGCCCTGCAGAACAACATGTCTGACTTCTATGCCGTAGCCATAGGCGGTCGGTGGCCCAACTGTTTGGGGAGGCTAAAGGGGGCAGGGCCTTGCTTCTCTGCCCTCCCCCAAATATCCAACATCTAGCCTTGCTTCTCTCTCCCCCCCGTATATAACATTGTGCCTCTGCCTTTTCCCTCCCCCATCCTCTCTGTTTCCTCCCATTTCCTGCCTCCAGCATTATCTTCTCTCTCTTTTTTCTTCCCCCTGGCCTAGCTGCAAAAAGAAAAAGAAGCTGGAAGTTCTCTTCCATGCTGCTCTGCCGGGCCCTGCCCCTGGCAGCATCTGACCAGCTTCTACCCGGAGCCCTGCCCCAGCATCCTCCTCTGTCCAAATCCCTGCACCGTGTCCTGGCTCCTTCTCACCCTCCCCCGCCCGCCCACCCACCTGGAGCTCCGCAGTCAGCACACCTTGTGTTCCCAAGCATCTTCAGCAGTTCCAGCAGCTCTTTCCTATTTCCGTCTCGATCAGCCATCAACGATCCTCTTCCCTGCCGCCAAACCCGCTGCCTCTCCGATTCAGTGGCGATCGGCAAACAAACACTGTGCACGGAGCCATAGAGCTCCGCATGGCAGCGCTGACAGCTCTTCCGGTCCCACCCTCTATGTTGCATCACAGAGGGTGGGACCGGAAGAGCTGTCAGCGTTGCCATGCGGAGCTCTATGGCTCCGTGCACAGTGTTTGTTTGCCGATCGCCACTGAATCGGAGAGGCAGCGGGTTTGGCGACAGGGCAGTATAGAAGGGAAGTTCCAGCTTCTTTCCGGCAGGAACCGGCAATACGTGCAGAGCCCCATGGATCCAGTTAATACGCCGCCAAAAGAGGTTGCATTTGGGCTGGGGAGGCTTAGCCTCCCCAAGCCTCTTATATGGGGCGCCTATGGCCGTAGCTCGCTTCCCCTCGGTCATAGGCGCTATTGACTGCACACATGTCGCACTCAGACACCCCCCCCCTGGGCACAAGAGGCCACTTATAGGAACAGGAAAGCATTCCACTCACTCAATATGTAAGTTGTGTGTGACACCCAGGGGGAGATTCTTGACGTGTGTGCCCGATACCCAGGTTCCACCCATGACGCCAATATATTGCAGCACTCAGGAATCTTCCGCAGGTTTGACCGAGGGGAGATCACTGGCGGATGACTCCTAGGTAAGTGCAGCATGGATCTGCCCAAACTATACCTCCTCCACCGGGCAACCCTCAGCACTGTCTCCCTCCAGCTCACTCCACAACCCACTATTCCCCCCCTCCCACCTCCACAAGGTACCCGCTCCAAATAATACACACTCATCTTTCTCATCCTGCTTCTCCCCAAAGGTGACAGAGGCTACCCACAGCTGAGTTGGCTCATGACCCCCATAGTGCACCCACAAACAGGGTCAGAGGAGAACTACAACAGTAGACATCTGACCACCCATGGCATCATCGAGCGCACCTTCGGACAACTTAAGAACAGGTTCCGATGTCTGGACCATTCTGGAGGGGAGCTCCTGTACAGCCCCCAAAAGGTGGCAAAGATATTCCTGGCCTGTTGCATGCTACATAATTTGGCAATGCACAGAGCACAGGCCCTCCTAGAAGAGCCACAGCCACCAGAGCAGCAGGCCCCAGATGAAGAGGATGAGGAGCCCACAGTGCACACCAGCGGGGGGTCAGAGCCAGGCAAAGACTGATCGAGACAAGTTTTGTGTGAGAGTAAGTTGACATTTATTTCTATCACATAATATTTACACATCACCACCCCCCCTCCCACCACCATCACCCGCTCTGTGCATATTCCCCTCCCTCCAGCCCTCACCCCCACCCCCCAGCATGTCCCATCACTTTCCACGCCCCCTCCCTCTTACAGGCCCGCCGTCCTTTGGCGGGCCTAGTAAGATGGACGTCCTTCGGCAGTGCTGCAAGAAACATGTCTTTGTTACTGTATTTTGTACATTAATATTCTTTTTATTTCCCATACCTGGATGTCCGCAATTAAATGCACTGTACTTGCGGAACAACCAGATACATCAGAGAAGTCCATAGTAATAAGGACGTCTAACCGCCGAAGGACCATATGACAAATGTTGGCAAGAGTGAATGTTGGGAGCGTCCTTTCACGGTTCTGGAAGATGGGCGTCCTTTTTTACTATACTTTGGGCGTCCCTGATTTGGGCGTTTCGCACTGCGATAATGGAATGTCTAAGGACGTCCATACTATTTTTCAATTATACCTACCTGATTTTGGACGACTTCGTGAGGGCATCCTAATTCATACTTGGACGACCTTTCGAAAATGCCCCTCTTAGTCACCTAACTGCTGTTTCACCACCATTTTGGCATTTAGCTATCATTAACTTCCATTTGAGTGCTAAAAGCTAATCCCTGGGATTCTATTTAGCGTGACTTAAGTTGCGCACGCAAATCCAGTTGTATTCTGGATTTGAGCGCACAACTTAAGTCATGCTAAATATTTACACTACATAGAAAATGAGAAAAATGTAGGCAGATAAAGACCATATGGTCTTTCCAGTTTGCCCATCCATGCCATTTACTCTCCCTATCATTCACTTAGAGATCCTATGTAATTGTTCCAAAAGCTTTAGAAAGGAAGACCAAAGAGGCTAGACTTACCTTCTAGTCACTCAATTTTATCTAGCCCAGTGCCTAGAAAAATCATTTTAGAAGCATTGTATGGCTTTTACATGTGTAAATGGCCAAGGCATGTAAATCACAATGTTATAAAAGCTGCTACATTTATAAGAGTAGCAGAAAGTGTAATTTGTAGGGGATGTATAGTGCGACATTCAAAGGAGTGGTTCAGGTTGCCCATGTCGAGCTACATCTGCTGAGCAGTGTCTTGGATAAGCCACTTCATAAACACAGTTAATTTATTATGTATTGGATATTATGTTTGGTAGATATTAGTGGCATTGAAAAATTCTTTTTTTGGGGGGGGGGGGGGGGGGGGGATGTAGAAGAGATTGAGGGCTTTGCTTAATGACCAAGTATTAGATACTACAAGTTAGGGTTGGGGGTTATAATTTTATACATGATTGTACATCTGTATTTGATTTGTGTTACTGTAAATTGTCTTAAGCTTTCTTTTTAGAAGCGATCAATAAATCTTGATAAATCAATCAATCTGAACACCAGAGAATGGTTTTTCTCCTGCCTCCCAAGTAAGTACCATCTCTAGTACAGGCACCTTGGGAGGCATTTTTAATGAGGATTTCAAAAGGCTGCCACTTCCTGAGCTAAAATATTCATATTGAAACAGTGCTACCTATTTTTTTTTCTGAAAGTCACCACCACTGAGCTTGCAAACAGCCAATATTATTGCAGCTCCTCAAACCAGTTATACTGGGACATACCTCTTCTCTCTATTAACAGACACAAGGTGCAGATGCTTTTTTTCAGATAGGTAATTATTTGTCTCTAAAATTTATCACTTTGGACAAGGGTTATGCCCCATGATGTGAATGATCTTAAAGTTTCTGCAAGTTCTCTAAGAAGAGCAATGAACATCAATGTCTGAAACAGCAGAACATCAGGAATGATTCAGTCCATACTTGGCCTGGAAGTTATCTGATACATCACCCCTACTGCATGTCAGCCTGACTCAATGCCATCAGAGGTTTGAGTGAGTTTCCATGGTAACATATCTGCCTTCTTCCAGAGAGGCATATTCAACTTTGGGTCCCATGTGCTACAACTCTGTGACAGACCTCAGCTCAGTTCTGAGGTCTCTACATGGTGACCCTAGTTAGCGTTCAGATTGGGTGATGGAACTCTGTATTTGAGTTCTTCTAAACAACATAAAGAACCAAAATTCAATTACATAATTGTCTTACCCGAACCCCAAGCTCCACATTTTCTCCTCCATAGACCTCCATTCCTTCATCCAGTAATCCAATCTCTTCAAAGTACTGTCGGTCTACGATGAAGCATCCAATCAATGCTGGACTTCTGTAATTAACAGAAAAAATGGTAGGCAGTGCCCCAAAAAGACCTGACATATTTTGTTTCTAATGTAAAATTATTCATAAAAGAGAATTATTTTATAGCTCATCCCTATGTCTTTGGGTCACAATGAACTGTGCCCCTCTCCCTCACACTCTCTCTCTGTATTCCTCTTGGCCTCACCTAGTAAGCATACTTCCAAGTGTCAGGCATCAACAGGCTCCTTCTTTATTCCTGTCTGGCTACTGCTGGGGTAGGCACAAACTAATCACTTGTTGAAAGGTGGTATATCAAATAAAGCAAATAAAGAAATAAAATCCTGTTGTATTCTTGAAAGTGATCCCTAACATCTGAGTCTAACTTTCTATCCCGCCCAACAAAACAAGCCATCAGGGTGGCATACAATATAAAAAGAAAAGAGAAGACTGGACATACACTACGACAAGGAAACAAAAAGGAACTGGGGTAGAACTACAATATTGACCTGTCTAGTACCTTGGTGGATATTTAGCTGAGTTTGGAGGTCCTCCTTTTACAGGAATCCCCCTCCCCCTTCAGTCCTAGTTATGGCTCTCTCTTCTCTGTAGGTTCAACTTTCTTGGGATGCTGCCCAGCCCCTCAGCTCTTCCTGGGTTAGCTACCTCCATCTTTCTTCCTGTACCTTATTTTCAAGGCATCTTCTAAGTGGGTTGGAAGCTGGTTCCTGTTTCTCCTAGAACTCCACCCTGGGACACCCCTGGTCTGTTTTTAGGCTTTTACATTTTTATCTGCCCAACTTCAACAGACCTACTGTGTCCCTGGGCTACTTTTATTCCTTTATTGCTTCTGCCTGTTTCTCTTCTTGCTAATGTGCTTAGTGTGGAGTGCAAATACTCCTTTGCACCCCCAAAAAATGCTGTTACCCAGTTCCAGGCTGCAGATCTTTTGACCAATCCCAGTTTTGAACTTGCATCCCAAAGCAGTGCGGGATTTGTAGTGCCTAATCCTGCCCCTTAAAATCAGTGCTGCAAGTCCCATAAGTTTTCAAACTCAAATTAAATAGAGACAAAACCAAATTCCTGGTCCTATCCAGCCCGCACAATCCCATATCTCACCAAAATTTCACAATCAACAATACCAAATCGAAACACAACTAAAAAATTGGGAATTAATCTTGATAGACACTTATCTCTGGACAGTCAAATATCAGCAGTAACATCAAAATGCTTCAGAACACTATGGAAACTGAAAAGGATTACAGACTATTTTCCTAGACAATCATTCCCGATGATGGGGCAGTCGTTGATACTGTCACAACTAGACTACTGTAACACAGCATAAAGAGGGTGTAAAGAAAACACACTAAAATCATTGCAAACAGTCCAAAACATGGCTGCAAGACTGATATTCAAGAAGTTGGAATACAAAAGAGCTACTCCATTGCTAGAAATGCTACACCGGTTGCCAATCAAGGCAAGACTACTTTTCAAAGCCAGTACCCTTATTTTCAAGATACTATTCGGAATGTCTCCTGAATATATGCTAGATCTGATTGAACTGTTGGAATAGTGTATTGTGTTTTGCATGCATTGCCTGTCAGCTATTATTTCTCTGTGATTGCTCTGTGACCTCTGGTGTGAATTGCTTGGAGAGGTCACAGCTATGCAACTTCCTGTGGGGGTTAGACACAGCACATGGAGCTCATGTTCTCTCCTAACCTGAGAGGATCTACTATGGTGTGAGCATCCATTACCATCTAAGCACATGGAAAGAGCTGATAATCCAAATGTATAGTATTATGTATATATAAGCCTGTCTGATTATAATCTAACTACAAACTGTGAGTAAACAGATGTTTTCTTACTTCAACTTTAAAGTGACTCAGCAGTGAATTATTCTGGGGTAATGTGAGAGAGATGAAGAAAAGAAATTAACATTTCTAAAGCTGAAGCTGTGTGTACTAAAAATCTGCTAATTATTTACTACAAATAATCCAACAAAAGGGTTATGGGCCCAGGGCCAGGAATTGAAAAAGAAGAGAAATATTACCAGGCAGTAAAAAAGCCACATTTTTCTCTTAAGTTTTAAAAGAAAGATTCAGTCTGTCTCTCTCTCCCCCCACACACCAAACAGCAGGCAAAGCTAAGAAAATGGCTGAGGGAGGAAATTCACCATTTTTCTACTCTCTCAAGGTGCCTAAATTAACTGAATTTAATTATCAGCAGTGGGAACTAAGATTCATATGTCTCCTTCAAGCCAAGAAACTAAATATATGCTTAGACCAAAACAGAACAGCTGAAAATATGGCTGAATGGGACAATGCAAACTATTATGTGAAGTGCATGTTTTTGGAAGCTCTCTCAGAGAAACAAGCCATATTAGTGGAGGGAAAAGATACACCAAAGGACATTTTATATAAACTGAGAACTATGTATGCAACTACATATGCAAAACAGCAACCAATTTGGTTGGCAGAGTTGAATGAAACCAAATTAAGGGATAAAAGTAAATGTAATGATCACATTATGCATCTTATGTCTTCATTTCAAAAGTTAGAACTTTCTGGAATTCCCATGTGTGATGCATTGAAAAGAGCATTTCTTTTTACCTCACTATCAAAGAAGTTTGATGTTTTTAGGTCTGTAAATGAAGCCATTGAAGGGCAATCTTTTGAACAGGCAGCATCAAAACTAAGGCAGGAATGCATAATAAATGATTCTGAGGAGATGTGTTCTCAAAGCAAGTCAGAGAGAAATGAAACAAATTTCTTGGCAAAGAACAGAGGAAGGCGGAGCTATGGGAAAACTCCACCCAAGGGCAAGCTGATTTGCTACTCATGTGGAAAGGAGGGACATGTATCTAAATGGTGTAAGGAAACACAAAACACTCCCTCTAGCTCACCTAAGCCAATGGAACTAAAGAATTTTCAAACCAGGAAATGTATGAAGGACAATAATAAACATAAGGGCTTTCTAATGGCAGAAAAATCTTTGACTATGGTAAATAATAATTCAAATGAAAGTACTTGGATTTTGGATTCGGGGAGCACATGCCATTTAACCAATTGTAAAGATTTCTTTCAGGAAATGTGTCCAGAAGAAGGTATTCTTAATACTGCAAACACAGGGACTGCTAAGATCCAAGCAAAAGGCATTGGATTCTTAAAATGCAAAGTGTCTAATGAAGTTAAAGAAATTCCTGTAAGTGATGTCTTGTATATTCCCCAAGCAGTTTGCAATATGCTTAGTGTATCTACATTAGATAAGAAGGGATTTGCGATTCATTTTGAAAACAGTAAGTGCACAATCTCTAAAAATGATGAAGTGTATGCTGAAGCTTTTATGCATAATGATGTTTATAAACTGAGCATTTCAGGTGAAGCCTCACATCTGGCGCAAGTAAGGAAGAATGATGGTAAATGTAGTCTGGAAATCTGGCATCGCCGCCTGGGACATCGTGATTTTAAGGTGATCCAGGATCTTTACAGTAAGCAACTTGCCACTGGCATTCAGATAAGTGCAGATGCTGGTAAAATGGAGAAATGCATAGACTGTGTTACTCAAAAAGGTGTGAGACCCTCATTTCCTGCATACACAGGAAATAGGAGTAATAAAGTACTGGACTTAATACACAGTGACTTATGTGGACCGTTTAATATCCCATCATTGGGAAATAACAGATTTGTGCTAATATTCTTGGATGATTTCTCTAGATATTGTGTGGCCTATTTGCTGAAAGAAAAAAGTCAAGTCACAGACATGCTGAAGAAATACGTAGCCATGGTGAGCAATAAATTTGAAAGAAAACCAAAGGTTCTTCAGACCGACAATGGTGGTGAGTTCACTTCACAAAGCATGCGCACATTTCTAGAACAAGAAGGCATTCAGCATATCACAACAGTAGCTTATACACCAGAGCAAAATTCTGTTGCAGAGAGAAAATTTAGGTCACTTGTGGAAATGACCAGATGTATGCTGTCAGATAGCAATCTCCCTAAAAGACTATGGGGGGAAGCCATTCTCACAGCAGTGTACCTACAAAACAGAATGCCAACTAAAGGCGCTGAGCGCACACCACATGAGACATGGCATGGTAGGAAGCCAAACCTGTCACACATAAGAACATTTGGGAGTACAGCATATGCTCATGAACCAAAGCAAAGAAGGCATAAGCTGGATTCCACAACAGAAAGGGGCATTTTAGTTGGCTATGCTCCAGGACACAAAGGATATAGAATTTTGAATCTGAAAACTGGCATTGTTGGCATAAGACATGTTACATATTTTGATGAAAACAAAAGGGTTGATAAAGGCTGGATTATCCCAGATGAGCCTTATCATCCAGAATATGAAACTAAAACCATAATAGACATGCCAGTGTATATAAATGCCATACCAAGGCAGATGTCTGAAAGCAACTCATCTGTATCTAACGAGGAACAGGCAGAGGAAGCAGACACAGAAAGGATCATTGCAGGAGACAGTACAATTGGAGAAGGGGAATCAATTGGAGAAGGACTCTCAGATTTAGAGGATGCGGAAAGGTCGGACCAACCTGTTGTCAGACGCTCATCCAGGGAAAACAAAGGTGTTCCACCCCTAAGACTGTCTTACCTAACAAAGTCAGCAGAAGCTCAAGAGCCCTTAACATGGGATGAGATTGAGAAAATGCCAGCAGAAGAAGCTGCTGAATGGCGTAAAGCTGCACAAGAAGAAATTGATGCATTGGATAAAAATAATACTTGGATTCTTACAAAATTACCTCCTGGCAAGAAAGCTATAGGATGCAAATGGGTATTCAAGTTAAAAAGGAATGCACAAGGAAAAGTGGAAAGGTATAAAGCAAGATTAGTCGCAAAGGGATATCTTCAAAAATATGGAGAAGATTTTGATGAAGTGTTTGCAACTGTAGTGAAACACACGACAATTAGAACACTTCTGAGCATTGCAGTCTCAAAAGGCATGCAAGTCAACCACATTGATGTGAAAACAGCGTTTCTTCATGGAGATATAACTGAAGACTTGTACATGGAACAGCCAACAGGTTTCATAAATACAAAACAAAGACAGCTAGTGTGTAAATTAAACAAAGGTCTTTATGGATTAAAGCAAAGTGCAAAATGTTGGAATGACAAATTGCATGAAATATTGACAAATTTAGGATTTAAGCAAGGTGAAGCAGATAAATGCTTGTACACTAGGTGCAGAAATGGACAATATGCATACATTTTAGCTTTTGTTGATGATCTGCTCATTGCAAGCGAAAGTGAGCAAGAGTACAAGGACATTGTAAAATATTTAAACCTGAATGTTGAGATAAAAGAACTTGGTAATGTGTCATACTATCTTGGTATAGAAATTGAGAAACAAAATGATGGTTCTTATCTTCTAAGCCAGAAGCAGAAAATAAATGAGCTTATTGAAAGTTTAGGTATGCAAGATGCCCAAGTTGTAAGCACTCCCATGATCACTGATTTTCTGAAGGATGAAACAGTAAGAGAACCTTTACCAGATAACATCCAATATAGATCAGCCATAGGTAAGCTTTTATATCTGACTACCACATACAGGGCTGATATAGCAAATGCAGTAGGAATTTTGAGCAGAAGGGTCAGCTCACCTACCAAATCAGATTGGACTGCAGTTAAAAGGATGGTAAGGTATTTAAAAGGTACCATTGATTGTAAATTAAAGATTTCAGCCAATAGTAATCCAAAACTAATATGTTACTGTGATTCAGATTGGGCAGGGGATCATTCTGATTATAAATCCACAAGTGGATATGTGTTTATGTATGGAAATGTACAAATTTCATGGGCCAGTCATAAACAAAGTATTGTGAGTCTGTCTTCTACAGAAGCTGAATATGTGGCCGTATCAGAAGCATGCAGAGAACTGATGTGGATTGAAAAACTTTTGCTGGATTTTGGAATAGCTGAAAAGAGACCAATCCAGATAGTGGAAGATAATCAGAGCTGCATCAGACTGTCACAGAATGACAAGGTTCAGTCACGCACCAAGCACATCGCAACGAAATACCACAACGTGCGAGAGTTGGCGAAAGAAGGGGTCATCAGTCTACACTATTGTCACACCAGTGAGATGACAGCTGACATCATGACCAAACCGTTACCCAGAGAACATTTTGTGAATCTGCGTATAAAGCTTGGACTTTGTATGAATAAATAATTGCATGACAGTTATGCATGAGAAGGGGTTTGTTGGAATAGTGTATTGTGTTTTGCATGCATTGCCTGTCAGCTATTATTTCTCTGTGATTGCTCTGTGACCTCTGGTGTGAATTGCTTGGAGAGGTCACAGCTATGCAACTTCCTGTGGGGGTTAGACACAGCACATGGAGCTCATGTTCTCTCCTAACCTGAGAGGATCTACTATGGTGTGAGCATCCATTACCATCTAAGCACATGGAAAGAGCTGATAATCCAAATGTATAGTATTATGTATATATAAGCCTGTCTGATTATAATCTAACTACAAACTGTGAGTAAACAGATGTTTTGTTACTTCAACTTTAAAGTGACTCAGCAGTGAATTATTCTGGGGTAATGTGAGAGAGATGAAGAAAAGAAATTAACATTTCTAAAGCTGAAGCTGTGTGTACTAAAAATCTGCTAATTATTTACTACAAATAATCCAACAAAAGGGTTATGGGCCCAGGGCCAGGAATTGAAAAAGAAGAGAAATATTACCAGGCAGTAAAAAAGCCACATTTTTCTCTTAAGTTTTAAAAGAAAGATTCAGTCTGTCTCTCTCTCCCCCCACACACCAAACAGCAGGCAAAGCTAAGAAAATGGCTGAGGGAGGAAATTCACCATTTTTCTACTCTCTCAAGGTGCCTAAATTAACTGAATTTAATTATCAGCAGTGGGAACTAAGATTCATATGTCTCCTTCAAGCCAAGAAACTAAATATATGCTTAGACCAAAACAGAACAGCTGAAAATATGGCTGAATGGGACAATGCAAACTATTATGTGAAGTGCATGTTTTTGGAAGCTCTCTCAGAGAAACAAGCCATATTAGTGGAGGGAAAAGATACACCAAAGGACATTTTATATAAACTGAGAACTATGTATGCAACTACATATGCAAAACAGCAACCAATTTGGTTGGCAGAGTTGAATGAAACCAAATTAAGGGATAAAAGTAAATGTAATGATCACATTATGCATCTTATGTCTTCATTTCAAAAGTTAGAACTTTCTGGAATTCCCATGTGTGATGCATTGAAAAGAGCATTTCTTTTTACCTCACTATCAAAGAAGTTTGATGTTTTTAGGTCTGTAAATGAAGCCATTGAAGGGCAATCTTTTGAACAGGCAGCATCAAAACTAAGGCAGGAATGCATAATAAATGATTCTGAGGAGATGTGTTCTCAAAGCAAGTCAGAGAGAAATGAAACAAATTTCTTGGCAAAGAACAGAGGAAGGCGGAGCTATGGGAAAACTCCACCCAAGGGCAAGCTGATTTGCTACTCATGTGGAAAGGAGGGACATGTATCTAAATGGTGTAAGGAAACACAAAACACTCCCTCTAGCTCACCTAAGCCAATGGAACTAAAGAATTTTCAAACCAGGAAATGTATGAAGGACAATAATAAACATAAGGGCTTTCTAATGGCAGAAAAATCTTTGACTATGGTAAATAATAATTCAAATGAAAGTACTTGGATTTTGGATTCGGGGAGCACATGCCATTTAACCAATTGTAAAGATTTCTTTCAGGAAATGTGTCCAGAAGAAGGTATTCTTAATACTGCAAACACAGGGACTGCTAAGATCCAAGCAAAAGGCATTGGATTCTTAAAATGCAAAGTGTCTAATAAAGTTAAAGAAATTCCTGTAAGTGATGTCTTGTATATTCCCCAAGCAGTTTGCAATATGCTTAGTGTATCTACATTAGATAAGAAGGGATTTGCGATTCATTTTGAAAACAGTAAGTGCACAATCTCTAAAAATGATGAAGTGTATGCTGAAGCTTTTATGCATAATGATGTTTATAAACTGAGCATTTCAGGTGAAGCCTCACATCTGGCGCAAGTAAGGAAGAATGATGGTAAATGTAGTCTGGAAATCTGGCATCGCCGCCTGGGACATCGTGATTTTAAGGTGATCCAGGATCTTTACAGTAAGCAACTTGCCACTGGCATTCAGATAAGTGCAGATGCTGGTAAAATGGAGAAATGCATAGACTGTGTTACTCAAAAAGGTGTGAGACCCTCATTTCCTGCATACACAGGAAATAGGAGTAATAAAGTACTGGACTTAATACACAGTGACTTATGTGGACCGTTTAATATCCCATCATTGGGAAATAACAGATTTGTGCTAATATTCTTGGATGATTTCTCTAGATATTGTGTGGCCTATTTGCTGAAAGAAAAAAGTCAAGTCACAGACATGCTGAAGAAATACGTAGCCATGGTGAGCAATAAATTTGAAAGAAAACCAAAGGTTCTTCAGACCGACAATGGTGGTGAGTTCACTTCACAAAGCATGCGCACATTTCTAGAACAAGAAGGCATTCAGCATATCACAACAGTAGCTTATACACCAGAGCAAAATTCTGTTGCAGAGAGAAAATTTAGGTCACTTGTGGAAATGACCAGATGTATGCTGTCAGATAGCAATCTCCCTAAAAGACTATGGGGGGAAGCCATTCTCACAGCAGTGTACCTACAAAACAGAATGCCAACTAAAGGCGCTGAGCGCACACCACATGAGACATGGCATGGTAGGAAGCCAAACCTGTCACACATAAGAACATTTGGGAGTACAGCATATGCTCATGAACCAAAGCAAAGAAGGCATAAGCTGGATTCCACAACAGAAAGGGGCATTTTAGTTGGCTATGCTCCAGGACACAAAGGATATAGAATTTTGAATCTGAAAACTGGCATTGTTGGCATAAGACATGTTACATATTTTGATGAAAACAAAAGGGTTGATAAAGGCTGGATTATCCCAGATGAGCCTTATCATCCAGAATATGAAACTAAAACCATAATAGACATGCCAGTGTATATAAATGCCATACCAAGGCAGATGTCTGAAAGCAACTCATCTGTATCTAACGAGGAACAGGCAGAGGAAGCAGACACAGAAAGGATCATTGCAGGAGACAGTACAATTGGAGAAGGGGAATCAATTGGAGAAGGACTCTCAGATTTAGAGGATGCGGAAAGGTCGGACCAACCTGTTGTCAGACGCTCATCCAGGGAAAACAAAGGTGTTCCACCCCTAAGACTGTCTTACCTAACAAAGTCAGCAGAAGCTCAAGAGCCCTTAACATGGGATGAGATTGAGAAATGCCAGCAGAAGAAGCTGCTGAATGGCGTAAAGCTGCACAAGAAGAAATTGATGCATTGGATAAAAATAATACTTGGATTCTTACAAAATTACCTCCTGGAAAGAAAGCTATAGGATGCAAATGGGTATTCAAGTTAAAAAGGAATGCACAAGGAAAAGTGGAAAGGTATAAAGCAAGATTAGTCGCAAAGGGATATCTTCAAAAATATGGAGAAGATTTTGATGAAGTGTTTGCACCTGTAGTGAAACACACGACAATTAGAACACTTCTGAGCATTGCAGTCTCAAAAGGCATGCAAGTCAACCACATTGATGTGAAAACAGCGTTTCTTCATGGAGATATAACTGAAGACTTGTACATGGAACAGCCAACAGGTTTCATAAATACAAAACAAAGACAGCTAGTGTGTAAATTAAACAAAGGTCTTTATGGATTAAAGCAAAGTGCAAAATGTTGGAATGACAAATTGCATGAAATATTGACAAATTTAGGATTTAAGCAAGGTGAAGCAGATAAATGCTTGTACACTAGGTGCAGAAATGGACAATATGCATACATTTTAGCTTTTGTTGATGATCTGCTCATTGCAAGCGAAAGTGAGCAAGAGTACAAGGACATTGTAAAATATTTAAACCTGAATGTTGAGATAAAAGAACTTGGTAATGTGTCATACTATCTTGGTATAGAAATTGAGAAACAAAATGATGGTTCTTATCTTCTAAGCCAGAAGCAGAAAATAAATGAGCTTATTGAAAGTTTAGGTATGCAAGATGCCCAAGTTGTAAGCACTCCCATGATCACTGATTTTCTGAAGGATGAAACAGTAAGAGAACCTTTACCAGATAACATCCAATATAGATCAGCCATAGGTAAGCTTTTATATCTGACTACCACATACAGGGCTGATATAGCAAATGCAGTAGGAATTTTGAGCAGAAGGGTCAGCTCACCTACCAAATCAGATTGGACTGCAGTTAAAAGGATGGTAAGGTATTTAAAAGGTACCATTGATTGTAAATTAAAGATTTCAGCCAATAGTAATCCAAAACTAATATGTTACTGTGATTCAGATTGGGCAGGGGATCATTCTGATTATAAATCCACAAGTGGATATGTGTTTATGTATGGAAATGTACAAATTTCATGGGCCAGTCATAAACAAAGTATTGTGAGTCTGTCTTCTACAGAAGCTGAATATGTGGCCGTATCAGAAGCATGCAGAGAACTGATGTGGATTGAAAAACTTTTGCTGGATTTTGGAATAGCTGAAAAGAGACCAATCCAGATAGTGGAAGATAATCAGAGCTGCATCAGACTGTCACAGAATGACAAGGTTCAGTCACGCACCAAGCACATCGCAACGAAATACCACAACGTGCGAGAGTTGGCGAAAGAAGGGGTCATCAGTCTACACTATTGTCACACCAGTGAGATGACAGCTGACATCATGACCAAACCGTTACCCAGAGAACATTTTGTGAATCTGCGTATAAAGCTTGGACTTTGTATGAATAAATAATTGCATGACAGTTATGCATGAGAAGGGGTTTGTTGGAATAGTGTATTGTGTTTTGCATGCATTGCCTGTCAGCTATTATTTCTCTGTGATTGCTCTGTGACCTCTGGTGTGAATTGCTTGGAGAGGTCACAGCTATGCAACTTCCTGTGGGGGTTAGACACAGCACATGGAGCTCATGTTCTCTCCTAACCTGAGAGGATCTACTATGGTGTGAGCATCCATTACCATCTAAGCACATGGAAAGAGCTGATAATCCAAATGTATAGTATTATGTATATATAAGCCTGTCTGATTATAATCTAACTACAAACTGTGAGTAAACAGATGTTTTCTTACTTCAACTTTAAAGTGACTCAGCAGTGAATTATTCTGGGGTAATGTGAGAGAGATGAAGAAAAGAAATTAACATTTCTAAAGCTGAAGCTGTGTGTACTAAAAATCTGCTAATTATTTACTACAAATAATCCAACAAAAGGGTTATGGGCCCAGGGCCAGGAATTGAAAAAGAAGAGAAATATTACCAGGCAGTAAAAAAGCCACATTTTTCTCTTAAGTTTTAAAAGAAAGATTCAGTCTGTCTCTCTCTCCCCCCACACACCAAACAGCAGGCAAAGCTAAGAAAATGGCTGAGGGAGGAAATTCACCATTTTTCTACTCTCTCAAGGTGCCTAAATTAACTGAATTTAATTATCAGCAGTGGGAACTAAGATTCATATGTCTCCTTCAAGCCAAGAAACTAAATATATGCTTAGACCAAAACAGAACAGCTGAAAATATGGCTGAATGGGACAATGCAAACTATTATGTGAAGTGCATGTTTTTGGAAGCTCTCTCAGAGAAACAAGCCATATTAGTGGAGGGAAAAGATACACCAAAGGACATTTTATATAAACTGAGAACTATGTATGCAACTACATATGCAAAACAGCAACCAATTTGGTTGGCAGAGTTGAATGAAACCAAATTAAGGGATAAAAGTAAATGTAATGATCACATTATGCATCTTATGTCTTCATTTCAAAAGTTAGAACTTTCTGGAATTCCCATGTGTGATGCATTGAAAAGAGCATTTCTTTTTACCTCACTATCAAAGAAGTTTGATGTTTTTAGGTCTGTAAATGAAGCCATTGAAGGGCAATCTTTTGAACAGGCAGCATCAAAACTAAGGCAGGAATGCATAATAAATGATTCTGAGGAGATGTGTTCTCAAAGCAAGTCAGAGAGAAATGAAACAAATTTCTTGGCAAAGAACAGAGGAAGGCGGAGCTATGGGAAAACTCCACCCAAGGGCAAGCTGATTTGCTACTCATGTGGAAAGGAGGGACATGTATCTAAATGGTGTAAGGAAACACAAAACACTCCCTCTAGCTCACCTAAGCCAATGGAACTAAAGAATTTTCAAACCAGGAAATGTATGAAGGACAATAATAAACATAAGGGCTTTCTAATGGCAGAAAAATCTTTGACTATGGTAAATAATAATTCAAATGAAAGTACTTGGATTTTGGATTCGGGGAGCACATGCCATTTAACCAATTGTAAAGATTTCTTTCAGGAAATGTGTCCAGAAGAAGGTATTCTTAATACTGCAAACACAGGGACTGCTAAGATCCAAGCAAAAGGCATTGGATTCTTAAAATGCAAAGTGTCTAATGAAGTTAAAGAAATTCCTGTAAGTGATGTCTTGTATATTCCCCAAGCAGTTTGCAATATGCTTAGTGTATCTACATTAGATAAGAAGGGATTTGCGATTCATTTTGAAAACAGTAAGTGCACAATCTCTAAAAATGATGAAGTGTATGCTGAAGCTTTTATGCATAATGATGTTTATAAACTGAGCATTTCAGGTGAAGCCTCACATCTGGCGCAAGTAAGGAAGAATGATGGTAAATGTAGTCTGGAAATCTGGCATCGCCGCCTGGGACATCGTGATTTTAAGGTGATCCAGGATCTTTACAGTAAGCAACTTGCCACTGGCATTCAGATAAGTGCAGATGCTGGTAAAATGGAGAAATGCATAGACTGTGTTACTCAAAAAGGTGTGAGACCCTCATTTCCTGCATACACAGGAAATAGGAGTAATAAAGTACTGGACTTAATACACAGTGACTTATGTGGACCGTTTAATATCCCATCATTGGGAAATAACAGATTTGTGCTAATATTCTTGGATGATTTCTCTAGATATTGTGTGGCCTATTTGCTGAAAGAAAAAAGTCAAGTCACAGACATGCTGAAGAAATACGTAGCCATGGTGAGCAATAAATTTGAAAGAAAACCAAAGGTTCTTCAGACCGACAATGGTGGTGAGTTCACTTCACAAAGCATGCGCACATTTCTAGAACAAGAAGGCATTCAGCATATCACAACAGTAGCTTATACACCAGAGCAAAATTCTGTTGCAGAGAGAAAATTTAGGTCACTTGTGGAAATGACCAGATGTATGCTGTCAGATAGCAATCTCCCTAAAAGACTATGGGGGGAAGCCATTCTCACAGCAGTGTACCTACAAAACAGAATGCCAACTAAAGGCGCTGAGCGCACACCACATGAGACATGGCATGGTAGGAAGCCAAACCTGTCACACATAAGAACATTTGGGAGTACAGCATATGCTCATGAACCAAAGCAAAGAAGGCATAAGCTGGATTCCACAACAGAAAGGGGCATTTTAGTTGGCTATGCTCCAGGACACAAAGGATATAGAATTTGAATCTGAAAACTGGCATTGTTGGCATAAGACATGTTACATATTTTGATGAAAACAAAAGGGTTGATAAAGGCTGGATTATCCCAGATGAGCCTTATCATCCAGAATATGAAACTAAAACCATAATAGACATGCCAGTGTATATAAATGCCATACCAAGGCAGATGTCTGAAAGCACTCATCTGTATCTAACGAGGAACAGGCAGAGGAAGCAGACACAGAAAGGATCATTGCAGGAGACAGTACAATTGGAGAAGGGGAATCAATTGGAGAAGGACTCTCAGATTTAGAGGATGCGGAAAGGTCGGACCAACCTGTTGTCAGACGCTCATCCAGGGAAAACAAAGGTGTTCCACCCCTAAGACTGTCTTACCTAACAAAGTCAGCAGAAGCTCAAGAGCCCTTAACATGGGATGAGATTGAGAAAATGCCAGCAGAAGAAGCTGCTGAATGGCGTAAAGCTGCACAAGAAGAAATTGATGCATTGGATAAAAATAATACTTGGATTCTTACAAAATTACCTCCTGGCAAGAAAGCTATAGGATGCAAATGGGTATTCAAGTTAAAAAGGAATGCACAAGGAAAAGTGGAAAGGTATAAAGCAAGATTAGTCGCAAAGGGATATCTTCAAAAATATGGAGAAGATTTTGATGAAGTGTTTGCACCTGTAGTGAAACACACGACAATTAGAACACTTCTGAGCATTGCAGTCTCAAAAGGCATGCAAGTCAACCACATTGATGTGAAAACAGCGTTTCTTCATGGAGATATAACTGAAGACTTGTACATGGAACAGCCAACAGGTTTCATAAATACAAAACAAAGACAGCTAGTGTGTAAATTAAACAAAGGTCTTTATGGATTAAAGCAAAGTGCAAAATGTTGGAATGACAAATTGCATGAAATATTGACAAATTTAGGATTTAAGCAAGGTGAAGCAGATAAATGCTTGTACACTAGGTGCAGAAATGGACAATATGCATACATTTTAGCTTTTGTTGATGATCTGCTCATTGCAAGCGAAAGTGAGCAAGAGTACAAGGACATTGTAAAATATTTAAACCTGAATGTTGAGATAAAAGAACTTGGTAATGTGTCATACTATCTTGGTATAGAAATTGAGAAACAAAATGATGGTTCTTATCTTCTAAGCCAGAAGCAGAAAATAAATGAGCTTATTGAAAGTTTAGGTATGCAAGATGCCCAAGTTGTAAGCACTCCCATGATCACTGATTTTCTGAAGGATGAAACAGTAAGAGAACCTTTACCAGATAACATCCAATATAGATCAGCCATAGGTAAGCTTTTATATCTGACTACCACATACAGGGCTGATATAGCAAATGCAGTAGGAATTTTGAGCAGAAGGGTCAGCTCACCTACCAAATCAGATTGGACTGCAGTTAAAAGGATGGTAAGGTATTTAAAAGGTACCATTGATTGTAAATTAAAGATTTCAGCCAATAGTAATCCAAAACTAATATGTTACTGTGATTCAGATTGGGCAGGGGATCATTCTGATTATAAATCCACAAGTGGATATGTGTTTATGTATGGAAATGTACAAATTTCATGGGCCAGTCATAAACAAAGTATTGTGAGTCTGTCTTCTACAGAAGCTGAATATGTGGCCGTATCAGAAGCATGCAGAGAACTGATGTGGATTGAAAAACTTTTGCTGGATTTTGGAATAGCTGAAAAGAGACCAATCCAGATAGTGGAAGATAATCAGAGCTGCATCAGACTGTCACAGAATGACAAGGTTCAGTCACGCACCAAGCACATCGCAACGAAATACCACAACGTGCGAGAGTTGGCGAAAGAAGGGGTCATCAGTCTACACTATTGTCACACCAGTGAGATGACAGCTGACATCATGACCAAACCGTTACCCAGAGAACATTTTGTGAATCTGCGTATAAAGCTTGGACTTTGTATGAATAAATAATTGCATGACAGTTATGCATGAGAAGGGGTTTGTTGGAATAGTGTATTGTGTTTTGCATGCATTGCCTGTCAGCTATTATTTCTCTGTGATTGCTCTGTGACCTCTGGTGTGAATTGCTTGGAGAGGTCACAGCTATGCAACTTCCTGTGGGGGTTAGACACAGCACATGGAGCTCATGTTCTCTCCTAACCTGAGAGGATCTACTATGGTGTGAGCATCCATTACCATCTAAGCACATGGAAAGAGCTGATAATCCAAATGTATAGTATTATGTATATATAAGCCTGTCTGATTATAATCTAACTACAAACTGTGAGTAAACAGATGTTTTGTTACTTCAACTTTAAAGTGACTCAGCAGTGAATTATTCTGGGGTAATGTGAGAGAGATGAAGAAAAGAAATTAACATTTCTAAAGCTGAAGCTGTGTGTACTAAAAATCTGCTAATTATTTACTACAAATAATCCAACAAAAGGGTTATGGGCCCAGGGCCAGGAATTGAAAAAGAAGAGAAATATTACCAGGCAGTAAAAAAGCCACATTTTTCTCTTAAGTTTTAAAAGAAAGATTCAGTCTGTCTCTCTCTCCCCCCACACACCAAACAGCAGGCAAAGCTAAGAAAATGGCTGAGGGAGGAAATTCACCATTTTTCTACTCTCTCAAGGTGCCTAAATTAACTGAATTTAATTATCAGCAGTGGGAACTAAGATTCATATGTCTCCTTCAAGCCAAGAAACTAAATATATGCTTAGACCAAAACAGAACAGCTGAAAATATGGCTGAATGGGACAATGCAAACTATTATGTGAAGTGCATGTTTTTGGAAGCTCTCTCAGAGAAACAAGCCATATTAGTGGAGGGAAAAGATACACCAAAGGACATTTTATATAAACTGAGAACTATGTATGCAACTACATATGCAAAACAGCAACCAATTTGGTTGGCAGAGTTGAATGAAACCAAATTAAGGGATAAAAGTAAATGTAATGATCACATTATGCATCTTATGTCTTCATTTCAAAAGTTAGAACTTTCTGGAATTCCCATGTGTGATGCATTGAAAAGAGCATTTCTTTTTACCTCACTATCAAAGAAGTTTGATGTTTTTAGGTCTGTAAATGAAGCCATTGAAGGGCAATCTTTTGAACAGGCAGCATCAAAACTAAGGCAGGAATGCATAATAAATGATTCTGAGGAGATGTGTTCTCAAAGCAAGTCAGAGAGAAATGAAACAAATTTCTTGGCAAAGAACAGAGGAAGGCGGAGCTATGGGAAAACTCCACCCAAGGGCAAGCTGATTTGCTACTCATGTGGAAAGGAGGGACATGTATCTAAATGGTGTAAGGAAACACAAAACACTCCCTCTAGCTCACCTAAGCCAATGGAACTAAAGAATTTTCAAACCAGGAAATGTATGAAGGACAATAATAAACATAAGGGCTTTCTAATGGCAGAAAAATCTTTGACTATGGTAAATAATAATTCAAATGAAAGTACTTGGATTTTGGATTCGGGGAGCACATGCCATTTAACCAATTGTAAAGATTTCTTTCAGGAAATGTGTCCAGAAGAAGGTATTCTTAATACTGCAAACACAGGGACTGCTAAGATCCAAGCAAAAGGCATTGGATTCTTAAAATGCAAAGTGTCTAATAAAGTTAAAGAAATTCCTGTAAGTGATGTCTTGTATATTCCCCAAGCAGTTTGCAATATGCTTAGTGTATCTACATTAGATAAGAAGGGATTTGCGATTCATTTTGAAAACAGTAAGTGCACAATCTCTAAAAATGATGAAGTGTATGCTGAAGCTTTTATGCATAATGATGTTTATAAACTGAGCATTTCAGGTGAAGCCTCACATCTGGCGCAAGTAAGGAAGAATGATGGTAAATGTAGTCTGGAAATCTGGCATCGCCGCCTGGGACATCGTGATTTTAAGGTGATCCAGGATCTTTACAGTAAGCAACTTGCCACTGGCATTCAGATAAGTGCAGATGCTGGTAAAATGGAGAAATGCATAGACTGTGTTACTCAAAAAGGTGTGAGACCCTCATTTCCTGCATACACAGGAAATAGGAGTAATAAAGTACTGGACTTAATACACAGTGACTTATGTGGACCGTTTAATATCCCATCATTGGGAAATAACAGATTTGTGCTAATATTCTTGGATGATTTCTCTAGATATTGTGTGGCCTATTTGCTGAAAGAAAAAAGTCAAGTCACAGACATGCTGAAGAAATACGTAGCCATGGTGAGCAATAAATTTGAAAGAAAACCAAAGGTTCTTCAGACCGACAATGGTGGTGAGTTCACTTCACAAAGCATGCGCACATTTCTAGAACAAGAAGGCATTCAGCATATCACAACAGTAGCTTATACACCAGAGCAAAATTCTGTTGCAGAGAGAAAATTTAGGTCACTTGTGGAAATGACCAGATGTATGCTGTCAGATAGCAATCTCCCTAAAAGACTATGGGGGGAAGCCATTCTCACAGCAGTGTACCTACAAAACAGAATGCCAACTAAAGGCGCTGAGCGCACACCACATGAGACATGGCATGGTAGGAAGCCAAACCTGTCACACATAAGAACATTTGGGAGTACAGCATATGCTCATGAACCAAAGCAAAGAAGGCATAAGCTGGATTCCACAACAGAAAGGGGCATTTTAGTTGGCTATGCTCCAGGACACAAAGGATATAGAATTTTGAATCTGAAAACTGGCATTGTTGGCATAAGACATGTTACATATTTTGATGAAAACAAAAGGGTTGATAAAGGCTGGATTATCCCAGATGAGCCTTATCATCCAGAATATGAAACTAAAACCATAATAGACATGCCAGTGTATATAAATGCCATACCAAGGCAGATGTCTGAAAGCAACTCATCTGTATCTAACGAGGAACAGGCAGAGGAAGCAGACACAGAAAGGATCATTGCAGGAGACAGTACAATTGGAGAAGGGGAATCAATTGGAGAAGGACTCTCAGATTTAGAGGATGCGGAAAGGTCGGACCAACCTGTTGTCAGACGCTCATCCAGGGAAAACAAAGGTGTTCCACCCCTAAGACTGTCTTACCTAACAAAGTCAGCAGAAGCTCAAGAGCCCTTAACATGGGATGAGATTGAGAAAATGCCAGCAGAAGAAGCTGCTGAATGGCGTAAAGCTGCACAAGAAGAAATTGATGCATTGGATAAAAATAATACTTGGATTCTTACAAAATTACCTCCTGGCAAGAAAGCTATAGGATGCAAATGGGTATTCAAGTTAAAAAGGAATGCACAAGGAAAAGTGGAAAGGTATAAAGCAAGATTAGTCGCAAAGGGATATCTTCAAAAATATGGAGAAGATTTTGATGAAGTGTTTGCACCTGTAGTGAAACACACGACAATTAGAACACTTCTGAGCATTGCAGTCTCAAAAGGCATGCAAGTCAACCACATTGATGTGAAAACAGCGTTTCTTCATGGAGATATAACTGAAGACTTGTACATGGAACAGCCAACAGGTTTCATAAATACAAAACAAAGACAGCTAGTGTGTAAATTAAACAAAGGTCTTTATGGATTAAAGCAAAGTGCAAAATGTTGGAATGACAAATTGCATGAAATATTGACAAATTTAGGATTTAAGCAAGGTGAAGCAGATAAATGCTTGTACACTAGGTGCAGAAATGGACAATATGCATACATTTTAGCTTTTGTTGATGATCTGCTCATTGCAAGCGAAAGTGAGCAAGAGTACAAGGACATTGTAAAATATTTAAACCTGAATGTTGAGATAAAAGAACTTGGTAATGTGTCATACTATCTTGGTATAGAAATTGAGAAACAAAATGATGGTTCTTATCTTCTAAGCCAGAAGCAGAAAATAAATGAGCTTATTGAAAGTTTAGGTATGCAAGATGCCCAAGTTGTAAGCACTCCCATGATCACTGATTTTCTGAAGGATGAAACAGTAAGAGAACCTTTACCAGATAACATCCAATATAGATCAGCCATAGGTAAGCTTTTATATCTGACTACCACATACAGGGCTGATATAGCAAATGCAGTAGGAATTTTGAGCAGAAGGGTCAGCTCACCTACCAAATCAGATTGGACTGCAGTTAAAAGGATGGTAAGGTATTTAAAAGGTACCATTGATTGTAAATTAAAGATTTCAGCCAATAGTAATCCAAAACTAATATGTTACTGTGATTCAGATTGGGCAGGGGATCATTCTGATTATAAATCCACAAGTGGATATGTGTTTATGTATGGAAATGTACAAATTTCATGGGCCAGTCATAAACAAAGTATTGTGAGTCTGTCTTCTACAGAAGCTGAATATGTGGCCGTATCAGAAGCATGCAGAGAACTGATGTGGATTGAAAAACTTTTGCTGGATTTTGGAATAGCTGAAAAGAGACCAATCCAGATAGTGGAAGATAATCAGAGCTGCATCAGACTGTCACAGAATGACAAGGTTCAGTCACGCACCAAGCACATCGCAACGAAATACCACAACGTGCGAGAGTTGGCGAAAGAAGGGGTCATCAGTCTACACTATTGTCACACCAGTGAGATGACAGCTGACATCATGACCAAACCGTTACCCAGAGAACATTTTGTGAATCTGCGTATAAAGCTTGGACTTTGTATGAATAAATAATTGCATGACAGTTATGCATGAGAAGGGGTTTGTTGGAATAGTGTATTGTGTTTTGCATGCATTGCCTGTCAGCTATTATTTCTCTGTGATTGCTCTGTGACCTCTGGTGTGAATTGCTTGGAGAGGTCACAGCTATGCAACTTCCTGTGGGGGTTAGACACAGCACATGGAGCTCATGTTCTCTCCTAACCTGAGAGGATCTACTATGGTGTGAGCATCCATTACCATCTAAGCACATGGAAAGAGCTGATAATCCAAATGTATAGTATTATGTATATATAAGCCTGTCTGATTATAATCTAACTACAAACTGTGAGTAAACAGATGTTTTCTTACTTCAACTTTAAAGTGACTCAGCAGTGAATTATTCTGGGGTAATGTGAGAGAGATGAAGAAAAGAAATTAACATTTCTAAAGCTGAAGCTGTGTGTACTAAAAATCTGCTAATTATTTACTACAAATAATCCAACATGAACTATCCCCAAGAAATGCAAGCCCAGAAACCAGAGGCTATCTACTTCTTCACCTACCCAACTGTAGAAACATAACTTACAAAACCATCTACATGGCAGGGTTTAGCTATTTGGGTGCCAAATGGAGGATCTCCATATCCAAGGCCACAAGAAGAACTGAAGACCTACCTTTTCAAAAGATTCTATAGCTAACTACATAAACTATTGATGTTTACTCCACTTTTTAACTGCATAACATTACTGTAATCTCACCTAACTGTAAACTGTAAGCCTCTTTGAATCGAAACGTGTTATTGGGTAAGTGGGATACAAGAATGCATAAATAAATAAATAAATAATGCACCAGGATGGAGTGGTCAGAAATCCAGAACTGTCTCAAAATCTCTTGCCTGGAACTAGGTAACTTGGCATCTCTGACATCCTAATGTTTGCAATAATTTGGCCAAAAGATACAGATTTTTGCCCTGTACTCTTTCTGGAGACCAAAGAAGTCTAACTGCCTTTCTCATCTAAGGTGATGTGAATTATAGAGCAATCTCTCAAAACTGTGCCAAAGCTGTTTTGTCACTCTTTAATTCTCTTTCACATGTTAAAATCATGGTAGTTCTGGTTTATTGTGCCAGCCATGGGGAAGATGCTAATTAAAGAGGACAAAATGGTTATCAGAATGCAGATATATCATTACAATTTTATTTCTAGCTAGAGAAGAATGGTTCAGCTAAATATAGACACATTACTTTCATGTCATCATGCAAACACTCATTAACTTTCAAATTCTTCTGTATCATACTTTAAAAGATGTTAATTTACAGTGGCAATAATTCAATGTGCAATTGAGCATTTATTTTTAAGAATGAGTCCTGAAGAAAAAAAGACTCAGTATATTGAGAAGTTTCTGTTACACAAGTGATCCCTAGAAGGCATGTTCTTGTGTGCACAGGGTTTGAGTCTGTAAGGTTTTTCTCTCTGTCTCAATAAGAGGGTGTTTCATACAGCTTGTATAATTTCATGAAACTTGCAAAACTGTATTAGTGCTTCAAGACAGAAAAGGGGACATCCCAGTGCTCTAGGAATTAAAGGTCAATTTTTGGTATATTGCTACAGGGAAGTAGAGAAAAGACACATAAAATTCTCAAAAGGACATTAAATAGCACATCTTTATTTGGGGTATATATTTTATTGTGTAACTCTTTGTGGATGTGTGAGCTTAGAATATACCACAGCGGCTGCATGTTACCGTATGGGTGCGGTAGAGTTTTCCATCTTCCACCATGACTTGGGAGGATTTAGGTACCGACACCAGAGCTCCCAGTCAAACCCCTGTGCAGAGAGTGGGTACTCTTCTATCTCAAAGGTATCATACTTGATGTTATCAAATGATGGTGAAATGACACACTTTCTGTCTTCCTTTATTCTGAGGAGCACTGGCTCAGCCCTAAAAAATGAAAAAAAAAATTATTAACAATATTTCCAAGGACAGTAAAACATTCAGAGAAAGATTAAGGCAAACAAACAAAAAACTAAGAAAAGCACTGTGGGGCATTTGCCTTTAGTAGTTTATAAGGTTCCTTTTGATAAAGTGCACTAGGTACTTAACGCATGGTTAAGTGCAATATTTCCCAAACTGGGTGATGTGGCACCCTAGTGCGCTGTGGTGACTGTGCGCTGCAGCCACATTGAGCCTGCAAATAGGTGGGAAAATGTGAGATACAAGTGCAATAAATAAATAAATCACAGGGGTGCCACGGAGGGAGCTGAAAGATGCACGCATGGTCACAGTGGATTCTGGGCTCTGCCACGCTGGAGGTCGAAGACACAGAAGATTGCAAGGGATCATGGAATCCTTCCCTTCCCCCTCCCCACTGCTGGAGGATGAGGAGCGGCGGTAGAAAGGTCCCCGGTAGTGGCAGTAATTCCCACATGCTGCCTGCTGCTAACCCGGCGGCAGGATGTGGCAGAGAGGAGGCTTCCGGGTTAGTGGCACGTAGCATGTGGGAATTGCTGCCACTGCCGGGGACCCATTGAAATGAGACGGAGAGTTGTGGGTGGGGTGGGGAACGGAAGGAGAGAAGGGTATGGGAGGGAGAAGGGCAGAACTATCAGGGTGGAGGGGGGAAGGGAGAGATGCAGCAAAGTGGTGGTGAGAGGTGAGAAAGGGAAAAATCTTGTATATGGGGGTGGAAGGGAGGTAGAGATGTTGCATTGAGAGAGGAAAGGGGTGAGGGAGGGAGAAATGTTGGACATAGGGGTGGAGGAGAGGGAGAGATAGTGCATGGGGTAGAGAGGGAGAAATGTTGGACATGATGGAGGAGGGATGGAAGGGAGAGATGATGCGTGAGATGTTGGACCTGGGGCACAAGGGAGGGAGAAAGAGAGATGGTGGTTACTGGGAGAAGGAAGGTAGATGTTTGATGGAGGGGGGAGTGAAGGCAGATGCTGGATAGAAAGGGGGAAGAGAAAGAGGGCATGCGTGAGAATGCCAGTGTCAGTGGCTGAAACATGCCACTGATTTGCTCTGGAGCTCGGGCCTCGGGCCATAGACCTCTTCAGCTGGCAGGGCTTGGGCATCCCTGCCAGCAAAGGTAGGACTCAATACAGGAAGTGTCGGCGGTATTGGCATCAGCAGCGGTGGTGGTGGGAGACTTGAGACGAAATGTGTAGCCTAGGGGCATCGCAACCCAAGAAAATTTGGGAACCACTGGTTTAGTGCACAGTAACCACTCCTGCACAAGCATGGTAACGGGATTTGCACTATTATGACAGTTACCACATGCTAAACCATGCGTTAAGGACATTTGGTGTTAGGGGCAGTAACCAGGCAGGGCAGGGGGTTGAGAATGGTCATAGAAGGCATGTAGTTAAGACCAAATTCTGTATGTGGTGCTGAAAAAAATGAGCTCCAAGTTGGGAGTCATTTGTAGAGGAGCTCCTAGCAGAGGGATCCGCGTCTAACTTTTAGGCACAAGGATTTCAATCAAATGAAACCTGGTGTAAATTTCTGTGCATAAATTAGGGGTGGATCAGGTGTATTCTGTGTGTCCATGACCCGCCCATACCATGCCCCCTGTTCCAATCCGCTGACAAGTATTTACGCGCACATCCTTTTAGAATAGCATCTAGTAAGATGGGTATGTAAATTCTAATTATTGCCAATCAGTGCCCAATTATTAGTGCTTATTGGTTCGTTACTGAATTAAATTGTGCGTGCAAATTGTGTCCTGAATAGGAGACACTTACAGGCAGATGATCAAAAGCAAACGCCGGCACTAGAGGCTGTTAGCGCCATACTAGCGCCGGCATTTGCTACCGCCCCATGATCAGAGCCGAGCGCGTGACACAATGCGCTCGAGGGCTCTTAGCGCAAGTAGCATGCAAATGCATGCTAAACAGGGCTCTTAGCGCAAGTAGCTTGCAAATGCATGCTAATCAGCGCTTAATGCATTCATCCCCAATGATCAGCGACCAGCGCGCCAAAGATTGGGTCACTGGCTGCGAGAAACCCTACGCCAGCTCCGAGCTGGCGTTAGGGTTTGCAGATCATTGGGGAGGAATGGTGAGCCCAGTCCAGCATATATTTGCAGGCTGGCAGGCCCCCATTCCCCCCTACAGCAAACCTGCCAGCGAGGGCAGTTGAGGACGTCCAAATTTTGGACGTTTCTGCAATGAGCAGTTAAGGACGTCCAAAACTGGATGTTTCTATGAGAAAGACGTCTTTCTCATCGAAACATCCAATTTTGGGCGTCCTCAACTGCCCATTGCAGAAACATCCAAAATTTGGACGTCCTCAACTGCCCCGTCACAGAAACGTCCAAATTTTGGACGTCCTCAACTGTCCCGTCGCTATACCTCCGATACCCCCTTGAAATTTGGCCGTCCCTGCAACAGGGCAGTTGAGGACGTCCATCTTCTGATTTAAAGATGGGCGTCCTTCTCTTTTCATTGGTCTCCAGCCCAGACCTGTCAAACAAGTGCGGGAAGATTGTGCTGAGCGCATGCTCAGGCACAATTCTCCTGCACTTCTACCCCGTGATCAAAGATAATTACGCTGCTTAAATTTGCATGCATTATCTCTGATCATAGGTCTAATGGAGCTATTTTAGAACCCTGTTTGGAACAGCACAGGGCTTTTGATCATCTGCCTGTTAGTTCTTCTGTGCTAACTGCAACCTGAGTACCATATGCTAATAGAAATGTTAATACAACACCCACAAAGAAAGGTGCTAGACATGCCCTCAGCAGGGATGTAGCCAGACTTCAATGTTTGAGTGGTCCGAAATGTCACGCACACTCTGTTCACTAAAACCGAGCATGCATGCGACATGAGAGGAAGCAGGGCAAGCAACACACAGAGAACAGTGTTGGAGAAAGGCTTCAGTTGGTGGGGGTTGGGAACCCCTGCAAGCAAAACCAGAGGCCCTGGATCCAATTTGGGGGGCCCAGACCCCCCGTAGTTATGCCACTGGCCTTCAGTAGTTACCTCATTAGATTTGCAGCTACCGCACCTTACTTTTCTATGTTCAGCCATAGTAACTGCAAAATCTAATGAACTTTATAAAAAGGGCCCCATAGTGAAGTTAAATATTAAAACAAACAAGCAAATAATATTCTGTTCTATAAACAGCAACTTCAGGAGTCTATTAAATGTATTTCTATGGTTTAATAATTCTTTTTATTAACCTATGTGTACACATGTATAGCCACACCAAGGATTATAATCACATAGCACCTGTATCTGTACAGCAGTAGAAGGAACTGTGTTTTTACATAAACATATCTACTCCCCTCCGCTACCCACTTCCACTCTTGCCTTTTCCCAGTTATGTATCAGTCTCACTACTTGTCATTAGAAAAGAAACAGTATTCTAAGCAGGCACTGGCATGCAACTAACTCTTCTGCATGCCAGTTAAACAGAAGGTGCTTATATAAGTCAAGATTGTCTATCATTCACTTAGAAAATCTATTGTCTCTTACCCCCATAGGAGCCAACTTTTCAAAATTATTAGAAGTGCTAAACTGAATGGAAATCACCTCTCTCTGATGTCATCACCAGGGCCAATTAATTATTAAGTATTCTACTTCTTGTTCTGGTGGACAAGTAATTCCAAAACGGTTCCCAGATATTTTGAAAAACCATCCACTTAACAGATCATGATGCCCAACCCCCTGGTCCAAGCACGCCAATATGCAGCCCCCTGCACACAAGCCCCCTGCACATAGGGCCCCATCAGACTCCCACCCCACCCAAGGGGCCTACCTGGCAGTACCTGGTAATCTACATGAGCAGCAGCAATCTCCAATGGCTCCTGCCCTTGCTGGCAACTTTCCTCAAAATGCTACTATTAGTGGTAGTCTCATGGAACTATTTCTAAGGGTCATGTTTTCGTATAAGAAACATAACCTTATAAGGAAACATGACCCCTAGCGGTAGTCCCGCAAGACTACCACTAGGGGTGCCATTTTGAAGGAAGGTGCTGAAAAGACTGAAACAACTGGAAATCTTTCCTACCCATGAGACCCAGCAGACCTCCTCATACTGCCCAGTAGGCCCTCAGGGTAGGGAGGGGGAGTCCTATGGGGGTCTTGTGTGCAGGAGGGCTGATATGTAGGGAGATGGAGCTTTTGTGTGGGTAGGGCTTGGAGCAGGGGGTTGCAGATCATAATCAGGAGATGCACTGAAGGCCCTGACAGATGTGGCCCAGTAGCACAGTGCCATGGCTTAGCAGTCCCATGCTCCTGGGATGATATAATAACCCCAGTATTGGATGCCTTATTTAGAATTGTAGATGACAGTGCTGTGTTAGGGCAAGAAACCCACCATTAAGAGCCTTTTAAGTCGCACTAAAGAGCTAATAACATTGGTTAATGCCCTAATGCTGATTGATAGCTTCCCCCTTGTGTTTCTTTACTCTCTAACCTTTCCAGGGTAAGTAAAACCACCGGGCTATGAATGGCACCTCGGCAGGCAGCCAGTTCCTTAAAATACAGTTACGGGCTGCAGCAGAGCCCTCCGGAGAAAGCATGCAATTATTCCCAGAGGTGGAGTTAAGGCAGAGTTTGAACATTCTGTATGTACATACATTATAAAATACATGTATATATGGATAACTTCTGCCAGGACATTTGAGTAATGGTAAGAGCAGGGATAAATGTCTGCAGCAGCTTTTGAGAGATATGATTTTAGAAAGGTACATAGATGCATGTGTTACCTTTATAAAATAGCAATACCTAAGCTACTGTGCATAGCTTCTGTCCAGCCAATATTCAGTCAGCGGTGGTTAGAATGTATTTAAATGCTGACCATCATTGGCTGAATTACCCCAGATATCCAGTGCCGAGCCATATCCACACATCAGCATTGAACATTCTGCTCTCACAAGATGTGGTGTCTGCAGGGAGTTAAGTGGATCCCGGATGATGTTCAGCTGAGACCCATGTAAGTGGATATCAGGCCCCTCTATCCCTGAATCTGATCCCCCTTCTGGCCCCCCAAGAAGCCACAAAACTATCACTAGTGGCGGTCATTTTGCAACTGGACCCCTATCGGTCTGACTGTTCACGTGTCCTTTAGATTGTAAGCTCTTTGAGTAGGGATTGTCCTTCTATGTTAAATTGTACAGCGCTGCATAACCCTAGTAGCACTTTAGAAATGTTAAGTAGTAGTAGTAGTAACAGGAGTGAGTGGGGTTTGCTTTTGCCCCCAATTATGACTGAACCACCAGGGAACCTAAGGTTGATCCCAAGGGGATTTACCTGCACAAGGGGTGGGGGTCCAGGAGAGTTGGGATATGTTTGGGGGGGGAGTAACTGGGAAGGGGGTCCAGATGTGTTGGGGGGGGGAACTCTACTGCAGAGGGGTCTGGAAGGGGTATCAGATCCTGTTGGAGGGGTGGATTGGGAGGAAGGAGGGAGGGACCGATACAATGTTCAAGCTCGTACTAGATTGGTGTTGGCTGATATTTAGTGCCAGCACCCATACAGCGAAACAGGCATAGTTAGAACTGCTTTTGTACAGTCCCATGTGCCCGCTTAGCTATGCGGGCACTGGCATTGAATGTTGCCAGCATCACATAACTCCATAAAAAACAACAATCTAGACACAACATCCTACTATGCCATCACCTACATGTGTTCTGGAATACAGCAAATAGCATCTATTTAGATCACACCTTTTTCAGCAGTAGCTCAAGGTGAGTTAAATTCAGGTACACTGGGCATTTCCCTGTCTCTGGAGGGCTCATAATGTAAGTTTTGTACCTCAGGCAATGGAGGATTAAGTGACTTGCCCAAGATCACAAGGAACAGCAGTTAGATTTGAATCAGGCACCTCTGGATGTCGACTGGTGCTCTAAGCTCACAGTCCCCATAAGTCTTACAGGTTCAGGACTGAAACTCTGTACCATACTCTCTAGTAAACTTATTTTCTTCTTTTTTTTATTTTTTTTTTAAGGTTGTTGTACTGGAAAAGGAGAGCTTCACAGGAAACAAGGGAAGGGAGGAAAAAGGAAATTTGTGGAGCATCAGAGACAGGGATCTGAAGACCTCCAGATCTCTGCAGACTCAAGTCACCTGCTAAGCTCAACTGGGGACCAGTGGATCAACTGGACCTTGAACAAAGCACTCAGAACCAGAAGCTGAAAAGTGTGCCCATCCACCTACTGCAGATAGAAAATACTGAGGAGCTGGACTGGATGCCAAGAGAGAAATGTCTCAGCTCAATTTTCAGTTCCCTTTCTCCATCTGCTGGTTGACGGACACAACTATCAACACAGGTTCTGGAATAGCGGGAAGCTACATAATGGAAATGGGCATTTTTCTAATAACCCAATTTATTTCCTGCTATTTGGATTCAAGGGAACAATAAAGATTTGTGTGAATTGAGCCCTTAGTAAAGGTTCCTATCCTCTAGTCATTCCAGTCAAAATGTATTCCACTTCTGATATTACAAAAAGACCATAAGAATTTCAACGCACCATCCCACATTGAATTCCACATGGGCATCAAAGAGCGCCACTACTGGTGCGGTGGCAGCTCTCCAGCCACTAACACGGGAACGGATCAGCCCCTCCTGTTTGGTGTGACGAACCACCTTAATGAATCCAGGCTTACGCATGTTCAAATCATCCACATATTCCTTTAACTTCTCTTTGAGTTCCTCTGTTAAAAAGGAAATGAGCAAAAGTTAAGAGCATTAAAAGGGGATACATAACGCATTAGAAAACCATCAGTAAATTGTTCCTACAGAATCCTGCTCAAGAGTAGCTATTTCCTACTCTGAACTTCTGGTTTATTTTATTATTATTAACCACAGACAATTCATCAGATACTAAGGTGTGCAAAAGTCTGGATTAGGTTCTTTGTAATGTGGAATTTCATTATCGTTGGCATTCATTTCATTTCCATTTTTATAATTTGTGCCTATTTATTGACATCATTCTTTGTGGCTTCTGTGATGCTGTTTCAATCATAAATTAATGCTACATATGTGAAACAGCATAGAGCACAGGTACTGATCTATAAATTACAATTTTAGTGTGACTCTGCTACTATTTGGATGTTATGTCAATGAAATTATACAATTGAAATAAAGGAGCTTATTTATTTCCAGTGCTATTTCATTCCACAAGTTCTCGACTGGATTTAAGTCTAGTCACTGGGCTGGCCAATTGAGGGTAAAGATCTACTTGAATTTCTTCCAGTGAGCAGCTGCTTTTGCTCGAAGGCATAGGGCATTGTTATTTTGGACTACACAGTCCCTTGGAAAAAGTTTCTCTGCTGATCGAATCATGTACTTCTGCAGTATCACAATGTATTCCTTGGCATTTACCATGCCGTTGGTGATTTGTAGACATCCCAATATCACTTTCTGTCATGTAACCCCAAGTTATGATCTTCAGTGGATGTTTGACAGACACATTAAAATACTCTGACTTGTATTCTTCACCTGGAAATCACTTTACATATGTGCCAGCTGGGTCTCCAAAGAGACAGAAGGTGCTTTCATCACTGAAAAGTACCTTATCCCACAGCTCGCAAATCCATTTTGAGTATTTCTTTACTCATTCAACTTTCCCTGTGCCTCTATCAACAACAGCTTGCTTTACATCCCCTCAGTCTACATTCCAGGCATATTCTACCCACTGTAGATGAAGAAACTGCCACTCCACAGTTGTGAAACCACTGCCTTAGTAGCTGAGGTTGCATCAGAATTATGTGACTAAAGCTGGATCCATTTTTGCTGCAGGATCCAATTCTGCTTAACTTTACTATTTCCTAAGCAGTGGACAATATGAATGCATATCTAAAGTACAAAATTACTTATATTTGAAAGAGGAGTGAACACTGAAACTCATACCCCCCCCCCCCCCCCCGATTCTATATATGGTACTTTAAGTTGCGTATGCAAATTTGGCACATGCCGAATCTGCATATGCAATTTAATTAATGAGCCAATCACCGCTGATAATTAGGTGCTAACAATCGATTACTGGTGCTAATTGGCATTAATTAAAAATTACACATCTGGATCCATGCATACATTTTATGCACAGCTCCAAGAAGGGAGCGTAGCTATGGGAGGGACAGGGGCATACCACAATTTATGCGCATTGTTATAGAATAAGGAGGGATCTGTGCCTAATTTAGGCAAGGAGGTTTACACCAAGATTTCATTGGTTTAAATGGTCACACCTAAATGTAGTTGTGGTTCCTGGTGCTAAGCACTATTTGGTAAACTGCACCTAACTTTGAGCGCCATTTACAGAAAAGTGCTTAGTGCGGTTTTTTTTAGTCGGCACTGATTTTTCATTGTCATTTGTAGAATACAATCCATAATGTATGGCGTTTCACAAAAACATCTACAGTTATGTGAAACACTGCATAATGAGGCCTCAAAGCAGTACTGAGAGCTGCTTATTCCAGACGTCTGCACACAACTACATGAAAATCTTTTTCAAGGTATCTTACTTTCTTAAAGTCCCTAGTTGCGATGTCATTCAGCAGATAGAATAGTCAAACACAAACAATCCGTCCGATTTGTAAAACTCATTGGTCTTTACTAAGTATATGCGTTTTTGGTCAAAACCATAAGGGGATAATTTTAAAAAGTCCCTTCTAAAGTAAATGTGGGCCCCTGGTCCTAACTCTATGAAGTGAATTAAGCGGGCACTGGTCTGAATATTAGCTGGTGCCCAGTTAACTTCCAGGTTAATAATCGTACTGGATATTCAATGCCAGGAGCTGATCATGCCCTGATATTGAACATCTAGGGTTAGTTTAGGCAACGGAAGGAATCAGCTTGCCAGCCATTTACCGTCATGGACTGAATGTCAACTTCTATGAGTCTTCATGAAATAGTGCCTATATAGATGTCTATTTGACCTCTTAAATTAGGCTCCCTGTTAAAAAATTACCCTCCAAAAGTTATGTGTCAGCTCTCCAGGTTAAAATATACCCATATGTTGCCTTCAAACATCATTATCTATATGTGTGAGAATGTGTATGTATAATGATCCATTTCACTGCATATTTTTTCTATGGCAGGGGTGATCAAGGGTGCTTGATATCTTAATGTAAATCTCAAACAGATTTTTTCTGATTGCTGGAATTCATCCAGTATTAAATGTTCCTTTCGAGCATTCAGTCCACACAGCCCCTGATTCTTTCACAGATGATAATGAGGGCCTAATATTAAAATTTAAAAATAAAACAGAGCTCCTAAATTTCGGCTCATAATTTTGTGCTCTGTTTACAGCCAAGCTTTGAAGCCTAAGTTATGATATGATATGAGTCTTATATTCTGCCAACTCCCACCAGGCTGATTCAAAGCAGGTTACAATAAAAAATGAAGAAACAGAAATGATTAATACTTTTGAAATAAATAAGTCTTTAAATTCTTGCAAAAACTCAAGTATGTTGGCATTCTTCTCAGTGAGATAGGGAGAGAAAACCAGATCTTAACAGCCTGATAAGGAAATGACAAGTCTATAGACTTCTTATATTTGACACCCACTACTGAAGAAAGTACAGAAGGCGGAAGTCTCCTGATCTGGAAGAAGGAGATAAAGGAAACGCAAATAATTTAACAAAATATTTTATAAATTAGACAAGTTAGCTTAAAAGAAACTCGAGCCGCAACCTGAAAGCCAATGTAAGTTCACTAAGCAGGGGGTAGCATGATCGAATCTCTTCTTACTATAAATCAGTTTGGCTGCAGCATTTTGTAAAACTTGCAGTCAAGAAAGTGTAGTTGATGATGCAAAACAGTATAGACTAGATGAGACACCATTTTTTTTTGAGTTCTATGTATTTTATTGAGATTTATAAACATTACAAAATGGAAAATGAAAAAGAAACTGTTGTCCAAGTGGTAGGGAAGGAATGTGGGCCAACCAATTCAGGCGGGACACCAAAAGCTGAGTAGATAAAACCTTTATTGCCAATGACCAGATATAAAAGACTCGACATGGTTCCGTGTTTCGGCAAACAGTATGCCTGCCTCAGGAGTCAACGTATCTGTGTCCATTGTGGATAAATTTTCAGTTGTGCAGTCTTGTAGCTAGTTTTGCTAAATCGTCCAGTGACACCTTAAAAAGCATAGTACGGTACCAAGAACAGGTAATGCATACTACTACTATTTATCATTTCTAAAGCGCTGCTAGACGTACGCAGCGCTGTACACTTGAACATGAAGAGACAGTCCCTGCTCAACAGAGCTTACAATCTAATTAGGACAGACAAACAGGACAAACAAGAGATAAGAGAATATTAAAGTGAGGATGAGTGAATAAGGGTTAGGAGTTAAAAGCAGCATCAAAAAGGTGGGCTTTTAGCATAGATTTGAAGACGGCCAGAGATGGAGCTTGACGTACCGGCTCAGGAAGTCTATTCCAGGCATATGGTGCAGCAAGATAAAAGGAACAGAGTCTGGAGTTAGCGGTGGAGGAGAAGGGTGCTTACTGATATCAGTAGCATCTTTGATTTTATACAAATATGGATGTATAAAAAAGGATTGAAAATTAACCCTGAGAAAACTAATATTATTTGGCTAGGTGGTAAGAAAGGATGAATTACTGCACATTAAAGTGACTTTAGCAGGATCCTCCATTTCATTACAAAAATAAATTTATGTATTGCTCACATCTTTTTCAGTAGTAGCTTAACATGAGTTGCATTCAGGTACTCTGGATATTTCTCTGTCCCAGGAGGGCTCACTAAGTTTGTACCTGAGGCAATTGAGGGTTAGGTGACTTGCCCAAGATCACAAGGGCAGCAGTGGGATTTGAACTGGCCACCTCTGGATTGCAAGCTTGGTGCTCTAACCGCTAGGCCACTCCTCCACTCCTAGGATTGATAGTTGATGCTAAATAAACTGTGGACCCTTAAGTTGATATGGTGGTAAGGAAGGGTTTTTTTTTTATAATTTAAAAATTATTCAGAGGATCAAGGCATTTTGGAACCCAAAGATCTACAGTTGATTGTACAGACTATGGTCTTGTCTCACCTAGATTTCTCTAACACTGTTTGAATAAGGTTAAAACTGAAATCTGAATAGCAGGTTAAGACATACCAGGCTTGAATGAGTTTGAAATTGTCACAAAATGAAGCAGGCTCACAAGCTGTTTTGCAAATTGTTAGTACACACGCTATATTGTCATTTACTCATGTCTGCACTTAAATCAGAAGTTAAAAATAAAGAACTGTCATGCTGAGTCAGGCCAAAGGTCCATCAAGCCCAGCATCCTCTCTCTCGGTCAGTCTGGATCATTAAGTAATACTCTGTAAATCCTAAAGAGGAAGATCCATTCCCTATGGTTCACACCCATATTGTTGTTCTGTTTTTAACTCTGCATGTCCAAAAAAGGATAATGGAGCAGCTATTGTATTCCAAGGCTTGGAGCAGGGAGGCCCAAAATGCTTCTTTATACACCCATATTTAGCCTCTCATATAGCCTTGGATTCAACTTTGTATTCACAATATTTTTTACTAGCTAGTCTGCCTCTATGGCTATTCACATCAGCTGCTTTCTGGCCTCAAAGTGGATGAACTGATGCCAAAGTTGTTTATAAAGAGACATTCTGGAAGACTGGACAAGCTCTGCATTCACAGATTCATTTGAATAAGAAGCCTTGACTATAATAATGGTTGGAGAGTGCTGCAGGAGTTATGTTGGATCCACTTAAAAAAAAGAAAAACAGGTTGAAAACCATTCCCCAGCAGTGTTGAAACAGTAATTCAACAGAGAAAGACATGGCTGAATTATTGATGCTTTCAAATGTGCTTTGTTTTCTCTTTCTCTAAGAGGTGAATGTCCCTCACTGCTGAGAACCTTCTGCCATTTTCACTAGAAAGAAAAGAAGAAAATCAAGGGTAATGAGCATGTGATACCCCAAGCGATGGTTGAGGGTGGACCTGTGAAAAAATAACACAGTCGGACAAAGGGATGTAAGTGTTTATTAATTGAATCCTGAGGCCTATTACATCACAGGGCCAGGAACACAAGGTAAAACATCTCTGTAGTTCAAGAACCACAGTCTTAAGCAGGCCTCTGGCTGGCAGGCCCAGAACACAGTCTGTGGTTGGCGGGGCTGCCACAACTGAAACACAGCCTGTAAGTCCTTCCTGGTTCTTCTGCGAGTTCTAAGGTCTGGCTCCAGCCACCTCAGAGCAAGGCTTGCAAGTCTTAAACAGAAAACAAAAGTTGCTTACCTCAGCCAGGTCACAATCGTTAAATGTGAGTTGTAGTGGCGTATGCTGGGGCCTCGATTCTTCCTTGCTTGGGCTTCCTTAACCTCAGTCTTGCCCTGCCTTTAATACTCTCTGGTTCTGACTCTACACCAAGGAGGTTTAATAAACAGAAGTGGAAGTGAGCCTATCTAGTCCACTGTAAGCAAGAAAGCCAATTTGGTTAATCTGTTTCCACTCCCCCGCAAAGACATCATCTCTAGTACACTCAAAACAAAGCAAGCAAACCTATGAGCTGCTGCATCCACATTGTCGTTCTTTATTGTTGGTCCATCTGTAACAAGTCTAAAGTTTCAGCTGGATAGGCAGTGCCTTAAAACGTGGAGGAGAAAAGAAATAACAATTGGGATTTTGCCAGGGTACTTGTGACCTGGATTGGCCACTGTTGGCCAATGGATTGGTCACATCAGTCTGTCCCAGTATGGCAACACTTATCTACTTATGTACTAATTGAATATCGCTAAAACAGCTTTCCGAGCACTCTACCAAAACCCTCATCCACACCCTTGTCACCTCTCGTTTAGACTACTGCAATCTGCTTCTTGCTGGCCTCCCACTTAGTCACCTCTCCCCCCTCCAGTCGGTTCAAAACTCTGCTGCCCGTCTCGTCTTCCGCCAGGGTCGCTTTACTCATACTACCCCCCTCTCCTCAAGACCCTTCACTGGCTCCCTATCCGTTTCGCATCCTGTTCAAACTTCTTCTACTAACCTATAAATGTACTCACTCTGCTGCTCCCCAGTATCTCTCCACACTCGTCCTTCCCTACACCCCTTCCCGTGCACTCCGCTCCATGGATAAATCCTTCTTATCTGTTCCCTTCTCCACTACTGCCAACTCCAGACTTCGCGCCTTCTGTCTCGCTGCACCCTACGCCTGGAATAAACTTCCTGAGCCCCTACGTCTTGCCCCATCCTTGGCCACCTTTAAATCTAGACTGAAAGCCCACCTCTTTAACATTGCTTTTGACTCGTAACCACTTGTAACCACTCGCCTCCACCTACCCTCCTCTCTTCCTTCCCGTTCACATTAATTGATTTGATTTGCTTACTTTATTTATTTTTTGTCTATTAGATTGTAAGCTCTTTGAGCAGGGACTGTCTTTCTTCTATGTTTGTGCAGCGCTGCGTACGCCTTGTAGCGCTATAGAAATGCTAAATAGTAGTAGTAATTGTAGCTGGTAGAAACAGCAATTATAAACTCTGTAGTTTGTGCTCATTTTTCTTCACCATTCTTTTCTATACAATACAGATGGCCAGATTTCAGTGAGGATATCCTGTTCCTGATGAGTTCTCTTAACTGCTGTAATCCATCTTGTGAAGCCTGGTGTTATAAAGATGATGGAATATATTGATATTAAATGGAAGTAGAATTAAACTCTCCTTTCATTGGGGCACATGGAATCACATCTTCATCTGTTTTGTAGAAGTTTACCTTTTAGATACACAAATGGATTATTCTGTTTTGAAGATGTCTCAGGGGCAAGTGGTTTTATAAGTCAAAATAAAAATACATATTTTGTTTCATGCAGATCTCTTTTGTTTAAACATTAATGGGCTATAAGCCCCTAATGTAGCCCATTGGCTTTCTTATATTTTGTTCTTGTGATGACTTATACTGTGCGAAAACTGAAAACTTATCTCTTCTATCTGATCGATAACAAAAGGAGCTCATTATGAACACTATCCACCCTAAAAGGTTGTTTTATGGCTGTACATGAGGAATGGCGATATTGAATAAATAAGTGTATGTTTGTGTCCCTAGTCATACATCCTAAATTTATATAATCCTTTCAAAAAATCCAGTTAATCATTTAACTTATTAGTGGAACATAACCACAGAGGCATGATATGGTCACATTTTCAATATGGTAATACTAGGGCCCAGCTAAGGAACAGGTTATTTTGAGTTAGTCTTCACTGGACCAAACTTGCTTTCCTTGTGCTATCACTATCCAGCAGGATAGGCAGTGTCTTAAAAAGTGGAGGATAAAGGATTTTTTAAAAAACATTTATATCACACATTATTCTAAGCAAAGTTGGGTTCAATATGGCTTACATTTGAAAATACAGTGGGACAGAATAATAAAATTCAGTTATACCATGGGAACAAATAGATGGATATGTCTGAAACATTTAACAAAGTTGAGATTAGCATATATACCCAACTGGGCATTTAAAAGTTTGTCCTTTAATGATACCACATGTTCAGAAATCATAGCCATAAGCATAGGCAGCTACTCAAAGACTGTCAGTCACATACACACATCAGAACAGGCGACCATCACATTGCAAAAGTAAGCAACTTCTACAGAGTACTTCCAAAATTTAATTTTCATTTTCTTATTTCTTTCTTCCAAGATTCCAGACTGCAGATGTACAGATGTGCAGGACTCAAAGCACTCCAAAACAAGTAAAGTCAGAAACAACACAGTTCATACCTAATTGACCAACCACCCTTAGGATTCACCTTTGGGTTTAAAAGCAAACCATGTGTATATAAGATCTGGATAAATTAAAACAATCAGTTTAAAGCAAATGCCCATATGTAATAGTGATAGCAATAACGAAGCAACAATGGAATATTCACATAGCAGGCAGCCTGAGCCAACAGATTTATTTTCCATTGAACATAATTAACTTGGTGGCTAACAGTGTGCTGAACTGGACAATGTTGGCACATTTAGACTGACTCTGAACTTCTGACATCTTTTTCTTTTGATCTAGGCACAGGAAAAAAAGATTTAAAAAGCTCCCACGTTTCAACCTAATTCATGTTTAATGTGGGGTATAAATAAATAAATAAATAAATAAACTAGAAACTCTGAATGTTGAGCTGCTGTTTCTCATAACATGATGTCTGTTTTAGTGGTCCTTTACCAGAAGTATAAAATCTCTGCACGAATATAACATTTTATAACATTGTATTTTCTTTTGAATATTATATTTGAGATGTATGTTGTTTACCTAAATTTCTTTCAGATGAGAAGCATATGTATCTTGGTATAAAAATGTATTGGACATTGAAATATTGCAGTTAGTTCAAGAGATCTATGGTAAACTCAACACAAGTCTAAAAGACATAAGAACACCAACCTTCACAGGATAAGCTTTTCTAGCAGTGATTTATAACAACAAAGAAAAACTTATGATTTATTTCATACTAGTAAAAAAGGCCCGTTTTGTACAGAAATGAAACGGGCGCTAGCAAAGTTTTCCTCGGAGTGTTTATGTTTGAGAGAGTGAGTGTGTGAGAGAGAGTGAATGTCCTCGGAGTGTGTATGTTTGAGAGAGTGAGTGTGTGAGAGAGAGTGAATGTGCGCTCGTGTGTGTGTGTGTGACAGAGGGAGAGTGAGACTGGGTGCGAGTGTGTGTGTGAGAATGAGAGTATGTGCCAGGGTCTCCCCCCGGTCTGTCTCCCAGTTGCAGTTGCAGGGGGGATTCCCCCCTCCCTCCCAGTTCCAGGGGGGTTCCCCCGTCCCTTTCTCCCAGTTGCAAGGTCCCCCCTCCCAGTTGCAGGGTCTGTCTGTGTCCCCTCTCCTTTTGTCCTCAATTTAAAAACGACAATGTGAAGCAGCAGCTCCTAGGTTTGCTTGTTTGTGAGTGTATAGCAATGACGGCTGCGTGGGGAGTTGAAACAGAGATTAACCAATGGGCTTCCTTGCTTACCGTACACTTGCTTGCGTCACTTCCACTCCTGTGTATTAAACGTCCTGAAGCATGTCATAGGTTTGCTTCTTTTGTTTCAGTGAATGGGATGACGGCTGCGCTGGAGTCGTAGCCAGTGGTGTTTCCTCCCCCCCCCCCCCCCCGGCCGCCCGCCCGCCCGGCCGCTTCTGAGTCGCCAGTGGCCCTCGACCCCGAGCCCTCACCCGCCTCCTCCACATTGGACACTCGCCGCAGCCATTTGCTCGCTGTGTTGCCGCCCTCCCTCTTCGTCCTGTGCGAGAGTGTGAACCTGGCCTCTCTCCTGCTTTCGGCTACTGATTGGCTCCTTCAATGTGCTCCGCCCTCAACGTCATTACGTTTGACGCGAGGGCGGGGTCCACATCTGCTGCTACAGAGCTTCGAACAAACGAACTGGCTTCATTGACGTCAGTGGTCAATGGAACTTTGAGAGTGCTTTTTATGTCCAGATGGGGCGTGGCCTAGGGCACAGATGGGCGTGGCTGAGTGCGGGAGTCTGAATAGCCTAGGTCAGGAGCCACAGTTGGAGAGAGGTGAGCTTCAGAACGTCTGAGGGGGATTCAGAATGTCTGAGGGGGATTTTATTTATATAGATGATATATAATGCCTTTTGATTTAAAAGAACAAAGCAGTTTATAAGCAAATACATTTGTTAGATAACTTGGGCTAGAATTACTGGTGTGTTACTGTATGCCAATATAGATAATGAGTATTATCAGTGAAAAGGTCCTGTGGAGGGGCATAATCGAACGGGGTCGGCCATCTATATGGGTGGCCATCTCAAAGGCCGGCCCTGTAAAGCGGCATACGTATCCGACCGTATTATCGAAACAAGATGGCCGGCCATTTTTCATTTCGATAATACAGTCAGGAGTGGCCAAATCTCAACATTTGGGCCGCCCTTTGAGATCGCTGGCATTAGAGATGGCCAGCATTGGTTTTCGCCATCTCAAACCCGGCCAAATCCAAGGCATTTGGTCGTGGAATGAGCCAGCATTTGTAGTGCACTGGTCCCCCTCACATGCCAGGACACCAACCGGGCACCCTAGGGGGCACTGCAGTGGACTTCATTAATTGCTCCCAGGTACATAGCTCCCTTCCCTTGGGTGCTGAGCCCCCCAAATCCCCCCAAAACCCACTACCCACAACTGTACACCACTAACATAGCCCTTATGGTGAAGGGGGGGCATCTAGATGTGGGTACAATGGGTTTCGGGTGGGTTTTGGAGGGCTCCCATTTACCACCACAAGTGTAACAGGTAGGGGGGGATGGGCCTGGGTCCGCCTGCCTGAAGTGCACTGCACCCATTAAAAACTGCTCCAGGGACCTGCATTCTGCTGTCATGGAGCTGGGTATGACATTTGAGGCTGGCATAGAGGCTGGCAAAAAAAATGTTTATTAAGTTTTCTTTGGGGGGTGGGAGGGGGTTGGCGACCACTGGGGGAGTAAGGGGAGGTGATCCCCGATTCCCTCCGGTCGTCATCTGGTCAGTTGGGGCACTTTTTTGAGGCTTGGTCCTAAAAATAAATGGACCAAGTAAAGTTGGCCAAGTGCTCGTCAGAGCCAGCCTTCTTTTTTCCAATATCGGCCGAAGCCGGCCATCTCTTAACCACGCCCCTGCCCCGCCTTCGGTACCCTGCCAACACGCTCCCTTGAACTTTGGCCGGCCCTGTGAAGGAAAGCAGTTGAAGCCGGCCAAAATCGGCTTTCGATTATACCGATTTGGCTGGGTTTAGGAGATGGCCGGCCATCTCCCGATTTGTGTCGGAAGATGGCCGGCCTTCTCCTTCGAAAATAAGCAGGATAGGGACCTGCAGTAAATAACTTGCTTTAATGTGTGTTAATGCACAGTAATTTAGTAGCACCTTTTAGTAAGTCTAGTCCTTTGTTGTGCAGTACAACTAAAACTTGAAATGTAAAAATATAATTTTGTATATGGATCCTCCTGTACATTGATTTAATAAGGATCCTGAAAATGTAGCTACTATATATTAATTTTTACTTATACTCTCAGATAGAACCATGGTATGAATGGTGCTGCTCTTATCTTGAAGGGACCCATCCCCCTTTTCCTCATGTCATTCATCATTTTTAAATGAATGGAGATCAGTTCCATGACAATGTACATAAAATGTAATACAGAATATGTTTTTGGCCTGCCTGCGCCCTTTACCTTTATAGTTTATACTTGTTCTAAAGCCTTTATCTGACCTTTCTTCTCCTCACACAATGTAAACCTTCTAATCTTGTCTTCATCTGTAGTTCTTCTGGGATGAACCCCATTAGTCTTCATGAGTTTTCCCCCATCACCTGTCAAATTGAAAGTTCCATTTCTCTAAATCTTGTCTCCTCAACTGCCTTCTATAGCTGTACTGTGCCCACAACAAATTCCCATTCTCATGTGTCACATCTCCTCTAAGTTTCCCTTTTTCTCCTACTTAAGTCAACAGAGTCTTTTCCCATAGACTTACAACAAAAGAGAAAAGTCCTTAGTGAATCAGGCCCTTAGATGTACAGAAACTTTCCATGTCTGCTGCCAGTAAGTTTTGTGTTAGTCATTTACTGCATCCATATTGATTTGTTTGCTTATGTAAATGCACTGCATCCCTTTATTGAACCGAATGCAAGGATATTCCGGATTGCGATAGTGAATATGCATGACACAGATTTGCATACATTGGGCCTGCAGGTGAAAGCAGGTCTATTTCATGCATTTTCAATATAGACCTCATGAAAATTAGACTGGTGATGGAGCTCATTTTCGAAAGAGAAAAACATCTAAAAAGTGGCATAAAGCAGTATTTGCACGTTTTTCTCACCAAATCGTCAAAATTGGTATTTTGAAATCCATTTTTCCAGACATATTTCTATGTAGTTTGTCTGCAGTACATCCAAATCTCAAGGGGTGTGTCAGGGGTGTGTTAAGGGCAGAATTTGAGCATTCTTAAGACCTGGATGTTTTTCAGCCATAATGGAACAAAGCAAAAGCATCCAGGACATAAACTAAGACATTTTGAGCTAGACCTGTTTAACAATGAGAACAAAAAATCTAATTGGACACAGTTTCAGCAAAAAAACCTCTACAATAGCAATCATAAGCTGAACATTTCTTGGATTACTAATCAAACTATTAAATGGTATCTATCTTTTTTTATATAAAATAGTATCTTCTTATTTTTTATTTTTCTTTTTCTTTCAGGCAGAGAAAGACCTCATAAGTCCTAGCTAGGCGTTGTTGTGTATCATGTACTTAAACGTCAGCATTATTTGGACTCCGTTTAATCCTTGGTCTTAAAAACTCTGCTCATTTGTTATTCAATAACAAATTGAATAACAAATGAGCAGAGTTTTTTAAGACCAAGGATTAAAACGGAGTCCAAAAAATGCTGACGTTTAAGTACATGATACACAACAACGCCTAGCTAGGACTTATGAGGTCTTTTCTCTGCCTGAAAGAAAAAGAAAAAATAAAAAATAAAAAATAAAAAATAAGAAGATACTATTTTATATAAAAAAAGATAGATACCATTTAATAGTTTGATTAGTAATCCAAGAAATGTTCAGCTTATGATTGCTATTGTTAACAATGAGAACGCCACAAAAAAGTGCCTTAAATGACCAGATGACCACTGGAGGAATAAGGAATAACCCCCTCCTTACTCCCCCCCAGCAATCACTGACCCCCTCCCACCCCCAAAGATGTAAAAAAAACAGTACATACCAGCCTCTATAACAGCCTCAGATATTATAGCCAGTCCTATAACAGCAGCAAGCAGGTCCCTGGAATAGCCTAGTGGTCAATGTAGTGCACTATGGAGAAGGGGGCATAGACCCATATACCACTCTGTTTCACTTGTGATGGAAAGTGTGAGCACTCCCAAACCCACCAAAAACCTACTGTACCCACTTATAGATGCCCTTTCACCGATAAGGGCTATTATAATGGTATACAGTTGGGTACAGTAGGTTTTTGGTGGGTTCACCATACATATAAGAGGGTAACTGTGAGATGTGTACCTGGGAGATTTTAGATGAAGTCCACTGCAATGGCCCCTATGGTGCCCTACTGCTCTGCTGGGGTGTCTGTGTGGCTAGCCTACTGAGGATGCTGGCTCCTCTTACATCCCAATAGCTTGATTTTGTGCATTTTTCACTTGGACATTTTTTTTCCGAAAATGGACCAAAAAGATAAATGCACAGAGATAAAAAAAAACATTTAGCAAGTGGCCACTTAAAAAAAAAGATAGTGTGACAAATGTGAAGGGCAGATCTAGGAACTGAAACTCCAGACCGGGGCGCAGCAGAGGCAGGCATGGGTGGGAACTGTGGAGGGACTACCGATCCCAGCATCCCTCGGGGAAGGTTCACCTGACCCCTCTAGAAAGGCCAGTGCTTTTTCGGTGCCGGTACGCACCGGTACGGCGTACCGTCACCTTTTTGTCCGTCCGGTGGTGTGCTGGAGCCGGCTCGCACCGGCTCGCATGACCCGGTTGTTCTTCAGGGTGGTCCGGCTCTCCTCCCTCCCTCCCCCGACTAGAGGGTCCACACCTAAGAAGGCAATGGATTCTTTGGGGCGCAGGAAAGAATCCCCAGTCTGCCTGCCCGCTGCCCGGCGCTGACTCTCCCCCCTGCCGGATCGCTCTTTAAAAATGGCCACTGAGACTTCCAGCGGCGGCCTCGCAAGACTTCTGCTGAAGTCTTGGAGGCCGCTCTTGTAAGTCTCGGTGGCCATGTTTGAAGAGTGATGCAGCAGCGCTGCAGGAGAGTCAGCGCCGGCAGTGGGCAGGAGAAGACTGGGGATCTTTCCTGCCTGCCCCGAAGAATCCACGACAACCTGGGTGGCTGGAGGGGGGGCAGGGGAGCGAGAAGAATTGCTGGCATGGGGTGGCTGGAAGGGGGGGCAGGGGAGAGAGGACAATCGCTGCTGGAGGGGGGGAGCAGGGGAGAGAGGACAATCGCTGCTGGAGGGGGGGCAGGGGAGAGAGGATAATCGCTGGGCAAGGGTGGCTGGGGGGGGGCAGGGGAGAGAGGCCAATCGCTGGGTATGGGGTGGCTGGAGGGGAGGCAGGGGAGCGAAGACAATTGCTAGGCATGGTGGCTGGAGGGGGGCAGGGGAGAGAGGACAATCGCTGCTGGGAGGCAGGGGACAAAGGACAATCGCTGGGCATGGGTGGCTGGAGGGGGGCAGGGGAGAGAGGAGAATCGCTGGACATGGGTGGATGGCTGGATGGCTGGAGGGGAGGGCAGGGGGCGAGGAGGGTTGCTGGGCATGGGTGGCTGGTGGGGGGGCAGGGGAGAGAGGACAATCGCTGGGCATGGGTAGCTGGAGGGGGACGGGGAGAGGAGGTTGCTGGACATGGTGGATGGAGGAGAGGACAGGGGGAGAGAAGAAATGCTGGATATGGATGGAGGGGAGGGAGGAGTAAGGAAGGAGATGAGATGAGGGAAAAGGAAGAGAGGAGAAAACTGCACATGGATGAAGAAATAGGCAGAAGCTGGATCCACTGGACAGTCAAGTCTGCGGAGGACCCAGTTTTTACTTACGGATGTAGGGCAAGAAATGAAGTAGAAAGGCGGAAAGTAAAGAAATAAATGGAAAGGAAGCCCTGGAAACGGAGTTAAGAGGACAGATAGCAGCAGAATTGGATACTGGGCCAGCATGAGCAGAAAAACATTCACCAAACAACAAAGGTAGAAAAAAATAGTTTATTTTCATTTTAGTGTCTGGAATATGTCCAATTTGAGAATTTACATCTGCTGTCTTATTTTGCACTGGGTATACTGGAGCTGTAACAGCTTACAGAAATTATTTATAATGAAAAAAAAAACACGTTATTTTTTTCTCCTATACTACTATAATATTTTCAATGATGTCTGTTTATATAAGCCATGGCTGGTATAAGGGGTGTGGCTAATGTGAGTGTGGCTATAATCAGGGTGGAGTTGTGTGGTGACTCCGCCCACAATGAGTACCGGCACCTTTTCTTCTACAAAAAAAGCACTGAGAAAGGCTAACCAGCGCTGCAATGCCCCAGACTCCCGGAGGAGGCCACTAGACTCCCTTAGAGAAGGTGAACCAGACTACAACTCCCAGGTTCCCAGGGGAGAGGAACAGGAAGCTTTTGAGCAAGCTCATGATAAAGATTGGGAGCAGCTGGGGAGAGGGGACAGTCAGATAGAGCCTATGGAGTGGATGCCTGAGGAGGTGATTACCGAGGCCAAAGAGGTTGGTGAAGGAATGCAGGTAGAGCCCATGGATATTTCTGCCTTAGCCCAGGTGGAAAAGGGGCAATCTCCAGTGGCGTTCCTACCCTCGATGGTACCTGGGGTGGATCGCCGATGCGCCCCCCCCCCCGGGTGCAGCGCCCCCCCCCCCCCCGCGAAAATGACACCCCCCCCGGGTGCATGCCGCTGGGGGGGGGTGCCGCAGCGCGCACCTGTCTGCTCCCAGTTCGCTACGCTCGTTAAATTCTCTCGTTCGCTGCAGCTCCCTCCCTCTGCCTCGGAACAGGAAGTAACCTGCTCCGGGGCAGAAGGAGGGAGCTGCAGCGAACGAGAGAATTTAGCGAGCGTAGCGAACTGGAGCAGACAGGCGCGTGCTGTGGCACCCCCCCAGCGGCGTGCACCCGGGGCGGACCACCCCCACCGCCCCCCCCCCCCCCTTGGTATGCCACTGGCAATCTCAGGGCCTGTTAGCAACCTTGATGAACTGTTAATTCAATTCATAGAGATAAAAGCCAAGAGAAGTATCTGAGCGGATTCCTGGGGAAGTAGCTTCCCCCTGGCCCTGGGCTCAGCGTGACCCTTGGGGAGGATACCAGGAGTTAGTGGCTGGTATGAATGGGAGGGGGTCCCCTTTCCTCAGGTTGCTCTGACGGGAGGGTTTGGATGGCTTGAGTCGGAAGAGCGAAGCAGAATCTTTTGGGGATTGAACTTTGAGGAACTTTTGGTGACTGAACTTTGGGGAACTGTTGTGACTGAACTTTGGGGAAGTTTTTGTGGAAGAACTTTGGGGGAACTTTTGGTGGAATGAACTTTGTGAACCTCTTTCCCTTGTTAGATAAAGTGTTGGAACTTTTGCCCCGGGGTTAAAGGACTTGTGAAGTGGGGCTGAGGGCTGCGTTCATGCCCGGTGGAAAAGTTTGTTTTTGTTTTTTTTTTCTTTTCTGTTGTGAAGTGGAAACTGAAGTGTGCTGGGGGCTATGTACCAAGCCCGGGAAGGCATATAGCCAAGGGAAGAGACTGCTCACAATAAAACACTGAAAATTATTTGACTTGTTTGCTACTGTTTGAACTGCCAAGTAACCCAGAGTCAGCTAGAGAACCTGGCGTGGAGTTCCGCCCAGGCCTGGGGGAGGCGAAGCACAACCAAGCGGCGGGAGAAGTGCTCACAATAGATAGATAGATGTTTTGCTGTTTCAAAAATGGCAATATTTGCTATTCGGATTCTGGGCGTGAGCCAAACGTCCAAAGTAGACTTCATATCACTGACTCATCATCTCATCCCAATATAATACATACAAACCCACAAACATTAACACCCCAGGATACACCCTCCCTGTCTCAGACAGCCTGAAAATTCTCGGAGTAACAATCGACCGTAACCTATCACTAGAGACTCAAGCAAAATCCACCATAAAGAAAATGTTTCTCTCAATGTGGAAACTCGAACGCATAAAACCATTCTTCCCGAGGGAAATATTTCGTAACCTGGTACGGTCCATGGTACTAAGCCACGCAGATTACTGTAATGGAATCTATGCGGGATGCAAGGATCAAATCATAAAGAAACTTCTGACTGCCGAAAACACTGCAGCTAGGCTTATATTTGGAAAAACACATATTGACAGCACCAATCCACTCAGAGTAAAATTGCACTGGCTATCAATCAAAGAACGTATCACTTTCAAAATCTGCATGACTGTTCATAAAATTATTTACAGCGAGGCACCGGGATACATGACAGACCTCATCGACCTGCCAACCAGAAACACCACAAAATCTGCACGATCATACATAAACCTCCACTACCCAAGCAGCAAAGGACTCAAATACAAATCCACCTATGCAACCAACTTTTCCTACCTAAGCGCACAATTATGGAACACATTGCCAAAAGCAGTAAAAACCACACTCGACCACCTAAATTTTCGGAAGGCACTAAAGACAGACCTGTTCAGAAGCGCATACCCCACCGACCCAACATAAAAATACCTGGACACTTGTGACACAATGTAACCAAAGACCATAATGAATATTACCTGTCTCTTCTTCCCCCTTTTCCTCTCTAAGTTCCCCCCAACCATACCTACCTTACATGTACCTCATTCTACCACAATATCACTTTGTATTCATTCATACCATGTATTTCTTCAGACCGTAATCGGCTAACGCCGTTAACGGTTATATGTAAGCCACATTGAGCCTGCAAAAGGTGGGAAAATGTGGGATACAAATGTAACAAATAATAATAAATAATAATAATATAAAAAATGCCCCTCTAGGTGTGCTTCCAGGACAGGGTTGGGAACTTCCAGTTTCCACTTTACAGCACACTACAGAAACTCAGCATTATGTAATAAGATAATCCAATGTAGGGTTTTCACTAGTATTGATTTTTCTGTGGAAAAAATGCCTCAATTTTTGGATGCTGTTCTAATAGGTCTATGATGCCACTGCCAAGTGTGACAGAAGTAGGAAAGAGCTTTATGTATAAGAAATACTGTATCAGCAAATAATATTTTATGAGCAAATGCCCATTACTGATGTCATACCTTTCTAATGAAAATATCAAATAAATTCTAAATCACAAAAATAAAGAACTATTAAAAGAATGGAAATAGTCAAATAGAAGAAAGGATATAACATTCAACTAGACAAAAATAATTACACATATACTGCTGGATTCTATATAGCGCACCTAGAGATCTGTGCCAAAATCCAGGCATATCCTATAACAACGCTCATAACCTAATTGGCTTAACATGCTAATCAGCATTGATAACAGCACTTAACAAGCAATAATGAGCACTAATTGGCAATAATTAGAATTTACACACACAACTTGCTAAGCGTATTCTGTATTAAACTGTGCCTAAATTTTAATATGTGCAGTTCAATACCGGCATGGCTATGGGCATTTCAAAATTTACGTCCATAATTCTAGAATATGGCCCAGTGTGCATAAATCTACACGTAAGGATTTACGCCACATTTTTGTTGGTGTAAATGGATGCGCATAGTTTTAGGAACTGGGATATCAACTAAGTGTATTCTATATACTGCACCTAAATCTAGGCACCACTTATAGACTACGCTTAGGTGGAAATGTTTACCGCACAGATTTTTTAGGCGCCTTATATAGAATTTGGCCCGTAGTATTAAGCTCACCAATGGGGTGGGGGGGGGGGGGTGTCAGTGTCTCTAAAAGAACTACCAAGCCAAATACAGAGGTTCTAGTTAACTTCATTAAACAGCCACCTTGCTTCTTATATAAGACTTGGTGTCGTTCATTCTATAGCAGTAATCTGCCTCTGCAACCAAAGCAGAAGGGGGTCTGAACTGTGTCTTTCAAAATCAAAGCAAGATGGGTATATTCTAGAAAACATGAGTGTTTCCTTGAAACTTACAGGACTCTTCCAAGGGTATTGAAAAAAATAATAGCCCAGTCACCAGCGCTTATAGACGATAGCACAGGAAATTGTTCCTCTTAATCTGCTTATTGTTAAATAAATCTAGAAAAACTCTTATCTGTCCAAAGAACAGAATCTTCCTATACTTGAAAAATGACCACAATACTATCTCTGTAAATGCTGAATGAAAAAAGTCACAGTCATTGCTGTTCTAACAGTCTCTTCCTGTGAAGTCTCTTGTTTGCTACCACCCTCCCCTAATTTTGTGATTTCTTTGAAGGAGTTAGCAGCCCTGATTGCAGACCTCAAGCATCCTTCTAGGGATTTACTCTTTGTTGGGGATTTCTTGTTCACTTTTCCAGTATCAATAGGGAATTTCTTGTTCTTATGGGCACTCTTGACTTTTCTTTGCTATTTACGGTACTTATGCACACAGTGGGTCAATGTCTAGACTTGCTGTTTTAAAGGTGTTCGTTATTCTTCAGTCTCTCTCTATATAGTCCCAGTTTCTTGGACAGACCATCTTCTGGTCTCCCCCCTCCCCCCCCCCCCCCACCTCTTTCATGGTAAAATATAGTTTCTTGAGGAATATAAGATCTCCAGACATCAATAAACTTATAGACGTGTGTTTTTCCCAACATTAATCCTTTGACCTTCTCACTTGATGTCCACCCTAGGAAATGCTTTGGATAACAGGCACCCTGCTAAGAAGCATTCTGCTCATTCTCTGTACACCAGTGATGTTCACAAATTTAAAAAACAATTAAGGCAAGTTAAATGTCATTGGCAGGTCTAGGTTTCTTCAGACTTGATAAGACAAGCTAAGAAATCTTATATACAAAGCTTGTTCACTGTGTAGACTGGGGGCCCTGTTTACTAAGGTGCACTATCGCTTTTAGGGCGTGCACAAAATTAGCGCATGCTATGTTGGTGCCCATAGGAATATTATGGGCATACACACAGCGCATGCTACAAATGCTAATGCGCCTCTAGAACGGCTTAGTAAACAGGGCCCTAGGTCTTGAAAAGTTATCTTACTCCATCCACCCTGGATCCTCATCAGTTGTGCATTTCTATCTTCTCTCTAGCTGAAGCTAATTCCACTTCCATCAGACCAGATTTTAAGCATAGTAAATTTCAGCCTATCTGAAGGTATAATGCCTACAAGGTGGGAAAAACCTTGCCTACATCCATCCTGAAATACCATGTTACACGTGCAAGTGCTGGTGCTTACATGTGCATGCTCCCACTTCCTCCATTGATAATTTGCAATTGTAAAACGGATGCTCCCGCCTCATTTGCCACCACATATACTTTCAGAAAAAGCTCTTTGCTGGCAAATCCTTTTCTAAAATCCCAACTTGAATGTAACAATTCCGATTTCTACGTTTTATCTACATCTAGTAAAAAAGGCCCGTTTCTTGAGCAAATGAACGGGCGCTAGCAAGGTTATCGTCGGCAACACCCCCCCCCCCCAACTGATTCGTTGTTGTGGCATTGCTCTGCCCTCAACGTCATGATGTTTGACACGAGGGCGGGGCCCGTAGCGATTTCCCACCCCCCCGCCTCCCTGCCTCCCTCCCTGCCAACCCCTCGGTTGTTCTGCCATTGCTCCGCCCTTGAGGGCGGGGCCCGTAGCGATTTCCCACCACTCCCTGCCTCCCTCCCTGCCAACCCCGTCGTTGTTCTGCCATAGCTCCGCCCCTCGAGGGCGAGGCCCGGAGCGATTTTGGTGGCTTCACCACCACGAGCCTTCGAACCTTTTGAAGGAAGTCAGGGCTTGGCTTCACTGACGTCACTGTCTTCAGAACGTTGAGGGTGAGTTTTATAGATATAGATGGGCCTTCACATGTACTAAGGCAACCTTCCTCATAGGGGAATTGAGAGAATCTGAAAACATCTCTCTAACTGATGGCTGTGTGCTATAAAGGAACTTGAACAAGAAGGTGTATATAAATACCAAGGAGTAGAGGAAGGAGCCACAATCCAGCAGAAATCACTAAGAGAAAAGATCAACAAAGAATATTACAGGAGATTAAAATCGATACTGAAAAGTGCATTAACATCAAGGATAAGATAAAAAGCCATTAATCATCTGCAATTCCTGCACTCCCATACAGCTTGGAATTGTAGACTAGTCTCTTAAAGATCCTGAAAATCTGGATGTGCGAACAAGAAAACTATGCCACAAGGTTATTTATAAGAAGCAGTGTATGCTGAAACCGTACATTCCTTGAGTTAAAGGAGGAATTGGATTTTGGTAGAGATAGATTATGCATACAGAGCTACTATCATGGGCCTCCAGACCTACTAAACAGATTCAACAGATCCAAATAAGCAAAAAGTATTAAAGTATGAATGAAAGTAAACATCCAGAATCTGTCTCCATAGTTTCAGCCCAAGACAATAGATCGCAGATGAATGGTTCACACTGAACAAGCGTTCATGTGATGTTCAGTTAAAAGTTGTCCTAAAGTTATACATAACGCAATCATATCATAGTAGTTGCATATTCTCTTATTTACATATGCAATCTTAGAATGTGAACATACCATCCTATATAATAAAACTCACCCTCAACGTTCTGAGGACACTGACGTCACTATCAGTTCCTCCGGGCACTTCCTTCCAGTTCGAAGGGTTTGTGGTGGTGAAGCCACCTAAATCAATGTGTTGGGGCCCCGCCCTCGCAGCGTCAAACGTGATGACGTCGAGGGCAGAGCAATGGCGCCACTGGCTTCACAACCAACGACTCAGCACATTGAAGGTGGGCATTGGCGTGTGTTGACGAGGTCCGCAAACAATGGCGGTCAGTGCCTTCACAATGCCGAAGGGGTTGAGCAGGGGGGGGGGGGGTTCGGCAGGAAAACCTTGCTAGGGCCATTTCATTTGTCGCCTGAAACAGGCATGTTTACTAGTATACCATAAACCATGAAGTACTTGAATACCATTAAAGAAAGAAGTTGGAAGAGTGGGGAAAGAAGAGAAAGAAAAGGAAAAGAAAAGAGAACCAGTTTAGCTGTTCTGGTTGACATAAAGGTCTAAACAAGTTCTATATTTTTAACAAACAAGGACTAGCACCAGCTGCACATACTGTAGCAGGACTTGTTTATCCCTGCTAGTCTAGCTGAGTCCTGACTTCATGCACAATTTATCTAACTCAAATACTCTATCCTGTCCAGTGCATTTTTTCTAGCGAAAAAGGTGCTGGTACGCAATATCAAACCACCGTTTAGGGGTGGGGTGATCACTGAGGGACCCACCCCACAATAGCCAGGCCCCATGCAAAACAGTCCACAAAGACAAGGCAGAATTTGTGCGTAGAGCCTGAGCTCTTTCATTAAAACATGGGGACCATGGTCAATTTTAGCAGACAATGGAAAAGGTGCTGGTACTCAGTATCCCCAAGTACCCCCTAAAAAAATGCCCTGATCCTGTCTATATTACCACCTCCACTTATAACAATAATGTCTGTTTTAACATGTATTGTGTTGACATTGTAAGTACATACTATGCCATAATGGGGTGAATTCTATACATGGCACTGAAAAAAGTGCTATTCTACAAGCTGTGCTTAAGTTACGTGCTGTTTTATAGAATAGTGCTTATGCCTGGGACTCGCATCTAACTTAGTGTGGCCATTTATACCAACTGAACGTGGTGCAAATGTATGCATTTAAATTGGGCGCATAGCCCTGTATTCTATAACATGTATGTAAATGCTAGGAATGCCCCCATTCTGCCCATGCCTCTCCATTTTCCAGGGCCCTTTTTTTTACTCACATGTAAAATGTAGACGTGCATCTCACACCTAAATGTGCATACTGTCACATCCGTTGCTCCCTCCGGCTGCTCCTCCGCGGGAAGCAGGAGCCGGCGTCCACCACGACGAAAGCCGGCTTTCTTGAGGCCACGGAGGGGAGCCGGGGCTCGCCGTGGTGATGGCCGCCCAGTCCGGGGACGAGGCCGGAGGCCGGCGATCGCGGCTGCCGGACTCTCGATCGCCGCTACGGGGGCTGTGTTTGCGCCAGTAAGGGAAATGGTTGCCGGAGGCACGATGGCCGGCGTCTTCTTCCTTCTCGGGCGCGGGAACCCAAAGCTCCGCCTCAGAGGAGTTAGACTGGAAGGCCAGCATGATAGATCCGCCTGGGAGATCGGTCAGAGCCAATCAGAAGGGTTCTGTCGATAACCAAGTTCTGATTGGCCGGCTATGTCTACGGGGGCTGGGCGGCTGACTGCCGAACAGTATTTAAGGAATGAGCCTGAGATAGGATGTTGCTTCAGGTTCTGTTTCCCGAGGCCAGTCTCCGTGGTTCCTGTGTTCAGTTGATTTCCTGGTGTTGCTGATTTGGACTTTTGGACTGTTTCCTGGTTTACTCTGCTAGCTGCCTGCCTTGACCTCTTGCCTAGACTCTGACTACTCTGCTAGCCGCCTGCCTTGACCTCTTGCTTGACTCTGACTAAGCTGTTAGCTGCCTGCCCTGATCTGTTGCCTGTTTGTGGACGTCTCTATCCACCTGCCCGCTTCTCTCCTGGTTCCAGTCCCGGTCAGTCCGTCAACCCCGCGGTTCCTGAAGTCCCGTTGACGCCTGCAGCTGGGGGCTCAACCCTTGGTGAACGGCGGTCGCCGCGGGTGAAGACTTGGGGTTGCACGGCTGTCCTTTGAGGTCCTTCGGGGCCTTACGGGACCTAAGGGCTCACCTTCCTTGTGGACAAGACACATACGTTCTAATTAAATCTAATTAGTGTCATTAATTACTTGTTGAAAAAAAGCTAATTATTGGCACTAATTAGCTCGCTATTCAATTAAATTGCGTGCACAAATTGGGTGCACACCCAAATTTTGCGCACACAGTTTTGGTGGCTTTATATAGATTAAGGGAAATGTGTATTGTTATTTGAATATTTCTTACTGCTGTACCTGTCTATTGCCTATGCTTGACTTATTCTTCCTGTACACCACCTTGGGTAAATTTCTTCAAAAAGGTAGTAATAAATCCTAATAAATAAATATATATTTTTAAAAGTTTTATTTATCAGATTTTTCAAATTTCCAACCAAGCAACAACACTTGTACAGAAAAGTGATAAACAGTAACATAACACATATTATCATCATAATTTTCATTACATCAGTCAAATATCACTCAAGTTCACAACTAATGAATCCAAGATTCCAACAGGAACTAATAAGCAACAAACTTTCAAACATAGGCAACTACACCTAATGTGTGCAGGGAATACATCAAGAAGACCTAACAGAGGAATATCAACTTGGGGCCCTGTTTACTAAGCCACACTAGCAATTAGAGTGTGCTAACTGTGTAGATGCCCATAATATTCCTATGGGCATCTACACAGTTAGTGCGTGCAAATTTTTAGCACACGCTAAAAAACGCTAGCACACCTTTGTAAACAGGGACCTGAGTTTCCTGCTGGTCATTTCGCTGCCAGGAAAGCAGAAAAAATGAAATGGTTCAAAGCAGGGCCACCTAGAAGGGGAGAGAGGGAGGAAAAATTCCCTGGGCCTGGCCTTCGGGGGGGGGGGGGGGGGGGGGGGTCCTGGGCCTGGTGGCCGGCAAGCTGCTTCTTGCTGCCCGCCTTCCGGGACTGTCCTCCTCTGCTCCTGCGTGCCACCCAGGACCCGGATGACTGCATTAGCGTGATAACGCGTGAATGCAATCATCTGGGTCCTGACTCCCGGCACGGACAGGAGCAGGAAAGGGCAGACCGTGGGAGAAGGCACACAGGAAGTGGCTTGCCGGCGCCGGGCCCCCCTTGGAGGCAAAGAGACAGGTAAGGGTGCAGGCAGGAGCGGAGGTGTGAGTGGGGGGGAACGGCTTGTGGGGGTCCTGTTCTGCCCAGGCCTGGCTATGTCTCTTGGCGGCCCTGGTTCAAAGAAAATATATTTATTAGACAGACTAGTAAAAACAGGCCCGTTTCTTGACACAAATGAAACGGGCGCTAGCAAGGTTTTCCTCGGAGTGTATATGTTTGAGAGAGTGTGTGAGAGTGACTATGTGAGAGAGAGAGAGAGAGAGTGAATGTGCGAGTGTGAGTGTGTGACAGAGAGAGAGTGAGAATGGGTGCGAGTGTGTCTGTGAGAGAGAGAGTGTGTGTGAGAGCATGAGTGTGTGTGCCAGGGCCCCCCCTCCCTCCCAGTTCCAGGGTCGTCGTCCCCTCCCTGCCTCCTAGTTCCAGGGTTGTCCCCTCCCTCCCTCCCTCCCTCCCTCCGAGTTTCAGGGTCCCCTCCCTCCCCTGCATTATGCTGTCTCCCCTGCATTCATCCATATGCAGGCAACGTCCTCTGTGCCCTGCCCCCTACATCCATCCATGTGCAGCATCTCTCCCCTGCCCCCTCCACCTCCCTCCGAGTTCCAGGCCCCCCTCCCTCCCCCTCCGAGTTCCAGTGTCCCCCTCCCTCCCATTTCCAGGGTCCCCCCTCCCTCTGTCCCTCCCTCCCAGTTCCAGGGTCCCATGGAACTGGGAGGGAGGGGGGACGGAGAACGTTGGAGGAGTGACGTCAGCAGGTGGTTACAATCCCAGTGACACACATTGGAATGTGGAGGAGCAAATTATTATATTAGATATCTAACAACACATTTACAAGGGTACCTCAGAAAAAAAGATAGTCCTAATCTGAAGTACCCCAGTCTTCAGCAATAAAAACTGCTTGTGTCACTTCTGAGTGTCCCTGGAAACATCCAGAAATATTTGCACTTTAAATCCTAAAAAAAGGTTTATCTCTGTTCTGAAAGTACATTCTTATTAGCCAGTTCTTATCTGGCTCTAATGCCACATTCTCTTCAATTATTACTTCATATTTCTTATACATTAAAATGGAATATCAATAAAAAAAGGTGGAATTCAATTGTTCATCTTTCAAATGTCTTATTACTTGTTGCATACCGATAGAAATCAACATGTCAAACAGTTTACAGTGTTCTTTGGAATGTTTGAATAATGCTGCTTTTAAAATTACTATTGTGTAAGACAATGGTGTTAAGTTAGAAAACTGCTGAGATTCCTTTCCAAATATTTTTTCAGAATATATGAACATTAGGACAGTAAAAGCATATATGACAGCATGTTCTTATCACCTGATGACAATTCCAGCATAGATTAGAATCTGTTTAGCTTTGAACATCTTGACTGGAGTCCAACATGCTTTGTGTGCTAACCAAACATCATTTACAATAAACTAGCTGACTGCAAGGGTCTAGTCACTTTTGTCCAAAATCATTTCCAATCAATTTGTTCATAAGCTAGTTCCATTTTCCAAAATGTTTGGACTCTGCTGCAAGTTTGGTTTCTGGAGCGGCTCATGGAGTTATAAAACAGAGAAACAAGATTCGCTGATGCAATTGTAGTAGATATATTGACAAAAGACGGAGTGTCTTCTAATGTACAGAGATCTATACTGCTTTTTGAGAATGCATGTTTAGTTTAAGCTCTTTAAATTGCTGTGTAGGAGGTAGGTCATATTCACTTTGTGGGCCTTTTACAAAAACACTCTAGCATTTTTAGCACGTTCTAAAAATAAGTGTGCGCTAAACGCTAGAGACGCCCATATATTCCTATGGGTGTCTGTAGCAATTAGCACATGCTAATCATTAGCGAATGGTAAAAATGTTACCATTGTAAAAGACCCTTTTTGTAATTTATTCAGAAAAGGTAACAAACCCGTGCCTTGTTTGATATCCAAGAATTTTTAAAATTCCTTTCTTTATATTACAATAAGCCGTTGAGCCCATTAAACGGGCAAAAGAAGCACCGTCAAGAAAGCGGTCGGAGCCCTGCCGGGTGCAGCTGAGCCTCCGCCCAGGAAAGTCGCAGAGCGAAGCGCTGGCTCCCAGCCCGGCCTGCGGTCACAGCAGCAGCGGCGGCTGCAGCTGATCGGACCTGTCAGACTGTGCCTCGGAGCCGCTGTTGGACGATCCCCGCCCGGCGCTCGCCGGTCACCCGCAGCTGTGTTCATGCCTCTAACAACGCCAGGAGAGTTGTGACATGCTATGCATGCGCAGAACAGCTGTGTTGTTCTTGCGCATGCGCGGCACATCGGTCACTCTTCTTTATATAGTAGGATGGCCAAATAAAAGGATTTTTTATTAATTGATATGGCCAGATTGAACCATATCATTCGTTGAATGGAAGAAAGCATGTAAATGGGTTTTATGAGCTATGGGACCCTTTTACTACGCTATGCTAAAAAGTGGCCAGCGCTCTCCCCAGCACAGGTCTTTCCCATTTGCTGAGGTCACTTTTAGTGTGGAGATAAAATGGCCCCATTTTCCATTATTCCCATTAATGGCCACGTGCTAATATCCCCATTAACGCGTAAGCACTTATCGATACCTATTTTCTAGGTAGTAAGGGCTCACGTGCTAACCACGTGCTAATCAGTTAGCATGTAGCAATATAGCTGCGCTGATTAGCACACAGCATGCTTACTCGCCGCCCCCAGACACACCCCAACGCAATAAATTCTGGGGCCCTTTTATGAAGTGACGGAAAGCCCAACGCAGGCTTACCGCCCGCTAAAAGGGAAGTACCACCGGGCTATCACAGAAGCCCAGTGGTAGCTCCTTCCCCCAGCGTGTGCTATTTCTGGCGCTGCAAAAATATTTACATTTTTGTGGTGCCGGTGGCAGTAAGTGCTGTCCCCCCCCCCCCCCCCCCCCCGAAATGGCTATGCGGCAAGTGGTTTACTTGTCGAAAAGCCATTTCTTTAACCCATCAGTGCCCAATGTTCCCATATGTGGGAACAAATATGGGAACATTGGGCACTAATGGGTTAAGAAAAGGGAATCCTGCCTTTTACCTATGCGGTAAAAGGGGGCCTCGGAATGCATCAAAAACACGCCCCGATGCCAGAGCAGGCCCCCTTTTGTCATAGTTTTGTAAAAGGACCCCTCTAGTTTTCAGTGCATGGGAAACACGCACCAATCCCAAAAGTACCACAGGACATCTGAGTGTGTCCCGCAGTAGTGCTTTTTACCCTGCGATAAGCATGTGTTAGTACATACTGCAGCTTGTAAAAGGGCATATATTCAGAAAAATCCGCAATCAAGCGGAGAACTCGAACGCCCCCGGGAAAACACAAATGCAGGTAAAAAGTGGGATGTTTGACCACGGAAATACAAATCCTGGAGACAATATCTTAAAAACTTCTTTATTGATGAAAGGCTCTAAAACTTCTTTATTGATGAAAAGACTCGACACAACTATTGTGTTTTGGCCTACAGGCCTGCATCAGGAGTCTACCGCTATGTCAAAACGGGTATGAATCTGAAATGCCTGAAACACGATTTGGTCCGTATGACGAACCAAACGTGATTTGATTGGCTGTATGCAAAAGTGGTCTTGAAAAAAACCTTTCGTGGTGAGCTTGTCTGTAGCGGGTCACTAGGAGTGCAGCATTGAAAGTGAATGCTGCGCTCCTATTGACCCGCTATGGAAAAGCTCACCATGAAAGGTTTTTTCAAGACCACTTTTGCACACAGCCAATCAAATCACGTTTGGTTCGTCACACGGACCAAATCGTGTTTCAGGCATTTCAGATTCATACCCGTTACGACATAGCGGTAGACTCCTGATGCAGGCCTGTAGGCCAAAACACAACAGTTGTGTCGAGTCTTTTCATCAAATAAAGAAGTTTTTAAGATATTGTCTCCAGGATTTGTATTTCCGTGGTCAAACATCCCACTTTTTACCTGCGCTTGTAAAAGGGACCCATGGGTTTTTAGTTTAGGTTTTTGTGTTAATGTTTTATTTTATTGTAAGCTGCTCAGTGTTAGGTGGGATATAAGTTGTTAAATAAATAAATATTTCAAGGCTTCATACGACGCAAACAATACTCAGGTCAATATTCAGCCAGCAGCAGTGGGAGGTTTTTTGAACATGGACTGCTGTCAGCTAGTTACACCCAGACATTCAATGCTGGGCCTTATCTGGGCATGAACACTGAATATCCAGGTCAGCAGTGATGCCTGGATGTTATGCAGGTACAGCCAATATTCAGTGTCTAGCTCAGGGATTCAGGAGTTCAGACCTTGAGTGCTGTATAAAGCCAGTTTTTCAGGATATCTACATAAATATCCATTGTATTTAAATCTATTTCATGCAGATTCATTAGGGATTTCCTGAAAACCTGGCCTGTTTGCCCTAGCAAATTTTCAGATGCCCATTCTAGAGCCTAACTCACAAATTTAGAAGCCTAAATACTTTGAATACTGGCTTCTAAATAAATAATTAGGTTGACCTATTCTACAATAGCTAATCTTTGCCACCAGATAACATTCCACACTGCTGTTCAATTTCCCCAGCCAGCTTTATTAACAAGGGAAACTTGTTTGATGTAAGATCTGACTTGCCGTCCTTGTTTTAGTGTATTCTATGCATCTGCCCTTCTCCATCAGGAATCTAATCACCGAGCTACTTTATTTATCACCCACCTGGCAGGTTCAGCAGAAATTGCATTTACAAAAACATGGAGTGCGCTTCATTTATTATTGATCAGGGAGATTAATAGCCATGTACAGGGCAAACCTGTGCATTAAATTAAAACTGGGAAATAATGTCTAAAAATCAAAAGTTGACAGGAGCATCATTCTACCAGAGACTTTCATTTTTCACTGGATAGCTGTGATGTATTTACGTAGACTCTTCTGTGTTTATTTTGATTTGTGAAGGTCATCATTCATCTTGGCTTTCTAGTTTTAGATTTAATGAAGCTCCTTGTTTACCGTTTACTGCTCACAATAAGACTTTGGAGCTAATGTGGCCTGATATTTCAGAGAAGTCGCACTGGAGGTAAGATCATGCCATGATATAGGCACAAGGATCATTTTACAAACAAGATGATACTGCTAATGGCCCAGCGGGCAACATTGATCCTTCAAATCCCTCTTTTCATTTAAAGTATATCCCATGAATAATAAACTGAGTGCCCTGCTTAATTATTTATAATGGCACCTTTGTGATTTGTAGGGAGAACAACAGTGGTATAATCTTTAGTTTGAATAACATTTGCGATTAAAGATACATTATATTTCTCTTTATAAACTGTTTCTGAGATGATAAAAAAAATTAATTTGATTGCAATGAACAAGCAGCCTGTGTAAATTTCCAGTTAGCCAAGTGTGTGTGTGTGTGTGGGGGGGGGGGGGGGGGGGGGGGGAGCTAAGCACTGCAAACGAGCTCTCACTTTTTTTGCTGTAAAATTAGGATTGCCACTAATTATGCCTCCCTCATATGTCATGTAGCGCTGCAGTCTCACCAGCTCTCCCACTCTCCCACCCACCTGCCAACTTGCTTAGGTTCATCTGCAGCAAGAAAACGAAAAGGTTACAATTTTTGTTTGCCAGAAGGAAGATGACATGTTTACGCTGTCAGGGGACAGAATGCAGCCTTCCTTGGCACAGTCCTTGGGCTTCACCCACAGTCTCAGAGGACTCTAAACAAAGGTTACCAGTTCCTCTCCTCTGACATATTGTATTTCTGACTGTTCCCAGGGACCATCTTCTCATATATTCATATTAAAAGACTTCTGGAAGAGCTGTCATAGTCAATCATCAGTTTAAATTAGCAGAGCATATTCTGATTGTAACTCTTCCACTTCCTCTGTGTTTCTAGCAAGTTCTTAAAAAAAGTAGTAGGTCGAACATTCTATCTGCCACTTTATTTAAATGGTGACGTAGTTCTTACAGCTTTCCATTATATGAAACTCATTGTGCGTGTATAGGTCTGTCATCTGCCCATGTTCTTCCCTTATTTCAGTATTCTTCAATGCTAGGTTCAGGGGCCTAAGGTGACCCCTGGAGACCTCTAAGATGGCCCTCATCATCATTCTGGCTTGTTTTCTGCCACGCTCTGCCTCTCTACCCAAGCTCACGGCAGAAAAGGAGAAGTGGATGGAGGAAGCGCCACATGCTTGAAGGACAAGGCATTTCTCAATAGACAGTGAATGTACTTGGACATGCCTCCCTCCTTGAGGATACACTCGGTGAAAAGTTTGAGGATAGACTGGTGGGATGGATGTCATTAACACACACTAATCGACTGTGTATCCACTCCTACCCTAGCTGAGATAATATTGAACCATCTCTCTGACCTCATGTGCACCTTTCTTTAAATTAGTCACCTTATTTTCTAACTCCTCTTACTCTCTTACCTATCTATATGTTCCATCTTTGCTTATATCCTACACTGTCAATTAAAATGTTCCATTACGTATTGTGCTGACATTGTAAGTAGTATATTATGCCATACTTGTTAATTGAATATTTTTACTGCTGTAATTGTCAATTGCTCATGTTTGATTTATTCTTGCTGTACACCGCCTTGAGTGAATTCCTTCAAAAAGGCAGTAAATAAATCCTAATAAATAAATAGATAAGTGTTGAGACCTCTCATGGGACGATATTGGGTGGCTTTCCCTCGGCTCATTTGGATCCAAAGTGGTATCCACTTAAAAATTGGGGAAGATCACTGCCTTAACCACTACAGGAGTAAGATCTCTTTCTAGGTGCCTCCCAAACCCCTCCTCCCCCAAACCCTTCACCGAATTTTTGACAGTTGAACACTAGCTATTTCCAGGTAATTAGTCGGGATACAGCCACACATAGAAACTACTACACACACAAATATTGGAACAATCTAATAACGCCTCTACCAATATAGCCAAGGCTAAATACTGGAATAAGACCTTCCACAACATATTTCATTTTTTCTTATGGCATTTCAGCTATATTTTTCTATTGTCTGCAATTACTCAGTATACCCTGGAAGCACTTTCCACATAATCAGAGCTTAACGATGATAAAATTAGAGATGCACAATTACCCTGATGAATGTAATTTAAACTAACCCTGAAAATTAGCTTTGGGATTTCTTATAACTATTTCAGATCTACCTTTACTCAAAGGAATTACTATTTCTCTTTATTCTTCCAGGGTAAAATTTTCACTAAGAAGCACTTTTACTAAGTGGCGGTAAGCACTAACACATGCATACCATGTGCTAAAAGGCAATACCTCGGGATGTGCTCAGGCATCCTGTGGTAGTTCTGGGATCGGCACACACTACAAATTTGTTTTTAGCGCAGGGAGTGTGTTTGGAGACAAAGAGTAGACGTGCCCTGTGCTAATTGGGTAGTGAGGGTAAATCACTGCACACTACCCAATTAGCATGGGGTTAACGCGTGAGCACTTACCACCTAGTACATAGATCGTGGTAAGGGCTCACATGCTAATGGCCACGTGTTAATTGGGAAATTAGCGCAGGGCCATCAATGGCGAAATAGAAATCGTGGCCCCAGCACACGGGAAAGCCCCACACTACTGATAACACATGCCAGTTTTTAGCGCAGCTTAGTAAAAGGGCCCCTAAGGTTGCTAAATGTGAAAGTACACATGGACTTTTGAGCACACACAGTTCCAGAGTTTGCCAATACAAGCTACTGCACACATTCCTCTGGATTCTATAAATGGCGCTCAGAAATGCATACCCAAATTTGTGCTTGTGCCCACGATGTGTGTGTAAATTGAGTAATGAGCCAATGGACATCAATAATTGGGTGCTAACAACCAATTATTGTTGTTAATTGGTGCTCATTAAAATTTATACGCAAATCTGACTGCATTTTATTCTGTAAGGCATGGCACAATTATACTAATGTGTAACTCAAAAGGGGGCATGACCATAGGCGTGTCAGGGGCGTTCCAAAAGGTCTCGCATGGAATTACAGAATATGGCCTCAGAGCACCTAACTTGGGTGCCAGCATTTAGATCAGGTTTCAGCAAGTGGAAATCTGGCACCTAAAGTTAGGCATGGGAATTGGCGATATTATTTCCAGCACCAAATTTTAAATGCCATTTACTGAATCCAATGATTTCAAGATCGACTAGTTATGTATTCATTTTTTACACTTGACTACATTTCCAAGATACTGTGGGGCCCTTTTACTAAGGTGCACCTAAAAGTGGCCTGCGCTGGTGTAGGCCCATGGTTTGGATGCGTGCAGGTCAATTTTTCAGCGTGCCTGGAAAAATGTCTTTATTTTTTTTTTTGTGGCTGAAAATGCAGCAAAATTAAAACCAGTGTATGTCCATTTTCAACCTGAGACCTTACCACCACCCTTTGACTTAGCGGTAAGGTCTCACGCACTACCCAACAAGCGGATAGCATGCATAAACTGCTGATTACCACCAGGTAAGTGCCACGCGGTAGAAAATAGAAAATATTTTCTACCGCATGTTTTGGGCACGCATCAGAAATTGAATCACCATCCAGGGCACACGGTAGCCAGGTGGTAGTTCCAATTTGATGTGCGCTGGACACACGCAGTCACCTACCTGCCTTAGTATAAGGGCCCCTGTATGTGGTAAACAACAAAATTAAAATACAATGAAACAGAAAAACAATCAACCTGCATCTCTTATAAACTTCCCAGCAACAACCCTACATTCAATTCTCATCACCCATGCGCTTTTCTAATCAAATATATCTTCAACCACCATCTGAAAGCTCTCAAGTCCTGTTAAAAATAATTCAAAAGAGAGAAGAACTGGAAAAAGTACAAAGAAGGGTGACCAAAATGATTAAGGGGATGAACAGCTCTCATATGAGGAAAGACTAACAAGGTTAGGGCTCTTCAGCATGGAGAAGGCACAGCTGAGGGGAGATATGATACAGGTCTATAAATCCCTGAATAAAGTGGAATGAATAAACACAAATTGATTGCTTTGCAAAAAGTACAAAGACTATGGGGCACTCCATGAAGTTACGTGGAGGGGCATAACTGAATGAAAACGTCTATCTCCATGGGCCTTTATCTCCGAGAACGGGTCCGTGAAGGGGCGGACCGAACCGTATTTTCGAAAAAAATAGACGTCCATGTTTTATTCGACAATTTGTGAGCTGGGCGTTTTTGTTTTTCAGTGATAATGGAAAATGAAAGCGCCCAGCTCAAAAACGAATAAATCCAAGGCATTTGTTCGTGGGAGGGGCCAGGATTCGTAGTGCACTGGTCCCCCTCACATGCCAGGACACCAACCGGGCACCCTAGGGGGCACTTTTACAAAAACAAAAAAAAAGGTAAAAGAGCTCCCAGGTGCATAGCACCCTTCCCTTGTGTTCAGCCTCCCAAATCCCCCTCAAAACCCACTGCCCACAAGTCTACACCATTACTATAGCCCTAAGGGGTGAAGGGGGGCACCTACATGTGGGTACAGTGGGTTTGGGGGGGGTTGGACGACTAAGCATTAAGCAGCACAATTGTAACAGGTAGGGGGGGATGGGCCTGGGTCCACCTGCCTGAAGTCCACTGCACCCCCTAATAACTGCTCCAGGGACCTGCATACTGCTGCCAGGGAGGTGGGTATGACATTTGAGGGTGAAAATAAAAAGTTGTGAAACATCATGTTTTGTGGTGGGAGGGGGTTAGTGACCACTGGGGGAGTCAGGGGAGGTCATCCCCGATTCCCTCTGGTGGTAATCTGGTCATTTAGGGCACTTTTTGGGGCCTTATTCGTGAAAAAACAGGGTCCAGGAAAAGTGCCCTAAATTCTAGCTACAAACGCATACTTTTTTTCCATTATCGGCAAAAGGCGCCCATCTCTCCTCGGCCGATAACCACGCCCCAGTTCCACCTTCGCCACGCCTCCGACACGCCCCCATCAACTTTGTACGCTTCCGCGATGGAATGCAGTTGAAAACGTCCAAAATCGGCTTTCCATTACACCGATTTATTCGTTTTTGTGAGATAAACGTCTATCTCCCGATTTGGGTCGAAATCTAGGCGTTTTTCTCTTTCAATTATAAGGTGGATAGTGGCACATTTAAAACAGGAGAAAAATTTTTTCATTCAATGTATAGTTAAGCTGTAGAACTCATTGATGGCGCAAGTGACAAATGTAGTTAAAATAACTGGGTTTAAAAAAGTTTGAACAAATTCCTAGAGGAAAAGTCCATAAATTATTATTAAGGTAGACCTGGGGGGAAGTCACTGCTTATCCCTGAGGTTAAGTAGCATAGAACCTTGCTAATTTTTGGGACACTACCAGGTACCTATAACCTTGCCTAGTCACTGGTGGAAACAGGATACTGGGCGAAATGGACCCTTGATCAACCCAGGCAATTCTTATATTCTTATGCTCACATATATAAAGTAAAAAATGGAATAGATAAACCTATCAGTGTATTCCAGAGCAGAAACTTAGACAACAGCTGTAAGCATTTGTATCCAGAACTCTATCAAGCTATAAATGCACCCTGTGCAACTTGCCCACTGCCTCCCCCCAATCACCACTTCACCAGTGCCAATGAGAGGAGATAGTGGACTGGGAGTCATTTCTTTGCCCCTGATACAATGCTGTCTGTACCCTAGTAAGGGTAGAATTGTACTTAGATGGGTCATTTCTTATTTCTTTCATTTGTATCATACCTAATTATAACTACAAATATTTTGACTTTCATTTTTTTTGCCATGAAATCTCATCAAAGATGATGCCATGGCAGCTCTCACCCAGCATTACCCAGGAGGTATCATTTCTGCCCAAGTCTACATCTGGAAAATGTTGCTAATGTCACAGGTTTTCCAACTTTACTCTTGAGTTGCTTAATTTAATATATTTTTTCTTGGCAACGTCTGTTTCTTGTACAGATGAATGCACCAGCAACTAAACCAATTTTAAAGATTCCCTGTTGGTAACAATATGTACATGCCATACGGTTTCAAAAATAGAAGGTAATCCTTTCTTTTTTCTTTTCAGGACTACGAGTTTCTCCTCTTTCTTTTGACTAAATTGAAAACAGTGCTGCGATCCTGGCTCCATAAGCCTTCATTCAAAATTAGGTCCAGGGATTTCCCCCCCCCCCCCCCATCCCCCTTCAATTTTATACCTCTTTCAACTTATTTTAGATCAATCATTGCAAGACCAAAGGCCTGATGCACAGAGGTCGCCATTAAATATGGCAGCCATGGATAAGCTTACTGAGTCACAAACAGAGACCGATACACAAAGAGGATGGCAAGCAAAAGAGATGCATGGAAATTTAATGGCTGATGCACAAAGGCCGCTGGTTAAATTTCCATGCATGCTATCCCTTTTGTGCATCAGTCACTGTTTGCAACTAGTAAGCTGTCAAAGGAACCCCCCCTCTCAAGGCTCCCCCCGTGCAACTCAAAAAAATCCATAGTGGTCCAGTGACCACCTCCTCTCTCCTTCCAGAAAATCCTTGGTGGTCCAGTGGGATCTGCACCTGCAGTTTATGCACGTTCACAAAGGGGGCACGGAAATGGGAGGGTCATGAGTGGAATGGAGGATTTCCTAAAATTAATATGCAGTGTTATAGAATAAGGGGCAAATGCGCCTAATTTAGGTGCGAACGTTTGCACCATGTTTCAGTTAGTGCAAATGGCCATGCCTACAGTTAGGCATGATTCCCAAGTGTAAGCACTATTCTATAAACCGCAACTAACCTTAAGCTTGGTTTATAGAATAGCACTTTTTTCAGTGCCATATATAGAATTCACCCCTAATCGGTTAGTGGATCTATATTATCACACACTAACTGATTAGCACAGCATTAGTACATGAGCCCTTACCGCCTACATAACAGATGTGGGTAAGTGCTCACGTGCTAATATTTTTAATGGCCACATGCCAATGGCAAAATTAGTGCATGGCATTTAATTCAAAAAAATAGGAAAATCGATCAGTTTCCAGCTGTGGTAAAAATGGCCCTGGCTTGCGGGAAAGTCCCATGTAAGGATTCACTGAGGCCACTTTTTATCACAGTTTAGTAAAAAGACCCCTAAGTTTGGTTGAAACTTGTCAATCTTTAGACACAAAAAAACTGAAGTGCGTAACTCAGGCACTGAGCTGTCTTTCAACATCGACCTGCTCAGGTGCAGAAACATTAACCAGTTAAATGCTGACTCTGCTCCAGCAACATCCCTAGACTACCTAGTAGAGAGTTGCACGGGGACAGAAATGGGACCCATCCCCACCCATCCTCGCCAGAATCAAACCCGTCCCCACCTGTTCCCGTGAGTAATCTCCTCCGTCCCCGTGAGTGATCTCCTCCATCCCCACCCATCCCCATAAAAAAAAGGAAGTAAAAAGTATAAAGTACAGAGTAGAGTAATACATTTAAAACGAATCAGAGAAAATATTTCTTCACTCATTAATATACTGAATCTTAGAAAATGGGCAATAAATACATAAAACAAACTGAAGTTTTTTCCACACTAAAATAGAAAGAATTATTGGTCACCCAAATAGCACAATGCCCTCAATAAAAGAAACAAGTGGGTATGCTAATGCTTTAGCTGCAGTAAAACAGCTCACAAACAGCCAGTTACCACCATGAGAGAAATAAACTGCCTATACACATATAAAAAATAAAAGTAGTCAGCTGAGCTCACCTCTGTGCAGTTCTCTTCTATGGATACTGAGGTCTGGCAGTGCCTTGAAGACTCACTACATACAACTTGAGCAAATCTCCTGCACGTGTGGAATTTTAGTTGAGACAGAGAGAGACCCGGGTGAAAACGTGCAAGTGCTTGTCAGGGACGTCCTTTTTTTTTTTTTTTAGATTATGGATGAAGGACGTCTAAGTGTTAGGCGCTCAAGTCCCACCTTCGCTATGCCTCCAACACCTCCTTGAAATTTGGCTGTCCCTGCGATGGAGCAGTTAAGGACGCCCAAAATGGATGTTTCTCCGAGAAGGACATCCATGCCTTTGCTCTGCCCGACAACCCCCTTGAAATTTGGCCGTCCCTGCGATGGAGAAGTTAAGGACGCCCAAAATGGATGTTTCTCCGAGTAGGCCATCCACGCCTCTGCTCTGCCCGACAACCCCTTGGTATTTGGCCGTCCCTGCGACGGGGCATAAGTAATGCCACACTGGGAAAAGACCAATGGTCCATCGAGCCCAGCATCCTGTCCCCGACAGCGGCCAATCCAGGCCAAGGGCACCTGGCAAGCTTCCCAAACGTACAAACATTCTATACATGTTATTCCTGGAATTGTGGATTTTTCCCAAATCCATTTAGTAGTGGTTTAAGGATTTGTCCTTTAGGAAACCGTCTAACCCCTTTTTAAACTCTGCTAAGCTAACCGCCTTCACCACGTTCTCCGGCAACGAATTCTAGAGTTTAATTATGCGTTGGGTGAAGAAAACTTTTCTCCGATTTGTTTTAAATTTACTACACTGTAGTTTCATCGCATGCCCCCTTGTCCTAGTATTTTTGGAAAGCGTGAACAGACGCTTCACATCCACCTGTTCCACTCCACTCATTATTTTATATACCTCTATCATGCCTCTCCTCACCCGTCTCTTCTCCAAGCTGAATAGCCCTAGCCTCCTTAGTCTTTCTTCATAGGGAAGTCGTCCCATCCTCGCTATCATTTTAGTCGCCCTTCGCTGCACCTTTTCCAATTCTACTATATCTTTCTTGAGATGCAGCAGTTGAGGGCGTCCTTCTTTTCGTATTGGAGGAGAGCTTGGTTTCCGCCCACTAAAACAAAGGTATGTGCGTACGTCCTCACGGGAATCCCGCCAGAACATCCTCCATCCCCACGGGAATCCCGCATGTTTATTTCCGTCCCCGCGGCACTCCCGCTGACCCAGGAGGGGATTCCTGCAGACTCCGCGGGATCCCCACAAACCCCGTTCCCATGCAGACCTCTACTACCTAGTGAGTAGCCAGTTTTGGCTTTTGTGGTTAGTGCTGACATTCTGCAGCACTGTCCGGTTAAATGTCCCTAAATATTTATTTATTTTATTTCCTTATTTATTGGGATTTATTAACCGCCTTTATGAAGAGATTCATCCAAGGTGGTGTACAGTTTAACATAAAACTTATCATTTTAACAGCATAACAATAGTAAAATAACCAAGAATAAACAAATACAATAAGGGCCTCTTCTGCAAAACTGCGCTACCGATTCTCGGTGCAGCAAATGAGAAGAAGACCATTCAATTCCAATGGGCTTCCTTTCATTTGCCGCGCGGGAATCGCTAGTGCGGCTTTTTAAAAGAAGCCCTAAATGAGGTAAACTTGAAAACAGTAAACTGAAATCTAATAATAGAACTACCATGAAACTGTATCAAAAATATACACATTTAACAGCACTGGAGTATCAGTGGGTAGCCCCAGCCCCACACAGGTTATTGAACCCACAGAGTTAAATCGCTTTGAATATTGAGCCCTTAGTTTTTGTTTTTTATTTATTGCATTTGTATCCCACAATTTCCCACCTCTTTGCAGGCTCAATGTGGCTTACAATACATCATGAATAGTGAGAATACATTAGAAAGTATACATTTAGTAATAACAGAAGGATTTTGGGTACATGATAATGATAAAACATGATAGTGTTTTAGCAAACAATCATAGTAAGAAATATTTAAGAATTATATTGGAAATGTGCATTTAGTAATAGCGAAAAAAATATGATAGTGGTTTGGCAAGCAAATATTGTAAGGGCAGTTCTGGATATGTGTACAGGAGTTCATATTTGTTGATCTTTGTTGTATGCCTTGTTGAAGAGATGGGTCTTCAGTAGACTTCGAAAGTTGGCTTGTTCATAGGTTGTTTTTAGGTTTCTCGGCAGCACATTCCAGAATTGTGTGCTCAGATAGGAAAAGGTTGCCGCATGCGTTAGTTTGTATTTAAGACCTTTGCAATTTGGGAAGTGAAGATTGAGGAATGTACGGGATGATTTTTTAGCATTCCTGAGTAGTAAGTGTATCAGGTCTGACATGTAGGCTGGTGTGTCTCCGTGAATAATTTTGTGAACTAGGGTGCATATTTTGAACGTGATACGTTCTTTGAGTGGGAGCCAGTGCAGTTTTTCTCGTAGGGGTTTAGTGCTTTCGTATTTCGTTTTACCGAATATGAGTCTAGCTGCAGTATTCTGAGCTGTCTGAAGTTTCTTATTTGCTTTTTGCATCCGGCTTAGAGTACGTTGCAGTAATCTAGATGACTGAGTACCATTCATTGTACCAGGTTGCGGAAGACAGTTCTTGGGAAGAAAGGTCTTATTCTTTTTAATTTCCACATTGAGTGGAACATCTTCTTGGTTGTGTTTTTCGCGTGACTCTCAAGTGTTAGGTGTCGATCAATGGTTACTCCAAGAATTTTTAGGGTGTCTGAAATTGGAAGATTCAGTTTTGGTGTGTCAATGGTGGTGAATTTGTTTGTGTTGTATTGCGAGGTGAGTACTAGGTATTGGGTTTTCTCTGCGTTGAGTTTCAACTTGAATGCGTCCGCCCATGTGTGCATGATGTGTAGGCTTTGGTTAATGTCATTAGAGATTTCCTTTAGATCTTGTTTAAATGGAATATAGATTGTTACATCGTCTGCGTAAATGTATGGGTTAAGGTTTTGATAGTAATAAGGGGTTAAAACCAGATAGGTCAAGAATTAGGGAAAATGTTTATAACCTGGAAATTTTAAAGACTTTATTAAAGAAGGTAGGAAAGGGAAGGTTTTGAATGGTGATTTCATTTGTGAACTTCTTTGATTGGTTTCATTAATATATATGCAAAAACATGTTTAAATAAATAAACCGTAGTCTAAATTTGTAATGTGTTTCACTGGGGAAAAAAGAGAGAGAATCCTAAAGCTGCCTTTAAGTTCAGCCTGTTCTAATTGTGGCATGACAGTGAGCACCAGAACATATAAAGTGAACAAACACTGCATCAGAAACAGTAAATAAGAAAACATAAAAATGAAATGCCAAATAAACTTCGAGCAGAAAACACCAAGGTTCCCTTTCCCTCAGTGAATGGTAGTGTTCTATTTTATTTATTTCTTTAAATATCTCCTAAGAGATTTGTAAATATTGAAAAGCAAACAGAGTGTTTAGGGAGTGTAATCCAAGATTAATTCCACAACAGCTGCTTCTCAACAGTCTAATTTGCTTCGTCCTTAGGAATTATGGTGCATAACAGGCCTGTACACAGCACTGACAAGGAGCAGAAAATACTGTTCAAAGAGATCCATATGCTTGAATGGATAACTTCTAAGCAGGTGCAGATTATACATGCATATAAAATAGCATTTCAAGAGTATACTAGAGATATTCCACTGTATCTCCATAAGATGAACATCTATATCTACATCTCTTTCTCTATATACACTATATACATATAGGTATATGTATATGTATACGTGGAGGGGCATAATCGAACAATAATGGCCATCTCCATGGGCGCCTATCTCCAAGGACGGGTACGCGAAGGGGCGGGACAGACCGTGTTTTCGAAAAAGATGGGTGTCCATCTTTTGTTTCGATAATACGGTTGGTGCCGGGCAAATGCATCGGATTTGTGCGAATTTGAGCTGGGCGGTATCGGTTTTCAGCGATAATGGAAACCGAAGGCTGGAAAAAAAAAGTTTTTAAAATTCTTTTTTTTTTGTGGGAGGGGGTTAGTGACCACTGGGGGAGTCAGGGGAGGTCATCCCCGATTCCCTCCGGTGGTCACCTGGGCAGTTGGGGCACTTTTTGGGGACTTGTTCGTGGAAAAAAAAGGGTCCAGAAAAAGTGATCCAAATTCTCGCTTCTGGCACCCTTCTTTTTTGCATTATTGGCCGAGCGCGCCCATCTCTCCTTGGCTGATAAACACGCCCCAGTCCCGCCTTCACCACGCCTCCGACACGCAGGGCCGTGCCTAGGGTCTCTGGCGCCCCCCTGCAGACTATCAGTTGGCCCCCCCCCCGTGAAAATGATCACGCCCCCCCCCCCCCCGGTGAAAATGATCGCTCACCACTTGCTACACTGACAGGAATTGTCAGCAATATTCTTAGAAACAAATTGCTATACATTGCAAAATAAGATAGCAGATGTAAATTCTCAAAGTGGACATATTCCAAACGCTAAAATGAAAATAAAATGATTTTTTTTCTACCTTTGTTGTCTGGTGACTTTCTTTTTCCGATCATGCTGGCCCAGTATCTGAGTCTGCTTCTATCTGTCTTAACTCCATTTCCAGGGCTTCCTTTCCATTTATTTCTTTACTTTCCTCCTTTCTTCTTCATTTCTTGCTCTATATCCATTTCCAGCAATTTCTTCTCTCTCCCTGGGTCCTGCCCTCCCATCCACGTCCATCCTTGTCCCTCTCTGCCCTTCCCTCCTCCATCCATAGCCAGCAATCCTCCTCTCTCCCCTCCCCTCCATTTCCAGCAAATTGTCCTCTCCCTGGGCCCCCATGTCCATCCTTGTCCCTCTCTGCCCTTCCCTGCTGCATCCATAGCTAGCAATCCTCCTCTCTCCCCTCCCCTTCCAGCAATTTGTCCTCTCCCTGGGCCCTGCTGCTGCCCTCCCATCCATGCCGCTCTGCTCTTTCCTCCGCGCCCTGGGGCCTTTAAATCTTTTACTTCCGGTCACAGCAGCGTCAGTGAAAGCGGAGCGCTGCCGACGTCTCCCTTCCCTTCGCGCTCTTGCTTCCCTCAGTGTCCGCTTTCTTCTGACGTCAGAAGAAGGCGGGACACTGAGGGAACCAATGAGTGCAAGGGAAGGGAGACGTCGGCAGCGCTTTCACTGATGCTGCTGCGACCAGGTAAAAGATTTAAAGGCCTCGGCGGCGCGGGGCGAGGGTAAGCACCGCGGTGGCGCCCTCCAGAGGTGGGCGCCCCCTGCGGCGCTTACCCCGCTTACCGCATCGGCACGGCCCTGCCGACACGTCCCCGTCAACTTTGTTCGTTCCCGCGACAGACTGCAGTTGGAGGCGCCCAAAATCAGCTTTCGATTATATCAATTTGGGCGCCCATGAGAGAAAGGCGCCCATCTCCTGATTTGGGTCGAAATATGGGCGTCTTTCTCTTTCGTAAATAAGCTGGATAACGCACTTAGGGCACGATTCTATTTATGGTGCCTAAAATTAATGAGCGTTAGGCAATTACACCTAAGCGTATTCTAAATACCGCACGTAATACATTTAGGCATAGCTTATCTGACTAAACCTACGCATGCCCGTTTACGCTAACGAAAAGCTGGTGTAAATCCCTGCACATAAATTTACGCGCACTGGCCCATATTTTATAACAACGCATTTAGATTTTGGAATGCCCACGAAATGCCCATTTCTACACCCCCTAACCACACCCCTTTTTGCCTGAGCACATTAGAATTTATGAGCAGTATATTACAGAATACGCTTAGCAGTGTATGCACGTAAATTCTCATTTTTGCCAATTAGTGCTCTGTATTGCTTGTTAAGAGCTGTTAACGCTTTACAGCTTGTTAAAACAATTAATCTATATGTGTAGTTATAGAATATGACTAGATATATGCGCAGAACTCTAGGCGCACTATATCGTATCTGGGGATTAAGGATCCAGAAAAGTAACTCTTTGTCACTGGAATGCAGGGTGTGCATGGGTGCAGTAGCATGCATCCACACCCAAACAGCCATGAACAGACATCTATTAGTTTAGGCCATCTGAGGTCAAAGAGGGCTGCTATGGGAACAGGTGTGATGAAAGAGCTGAGGAAGAGGGACAGGAGCCTGTGTGCCTGGGGAAAGAAAAGAAGGGAGACAGAGAGGAAAACAGTGTGCCTGGAGTGAAAAGGAAGCAAAGAGGGAGAACGGGAGAGTGTGGAGCAGGGGAAGAGACAGAGAATGCTGGGGAGAGGACAGGAGGGGAGCAAGAGTGCTGAGGAAAAGGGAAGGAAAAAGAGAGAGAGCGAGTTGGGGTAAGAAAATGGAAGAAGGGAAGATGGAAAGAAAAGACACAGTACAAGGAGAAGGAGATAGAGAGCTAGAGAGTCACAGAAAGGATGAGACGGGGGGGGGGGGGGGGGGGGGGATAGAGACAGAGGGAGTGCCAGGAGAAGGAAGAGGAAGGAGAGAAACAGACAGAGTCAGAGGAAGGAAAAGGAGAGGGAAGAAAGAGCAGGGGAAGGAGAAAGACAGAGGTAAGAAAGTGGGGAAAAGGGCAGAGAGAATATGGGGAAAAGGAAAAATGAGGGGAGGAGAGAGAGAGAAATTTCTGTAAAGAAAGAGGAAGAGAGAAAAATTGGGGAATTGATAAATGCTGAAGCCACTGCAAATATTTTGCAGCTGTCTACTAGTACTGTATTTAGTTTAGGGGCTCCAAACAGAAGAGATAAAACATGTTCATCTGAAAATATACTACAAAGCTATTTGTCATCCTGTGAAGCTGATATTACTTTTCTCAGCTCTATAACAGCATTTGAGCTTTAAAAAATAACAAAAAGACAGGGTGTCTACACTCAACCCCCCGCGGTGTTACTTGAAACCATCTATCCTTATTTGTGTCGTATCAAAAAAAAAAAAAAAGATATAATTTCCAGGCCTCTGCTTTCAGCTGCACAGCTACAAGTCTATGGAAACAATGAGAGTAAAACCAGTACTGGCTCAGTTTCTTGCAACTGACATGGCAAACCAGCAGGTCCAAACTGAGTTCTATTCATTTCATTTTTCTTTTTTTTTTTAGCAGATATCCAGGCAACATGAGCATATGCATTAAAACTCCCAGTAAAAGATTTTGGTGCCCCAATGTCATGCGCTTAGTGCCAATTCTATAATGGCATCTTGGCAACAAGATTCCATTATCAAATGCTAGCATTACTGTTAGATGCCAACAGTTACACCAAGTCACTTGCAGTTGTAACAGTTGGCACCTAATTGTGCCCTGAAGCACGTGTAATTTATAGCATCACATTTAAACTTTGTGCCCTAGTCCATAAAATCATCCATGGTGACGCCCCAGCATACATGTCAGACCTAATAGAACTACCACCCAGAAACGCAAAAAAACCTTCTCGCACATTCCTTAACCTTCATCCTCCCAAGTGCAAAGGCTTGAAATACAAATCAATGCATGCATCAACCTTTTCGTATACAAGCACACAGCTCTGGAACGCGCTGCCACGCAACCTGAAAACGGTCTATGAATTGACCAACTTCCGCAAACTACTGAAAACTTATCTCTTTGACAAAATATATCATAAAGATCAACACGTATAACTGCACTATCTCTAATATATCCAGAATTTTCTTTAATGTCTTTTGCTTTAAAATCATCATGTATTTCACCACCATGTAACCCAAAACCCTCTGTAAAACCAATTGTATGTTCTCTTCTACCTCCATCATCCATGAAGAATTGTAAGCCACATTGAGCCTGCAAAGAGGTGGGATAATGTGGGATACAAATGCAATAAATAAATAAATAATGGCCATATCTCCAAGACACCCCTTGACCTGCCCATACTCTGTCCATGTTTGCACCCCCTTCAAAGGAGAGTAAATGTCAAGGACAAACAGTTGGTTTGGCTGGTCACTTATCTGGGTCAAACGGAGGAAAATTCCTTTTTTTTTTAAATGTCTTTATTGGTAAATGGAAGAAGCATAACATATATTAAGGGATGGAGCCTATTCTATGAGAAAGTAGGTGCCTACCAGGGGTGGACTGACAGTGGCCTGGGCCCTCAGGCACTAAGGGTCATGGGCCCTTAACCACCTAAATGGAGGCTAGGGGAGAGTGGGCCCCCTACAACTGTAGACCCTCGGGCACTGCCCTATTCTCGCAGTGGTCAGTCTGCCCCTGCTGCCAACTTTTCTTTATAAAATATTAGGATAGCATGGCAAATTTGTGCCTATATTCTAGGTGCCACTACTTATATCAGCCGATGTAAATGCTCATGCCTGGATTGTTAAAACACATGCATAAATTATAGTAGTCTATAATGTAATGGAAGAGAACCGAACAACTTAAATAAATTAAACAAATGAAACTTCAACTATCATGGGAAGCCTACATAGATGGCCATCCACTCTTGGCTATTATCACCGGTTTCAAATGAAACCCGAAAAAAGCAACAACAGAAAAAAAACTGTTGTTACAAAAAAAAACAAAAACGGGTATTCCATCAGATACTGAAAAATCAAAGAAGTCAATTCTCTTCTCTATTAAAGCAAGCAGCAAACAATGTGGAGGAATGTTCCAAAAAACGAACAGAGATCAGAAATCTTCCAAAAGGTTTATTCTCCTCAAAGAGTCACATGGGTCCAGCTGACATATGTGACTCTTTGAGGAGAATAAACCTTTTGGAAGATTGATCTCTGTATGTTTTTTGGAACATTTCTCCACCTTGTTAGCTGCTTGTTTGACTTCTGTGGAAGGACTTTCCTGCCTTTTTGTTTTTCCTTCTCTATTAAAGCCCATCAGTAGCTGAAAAAGCAAAACAACATGATAATATTGTGCACAATAACCAAATCACTTAGGGCCCCTTGTACCAAGCTGCAGCAAAAGGGGGCCTGCACTGGCGTCGGCATGCTTTTCACAAGCGCCAAGGTCCCTTTTTACCGCAGTGGGTAAAAGGAAAGTCTCTCTTTTCTGCAGGAAATGGCCACGCGGCAAGTAAAGTACGTGCCGCGCGGCCATTTCAGTGGGCAGCCCTTATCGCCACCCATTGAGGTGGCGGTAGGGGCTCCCACGCTAACTCAGTGGTAACCAGGCAGCATGTGGCACTGCCCAATTACTGCCAGGTACATTCCGGCGCTACAATAATAAATATAATTTTGTAGTGCCATATATGACGGCGCACTAGGGGTGGGAAGTACTGTCAAGTTGCTCCTGTTTAGTAAGTGGTAAGCCCACGTTGGGCTTACCACCACTTAGTAAAAGGGGCCCTTAGCTGTCAGCAAAACCTTCAGAGAAACTTTGAAACTTGTTCCATCTGTATAAGCCAGTCAAATGTATGTTTCAGGTTCTATATTTATAAGTACATGCTTAGAACTGAGGGTCTCTTTTATTAAGCTGTGTAGGCGCCTACGAATGCCCAACGAAGCCAATTCCGAGTTACTGCATGGCTACCGCATAGCCCATGCGATAATTTCATTTTTTAAGTGTGCCAGAAAATATAAATTAGCACAAAATAATCAATCCTCAACAAGGGTCCTCCTTGTTTCGAACTCTGCTTCAGGAGGAATCCAGCATGTACAGCTTTCAGCTAAATAAGAGTTTGAAACAAAGGGAACCCTTGTGGAGGATTGATTATTTTGTGCTACAACATACATTTGGCTGGTTTATACAGATGGAACAAGTTTCAAAGTTTCTGACAGTTTTGTTGACAGCTAAGTGATTTGGAGGGGCATTTTCGAAAGAAACATCTAAGTTGGAATTTGGACGTTTTACAAAGACATACAAATTCCAAGACGGGGAGAAGGTCATTTTCAAAAAAGATTGACGCCCATCTTTTGTGTTCGAAAATACCATGGAAGTCCTTGGATTTGGACGTTTTGCAACTTGGATGTCTTTGATTTATGGCCATTTTCAAAACAAAGACGTCCAAGTTTAAAACGACCAAAGTCAAGCCATTTGGACGTGGGAGGAGCCAGCATTTTTAGTACACTGGTCCCCCTGACATGCCAGGGCAGCAATTGGGTGCCCTAGGGGGCACTGTAGTGGACTTCATAAAATGCTCCCAGGTATACAGCTCCTTTACCTAGTGTGCTAAGCCCCCCAAAACCCACTACCCCCAACTGTACACTACCATAGCCCTTATGGGTGAAGGGGGCACCTATATGTGGGTCAGTGGGTTTCTGGTGGGTTTTGGATGGCTGACAGTTCCATGCATAAGTGTAACAGGTAGTAGGGGGATGGGCCTGGGTCCACCTGTCTAAAGTGCACTAAAATTCTCCAGGGACCTGCATACTGCTGTCAAGGACCTGAATATGACATCTGAGGCTGGCAAGTAATGTTCTTCAACACACTTTTTGGGGGTGGGAGGGGGTTAGTGACCACTGGGGCAGTAAGGGGAGGTCATCCCTGAGTCCCTTCAGTGGTCATCTGGTCATTTGGGGCACCTTTTTGTGCCTTATTCGTAAGAAAAACAGGTCCAGCTCAAAACGCCCAAGTTTTAGTGCTGGATGTTTTTGCTTTGTTCCATTATGGCTCAAAGACATCCAAGTCTTAGGAACACCCAAGTCCTGCCTTGAACACACCTCCGATACCCCCCCCCCCCTTGAGATTTGGACATCCTTGCGACGGACTTCCGAGAAAGACGGCCAAAATGTGGTTTCAATTATACCGATTTGGACGTTTCTGTGAGATGGATGTCCAAGTGCCGATTTATGTCACTTTTTGGACGTCCATCTCTTTCGAAAATGAGCCTGTTGGTTATTGTGCACAACAGTATCATGTCATTTTGTTTTTTCAGCTATTGATGGCCTTTAATACAGAGGAGAACTGATTTCTTTGATTCTTGTATATCTAATGGAATACCTAGTTTTTTGTAACAACAGTTTTTTCTTCCAGTGGGAGTCGTTTTCTGTTGTTGCTTTTTTCGGGTTCCATTTGAAACTGGTGATAATAGCCAAGATTGGGCGGCCATCTATGTAGGCTTCCCGTGGCAGATGAGGTTTTGTTTAATTTATTTAAGTTGTTCGGTTCTCTTCCATTACTGTCTCGAGCAAAAATGATTCTAGTTATATTTTGGCTTTTTTTCTCTTCAAGCTGTTGATTTTGATTAGTAGTCTATAATTTATATGAACAAATTGAGTGAAACTCTCCACCCACAAACCACTCAAACTTTACTCATGTCTATGCCCACCTTCAAACTATGTATCGTTGCAGTTAGGTGCCGTTTTACAGAATAGCGTGTAGCCAGAATACTGCTATTCACATGTGTATAGGCAGGCATATGTCTTATATGGTGTTGCTGCAGCAATCTCTTGTTTTCAAACATTCGGGGCAGGCATGTCCTCTGGGAGTCTCATAGAACCTGCTCGCCTTGTGCAATTCAAACTGCAAAATTACTACAACACAGCAGACAGTAGGAATGCAGGCAGCAGACTCCCACGCAGCCTAGACAGACAGTTGGAGGTGATAAAATCTGCAAAGCCTCTACCAACACAACCAATACTGTGCATCGCAGAACATTTCTTAGTCTACATAGATTAAATAGATCTCTTTTCCATACTTTTTCAATGCAGCATGCAACAGAAGCAACAGAGCATATCAAAGGCAAATACAATCATATGAAAAGGGTAAAGTGTACAGGATCTTGGATTTGATATACTGCCTTTCTGTGGTACAACCAAAGTAATTTGCACATATTATATGCAAGCACAATCAATAGTCAAACATCAGTATTAAAACCGTTAACATAAATAACAAGCGTCAAACACTAAGGGGTCATTTTAGTGCGTGCCTACCCTGCGACAAAAAGCACTGCTGCGGGACGTGATGAGGCATCCTGTGATAGTGTGCCCATCAGAGCGCGCTAATTCCGTGCTGAAAAATCTTTTACTTTTTTAGCGCGGGAGGCGTGGCTATGGGCAGAGAGTAGGCTTGCCCTTCACTAATCAGGCAGCATGGTCACATTGCTGCATGCTTAACGATTACCGCAGGGTTAGTGCGAGAGCCCTTAGCACCAACATAATAGGTGTCGGTAAAAGCTCCTGCGGTAATGGCCACATGCTAGTTGGGAAATTAGCAAGTGGCCATTAAAGAAATATATTGAAATACGGCCATTTTACCAGCACACCAAAAGCAGCTGCAGCACATGGAATACCCACATGTTGACAACAGCGCCGGGCACTTTTTAGTGAACCTTCCTAAAAGGATCCCTAAGATAGCAGATAGATGTTGCATTAAGGGGCTATTGTTTCCCTGGAAGATCCTATTGGTTGGGGGATGGGGTGGAATTTAAATTACCAGTCCCTTGCCACTGCTTGAAAAGTAAGAACTTTTAAGGAACATTTCCACAGAAATCTCTCCATGTGATACCAGACACAGCCTATTAGAATTCAGAGGCTTTCTTAACGTTTCCCAAGGGCCATCAGCTCCGAGGAGGTGATTTTCATCAAGCGACTGATCATAAAACAGACTGTACTGATGTTCACAGTCATTTCTCCCCAGGCCTCTCAGGCCACATGGGAACAATGTACAGTAATGTTAGTTTTATGGAATTTGGTGCTCAGTGCATCTTGCTACACAACGCTACTTAAACCTCATTCTGATCTGGTACGTAAGGCAGTCACATACCAGACTTGTCCTCGCTCAACAAGCCAACACTCTTATTCAGTATGTAAATAATTTTATTTTTTAGTCAGGATTTGTCTCACAGTGGAGATACCAGTGGCGTTCCTGGCCTGGATGGCACCCGGGACGGAGCGCCGATGCGCCTCCCCGCTAAATGACACCTCCCCCCCCCTGGCGAAATGACACCCCCCCGGGTGCATGCCGCTGGGGGGGGGGGGTGCCGCGGCGCACACCTGCTCCGAGTTCGCTAAACTTCGCTTCAGCTCCCTCTGCCCCGGAACAGGAAGTAACCTATTCCGGGGCAGAGGGAGCTGCAGCAAACGAGTGACGAAGTTTAGCGAACTCGGAGAAGGTGCTTTACGGAGAAAGCCTCATATAGTCACCAGGACCTCTTGCTGTCTTAGCTGTCATGAAAAGCATTCAGTTAGCTTACAGCAAAGACAATGAAATCTGAATGCTGTCTCTTATCTCTTTCCCAATAGTGTATAATGTACATTTTTCACAAATAGTATGCACTCTTCACAAACAGTGTGCACTTTTCATGTATAATGCATATTCTTCACGGCCTGGTGATCTGCACAAGGCATGATTTCACAGGGATTGCCTCCAGAGGTGGAAGGTGTGGTTACCTATGCTTCTCTATCACATGATAATGCACATTTCTGGGCAGACTGGAAGGGTCATGCTAGTCTTTATCTGCTGTCATTTACTGTGTTACTATGATACTGTAAATCATTTAGGTGTCCTATTTCTAAGGTGCACTAAAAAATGGCTTGCGGTAGTGTAGGCGCGGGTTTTGGTCATGCGCACATCCATTTTTCAGTGCGCCTGTAAAAAATGCCTTTTAAAATTTTTTGCCAAAAATGGATGTGCAGCAAAATTAAAATTGGCAAGCATCCATTTTGGGTCTGAGACCTTACCGCCAGCCATTGACTTAGCGGTAAGGTCTCTCGCATTATATATATGGTAAGCGTCTACGCGCGTCAAGTTGGAGTTACTGCCAGATTTCAGCACACGCGCATAAAAAATGAAATTACCACATGGACCACACGGTAGCTGGGCGGTAACTCCAAATTGGCATGCGTTGGGCATAAGTAGGCGCCTACACAGCTTAGTAAAAAAAGACCCTTAGTTCTAAGTATGTGTTTATAAATACAGAACCTGAAATATATATTAGCCCAGAAGAAAAACGTTTTCAGGCATTACATGGAAAAACAATCTTGACAATGTTTAAAAATATAAGCTATAGTTCTGAGCCACATTAATACAGGACTTTCACTGGCAATTTCATTTTGTCCAACTTTCCATGAAGCAAGCTGACCTTTAAAATGTACCTTCACCTTCAATAAATTCTTCGAATCAATACCCTCAGAGTCCAAGATATGATAGACTACCTAGCACACTTTTAAAAAAATGAGAGACTTTGCACTGATCTCATCATGTAGATTGTGTTTTTTCCAGAATTGCTATAAATTCTATAAACTGGTGTCTAAAGATAGGCATCAACCTAAGGATTCTATAAATGACACCCAAGTTTGTGTGCAATCCTGAGATCCGCGCACAAATAAATTAGTTAATGAGTTAACAATCAATAATTGGCTGCTAACAATTATTTATTGATGTTAATTGGCACTAATTTGGATTTGCACCTGGATCTGGCTGCGTGTGATTCTATAATGATCTGCACCCAAATCCTCTCGTGTGCAACCCTAAGAGGGCATGGCAATGGGAGGGACATGGGCAGGCAGGGGCATGCCAAACAATTACACACAGTGTTATAGAATTTGGAGGCTGCATGACCAAGTTTTAGCTGGCGTAGGTCTTTACACCCCAAGCTGGGCATAAGAATCTCTGCTAGGCTCATCCCGGAGCACCCTTTAGAGAATAGTACTGAGCCCTGATTTTTCCCAGCACATATTTTTTGGTGCTATGTACTGAATCCAGCCCAACTGTGTGTGTTAAGATATAGAGTGGCACTTTTACAGAGCAAAGGTGAGCCCAACGCCAGCTTAACGCACCCTCTTCCAGGGTGCATTAAGCCGGCTGCAGTGGTAGTCCCGCCCTGAGCATGCACCATTTTCGGGGGTAAAAGAAAACCCTGGAAATGGCTTGCACGGTAGTGACCCGGCTGTAATCAGGCATCACCACGCACTACATGGTTACCGCCAGGTTAGTGCGGGAGCCCATATTGCCACCTGAATAGGTGGCGGTAAGGGCTCCCTGTCGTATGGCAACACGGCAAAAGTTCTCTTACTGCATGTCATGTGTGTCTGGGGGCTTTTTTTACTCGCTAGCGTAGGGCCCTTTTTCTCGCAGCTTGGTAAAAGGACCCCATAATAAAAGCACTTACATATGAATGGCAACACTAATTGGCAGTTACCTGCATAAGTGCCAGGTGCTATTCTATAACATATTTATTTATTTAGATTTTGCTCACACCTTTTTCAGTAGTAGCTCAAGGTGAGTTACATTTAGACACACTGGATAGTTCTCTGTCCCAGGAGGGCTCACAATCTAAGTTTGTACCTGAGGCAATGGAGGGTTAGGTGACTTGCCCAAGATCTCAAGGAGCAGTGGGATTTGAACTGGCCACCTCTGGATTGCAAGACCAGTGCTCTAAACACTAGGCCACTCCTCTACTTCAACATCATTTATCACATAAGTGCAAGGGGGCTTAAACATGGGTGGAGTATGTGGGGGTCATGGGCTTGTCTGTAGAATATGCTCATAACTTATACAGCACTATCCCCCTAATTCTATAAAAGTTGCAAAAAATTGCACAATTTAATTGACTAACGAGCCAATTAGTGCCAATAATTGGCTTTTTAACAAGCAATTATTGGCGCTAATTGGAATCACATGATGTGTGCCTAAATTCTACATGTGTCCCGAAAAATGGGGAGCATAAATGGGAGGGTCATGGGCAGTTCAGGGCAGATCGTGGGCATGGTTTTGGGTTACATATGCAATTATAGAGTATAGGGGATTCCACGCGTAAACTTAGGTATGAGCATTTGCACCGTGTTTTCAACTGTGGAAATGTAGGCGCCTAAAATTACACACGAACCCCAAGGACTTAAGTGCTATTCTATAAACTGCACTTAACTTTAGGTATAGAATAGCACTTAAGCTGGTTTTTTTGGTGACAATTTTTTAGGCGTGATTTATAGAATTCACCCCTATATGTTACATGCATTTCAGGGCACAATTAGACACCAACTGTAACAAATACCATTGATGGCACAATTGTTGGTGCCTAACTATAGGCTCATTAATACTGAATTCCGATAGTATTCTATAATGGAATCTTGGTGTCAATAAACCATTACAGAATTGGCACTAAGCACATGGCATCAGGGCACCTACATTATGACACCTATTTAGAGAATTGCCACCAAGACTTTCTAATATAGAGAGACATATGAAGGCCATAATGTGACTTTCATACTTCAGTTAAGTTCACTTTTATTGCATATCAGACCTTTATTCTCAGGCTGGCTGCAGGAAAGGGACTAAGGGCCAGATGCACCAAACTTAACGAGCCCTTAACAAGCCATTAACGAGCAAGTAGTAAACCCTGGCATGCACTAAACACTTTTTCCCCGACGACGGTAGCAGCTAATGAAAACGGAATGCAGATGAGCAAATCATGTAGAAACCCTATTGTAATGAGATGCACTAACCTTTTCCGATTGCCTTAACGCTGGAAAACGCTGGAAAAACTAACGAGAGGTCTGTACCTCTCGTTGGGGCTGCGCAGGATTGGAAAAATTATTAAAATGTAAAAAAAAAAAAAAAACGGGGGGGGGGGGGGGGGGGGGGGGTCTAAAACGGTCAAGTGCTTGTCATGGACGGCCATTATGGCCGTTCTACACCCGAAAAACCGCCCAAGTGCTCGTCACTTTATTGATAAATGTTCAATAAAGACTTCATACAACTTAAAAAAGTGGAAAAAAGCTCTTCCTTTTTTTTTTTTACAAAACTATTAGGGGGATTTGAACCCACCACCTCTGGATTACAAGACCACTGCTCTAACCACTCGGCCACAACTGTACTTACTTGGATGTCCCTCCCTTACTTCCAGGTCTCAGAGCTGAGTGAAGCACGGTCAAAAAGGAAATTTTTTATTATTGCGGGGGGGGGGGGGGGGGGGGGGGGGGAAGGCCGCCCAAAATGGATGTTTTTTTTTTTTTTTGAAACGAAGCTTTATTAAAAAAAAAAAAAATCAAACAGGCTCTGATGCTGCAGGCTCTTTTTTGGACATCATTCAACCCCGGAATAATAAAAACGTCCTTTTTGGCCATGCTTCACTCAGCTGAGAGACCTGGAAGTCTCTGAGCCAATCACAGCGTGTTTACTGCTGTCTGGCTCATAAAAAGAAAGAAATACTGTATAGAGCAGACTTTCCCAAACTGTGCGCTGTGGCACCCTGATGCGCCAAAGCAAACTCTTTGGGGTGCCGTGGAAAATCCCGCAGACAGCAGCAGCAGCAACAGCAGCAGCAGAAAAACAAAAAAAAAAAGCATGCACAGGGCTGCAGCATCCTTCAGGCATGTGCTGTCAGTTCTGCCGGTCCTCTGCCCTCGGAACTGGAAGTTGACATCAGCGGGGGCAGAAAACCAGTAGAGTCGACAGCCCATCCCTGAAGCCTGCTGCAGCCCTGCGCTTGCTTTTTGTCTTTTTGTCACGGCCACTGGGGACACGGAGCAGATGGCTTTCAGGACTCACAGAGGTGACTGCCAAGGAGGTTGGATGAAAACAGGAGATGGGATGAAGTTAAAAAGTTGAAACCAATAGGTCAGTCTCTCTTTCCCTTCCCATTCAAAACAAAGCAAGCAAACCTATGAACTGCTGCATCCAAGTTGTCATTCTTTATTGTTGGTATCATTTTTTTATTTAATCTCACTTATATTTTTAAGTATGCTGGCTTGTACAGTATACAGATGTACAAAGAGGAAGTATAATAACGAAGTAACTTTTCATAGGTAGAGTACTAATTTGTTATAAATAGTAAACAGTGTGTCATTTGGAGGGGCTGGTTATAGGGACACCCTAGCATGATTATATTTGTGCAGAGAAAAACGGAGACCTGTGTGGCCGGGGGGGGGGGGGGGGGGGGCGAAGATCAGTGGGGCTGGGGGAGGGGTGCTGCGAAAAATTGCTCGGACACGAAGGGTGCCGTGAACTGAAAAGGTTTGGGAACCACTGGTATAGGACATTATCTTTCATAACAGCTTGGAAAGAATCTGACATCTGAAGACTTGTCTGCCAGAAAAGCATTATCCTACCATGTTAAAATGCATATTTTTGTCTGAATAATTTGCCAATGTATTTTTCATCCTGGAATTATTTTCCATTTCTAGAGAGGATTGGGCTTATTTGAAGGATCCGAGGGCAAGGAAAGGCATATAAATATTGCTTTGCATGTGGAACTAGCAGGCCAGGAGCTCTGCTATACAAACACGTTTACACTTCTAAACCATGAATGTAATTTGATTAGGTATACAACAATGTTTAAGCTCCATAAAGCAGAATGCTGTTTGCTCAACTCTCCCCCCCAAAGAATGGAGCCTCTTTAGTTTTCCTATTATTTCTTGCAGCATGCAAAGCTGTTGGTATTTTCCATTGCACTAATGACCACCTCAAATGTAGATTACCACCTTGTAATGAATTAAACCATGATTAGGCAGGCACTGGACTGATGGATTCTGCTGTTTCAGAGTGGGAGGGAGGGGGGGGACCACCAGACTGTTGGCAGTAAGCAATCTTGAGAGGAGAGATAACACCCGGTAATTCCATCATGATTTTTCTCTACCAACAAAAGGAACTAACTGTGATTCACACTGCGTTGTTATTATGCATTCATTATGTAAACAGTACATCCTGAAAAACTAGCTGAATGTGCCCGGAAGACTAGATTGATAATCGACATACTACAGTGAATTTGCAGTTCAGGTTCACATGATGTATGAAGAGAGTTAATAAAACTGCAGAACAGCACAGTAATGTTGAAAGTACATGCATGAAAAACGTGTACCTACGTTTGTACAATCTCGAGGTAATTCTGTACATTGGCATCCCAAAGCAGAACAGGAAGCGTCAATTCTGTAATGGCATCAGGGCACCCTGATGTCATTATAGAATACTAGCTTTGAGGTGAAAAAATGAAGACATGCCCCTTATGCCAGGTCAATGGCAGGTGTACGTGAGCATGCCTAAATGTGCCAGTCAACACAAACATCTTATAAGATGCGCTTTGTTGATGCTTGATACACCCATGTCCCACTCATACTCCTCCCCTGTGTACCACCCTCTTCCCAACTGCACGCTATGGACTGGGTTCTATATTGCGGCCAATATATGGGGCCCCTTTACAGAGCGGCAGTAAGCACTGAGCCCTGATTTTTTCCAGCACATATTTTTTGGCGCTATGTACTGAATCCATCCCCAACTGTGTGCATAAAGATACATAGGGGCACTTTTTACAGAGCAGTCTTCTGGGATTACCGCCGGCCCAATGCAGCCACCGCAGGTAGTTCCGCTCCGAGCATGCACCATTTCTGGAGGAAAAAGAAAACTCCCAGAAATGGCTTGTGCGGCGATAACCTGGCAGTAATCAGGCATTGCCATGCACTGCCTGGTTACTGCTGGGTTAGCATGGGTACCCTTATTGCCGCCTCAACGGGTGGCGGTAAGGGCTCCCTGCTTTATGGCCATGCGGTAAGAGTTTTCCCTGCTGCATGCCCACTGCGGTAAAAAGGGCCCTGGCATGTGGGAAAAATGGCCCTTGCCGCTAGGACAGGGCCATTTTTCCCGCAGCTTGGTAAAAGGACCCTTATGTGCACTATTCAATTGAGTAACAAGCCAATCAGTGATGATAATTGGCCGATAACAACAAATTATCATCACTAATTGGCAATAATTGGAATTTACGTGCGCTTCTTTTTAGGTGTATTCAAAAAAGGTGTGCATAAAGTCCAACATGCATAGCTGGAAAGGGGGTGTGGTCATGGGAGGAGTGTGGGCGTATCAAGGGTGTTACTCGAATTTACGTGCGTTGTTATAGAATTGGGGGGAACATGCCTACATTTAGCCATGGTTATTTACACCATGGTTTCAGTGGTATAAATGGCCACACCTAAATGTAGGCGCATTCTGCAGTCCAATGCACGATTTTAGACATTGCATCTAACATTAGGCATGCTATATAGAATACTGCTAGGCGCAATAATTGGACGTGTCTAGATTTTAAATGCCATTTACAGAATCTGGCCCTATGCTACTTACATGCAAGCTTACAGAATAGGGCTCAGGGCAAGTGGATACATAAGTGGCACATACTTATCTTGTAAATATCTGCATGACATACACAGCACATATCTGCAAGGGGTTGTACGCAGCAGGGGTGTAGCCAGAACTCAAAGAGTGTGTGTGTGTGTGTGTGTGTGTAGGGGGGGGGGGGGGGTCCAGAACCCAAAGTGAAGGGGCACATTTTGGCCCGCCTCCCTGCTGCATTGCCACATACCTTGGCTGGCAGAGGTCCCTAACCCCCGCCACACTTAGGCACTCTCCCTGGGATTCTATATGGTGCCTTAATTTCCACACGGAAATCGAAGAATATTCTATAACAATGTGCATAACTTAATTGGTTAACTAGTTAATCAGTGCTAACTGGATATTGATAAGCAATTATCAGCACTAATTGCAATTAAGATTTATGCAAACAACTTGCTAAGCGTATTCTGTAACATGGTGCATCTAAATTCTAAATTGCATAGTTGAAAAGGGAGCATAGCTAGGGACAGGGTATGGGTGTTTCTAAAACCTATGCACGTTGTTATAGAATACACCTGTACTCTGATCGTAGACTGGGGCACTACAGCTCCACCGCTGAAGAATGGGTACATCTGGATCTGTTACTGAAAGAAGAGGGTCGGGGGGGGGGGGGTTAGGGTTAGTGGGGTTCTGGGGGGGGATGCTTTGAAGTCTTACTAAGGCGGAGTTAAGTACTCTGAAGGAACCACAGAGTGCTCCGAGTTATGTGCAGCAGGTGGGGGGGGGGGGGGCAGGGTTAGGAAAGGTTTACTGGACTAAGTATATTGGACAATACTAGTATGTTTACCATTTAACTGCTGGAGTATACCTTTTGAAGTTTGTAATGTTTTCTTTTTTATAAACTTTCAATAAAAACTCAATGTTCAAAAAAAAAGAGAATACACCTGCTCTGCGCCTAATTTAGGGAATTTATGCCATGTAAAACATGACGCAAATGGCCACGACTACATTTGGTCACATGAAGAGGCACTTGGCATTATTCTATATACCTATTCTATAAAATATAGGCATGTTTAGGTGCATTCTTTTTCAGGCACCATATATAGAATCTAGCCCTCTATGGCTGGCATAAATGCAAGTACCTAAAAGTTAGGTACATTAATACTCAGTTATGCTAGTATTCTATATAGGAAAGTAGGCACCGACTTCATAGAATAGGCTCCTACTACGTGTTCTCCGGGATCCTAATTGGAGGCGCCCAGTTACAGAATGTACACCTTTACACCAACTTCAATGCAGATGTTAATGTGTGTGTTTGAATTTTTGCGCAGTTGGAGCTGGTTCTGGGAACCTATAAAAACACATAGATATCTATGTTGCCTTTATAAAATATTTTTAATAGACACACACTATCACCAATTTCCTAATGAATTTATATGAGGCAATGGACCATCAGCAGTGAGTTTCCTTTAATGACTTTATATCTTCATCTGCCCATGATTTTTCTACTCCATTTTATAACTTTTTTTCTTATTTAAATCCTTTTTTTCTTGTGTACAAACAGTATTTATAGCATTCTATGAATAAATAAAAGTCACTTATCTTATTTCAACTCGGGGAAACTAGTGATGACACAAATTCATGTTTTGCATTTGGTTGTATTAAGGCTCATTCCCCTTACTCCATTGACTCCAAACTTCTCATTATACTTTGCTCAAAATGGCCACGGCGCATTTTACCACTGCTGATGGTCCATTGCCTCATATAAATTCATTAGGAAGTTGGTGATAGTAGGTGTCTATTGAGAATTGTGTAAGTAAACCCTGATAATGCCAATAAGTGCAGAGTGATGCACTTGGGGTGCAGAAATACAAAAGAGATGTACCAGATAGGACAGAAAAGATTGGTGAGATCGGCTCAGGAGAGAGAACTTGGGGTGTTGGTGTCCGAGCATCTCAAGGTGACAAAACAGTGTGACAAGGTGGTGGCTGCGGCCAGAAGGATGCTAGGCTGCATAGAGGGGGGTATAACCAGCAGAAGAAAGGAGGTATTGATGCCCCTGTACTTGGAGTACTGTGTTCGTTTTGGAGGCCTTATCTTGCTAAGGATATAAAAAGACTTGAAGTGGTTCAAAAAGCAACAAAAATGGTATGGGGTTTACATAGCAAGATGTACATGGAGAGACTTGCTGACCTAAATATGTATACTCTGGAGGAAAGGAGAAATGCTTTTATCGTTCTATTTGTTGGCAGTGATACAAAGAACCGAACTACTCATTCCCGAGGCACTATGGTTTCATGCGACCGCTGACGCAGGTGTTTCACCGAAACATGGCCTGTGTCGGTCCCTTATTAAAGCTTTTGATGCCACATCCCATCTTGGAGGCCCATTGTGCTTTTATTGCTGTGCTTGGTTTTTCATGCTGTGGATTCCCTCTCTCCTGTTTCCTCTTCATCTTCAAAAATACCAGGCTTCTAGAATCAGCAATTCAAGGTAAGCCTGTTCCCCTCTGCTGTTTCAATTCTTATAGTGGACAATGCAAATTTGGTCTGTTGGATTTCTTTATAAATACTGAGAATGAAGAAAAGAGCCGAAGGTCTCTTTTGCCTTTATGTCTGCAGCATGTACAAAGCAGAAGTTCGATACAGACATTATGGTTTTCTATAAGAAAAGAAAAAACAGAGGTAAAGCCCTTGACAATCCCGCCCACCCCTGAGAGATCTATTCTTTCATTATTTTTTCAGAGCTTCTACTATATCTGGGTCCTTGGAAGTTATAAACAAACATTTTTGTAGATAAAAGGAAAACATGGTTGGGAGTTAATTACGACCTCATTCTACTGCTCAAAGTGGTTTCACGAATATGTTAAAGTCAGTTTTTTGCTGACATGCTTACTGTTTTCATTTTACAGTGTGTTGCTATTTTATCCTGCTGCTTGTGGAACTAACACAGAAAGACTTGCTTTATTTACGCATCATTCTCGTATTTATGTGTTGAGATTTGATATTTTGAATTCATTTTTAATGATTTTGTATGTAGTATGAGTTATTGTATCTGTGTATTTTTACTGATTTTAACTGTTGTGTGTTTTTATATGTATAACAGGCATTTGCTGAAACATAGGCCATGTTGAGTCTTTGAATAAAAGTGCCTCCCTATACTTTGACTCTGCCTGATTGTCTCATCTGTGGCCCTTTACACTACTTTTACTTCTTTGGCTTTTTAGCAAGTGTTATTGCAAACTATGCATACAAAATTAATCCCTAAATTTCACCACAGTTGCTTTCAGTTCATTCTGAAATGAAGTAAAACAGCCTGCTTTATTGTTTTTTCCCCCCATTTTGTTTCTAAATGAATGAGCATCCCCCATATCTACAAAATAAAAGAAAGATCTTAGCAAACCAGACCCTCAGTACACACCTCCTAATTCAGTTAAGTAGCTACCCTACTGGAGGCTACTGCTGGCATTCTTAGTGTCCTCTACTGAATGTTTCTGCTAAAAAGCTTTGAGCTGCAAGGAATCTTCTTTCAATATTCCTATTGGGGGGGGGGGGGGTGCATGATATTGCACTCTAAATCCTAAGGGATCTTGTTGCACCTCTCCCCACCGAAAACACAGACAGGGGACTCCCGCACAGCTCAGAGCTGCTTAGCGAAAACATTGTCTCTAATCACTACCTTGAAATCAAAGACATTGTAAGGTTGCCACAGTCTTTGCAGCCAAGGGTAATTGCTTTTCCTTGTTATATATCAAAACACAGGAGTAAACCGCCTTTTATATACACAAAAAACAACTTTATTTCTATTCTATACATAATAGGATGCAAATCTCTTGACAAAAACTAAAGCCCCAATTTCTATAAATGGTGCTTAAAATTATGTGCACAAATTTGAACACACACCCAATTTGCATACACAATTTAATTGCATATCAAGCCAATTAGCGCCAATAATTGGGTGCTAGTAATCAATTATTGGTGCTAACTGGCAACAATTTGAATGTAGGTGCACATCTTGCTAGGCGCTATTCTATAAACAGCACAACTGAAAAGGGGGCATGGCCATAGGAAAAGCATGCGTTGGTCGGGACATTCACTAAAGATGTGTGCAGTATTGAATAATATGGGAGATCCACGCCTAAGTTAGGTACAAGAATTTGCTCCAGGTTTTAGTTGGTGTAAATCCTTGCGCCTAAAATTGGGCATGGATCTCAGCACTAAGGACCAGATTCTATAATATGGTGCCTAAAATTTTAACATCCATTAAGTAATTATGCCTAAGCGTATTCTAAATACCGCGTGTAAATCTATGCGCGGTATTTAGAATACACTTAGGCCTAATTTATGAGACTGAATCTACCTGCGTCCATTTATGCCAACGAAAAGCTGGTGTAAATCCCTGCATGTAAATTTATGCGCAGTGGTCCATATTTTATAACAACGCGTGTATATTTTGGAACGTCCATGAAACGCCCATTTCCATGCCTTTAACCATGACCCTTTTTGCTTGTGTATATTAGAATTTAGGCGCAGTACATTATGGAATACGCTTAGCAATGTACGCACGTAAATTCCAATTTTTGCCTATCGTGCTCATTATTGTTAAGAGCTGATAACACGTAACACCTTGTTAAAACAATTAATCTACATATATAATTATAAAATATACCTGCATTTATGCACGATTCTAGGCACACTATATAGTATCCTTTATTCTGTTCTACAAATGGCGCCTAACTCATTAATAGAATAGTGCTTGGTGCTCATTTTTTGGGTGCCATTTACTACTACTTATCATTTCTAAAGCGCTACTAGACGTATGCAGCGCTGTACACTTGAACATGAAGAGACAGTCCCTGCTCGACTGAGCTTACAATGTAATTTGGACAGACAAACAGGACAAACAAGAGGTAAGGGAATATTAAAGTGAGGATGATAAAATAAAGGTTCTGAACAAGTGAATAAGGGTTAGGAGTTAAAAGCAGCATCAAAAAGGTGGGCTTTTAGCTTAGATTTGAAGACTGCCAGAGATGGAGCTTGACATACCGACTCAGGAAGTCTATTCCAGGCATATGGTGCAGTAACATAAAAGGAACGGAGTCTGGAGTTAGCAGTGGAGGAGAAAGGTGCAGATAAGAGAGATTTACCCAGTGAATGGAGTTCCCTGGGAGGAATGTAGGGAGAGATGAGAATGGAGAGGTACTGAGGAGCTGCAGAGTGAATGCATTTATAGGTCAATAAGAGGAGTCTGAATGTGTTATTCTAGCACTAATCAAATTCTCAGCACTTACCACATTACAAAGGGGCCCTTTTACTAAAGGGTTGTTGCACGGCAACAGTCTTGCCACAAGCCAATCCAGAACTACCGCTGGGCTGATGCAGGAGCCTGGCAGTAGTTCCCATCCTCAGGACATGTCCTTTCTGGTGCTACAAAATATTTTCTATTTTTGTAGCACCGGTGCTTACCCAGTGGTATGGTGCTGCCCAGTTACTACTGGGTTAGCGCAGGAGCCCTTGCCCCCCCCCCCCCCACCCCACCTCAATGTATGGCAGTAAGTGCTCCCCCTCAAATGTCCGAGCGGGAAGTGGTTCACTTACCACACGGCCATTTACTTTTTGAGAAAAAAAGACAGCCTTTTACCCGCTGTGGTAAAAGGGGGGCTCGGCGCACGTCAAAAACACATGCTGATGACAGGCCCCTTTTTACCTCAGCTTAGTAAAAGGACCCCTATGAGAGAGTAGGTTCAGTATGGAAGTTATAGTCTTAGCTACACCGTAGCCTGTTTCCTGACTTGGAGCTGTGGTTTGTAATGATTCTGCATGCACAGATGCTGGTGGGTTAGGAAAGAACAGAAGCTCACAACAGATCTGCAAAGCCAGCTGTAAGCTGGAGCTTTGACTTTAGCAAGTTGAAATAAACTGTGCGTCATAATGAGTTGCTTGTGAGTGCAGGACTGTTTTTATTAATTGCCCACATATAAGGCTCATGCTGCCTTTCTGATTTACATCAAGATAATCTCATAGTAACATAGTAAATGACGGCAGATAAAGACCTGTACGGTCCATCTAGTCTGCCCAACCATTTCCAAGGCTTTGGGCAAAGAAAGGCAACTTTCTCCACCCATGTTAGAATATACAAAGCATGCCACCAGGATCTATAAATGCCTAGTAACACTGTGGCCTAATGGTTAGTGTTGTGGAGACCTGGTGGCAGGCGGGCAGACTAGGGACAGGTGCCACAGGAGAGGAAGGGCTGGAAATTAGGGAACAAGAGGGCCTGGCTGAGCCTATTAACATAAGTCCCTCGCTATTAATTTATCGCTGCATTTAGTATATTGATTTGGAAGTGTTATTAGGATTTTAACTGAATTGAAATTTAGCACTTAAAAATATATTTTGAAAATTGTGGGAGGTTTTTATGACTGATGATTGATTTGATGTTAAGATATACTGCATCTCTGATTTTCCAGTTGATTAGCAGCCACTGAGGTCTTTTCCTCCCAATCTCAATACATTAAACCTTTGGTGTTACTGTTGGTGAAGTCACAGATTTCTCTGAGCTGGACTTCTATAGTTACTAGGATAATAAATCTGTGTGCCATCATATCTGGAATTTTGGTAATTACCATTACAATTTCTTAACATGCGCTAAATAGCTTCACATAAGTAAATTCATAAGCTAATACATGTTAATCCATTTAGAGGGGCATAATTGAACGCGGACGCCCATCTCCATGGGCGACTATCTCCGAGGACGGGTCTGCGAAGGGGTGGGACAGACCGTATTTTCGAAAAAGATGGGCGTCCATCTTTTGTTTCGATAATACGATTGGTGCCAGGCAAATGCATCGGATTTGGGCGGATTTGAGATAGGCAGTATCGGTTTTCAGCGATAATGGAAACCGAAGCCGCCCAACTCAAAAACGAACAACTCCAAGGCATTTGGTCATGGCAGGGGCCAGTATTCGTAGTGCACTGGTCCCCCTCACAAGCCAGGACACCAACCGGGCACCACTAGGGGGCACTTGTAAAAAGTAAAAAAAAAAAAAAAAATTAAAATACCTCCCTTACCTTGGGTGCTGAGCCCCCCAAATCCCCCCCAAAACCCACTCCCCACAACTCTACACCATTACCATAGCACTTATGTGTGAAGGGGGGCACCTAGATGTGGGTACAGTAGGTTTTGGGGGCGGTTTGGAGGGCTCCCATTTACCAGCACAAGTGTAACAGGTAGGGGGGGATGGGCTTGGGTCAACCTGCCTGAAGTCCACTGCACCCACTAACAACTGCTCCAGAGACCTGCATACTGCTGTGATGGAGCTGGGTATGACATCTGAGGCTGGCATACAGGCTGGAAAAAAAAGTTTTTAAAGTTCTTTTTTTTGGGTGGGAGGGGGTTAGTGACCACTGGGGGAGTCAGGGGTTGTCATCCCCGATTCCCTCCGGTGGTCATCTGGGCAGTTGGGGCACTTTTTGGGGACTTGTTTGTGAAAAAAAAGGGTCCAAAAAAAGCGGCCCAAATTCTCGCTATTGCCGCCCTTCTTTTTTCCATTATCAGCCGACGCCACCCATCTCTCCTCGGCCGATAAACACACCCCAGTCCTGCCTTCACCACGCCTCCTACATGCCCCCGTCAACTTTGTTCGTTCCTGCAAAAGACTGCAGTTGGAGGTGCCCAAAATCGGCTTTCGATTATACCGATTTGGGCGCCCATGAAAGAAGGGCGCCCATCTCCCGATTTGGGTCGAAATATGGGCGTCCTTCTCTTTTTCGAAAATAAGCCTGTTAGTGTGCACTATATTTTTTAAGGCACACTAACAAAAGCACATCTCTGGTCTGTGTCATTCTGACTCTGGGCCTGATATTCAGACCATGGAAGGTAGCCGGGCTGTCTCCTGCTGACGGCGCCAAGCCCGGATATTCAATGCCAGGCCATTTCCAGTGACCAGCATTGAATATCCGGATGTATTTTGGCTGGCGATGCACTGAATATCAAGTGATATAAACGGTTATCTGCTAGATGCTATCTGGCAATATTCAGCTGGAGATAGTCAGCTATCTCCTGCTTAATACTGCCAGATAGCCAGCTAAGTGCTGTTTAACTGGCCAGGACCGGTTAAATGATTTTAAATATTGGGCAGTCTTTGTCTAAACCATTCTCTCCTCCAGTTGCTCATGCTCTGCCTGAAGCAGAACTTGGACCATATTTACCTCAGTTTGTTCTGTTCATAACGATAGGTATGGCTAGGAAGTTGCTTCCGGTAACTTCAGAGCCTCTCCTGGAAAGGAGAAAGACTACTCATTTTGTTTGATGTCATTTCCATTTGATTTATTCAAATTTTTTTATATTATTATTTTTTCTTAGTCTTCTTTTTTCACTTTCGGCTGTACTTCTAGGCAAGAGCTGAAAACCATTCAGGAGACCTGCACCTATAACTGACCTTGGAAATGCATTTCAGGATTCAGTAGCTAGAGGCAGATAACTCAGCCCTAGTCTCTCATAAGTTATTACACGGCACCCGGGGCTTCTCATCCTCAGATAACAGTCAAACACAGTGAGGATGACAATGAAAACACAGTCACTTTGGTGCTGATTGAACTTTAATCCAAACAAGACACGACTCGACATGGGTCAGTATTTTGGCCACCTGGCCTGCCTCAGGAGTCCAATCTTGTCATTGTCCGGAGTTTGTAGAGTTCTCACTAGGTGAAGCACAAGGGACCGCTGCACTCTTATTGAAAACTTTTATGTAATACTGCCTTTGGTGTGTAGCGACTTATATATGATATCTTGGACTTCTGAGGCAGGTCAGGAGGCCAAAACACAGGCCCGTGTCGTGTCTTGTTTGGTTAAAGTTCAATCAGCACCAAAGTGACTGTTTGTGTTTTCACTGTCATGTGTAGCAATTTATATATGACTAGTAAAAAGGCCCGTTTCTGAAACACATGAAACAGGCGCTAGCAAGGTAATCCCCCCCTCTCGGCGCATCACCGAAACCCCTCCCCCCGGCGCATCAACCAAGCCCCTACCCCCCCCCCCCCTCGGGCACATAAACCCCCTTGCCACCCGCAGCCGCCAATACTAACGCTGTCCGGCCGCTGCTGCTTCTCCTGTTGAGCAGCAGCGGCCTGGACAAAAAGAAAAAAGCTAAAAAACATTTCAAACCTCAAACAGTGCTCCGCAGACAGCCAGCTGGCATTGGCTGTCGTCTCTGCAGCTGCTCCTGCTCTCCCCTGCACGTCAATGCCCCTGGAGGAAGACCCCGGAGGAGCGCAGTGATGTCACAGGGGAGAAGAGGAGCGGCTGCAGAGACGACAGCCAATGCCAGCTGGCTGTCTGCGGAGCACTGTTTGAGGTTTGAAATGTTTTTTAGCTTTTTTCTTTTTGTCCAGGCCGCTGTTGCTCAACAGGAGAAGCAGCAGCGGCCGGACAGTGTTAGTATTGGTGGCTGCGGGTGGCGAGGGGGTTGGTGTGGCCGAGGGGGGGGGGTATGGGCTTGTGTGATGCGCCGGGGGAGGGGCTTGGGTGATGCGCTGAGGGGGGGTGGGGGCTTCGGTGATGTGTAGGGGCTTGGGTGTTGCACCGAGGGGGGGGGCACTGAGAGCTGTTTCGTAGGCAGGGAGAGGAGTAGGGAAACACCCTGCCTGGCCGGGGTGTTGATGTTCGTCGGGTGGGAGGGTGGTTTGGTGATGTAGCGAGGGGGGGGGTGTCTGTGTTGCCGCGCTCCCTACCACTTGCTCCGAAGTGGCAGGGAGCGGCGCACTGATAGCTGATTCTCAGGCAGGGGGAGGAGTAGTGAAACACGCTCCGCATGTTTCCCTACTCCTCCCCTTCCCTTGGAATCAGCTGTCACTGACGTCACTGATGTCAGTGCGTTCTAGCCTGCCTAGCAGACCACCTCCAAGGGAGCCACGGTCCCAGGCAGGTTAGAACGTTGGAGGTGTGTATTATTATATAGGATATCTTGGACTTCTGAGGCAGGTCAGGAGGCCAAAACACAGGCCCGTGTCGTGTCTTGTTTGGTTAAAGTTCAATCAGCATCAAAGTGACTGTTTGTGTTTTCATTGTCATCTTCGCTGTTTTTGGCTGCTATCTGTGATATCTGCGAGGATTGTTTCTTCTGTACTGTTGCCTGCTTCTCATCTTCAAACATTTAGTTGGAGGAGTAGAAACAAAATCTCACCTTTTGCCTTATGACATGAGGTGTGTTTCTTATTCTGTAGCTGTTCTGCAATAAGAACTATTCAGTGTGGTGGCTTCTTAAGCAAAGAAATCATACCTTCTGCTTGCTACCAAGAAACATCCCCAATGTTTGAATGAATGTTTTCCCCCTCTCTACTTGTTCTCTCCATCTAGCTGATACGACAGTAAAAATATAATCAAACACTTCTCCAAGCACAGTCTGTTACCATGGTGATGCTTCTGAAGTCAGATTTTTTTTTGTATTATGACTTAATTGTAGGATTTGTAAAGAATAAAATCCTGAACTGTGAGGAGGAAAAATATCACACACATTTCTGGTAACTGGCAAAAGCAGTCAGAAATAAGGAATAAATAGGCACATGACTCTTTAATAGTACATTTACATTTTCCCATAATATATTAAATGTCACATTCACAAGAGGCTTCCTTAAAGGGATTTTCTGATGGAGAGTGGAGATCTCAGCACAGGTTGAAGTAACGATGTGCGATCTCTCTCACCACTGTCTAAATATTAGAGTGAAGTTAAGTGCCCTCTGCCAATGATAAAATGAGAATCACATGACAGATGTATCAAACCCAAAGCTAAAACCTAATGATACAACCAGAAAAAGGAAACACTCACCTCAGAGCATGCAGAAGAAATATTAACTTAAGAACAGGTGTTTTTGTAGAGTTAAGGGGGGGAAAGTCCAAAAGGTGCCTCTTTTCTATCCGTGTAACTCCTAATGAGCTTCACTGTAGTTCTCAACCCTAGATATCTGAATTAATCACCTCCCTATGAGACGCTCCCTGTTTGACTGCCCTCATGTATTAATTTCTTTCAAATACTTAACCTAAGGCTTCCCAGTTGCAACTTTAATCCATGAATTCTTGTTATTTTCCTGATCACCCTTCTTACTGTAACTCTCTTTTTCTCTTCATGGTCACATTATCCACTAACTTACTTGTTACTCATCACTGTTCTCTCTAAATCCTTCACTTCTTTGTTGATACAAAACCAAAATGGGACATATGGAGGGTTAATTCGTCCGGGATACATGACAGACTTGATCGACCTACCAACTAGAAACACATCCGAATCAGCACGAAGTACCTAAATCTGCACTACCCAAGCTGCAAAGGACTCAAATACAAATCAACTTACGCATCCAGTTTTTCCTACATAAGCACACAACTGTGGAACACATTATCAAAAGCCTTGAGTAGAGGAGTGTGGTAGCCGTGTTAGTCCACTCTTAAGGTTATCAATAGAAATCAAACAAAATAAAACATGGAAAAGAAAATAAGATGATACCTTTTTTATTGGACATAACTTAATACATTTCTTGATTAGCTTTCGAAGGTTGCCCTTCTTTGTCAGATCGGAAATAAGCAAATGTGCCCCAAAAGTTTGTTCATTTGCTTTTTCATGCGGCTGTATGCGGTATCTTCCATCTTAAGTAGAGGAGTGTGGTAGCCGTGTTAGTCCACTCTTAAGGTTATCAACAGAAATCAAACAAAATAAAACATGAAAAAGAAAATAAGATGATACCTTTTTTATTGGACATAACTTAATACATTTCTTGATTAGCTTTCGAAGGCTGCCCTTCTTCGTCAGATCAGAAATTTGCTTATTTCCGATCTGACGAAGAAGGGCAACCTTCGAAAGCTAATCAAGAAATGTATTAAGTTATGTCCCATAAAAAAGGTATCATCTTATTTTCTTTTCCATGTTTTATTTTGTTTGATTTCTATTGATAACCTCAAAAGCCTTGAAAACTACGAACGACCACCTAAACTTCCGGAAAACACTAAAAACTAACCTGTTTAAAAAGGCATACCCTACCGATCCAACATAAATGCCTGATCTTTGCAACACAACAAAACTAAAAAATGTAATGGACATAACACAACTCTTCCGCTGTACGATTCCTTATTGTGGCTGTGCCACATGAACTTTACCTTACCACAACATCACTTTGTATTTGTTTACACCAGAGTCTGTAACACCTCTCCGGTACTATTTAAGCCACATTGAGCCTGCAAATAGGTGGGAAAATGTGGGATATAAATGTAACAAATATATATATATATATATACACACACACACACGGGCATTTTCAATATGATGTCTAAGTCCGACAACGTCCAAAATCTGAATAAGAAATGAAGTCATTTTCTTTTTTTTTCCAATATTTTATTGGCAATTTAGCAAATTACAATCATAACCAAATAACATCAAATATCAGTAACCAATTTTTGTTCATGGTCCCCCTCCCCCCCTCCCTTTCTCCGTCAGTGGTGTTGCTTCTGATTCTTGAGATTGTTCATATATTGACCAAATGTTCGTGAATACTTTCATAGTGCCTTTCCTCTTAGCAGTCAATTTCGACATCTGATACAGAAAGTCCACTCTGCGAGCTATCAGTTGTAGTGTTGGTGTTTCAGTTTGCTTCCAGGCTCGGGCTAAGGCTATCTTGGCCGCTACAAAGTACTGAGTAGCCAATCTATGTTGTCCACTGGGTATTGAGCTAGGCCGGAAATGGAGGAGGCAATGTTCTGCTTTCTTTGGGTATGGTTGAGGCAATACTGTATTTACCAACTTCACTACTGCCTCCCAAAACAATTCCACCTTCGGACATGTCCACCAAATATGGTAAAACGTGCCCTGAAGGCCACATCCCCGCCAACATTTTCCCGAGGTCCCCGGATATATCTTTTGCAATCTATCTGGGGTATAATACCACCAGTACAATAACTTATGGCCATTTTCATTGATAGATTGTGCTGGGGATGCCTTGAGCAGATATTTGTAATTGCTCATCCAAATTGTTCTAGGGTGTGTACATTGCAAAACGTTTTCCCATTTCTTATGATAAAGAATTTGAGGGTCTGTCCTGCCCAATAGTGCAAGATATATCCGGGAGATACTACCTCTGCCCCCTCCCTTACGCATTGCTAATTCAAGAGTTGTCTCTTCTAGATCTAATTCATCTTGTGCTCGTCTTTTAATAAAATTACGCAGACAACAGTAATAAACAAGGTCTTTTTCCGATAGACCATACTCTTCTTGAAGTTCCTGGAAACTAATCATATTGCCCTCCGCCCATACCTGTCCCAGTGTGTATAAGCCTGCTTTTGCCCAGTTATCAAACACCTTTTCTGATCTCCCAAGTGGGAAACCCTCCGCCCATCGTATTGCTGTTTTTCGGTAATATTTCCTTTCCGGGAACATATGCTTTCTAATTTGTAACCACGTTTGGAGCGGGTGTTTTAGACTCATAGGTAATTCCTGCAATATAGATGTCAGATCTCTCCCTGATATCCACAATATGTCCTCTATCGTGTACCTACCTATCCATGCTCTCTCCCAATGCATCCATTTCTTTATTGCCCCTGGAGCCCAGTCAGCTAGTATTCTTAATTGTGCTGCTTGGTGATATAGATAAAAATTGGGTGTTCCCATACCACCTCGGTCTAGTGTTTGATACATCGTGGCTCTATTAACCCGTGGTGGCCTTTTCCTCCATATATATCGAAACATTTTCTTATTTAATTGCGTGAAGAAGGAGGCAGGTATCGGTATGGGCAGTGCCAGAAATAAGTATAATAATTTGGGGAGCAACATCATCTTGATAGCATGTATACGCCCTTTCCAAGATATATTGAGGCCCTCCCATCTATCTAATTCCTGAAAAAGTTCAGCTATCTTTACTGGAAAATTAGCCTGAAATAGATCTTCTATCTTGGGTGTGATCTGTATTCCTAAGTATTTAATGGATTTTTGCGCCCAGGCAAATGGAAATGCTTCTCGCAGAGCCGGTATCTCTTCATTCGGTACTGTTATGTTTAATAAGGTAGATTTAGTTAAATTGGGTTTAAATCCCGACACTGCTCCATAATATGACACGTGATCTATTGCTTTTTGTACTGATATTGCAGGCTGCGCAAGAGTGAGTAGTATATCATCTGCAAAAAGTAGAAGCTTTTGCTCTTTTCGCCCTCGTACTATGCCCTTTACTTCCTCATCATTTCTCAATATACAAGCGAGCGGCTCTACCGTTAAAGCAAACAGAAGCGGGGAGAGGGCACACCCCTGCCTAGTTCCCCGCCGAAGCGGGAAGGCCGCAGTATATGATCCATTAATTTTTAATATTGCTTTCGGGTCTTTATATAAAAGTTGCAGCCATGTTAGATACCGCCCCTTTAATCCCACCTGTCGAAGCACCGCAAAGAGGTATGCCCAATCAACACGATCGAACGCTTTTTCTGCGTCAATGGATAGTAATACTGCTGGTATTTTTTCATCTTGGGTGTATTGGATAGTATGGATGAGGCTTCGAATGTTGTCAAACGTTTGTCGCCCTATAATAAATCCCGCCTGATCTTCGTGAATCAAGTTTGGGAGCTGTTTCTGTAGCCTATGTGCTAATATTTTCGTAAAGAGTTTATAATCCACGTTGAGCAAGGATATCGGGCGGTAGGAGCTACATTGTTGGGGGTCTTTGCCTGGTTTTAAGAGCAGTGTTATTGCTGCTAGTCTCCATGTTTGTGGTATCTCTTGAACCTCTTCCAGCTCATTAAATACCCTCTCTAATATTGGGATCAGGTGTTTTGCAAATGTTTTATAAAATTTTATAGTATACCCATCTGGGCCTGGTGCTTTCCCATGTGCACTATCTTTAATTGCCCATTTAATTTCCTCCGATGTTATGGGGGCCGATAGTGTTTCGCTCTCCACTCCCTGTAATTGGGGAATACCACTCTCTTTCAAGTATCGTTCCACGATTGCTGGCTCCAATGTGGACTCTTTCTCATATAGTGAGGTATAGTATTCTAGAAAGGTTCTCTGTATTTGATCTAATTGTGTGATGTGTTCCCCGTTCGTATCTCGTATCCCCCCTATATGATTCCGCTGAACTTGTTTTTTAAGCTTATTGGCCAAAAGCCTACCCGCTTTCTCCCCAAACTCAAAATGTTCTTGCTGGGTCTGTTGTAGTTGCGCCGCTAGGCTTTCCATTTGGAGTTCGTTAAGTGCTAATCTCAACTGGTGTAACTTTTCTGCCTCATTAGTATCGTCTGGTTGTGCTTTGTGTTTCTGTTCTGCTTGCCTGAGTTCGTTCCTAACATTGTTTTCCTGGTCCATGCGAGTTTTCGATATATGGGCTCGTAGTGCTATTAGACGCCCTCTGATCACTGCCTTGAGACCTTCCCACAAGGTACTCACTCTGACCTCGCCTGTATCATTAAATTTAAGATATTCCATAATATATTGTTCTATCTCTAGTATATTTCTCTCATCATATAGTAAGGTATCGTCTAGTCGCCAATATCGTATGCCTACAAGGTGAGTTCCTAGGATAAGTGTCAGTATTACCGGGGCATGATCAGACCATGTGCGAGGTTCTATGCTAGCATCTTGTGTCTTTCTTGCTATATTTACATCTCCCAGCCAACCATCTATTCTAGAATATGTTTTATAGTTGGGGGAGTAATATGTGTAGTCCCTCTCATTACCATTTTTCTCTCGCCAAATGTCTATCAGTCCCCACCGGGCCATTAACTGTTTCAATAATTTCCTATCTGTTTTGGCATACACTGCAGACCCTGTAGAGTTATCTATATGGGGGTGCATGGTGACATTAAAGTCTCCACCCACTAATAAGTGGCCCTGCTGGTGTTGCTTCAGAACCCCTTCTATCTGCTCCCAGAAAGGGCCCTGCCCCTGATTAGGGGCGTACACATTAAGTATAGTATACGTGGTATTATATACAGAAACCACCATCAATAGATATCTCCCTTCTTTATCACTTACAGTTTTCAAAATCTGCCATGGACGAGACGTTGCCAGCGCTATCAGAACCCCTCGCTTTTTAGGCATAGCAGCACAAGAGGAGAACTTAATAACAGAGTATCGTCCATGTTTCACCAGTTTCTCATGCACTTTTTTCAAGTGAGTTTCTTGCAAAAGGACTATATCAGCCAGCAAGCGTACCATATCTTTAAACATTAACTTTCGCTTTATAGGTGAATTAAGCCCTCTTACATTTAAAGTAACAATTTTCAGTTCTTTATCAACCATACATATAACAACTTTTAGTTATAAAATTACCACTGACTTCCCTTTCCCAATCCCCTACCTGCCTCCCCCCTCCCCTCCTCCCCAAATCCCATGTATGACATATCCTTCCCCTTGGGTATGACATGCCTAGGAGGTAAGTGAGTTCGATCCCAAAACATTACCAGCCTGGTATTGCTGTGCATTGTTCAATCACACGCCATTATAGCCCTCTTCATTGATGTCTATTTTGACTCATTGTTAATTCCTCTATTTGTAATCCATCAGCGTTGGTTGGGCCCTGTTTGACCTGATTGCTGCCTTCTCAGCCTTCCTCGTCCTTGCGAGACACGCTGCCATCGCGCTTTAGCGCTATTCTGTGGGATAGCCTTTGGGCAGTTTGAGTGCGTAGGTTCCGCCATTGCTCCTTGGCCCAGATGTTCTTGGGCTTCCTCCAGCGATGTTATTCTGCACTGTTTACCCGCTTTATAAAATAGCAGGGCAAATGGATGTTGCCATTTATATTTTATCCCTTCTGTTCGCAGTTGCGCTGTAAGTGGCTGTAGTTCTCGTCTGCGCTTGAGTGTAGTTGCCGAAATGTCTTGAAATATTTCCAGCGGATAGGTATTCCATGTGATCGGGCTATTTGCCCGTGCTTTATGCATAAGTTGATCTTTAACTTTATATTCAGCGAAGCAGGCAACTATGTCTTTAGGTACATTAGCCCGTTGTGGGCCTAGCGCCCGATGCGCCCTTTCAATTTTTATTTCCTCAGCGGTGACCACATGCTCCGATGTAGACAGGAGTTGGGCTGCTATGTCCTTTACAACTTGTTCGCAATCATTATGCTCTGGTAGTTCAGGGAGCCCTCGTATCCTAATATTGGACCTTCGGCTCCGATTTTCTAAATCTTCCACTTTATCTGTTAAAAAGCGTAAGTTCGTGCGCTGTTCCTGCACAGTGGTCTCGATGGTATTTAGGGAGTCTGCATGCTCTTCCAGGCCAATTTCTACTTCATTAACTCTGTTCCCTAATTCCGTAATTTCTCCTCGGAGTTCTGCTCCAAGCTGGGCAAAATCCTTGCGTATCTCTTTCATTTCCGTTTTAATATCTTGGAACCAGGTTTTAAGCTGCTCCCATTTATCGGGCAGCAATTCATTATCTCCATCGTCCCCGCTTTCTTGCTGAGGCGATGATGCTCGAGACCGCATGGCGCTTTCGTTAGCGTTTATGCTCGCGGCCTGTGCTGTTTCTTTGGCCTCCCGCTGATGGTAAGCAAAAGCGGCTAAATCAGCTGGTTTAGTTTTAGTGTTCGACATCTTTGGTATCACTCGCCTTTCGCCGCTCTAATCCGCCTCCAGGGCTATTTCAAAATCGCTAAATATAGCTAAAAGCTTCGTTTTTCCAGGCTGGGTGTCGGGAGCTCCGCTATTAGACCTCCATAACGGAGCGTGACGTCACTTCCTCCAGAAATGAAGTCATTTTCAAAAAAAAGAAAAATGTCTTTTTTTTTTTTTCTTTTTTTTAGAAAATACTGTTTCAAACAAGGTTTTGTGCTTTGGCCATTTTGGGTTTTGGTCCAGGTTCGAAAAAAAAAAAAAAAAAAAAAACCCAAAAAAAACAAATAAGTGCAAAATGTAGAGATTCATGCCATTAGGATGTAGGAGGAGCCAGTATTTTTCATAGACTGGTCCCCCAGACATCCCAGGAGAGCAATGGGGCACCCTAGAGGGAACTTCTGTGCACTTCATGAAAATGCTCCCAAGTGCATATCTCACCTTTGCTCCACTGAGCCCTCCAAAACCCACCCATAACACAATATTCCCTCACTGTACACCACTATAATAGCCCTTTTGAGTGAAGGGAGCATCTAAGTGTGGGTACAGTGGAGTTTTGGTGACTTTGGGAGGGGGGGGGGGTCACAGTTTCCACCACAAGTGTGACAGGTAGACAGAAATAGGGATCTGGGTCCCCCACTGTGTACTGCACCGACCACTACACTACTCCAGGAACCTGCATGCTGCTCTAATAGACCTGACTTTTTAACATCTTAGGATGTCATAGAGGCTGGTACGTCATATTTTTATTCACATTTTTGGGGGGTGGGATGGGGTCAATGACCACTGGGGGTGTATTGGGGGTGTCATCCCTGATTCTCTCCAGTAGTCATCTGGCCATTTAGGGCATCTTTTTGTGCCTTATTCATTTTGAAAACAGGTCTAGATCAAAATGTCTTAGTTTTAGTCCTGGATGTGTTTGTTTTGTTCCATTATGGCTGTAAAAAGTCCTAATCCCGCCTTTGAAATGCCCACAACAGGGTACCGATTTGGATGTTTTGAGAAGACAAACATCCAAATGGTGCTTTATGACACTTTTTGGTGGACGTTTTTCTCTTTCGAAAATGAGCCCCATGGAGAGACATAATCGAACGGGATGCCCAAGTGTTCCCGAGGACGTCCTCGCAGGAAGTCACCACGAAGGGGCGTGGAAACCAGTATTATCAAAACAAGACGGACGTCCATCTTTCGTTTCGATAATATGGTTGGGGACACCGAAATCTTAACATTTAGGTCGACTTTAGAGATGGTCGTCCTTAGAGATGGTTGTCCCCGATTTTCCGCGATAATGGAAACCGAGGACGACCATCTCATAAACGACCAAATCCAAGCCATTTGGTCGTGGGAGGAGCCAGCATCCATAGTGCACTGGTCCCCCTCACATGCCAGGACACCAACCGGGCACCCTAGGGGGTACTGCAGTGGACTTCAAAAAAAGCTCCCAGGTGCATAGCTCCCTTACCTTGTGTGCTGAGCCCCCCAACCCCCCCCGAAAACCCACTCCCCACAACTGTACACCACTACCATAGCCCTTAGGGATGAAGGGGGCACCTAGATGTGGGTACAGTGGGTTTGTAGTGGGTTTTGGAGGGCTCACATTTACCACCACAAGTGTAACAGGTAGGGGGGGGGGGGGTGAGCCTGGGTCCGCCTGCCTCAAGTGCACTGCAGTACCCACTAAAACTGCTCCAGGGACCTGCATACTGCTGTCAAGGAGCTGGATATGATATTTCAGGCTAGAAAAAATATTTAAAATTTTTTTTTAGGGTGGGAGGGGGTTAGTGACCATTGGGGGAGTAAGGGGAGGTCATCACCAATTCCCTCCGGTGGTCATCTGGTCATTTAGGGCACAATTTTGTGGCTTGGTCATAAAAAAAAAGGACCAAGTAAAGTCGTCCAAGTGTTCGTCAGGTACGCCCTTCTTTTTTCCATTATCGGTCGACAACGCCCATGTGTTAAGCACGCCCCAGTCCCGCCTTCGCTACGCCTCTGACACGCCCCGGGAACTTTGGTCGTCCCCGCGACGGAAAGCAGTTGAGGACGCCCAAAATCGGCTTTCAATTATGCCGATTTGGGCGACCCTGTGAGGACACCCATCTTCCGATTTGTGTCGAAAGATGTGCGCCCTTCTCTTTCAAAAATAAGCCTGATAGTCACCCAGAGCGCATCTGATGAAGCCTATTCTGTAAAAGGAATGTAGGCACCTCTTTCCCATAGTGTCTGGAAAAAAATGGGACGCCTTACATAGTTTCAAAATACTTTGCAATTGTTTAAACATGTAGTATAACCTTTGAAAATGGGGGTTTTCTTAGTTAATTCATAATTTCTGTTCAAAGTGTTCTCCTTCAACCTTGACACAGTCACAAAGTCTTCGATGAAACTGAACTGTTGGCTCAATGAATTCTGGGGTTTCATTAATTAAAAGCTCAACAGGTTTGTGAGTTTGATGCACTGGAGCTCCTCCCTGCTCCCTCCCCCCCCCCCCCCCCCCCCCTCAGCGGTCCTGCTACTGCCACTCCAGGACCTTGATTCTGGAGATTATTCAGTGATACCTTTGTTTAAAAGCCAAATATTTGCAATAAGGCTTCTGATCTGATAAATCTGTTCTCTAGTCTTCGAATGAAAGATCCACTGCTATTTTCACACTTTGCTAATTTCAAATGTTTGCTTAAATATGGGAAGCCTTCATAAAGAGATTAATGGAGGTTTTGTGCAGCCTAATTATGGACTTGAAGAACTGCACGAAGGTTTTGCAAGACATAGTTAATTGACATAGCCCAAGGTGCATGAAATGAAATAGTTTATGTTCCTTGGGAAAGATGAGAGTAGCTGGATATATGGTTTAACGGCATTCATTACCAAAGTCATCTAATGACTTCAGAACTTCAGCAACGGCACATCTTCAGTAATTAACGAAGCTACTGCCAGCAAGTTATGTAAGTTACAGAGTGGAAATGTAACAATTTTACTGCATGCAGAAGACATGAACATTAAGTACTTCCTGCCTTGGGCGCAGAAAAAAGTATAGTGAAAATAAGATCAGTTCTCATATCTAACATTTCACCACCTTCAAGCAAGAGGTTTTATGAGTCCTACTCTGTGCAAGATATGTGTACTCTAGAGTCTGATATTTAACTTCACTTCAAGAAATTGTCACACCCTGGGCCTTGAGCCTCGCCCCCCCCCCCCCCCCCCCCAGCAGGGTGTGTGCCTCCTCTGTCCACTGAATTAGACCAGTGTACTTAGCTTTTAAAGCCTGTGTTCTCTGCACCTGAGTCTGGAGATGCCAAGTTTCACTCATTAGCAGGGCATCACACTCATTTCAAGGCTCTCTCATGCTCACACTCTGAGCCTGTTGTTTCACTCATTAGAACTTTGGTGCCAGTGTGCTGATCCTGACCATTTTATTTTAGGATTTATTTATCGCCTTATTGAAGGAATTCACTCAAGGCGATGTACAGTAAGAGTAAATCAAACATGAGAAGTAAAAATATTCAAATAACAATACAAAGTATTGCATAGTATACTACTTACAATGTCAAAACAATACGTAATAGAACATTTTAATTGACAGTGCAGGGTATTATTTATTTATTTGTTACATTTGTATCCCACATTTTCCCATCTATTTGCAGGCTCAATGTGCCTTACATAGTACCGTATCGGCATTCTCCAATTCTAGTATGAACAAATACAAGGTGATATTGCGGAAGAATAAGGTTCATGTGTGACAGACTCGTTGGGGGATCTTAGGGAGGAAGAGTTATGTCCATTCCGAGCTTTGGTTTCATTGTGTTGCAGGTATTCAGGCTTTTATGTTGGGTTGATGGGGTATGCCCTTTTGAATAGGTTTGCTTTTAGTGATTTCTGGAAATTTAGGTGGTCATATGTTGTTTTTATGACTTTTGGCAGTGTGTTCCATAGTTGTGCGCTTAAATAGAAGCTGGATGCTTAAGTTGATTTGTATTTGAGTCCTTTGCAAGTTGGGTAGTGGAGATTTAGGTATGTTCGTGCTGATCTTGTTGTGTTTCTGGTTGGCAGATCTATGAGGTCTGTCATGTATCCCGGGGCTTCGCCGTAAATAATTTTGTGAACCAGGGTGCAGATTTTGAAAGCAATACATTCTTTGACTGGGAGCCAGTGTAGTTTTTCTCGGAGGGGTTTGGTGCTTTCAAACCGTGTTTTACCAAATATAAGCCTGGCTGCTGTGTTTTGAGTGGTCTTAAGTTTCATTATGATTTGTTCTTTGCAACCCGCATAGATTCCATTGCAGTAGTCTGCATGGCTTAGTACCATTGATTCTATCAAGTTGCGAAATATTTCCCTCGGGAAGAATGGTTTCACGCATTTGAGCAAAGATGGAACATATAGATAGGTAAGAGAGTAAGAGGAGTTAGAAAATAAGCTGACTAATTTAAAGAAAGTTGCACATGAGGTTAGAGAGACAGTTAACATATAGATAGGTAAGAAAGAGAGAAAGGAGTTAGAAAGTAAGGTGACTAATTTAAAGGAAGGTGCCTATGAGGTCAGAGATATGGTTAAATATTATCTCAGCTAAGGTAGGAGTGGATAAACATGTCCTCCTACTACTACTACTACTATTTAACATTTCTAAAGCGCTACCAGGGTTGCGCAGCGCTGTACAATTAACAAAGGACAGTCCCTGCTCAAAGGAGCTTACAATCTAAAGGACAAAAAGTGCAGACTCCTTGTGTGTGTGTGTGTGTGTGTGTGTGTGTGTGTGTCTGTGTGTGTGTGTGTCTGTGTGTGTGTGTGTGTGTGTGTGTGTGAGACTAACAAGTTAGTTACTTTTTCTATTAAAGGCCTGGTTGAAGAGCCAAGCTTTAACCTGCTTCCTGAAGTCTTGTTGTTAAGCAGAGCCTTTCAGGGAGTGCATTCCAGAGTGTGGGGGCTACTCCGAAGAAGGCTCGCTTGCGGGTATGACGTGTAATGTCTTTTAGAGAGGGTGTGGTTAGTGATAGTCCTTGAGAGGACTTTAGTGTCCTTGGAGGTATGTAGAGGATCATCCTATTCTTCAGGTACTCAGGGCCATTTCCTTTAAGGGCCTTGAAGATCAGACAGAGAGTTTTAAATTTAGCCCTGTATTGTACTGGTAGCCAGTGAAGGTTTTGCAAAAATGGTGTGATGTGGTCACGTCGCTTGCAACTTTCTATGAGTCTTGCTGCAGCATTCTGAATCAGTTGGAGCTGGTGCAGGCCCTTTGTAGTCAGATCATTGTACAGTGCATTACAGTAATCCCAGGACTTTTTTTGAGGGGGTACTTGGCAGTACTGAGTACTGCCAAGCAGACCTTTTCCATTGTCTGCTAAAATTGACCCATGGACCCCAAGTTTTAATGAAAGAGCTAAGGCTCTACACACCAATTCAGACTTCTCATAGATTCTGTGACTGGTTGCAGGGGGCCTGGCTATTGTAGGATGAGTCCTTCAGTGATCACCCTGAAGGGTGGCCTAGCATTTGAGTACCAGCACCTTTTTTGCTAGAAAAGACCCACTGAGTAATCCAGTCTTGATGTTATCTTGGCATGCACAACTGGGATAAGATTTATCTTCTCGATGTAAGGAGAGAGGCAGCCTATCTGTTGCAAATAGTAGAAGGAGCTCTGATGGCTTGGATTTGGGGAATCAGAGTAAGTGTTGAATCTAACTATATTCCAAGGTTTCTGACTTGTGATTTCAGGGGGAGTTCATACTTCCCAAAAGAAATTTTAATCGCTAAGAGGAGAAAAGCCAAGTGGTCCAGCAAATAGGAAAACAAAATCTACGCCTACCTTCCAATGCTATTTTACTCCCCCCGCCCAAACCCCCACCCATCCTGTGTCCAGGCCTGTACCTATAAGTACCCCATGCTGTGAAATCACTGGGCAAATTCCTTTGAAAACTGTCCTCATACAGCCTCTGCTCTGTGTATATGCTTTTCAAGACACCAAAGAAAGGCAAATATATTACACTGTGTTTTTCATTTGCAAAGCAATGCTACACTTAAATCTTTGTAGATTTATACTTGAGATGCACCATCTGAAAAAATCTCACTCTTTGGCCTTCAGTCTTACTTTAGGGACAGCAAATCTCTCTCTTTGGAATGGTGAGAACCACACCCTGTGGCTCTGCTACCTAAACTCACTGCAGCAGGGATCCGCAGTCATTTGCAACGACATGAGAAATGTCAACGATATATCCCATGTTGTGTTATCAATAAAACATAAAAACAAGCAGAAAAAATCTTGAAATTTTGTGTTTGTTTCCTGATAATAGTACGCACTCTTTTCCCAACAGCAACCCATTGTGCATGTGTGAACCATTGTGAATGGACAAACACTATGCATGTGCATGCTATCAGGAAAAAAGTGTGCACAGTTTCCAAGTCCTGCTCTCTGTTTCAAAAGAGTGCACACTCAATGACTTTGCTCCTGAGATGGAACAATTGGCCAATAAAACTATCAAAATAAATATTCACAGAAAAGAAATGGGAAACTCAAAACAAATATTTTCTAGCTACTAATCCCTACTGCAGAGTACTACCATATTCAGGGGGTCTTTATAAAGGGGTGGTAAACCCAACGCAGGCTTATTGCATGTTAAAACGGAACTACTGCCAGCCCAACGTGGCCACTGGTGGTATCTGCGGCTGGCGTGCACTCCATTTTCGGTGCTCTGTGAAAATTGTTTCCCTAGTGCAGGCACTAACCCAGTGGTAATCGGGCATCACCGTGCACTGCTGGATTAACGCGGGAGCCCTTACCGCCACCTCAATGGGTGGCGGTAAGTGCTCCCCAGTGCATGGCTATGTGGTAAGTGTTATCTTACCGCATGGCCATTTTTTTTGGGGGGGGGGGGGGCATTTACCAGCTGCAGTATAAAGGGCTCTGACACACAAGAAAAATTGTCCCCACCGCTACTGCAGGTCCCTTTTTCCCGCAGCTTAGTAAAAGGAGCCCCTAGTCTTGGAATTAAGCTCCAAGTCAGGATCTCTGCTAGGTTTTCCCTATACTTGTTTACTGCTGCCAGGGTGCACCTTGGACTTCAGCCTGCTTCGACCTGGTGCCCTGGACCTGTGGCTTGGTTTGTGGTCTTGCTTCTCCATATGCTACCTAACCGCTGGATTCTCCTGCACTAGGACCCTCTTTCTGCTCACTGCCCTGGTGTATGCAACCCAGCCCTGACAGCTAGGGTGTGCAGGCCAAAAATATTCTTATTTATTTATTAATTACCTTTATGAAGGGCTCGATATTCAGAAAGTACTGAACTCCTCTATTTATGCAACTAATTTAGGGACCCTTTTGCAAAGCGGCAGTAGGGCTACCGCACATGTAGTGCAAGCCAAATCAACACTACCACCCGGTTAGTGCTTCCACTCAGCGGTAATGTTAAAATTGGTGTGCGCTGTTTCCCATAGTAGAAAATATTTTTCTATTTTCTACCATGGGGGGGGGGGGAGGTTGTTCCCGGCAGCGCTGCCACATTGGCATGCGCTGCATGAGAACCACGTGTGTAGCACGTGAGCCCTTACCACTAGGTCAATGGGTAGCGGTAAGGGCTCAGGCAAGAAATAGCCGCATGCTATCTTTAATTCTAGTACACAGCCATTTACTGCCACCATTGAAAAAAATACTTTTTTCCCAGCTGCGGTAAAAAATAGCCCAGCATGTACCAAAAACACACATCCACCCTACCTCAGAGCACTTTTTACCGTAGCTTAGTAAAAGGACCCCTTCACATCCTAAATGTGTGCCTTATTTTCAGCCAAATTTAGAAGCATAACTTTTCAGCTGAAAATTCATCTTAATTTACGGGCTTTAAAATTATGCTCATAAATTCAGACCTGCCATTCATTTGCCTAAATTTATGAGCCTAATTTATTAGCCTAGTGCTGAAAATCAGTGCTAAGCTCCTAATTCTTTTCCCCATTCTAAGTCCACTCCTGTTGCCACCCACTATTTATGCTCCTAAATTTAAGAGTTCCATGAAATTTCGAGTATAAATTTATGCACTCAGCACCAGTAAATTTTCAAAGTGGCCAATTTACGAACATACCCCCAGATTCTATATATGGTGCCTTAATTTCTGCATGGAAATCAAACTGTATTCTATAACAATACGTGTAACTTAATTGTTTAACTAGCTAATTAGAGCTGTTAAGTGGATGTCAACAATTATCAGCACTAATTGGCATTAAGATTTACATGCACAACTCGCTAAGTGTATTCTTTAACATGGTGCATGTAAACTCTAAGTCGCATAGTTGAAAAGTGGGCGTGGTTATGGGAGTAGAATGGGCGGGTCATGGTGTTTCTAAAATCTATGTGCATTGTTATAGAATACACCCGCTCCATGCCTAATTTATGTGTCGGGATTTACACCAGGTTTCACTTGGTGTAATTGACCACAAATATATTTAGTCACACGGAGCAGCATCAGCGTATTCTATAATGCAAATTACTACTACTACTACTACTACTATTTAGCATTTCTATAGCGCTACAAGGCATACGCAGCGCTGTACAAACATAGAAGAAAGACAGTCCCTGCTCAAAGAGCTTACAATCTAATAGACAAAAAATAAATAAAGTAAGCAAATCAAATCAATTAATGTGAACGGGAAGGAAGAGAGGAGGGTAGGTGGAGGCGAGTGGTTACAAGTGGTTACGAGTCAAAAGCAATGTTAAAGAGGTGGGTTTTCAGTCTAGATTTAAAGGTGGCCAAGGATGGGGCAAGACGTAGGGACTCAGGAAGTTTATTCCAGGCGTAGGGTGCAGCGAGACAGAAGGCGCGAAGTCTGGAGTTGGCAGTAGTGGAGAAGGGAACAGATAAGAAGGATTTATCCATGGAGCGGAGTGCACGGGAAGGGGTGTAGGGAAGGACGAGTGTGGAGAGATACTGGGGAGCAGCAGAGTGAATACATTTATAGGTTAGTAGAAGAAGTTTGAACAGGATGCGAAAACGGATAGGGAGCCAGTACTTTATAGGAACCGCTTTGATTTCCATGCAGAAATTGAGGCACAATATATAGAATCTAGCCCATAACTCCCAAAGTTAGGAGCATAAATCCTTTGAATATCGGGCCCAAAGAGTTTAGATTCCCATGCCATTTATGCCATTTTTAATTTTGTTCATGGTTTTTTAAAATTATTTTAATTTCAGGGGTGATGTAGCATGCAGTACTGGTCGATAATGTGCCTATTGATAAATAATGTGAATTACTGAACAACAGAGCACACTATCAAGAAATAGCATGTGAGATCTGAGTATAGTGCAAGCTATTGACAACATAGGAGAAGACAAACATTTTTGGGAGGGTTTCCTGTTGTTATAGATTGAAAGCAACATGAAACGACATGGAAAATGCTGTCAACATTTCCCATATCTTTTCAAACGAATGAAGAAAAACAGCAGAGTGGATGAGAAAGGCAGGAAGCCTTTAATTAACAGTTCCTCGATCTGACTCGACACAAACCGTATTTTGATGACAGAGCCTGCATCAGGAGTGCACAGATAATAGGTCTAGGAGCAAACTAGGGTTATATCGCAAGAATAAACAACTTAGAGAGAAGATTGCACATTAAAACAATTGCACATTAAAACAGCTGCGGATCCAGCCTCACATTGAAAAAAGCATCTAGCAATTTCTCCGCCAACGCATTTGCAGGTCCTGTCACCAAAACACGGTCTGTATCGAGTCAGATTGAAAAATCGTTAATAAAGATCTCCTGCCTTTCTTGTTCGCTCCGCTATTTTTCTTTCTTTGCTGGCTTTGTGCGGAGTGCGGACTCTTGTTTGTGTGTTCTCTCTGTTTTCAAATGAATGTGCATTCCTACTGACAGTCACTGATACCTGGAGACTCAACCAAAAGCGAGGCGGCTGCCCTAGGTGAGCATATGCTTCCCCATACGGCAGGAGTTTGCAGGCCAAAACCTCACAGACACTTCAATATTGGAGTTTAAAGAACTAAACTTTAGAAGGAAACAAGCTGCCTCAAAAATAATGGTCCATCCTGAATGAAAAGCTAAATGAGAATACCAGATATCTATACACGAGATATTAAGATCTCCAGATATTATCAAGTGGGCTTTTCACATCACTTGATACCCATAATGAAAGATACTCAAGTACCACTTCTCTGGGGAGGTTACAGACAGTATTAACCTCGCTGGAGTAGCAGAAATTGTACAAAACCATCAATTGGCTGTTATTACTTCTTAACTGGTTGAGTTTTAAAAGGAAATAAAGAACCTGCAGAAGTGGATCAAAGAACAGTGCAAAATATTCATCCAATGGTATGCACTTATGTGTGTTAGGATTTCATAGAAGTATTCTTGGAATCCAGAAGCACTCTGGAAAACGTTTGCTTGCCTGCTTTGTTCCACGTCAGTGCAATAGTGTCCTCAGTGAGCTACAAACAAGAATGCATTATCTGGTTTTCAGGAAGACGTTGAGAGGCTTGCTTCTTTGGTCAGACATGTGAAGGACAATGTTACAATTTAGGCACCTGCATTTACACATCATTAAGGGGCAGATCTTTAAGTCGGAACCTCCATTTAGGCATCCTGATCTGCACGGTGAGAGTGTATTATCTCATGGTACCTGGGTACCAAGATTCCATTACAGGATACTAGCATAAGCCAGTATCAAGACCACGGGAGTAGCCAGAAGATCGATTTTGGGTTGTGACAGAATTTATCGTCCCCCCCCCCCCCCCCCCCCCCCCCGATTCTGCTCTCTACCCCTTCTCGCCTGCCAACCCAAAATGTTAAATTCCCAAGTCCCATCAGCTGAAGATTTTCTCCTCCTCAGACAGCCAGCACTCTTCCAAATGGCAGCCAGCAGCACTTGCCTCAAGCTGATGCAACCACTGGCAGACTGTGTGCACTTACTGCTTGTGCGTGTGCAAAAACTAAGCATGTGCTGAGGGGTCGGTGTCAGAGTCAGCTCAAAGCAAGTGCTACCAGCTGCCGTTTGGAAAAGTGTGGATTGCCTGAGGAGGAGGTAATCTTCAGCTGGCAGGATTTAGGAATCCCCACTAGCCACACAGCAAGAGTGCCATACTTTTGGGTGGGCCTGAGTTCAAAATGGATGGGCCCCAGCCCATCCAGATCAGGACATCTAACATTTGACACTTGCTGTTACTTCAGCCAAAGAGCTGGTGTAACTTCAGGTGACTACATGCATCAAGGACACGGGTAATTTAGTGTATTTTGTAACTTACTGTATTACGTAAGTAGCCCTGCCTCTCCCATGATGCAGCTATATTAACAGCCCTTTGCAGTTATGCACTATGCTACTTATTGTGCCCTCAGAATAGTGCTCAGTTAATTTGCTGTCACTTACATATGAAAGTATCGGGTTTTCTGTACATCTACAGGCATAAATGGTGTGTAACTGTAAGGCCCCCTATTATTGAATTGCCCTTCATATTTATAATCCCCTGGGGGAGGGGAGAGAAGGGTTGAACTGTAGTGTATATATGTAGGTTTATTTATTAGCACTTATTCTTGTTTGTGTTATAATATGTTTTAGTACTTTATGAAATGTTATATTATATTGTAACTCTCTTTCATACATCAGTTGAACAGCAAGGTGTCAAATGAAGAGATGAAATGAAAAGCCTAGGAGAATTCAACAGACATTGCCAGATCAGCAAACTTCTGTCTTTTTCCTATAGCTTCCTTTTAACCTCTGACCTTCCACCACTTCATGGTAAACATTGTATATTGTAAGATAAAGCTGGAAAAAAAAAACTGTCAGTACCAGCCAAATGCTGACTCAGCTTGTGAGAGGAGCTGCTCTGTTTTCACAATGTGTGGCTCAGTTTAATTCTTTACTCCCCGGAGAGGATGGAGGATGGGAAGCTGAAGGTCATTCTAAAGTATGCTTGAGATATGCCGAAAAATAGATGAAGCAGGTGAAAGCCTGGCTCTTCTCCCAAACCTTTAATAGAAGAAGTAACTAACTTGCTTGGTAACACACACAAGGACTAACACCGGCTGCACATACTGTAGCAGGACTTCCTTATCCACTCCTACCCTAGCTGAGATTACATTCATGCACCATTGACTTCATATGCAACTGTTTTTAAATTAGATCATAAGAACATAAGAATAGCTATACTGGGCCACACTAATGGTCCATCTAGCCCAATATCCTGTTTCCAACAGTGGCCAAGCCAGGTCACCAGTACCTGGTAGAATCCCAAATAGTGGCAACATTCCATGCTACCAATCCCAGGGCAAGCAGTAGCTTCTCCATGTCTATCTCTCACTAGCAGAGTATGGACTTTTCCTCCAGGAACTTGTTCAAACCTATTTCAAACCCAGATATGCTAACTGCTGTTACTAGATCCTCCGGTAAAGAGTTCCAGACCTTAACTATTTGTTGAGTGAAAAAATATTTCCTCCTGTTTGTTTTAAAAGTATTTCCATGTAACTTCATTCAGTGTCCTCTAGTCTTTGTACTTTTGGAATGAGTAAGAAATCAATGAATTTCTTCTCATTCTACACCACTCAAGGACTTTGTAGACCTCAATCAGCTGTCTCTTTTCCAAGCTGAAGAGCCCTAACCTCTTTAGCCTTTCCTCAAATGAGAGGAGTTTCATCCCCTTTATCATTTTGGTTTATTTATTACTATTTATTTATTAGGATTTATTTACTGCCCTTTTGAAGGAATTCACTCAAGGCAGTGTACAGTAAGAACATGAGCAATAGGCAACTACAGCAGTAAAAATATTCAAGTAACAATACAAAATATGGCATGGTATACTACTTGCAATGACAACACAATACATAATAGAACATTATAAATGGTAGTGAAGGGTAAGGCACAGTTGTAACATATAGATGAGTAAGAAAGTAGGAAGAATTTGAAAGTAAGGTGACTGATTTGAAGAAAGTTGCACAACTCCTTTCCCATATACACCTACACTCAGGTTACATACAATGAATTAGAATGAAAAACGAGGGAGAAACAACCACACACTACCCCCCCCCCCCCCCCAAATGGATGTATTGTGCAATTTTGTGAAACAGGCAATAAATCACAGTCAACTAGAGGAATAATGAAACTGCAAAGATAACCAGAGCAAAACAAACCGTTGAAGAAATGAGTGGAGGAATAGCCTAGTGCAGTGGTTCCCAAACCTGGCCCTGGAGGCATCCCAGCCAGTCAGGTTTTCAGGATATCCACAATGTATACTCATGCTAGAGATCTGCATGCACTACCTCCTTGGCATGCAAATCTCTCTCATGAAAACTGGACTGGCTGGGGTGCCTCCAAGACCAGGTTGGCCTAGTGGTTAATGCAGAGGACTTTGGCCCTGGGGAACTGGGTTCAATTCCCACTGCAGAGTTTGATCTAAAAGTGGAAGATCTTCAAGCCTTTCCATCTTGTTTTCCCAAAAACACGTTTCTTTTAGTCAAAGTCTGGTGAATAACTCATTATCTATCTAGGTCTTGTAATTTATTTTTGATCCTAATTCCCATTCAATGGAAGAGAACTTAAGTACTGTCTCACTTGTGAATTTACAAATTGAGATAAACAACTTGAAACTGTAGCTTCCATCCTAGAGAAAGCTTCAGATCTCTAGGTTAGTCATCTCCCTAGGAAGAGCAGATGGCACAATAACGTAATTATTATTATTTGTTACATTTGTATCCCGCATTTTCCCACCTATTTGTAGGCTCAATGTGGCTTACATAGTACCGTAACGGCATTTGCCAGTTCCGGTATGAACAAATACAAGGTGGTATTGTGGTCGAATAAGGTACAAGTCTGGTATATGCTTATATCCCAAAGCAGATGCAAAAGTCACATGTTTAGCCATCTGGGACACTACAATTTCCAGTTGCATATAGTTAAAAAAAGAACTCATAAATAGAGCAAAGTCTAGATGTCTCCTAGTACTTTAAGTCTCCTCCATATCCTACTGTTCAACTACTATAGGACCCTTGGATTCAGTAGCCCCAAAGCCAGGTGGTTGTCCTTGTATCATCATCACTCCATTCTGCTGTTCAGAGAACTGATTTGGAGAGGACAGCTGAAAAATCCTGTCGGAAGTGGGGGTGGAAAACAAAGAACAATAAGCGACAGTTTCTCCACAGACTAATTTTCATTCTTGTGTGCGGAATAGCAACCAATCAGATTTTCCATCTGCCCCTTAAGCATAAATAAATCAATTGGGCCTCGAGTAGTGACTCCTCTGTGCTCAGCTTGCTCTCTAATTTTGCCCTTTCTTTTCCCCATTAATCAAAGTTAGACCCAAATCAAAGCAAAGTTTACCTCACTTAATGATTGCAGTTCTCTATCAGTTCTTCACCACATCTCCTCCAAAGCTCTGAAGAAGCTCCAAAGGACATTTCTCCTTTCAGACATGCACCCACAGCCACATACCACAGAGACTGCTGGTTTATGTAGTGTTACAGACTACTGAATGATGATGTCACTGGGCTTCCCTTCCCAGAAGGAATGTTGTTATTAGTAGCTGATAAAATGTTCCTCTCAATTCTATTCTCTTAGGCACAGCATCCTACCTTTTTCAGTGTACCGTGGAGATTACCAGTTTATGTAGTGTTCTGGGTCACTCAGGAATGACATCAATAGGCAGCCCTTCCCTGAAGGAACATTGTTATTAGTGGCTGATACAAGGCAGGGAACTCTCAGTGTTCCTCTGGCTGCAACACCCAAACTTTCCCAGCTCCCCATAGAGTCTGTCAGTTTATATAGTGTTCCGGGTCACTCAATGAAGACTTCTCTGGGTATCCCTTCTTGGCAGAAGCATTGTTATTAGTGACTAAAACAGGATGGGGGCCTCTCAGTGTTCCATTCAATTCTCCCCTCTCAGGTGCAGCATCCTGCCTTTCCCAGCTACATGAGCTTATTTGGCCAATTCTACAATTACCTTCATAAGCTTCTTACAACCAGGTTTTTGGAATACAGAACATAAATCACATATCATCAAACCAAGAAACCCATCTTCTTTCCATGAAAGGAGATGATATTTTTTTCTCACATATCCTGTCAATGTGAAATAATGTGTTACATTAAAGCACACTCTTACCATTATTACTGTTATCATCCACCAAGATGATCTCTTTGAGCAGGTGAGCAGGTGTTCGGTCAATGGCAGAATGGATAGATCGCAGAATCACCGAGAGGGCTTCATTTACAAATATGAACACAATACTGACCTGCGGAAGGTTGTCTGGATAGGTGAGGTTTTTGCATCTGGAAAGGAAAATAAGATTAAAGAAACTTCTATTAGTCTACTGGGTTTGGCAAATTACTACTACTACTAATAATTTCTATAGCGCTACTAGACATACACAGTGCTGTACACATTATATGCAGGTACTTTCTCTGTCCCTAGAGGGATCACAATCTAAGTTTTGGTACCTGAGGCAATGGAGGGTTAAGTGACTTGCCCAGAGTCACAAGGAGCTGCAGTGGGAATTGAACCCAGTTCCCCAGGATCAAAGTCCACTGTATTAACCGCTAGGCTACTCCTCCACTCCAAATATGATGATCTGCAGAACTTTTCTAATGAGAAACTCTGTATTTCATAGTCCAGTGGCTGCCAAACTTCAGGTCAAATGCATTTAAAGATTTTTTAAATTATAGAGGCAATTTTCAAACATTCCACCTAAGTGCAAAATTAATGGGTATTTTGCACTTGCTGACTTTGCACCTAAGTTTCAGAGGGATGGCAGTAATTTAACTTAGAAATTGGGAAGTTAGCGCATAGCCATTAATGGGGGAAATAGGAAATATGGCCATTTTACAACCACATGGGTTAGTCATAGTGTTGGCCACTTTTTAGTGCAGCTTAGTAAAAAAGCCCCTTTATGTGCAGAAATAGTTTATAAAACTACTCTCAAAGTGGTGCAGAATACATATTTAACAACAAAGCTTACAAAACATTTGGAAGCAAAAAATAAATAAACACATAAATAAATTTAAAAGCTATCTGCTGCCACTTAATATTTTGTGTTGTTTTATTTCTAAAGTGGAGTAACGCAGCAACTATACTCACTTTATCCACAGCAGCTTAAGCAGAGCTGCCAAGTTACCCAGTTCCAAAAGGGAGATTTAAGGCCAGTTCTAGTTTTCTGTCAAGCTTACCATGAGGCATTATAGGACATGCAGCATGGATTTCGATGTATAGAATCAGGATTATATATCCCATACTACTTTGGGGTGTAAATTCAGAAGCAGAATTTTCCAATAATTTTCTCCTTCTGGAACTGGATAACTTTGCAGTTCTGAATTAGAGAGGTTCATTATGAAGTGTTTCCTTGGGTTCCTGGCTACGGTTACCATATGTCCGGATTTACCTGGACATGTCCTCTTTTTGAGGACATGTCTGGGCAACCGGGCAGGTTTTGCCAATCTGCCCGTTTGTCCGGATTTCCTTAGTTACTACTGCCCTGGTGGTCTAGTGACCTCTTCCGCCTTCGGAACAGGAAAGAGCCCCCTCTTTCCTGCTCGGAGCGCTGCCCTGCATGCATCCTTCCTGTTGGTGATCTCGGCGCCAATTCAAAATGGCCGCCGAAAGTTGAAGTGACCTTGCGAGACTTCAACTCTCTGCGGCCATTTTGAATCGGCGTCGAGATCACCAACAGGAAGGATGTATGCAGGGCAGCGCTCTGGGCAGGAAAGAGGGGGCTCTTTCCTGCCCCGAAGAGGTCACTAGACCACCAGGGCAGTAGAAAGGTAAGGGGAGGGGGTGACGGGGAGGGGGGATGGCGCGGTGTGTGACAGGGGGGAGAGAAAAATGTGGCAGGGGGGAGCGAGGGCATGAAAGGGGGTGGGGTGTGTGGTCAGGGCGGGGCATGTGTCCTCCTTTTTGGGGGACAAAAAATGGTAACCCTATTCCTGGCACACCTACAGGAAAGTTCTTACAAAAGAGATCCATGTGGGCTTCCTTTGTCTGCCCTTCAAAGGAAAACATCTTATGCTGGTCTACCTCCACTTCTGTTCAATTTGAAAGACGGTAACTGCCATGAGCTTCAGGTTTGGGGTACCCTCACTTGCTCCACAGATTCCTAAATATCTGACTTCTAAGCCATCTGCTTCTAAGACTCCAACTCCTGGTATTCCAGTCCAGGTAACAACTCCATTTGCTTTAGTGTTTCATGCTTCCCAGATTCCAGGTCCAGGTACTACAGTTACCTTTGCTTCAGTGCAATGGGATTGGGAGTAAAGGGAGATTGCTCCTCCCCCAACACTATACCAACTGATATCCTTGGTAAGTGTCAGAGGGAGGAAGTTGGGATGTACATTGCCCGATTCTGGTGCCAGGGAGGTTAGGGATAGGTTGTCATCGGGGGTTCGGGTTGTGATTGAGAAATTGAGGTGTTTTGGTACAAGCAGTTTTTTTTTAACATTTGTTGGGGGTGCAGCAGTCACAGACACCTCTTAATTAACAAAACTGCCCTGAAACAAACATTTATAAAAAAAAAACAAAATGAAAAAGCCTACAACTAACACAGCAAAATTAAAATATTTTGCCTGCATACCTCTAATTATTTATTTTTGTAATTTGTGGATTTTTTAGGTGTTTTTGTAGAGTGGTATTATTGATGTATTTGTTGGCTTTTCTTTTTTCCTAATCAGATTTTTGTTCATGGTGGATATGGGGTAATATCCAAATGAAATAAACACAGGAGAAAATGTTGGTGGAGTGTTATTCTGTCTTGCATTAAGATACCCCCCCCCTCTCAAAATTTTTAAATATCTTTCTTATGAATTTAAACAAAAATAAACTTCTCTACCTTAATGGTGATTTCTGTATTCCATATATAACAGTGCACTGCAAGTGAAAAATTCAATAACTTATTTTTAACGCACTGTCCAGTTACGTGCAGAGTGGTGTGTCCCAGCTTGCAAAATAGATGAATGTGCAGTCCCAACGGTCCCGTTTCGCTCTGCTTCTTCAGGGAACCACACCACAAGCCACTGAGACTTTCAAAAGCGCTAGAAGGTAAACTTCCCACTGCCCCACTACCCTCCAGCGCTTTTGAAAGTCTCAGTGGTTTTTGGTGTGGTTCCCTGAAGAAGCAGAGCGAAACGGGGCCGTTGGGACTGCACATTCATTTATTTTGCAAGCTGGGACACACCATTCTGCACATAACTGGACAGCGCGTTAAAGATAAGTTGTTGAATTTTTCACTTGCAGTGCGCTGTTATATATGGAATACAGAAATCACCATTAAGATAGAGAAGTTTATTTTTGTTTAAATTCATAAGAAAGATATAAAAAAAATTGAAAGGATTTGTGTCTATGATTATTTTTTGTGCTGTGTGCATATGAACAATTACTCTTTTGCCACAGATTGATGAGACATTTTCCCCTTATTGATAAGTCACTTTTCACTGTGTGTGTTTTTGATACATATCAGTAGTAATAAACAGTGAAGTTGATCTGTGGGGACATTTACTGTTTGCATCAAGATACACCATATTAAATCATCTTTATTTAATAACTTAAAAATCAGTGGCATACTGTACTGTTTACAGCTAACTCCACTATAACTTACACCTCCAGCAGTGATGCACTGTGCTCACTAAGGCCTAACATGTAGCATCTGCCTGAGACCAGGTGTTAACATCTTAGCTCACAGGCTACTTCAGAGGCTCAGCTAACAAGACATATTGGAGTTACTGTGACACTCACAGCAGGATGTATTACATTTTTACTGAATAGCAGGGTTTTTATTTTAATTTACCGCAAGGTTTATTTCATATGCCCCATAATATACTGACACAAAGTTTAAGCACCTGGATGCAGATAATTCTGTTTGCATGGATTTGGGTAGCAAATTGAGAGTGGCTGTATAGAAAATAATGTTACTGTATTCAATATTAGGCTATATCTACAAGCTTTTAGAGATCTCGGCTTACAGGATAATAGTATCATTCAGTATGAGGCCTAAAGAAATAACCTCTGGGGTTCGTCTGCAAAATTAAACATACTAATACAGCCAAAATAACTGTTTCTATGGTTACCTGAACAGTACAGATACTGCTATGGTGCTATTTCAATAGGAATTCTGTGCAGAAAGCAGGAAACAGTGTTTCTGAGTAAAAGCTCTGGGGCTATATCAAATGCATTTTAACAGTAAAACACATGCGGTGTTTCCAATAGGAAGGCTGAATCATGCAACTTTGTTTCTCATTGATTTTGTGGAACTCAAGAGACTTATTGTTTGAACTCATTCAGGTGCTTCTGTTCTAAAAAGTTTCTCAATAACATTCACAAAGACATCATAGGTTCCATGCTTCCACCATGGGATACCGTATTGATGTGAGTACATTATTTCTCTGATTCTCTCCCTTTTCTGTCCTCGATTGGCTTCCTTTCTGCTTCCTTCTCAGTCTGTAAACCATTTTATTATGTTCCCAGGAAAAGAGGTATATTAAGCCTAATAAACTATAACCATATATGCAAAGAATTAAAAATGCCTGGTGCGCTTACAAACATCTAAGTTAATTGTGTGAAAAGTTAATTAGAAACAGGTGTTTTTCATCCTGGCTCTTTTTGGAGGTCATTTTAAAAAAGGCTTTTCTGCATATATTTGCATGCAGAAAAGGGGCATTTCTGATATCATGTGGCTATATGCACACACCTATAAATATGTGTGCTGACAATAGCACATGTTCTTTTGTGTATGCTGTGCACAAGCATCCTGAAAGTGGAGCTGGGGTGTCAGTGACCATGAAAGCAAACAGTATTAGAATTCTTGGGAAAATCCTGAAGAATAAAACCGAATATTATAATGCTTCAGGGTGCAACATCACATCAAATATTATGTAAAATTCTGTTCACCACATCTCAAAAAAGATATAGCAGAATTAGAAAAGATATATAGAAGGGCAAACAAAATGATAAAGGTGATGGGATGACTTCCCTATGACGAAAGGCTAAGGAGGTTATGGCTCTTCAGCTTGGAGAAGAGATGGCTCAGGGAAATAGTCTTCTACATGGTGCAAAAACTATAGATATCAGACATCCACATATAGTCCAAAACATGGTGGAGAAATTATTTTCCAGTTCTAGGAAATATGACCATGTAACTCCTCTCTTACAAGAAGAACATTGGCTACTAGTATCTCATCTTAATCCTAGTGCACAAGGTTTATTTCTCAGGGTCACCTTTATATCTCTCCCATTAACTTATTCTCTACTCCCCATCCAGAACTCTCAGATTCTTCTAACAGAATTGGCTTATGGTCTCATCATTTAGGCAGACTTCTTTTGACTTTGTCAGAACCAAGATTTTCAGTATTGCAGGTCCATTATTATGGAATGCTCTCTTTCTCCAACTTTGATTGGAGACATCTTTGGATTAAAAACATTTCTTTTCCTAGACACTTTTGCCCACTGGGGGAAACAAGCATGGATTCCTGCCAGGTACTTATGACCCGGATTGGCCATTGTTGGAAACAGGATACTGGGCTTGATGGACCTTTGGTCTGACAGACATTAGAGAAGGTATAAATGTGTGTGTTTGCATCTGCATACATTCTGAGTGAGTAGTTTATAAAGAAATATGTGCCTAATTTGTCTGTATAAAATAAACATAAATAGATTTCAAATTCATCATAGGTGTCCTATTACGAAATTCTCTGCTTTAACTTCCCAAATATGCTTGTGCAGAAAAGAAAGTGAATCTTCGGCAACAGTTGCAAGAGTTGCTTATTCTATAAAGTACACTTAAATTAAGGCGTACTTTATAGAATATGCTTAGGCATTTTTTCATTTCAAAGTCTCTTATATGTGGAACCATACTAGTGCTATGTTTCACTATCGATAACAAACATAGGGGTCCTTTCACTAAGATGCACTAAAAATGGCCTGCGATAGTGTAGGCACGGGTTTTGGGCATGTGCAGAATCATTTTTCTTTGCGCTTGTAAAAAAAAGCCTTTTTAACATTTTTGGCCAAAAGGGACATGCGGCAAAACGAAAATTACCGCGCATCCATTTTGGGTCTGAGACCTTACGGCCAGCCATTGACCTAGAGGTAAAGTCTCACACGGTAACCAAGCGGTAATGACCTGTGCACGCCAAATGCCACTTGGCACACATCCAATACGCACGGCAGAAAATAAACATTGTATTTTGGCCGTGCATATCGGATGCACAGCAAAAATGAAATTACTGCAAGAGCCACACGGTAGCCGTGCAGTAACTCCATTTTGGTGCACGTTGGGCACACGTAGACACTTACGCGGCTTAGTAAAAGGGCCCCTAAGCACTATGTCTGGAAGAAATACAATTTATTCTAAGCTTTGATTGTGAGAAGCAGCACTGAATTTTCATCAATTTAAGTGTGTTTCCACATATAAGAGACTTTGAATGGAAGTAAATTTTATATAAACAAAAAATATGGCCCGATGAGAATTTGACTGTGCTGTGCAAGTGTTCTGCCTCATACTTGGGAAATTTGATTCACCCACTTTCTGATGGTCCACAAAAATATTTGAACTATAGTTTTAAGGAACCTTTTTTGATGTTGTTAGTATTGTAGTGGGTTAGCTTTAATATTTTTTAGACCATTTTTGTTTTCAATTATAGCATTTATGCCAGGCATAGACATGACGTACAAGGTTGTGTCTAAAGTTTGGTTCATAAATGCAGACTTGTGCTAGTATTCTGTAACAGATTTGGCGCAACTCCACCGCTGTAGAATACAAGCTTAGCGCCCAGTTTTTTGGCGACCTATGTAGAATTTAGCACAGAAAGGGTAATTCTATAAAGCACCGTGCAGTTTTAGGTGGCAAGAACATACATAAATGCTGGAATTCTCATGTGAACACATGCACACATAAACGACCAGTACGAATGATCCAAGATGTGATGGTGCGTTCTTTGAAGATGGGCATTCACATGGGCAGAGTTTGGGTGGAACACAGATGGGTCACACATTTACGCAGGTGAATTATAAAATCTTATAATTACATATAACCTTTTGCAAAGTTGATGCGAGCACTTACACCATCTCTATGGCTGGTGTTGAAGTGTTCACACCTTAAAGATTTTTGCTTACTTATGCTAGTATTTCTATAAAGAAAGGTAGGCACTTACTTTTCTTTATAGAATAGACTTCAAAGAGGTGCTTTCCTAGCACCTAAACCTAGGGGTCTTGTTACAGAATTATCCTCAGAAAGCCTTTCTAAAGTATTCTATTTAGGATCCTAAATTAGATGCCTAGTGCTGGAAAATCAATGCTAAGCACCTAACTTTTTCACTCATCCATTGCTGCCTTCAAGTTTTCCTCTTTCATTCTGTCTATGTCTTTACTTGTTCATTTCATTATTGTTATGCAGTTAACAAAATTGTAAGTTTGATGTTAAACTGTACCTGCTGTTCACCGCCTTGGGTGAATCTCTTCATAAAGGCGGTTAATAAATCCCAATAAATAAATAAGCACACAATTTGGGGTTCTAGTTCTACTAGGCACTCAGTCCTACTCAAGTGCTCAATTTAGGGTCCTGTAGCAATGTGAGCAGGGCAGCAGCACTGAGCCTGTACAGAAACAGCCAGGCAAAGAGATAAAGGTATATCCAAAACTATTTATTACTTCAACCAAATATACCAAAGCCTGTTACTTGCAATCAAAGTCTCTTGTGGATCAGTAAAAAGTCTTCCCCAGGTTGCATTTGGCCATAGGAGCAAATGTTTCAAAATTATTTGAGGTGCTAAACCCAATGGAAATTACTTCTCTCTGAACACTATTAAGGAGTTTGTATAACATTGGGGGTGCTGACTGAAGGACCCACAGAGCTGGCTCCTATGCATCTGGCTGGGCTCAAACCTGATATGCAGCAGCTCAAAGACAGCCTTACACAGTCCCAGATCTAAGTCTGGCCTGGACATACAGGACTCTCATGGAAAACACTGTTTCTACCACAGCAGTCTTCTATTCTCTCACACACATACAGTGGAGGCATATTCAGAGGCCAGCTCCCTTGTTGCTTGGGCCCATCTTTGAACACTGCAGCCTTTCCTAGGAACCCCTGGAGCAGAGACAGACTGACAGTGATCAGGGCCCCCGGGCAATAAGGGTTATCAGGGCCCCCCCCAGCCACAGCCCACTGCCACACCGCTGCACCGCCACCCCCTCATGCACATCACAGCCCCCCCACCACTGCAATTGCCGCCCCCTCTCCCACACACTACAGACCCCTGCAAGTGGGTCCTACCTTGAGGGGTCCTGGTGGCCTAGTGGCTTCTTTGGGGGGCAGGAAAGAATCTCACTCTTGCCCACTGCCACTAGTGTGCCTGGGGCCGGCGTGTTTTCAAAATGGCTGCCGAAACTTCCTGCGGCAGTCTCGCGGGTCTCGGCAGCCAATTTTAAAACACAGCAGCGACAGCCCCGGACACACTAGTGCCAGTGGGCAACAAAGAGTGGGATTCTTTCCTGCCCCCAAAGAAGCCACTAGATCACCAGGGCCCTTCAAGGTATGACTGCCAGTGGCGGCGGCCAACCAGGCAGAGCCTTTGGGCTCCCTAGAGACTCTGGGTTCTCTGGCACTACCCAGTTGCCTGAATGGTCAGTCTGCCCCTGCCCTGGAAAACCCTTCCTGTTTGTTTTGAGCCTTCTTGTTTTGTTCCTACTCTAGGAATTTTTACTCTGTCTTTGCTTGAGTCCTGCCCTTCAGCTAGGCAAGCTAACTCTGCTTCCCTTAATGTGGGCCAGTGAGCAGTCGCAGCCCTACCATTAGGCCAACCGAGGCACGGGATTCAGGTAGCATGCTCAGATGTAACCGTGCTAACTGATTAGCACAGAACATTTGGGTATAACACATTTTAACACTGGACTTTCCCCACTTGCTAAGCCCAGATTTAACGTAGGGCTTTTTTAAATTTCATTTTCAGGTCATGTGCTAATGTTTCCATTAGTATGCAAGGCTTGCAAATAATTAACACAGGCGCTGTTAACCACTTTCTATTTAGGAGACAGTACGTGCTCCTGCTTTAACCCTGCGTTAACAAACAACCAAAGGGTGGAGTCAGCAACATACTAGAAGGTGTGAAAGGTCCTTTATGCAAAGGACCCGATATGGATGCAATGTTTCGGCTTGGCAGCCTGCATCAGAAGTCTAAAAATAATATGTAAAAGCACAACAATTAAATACAAATAGAATTATATTCAATTAAAAGTAAAGATAAAAACAAAAATAATTTTGATACATCTACTTTTTTTATATAATAAATTATCTCCAGCATACATCTTTACAGCATTTTAAAAAGACATGTAGAAGGAAAATAAATATATAAATACAGAAATATAGATTATATAAATAAATAGTATCAGAAAACATATTAAGAAGACATCCAAACAGAACAAAATCTATTGGCACCAAACATATCTGTGTTATCCAGTCAGCTCGCGCTAATCCTAATGCGTTAGCTGGATAATGTGGGAACACCAACTCTCTGCCCATGGCACACCCTCTCCCAAAATATTTGTTTAAAACAGGTAACGGATAGGCTTGAACACATTTTATGGGGGCCAGTTCTCAAATGCTAACCCCACGTTAAGAGCTTAGCGCCCCATATATCCCTTAGTACCACAGTATTCTAAATAATAACTTCTGTGAACTTTAGTGCACTGTGCACCACTGCACTGTTTGCACTTCTTTATTTTTTAAAAAGGATGGGCCTAATATTCAGTCGGCATTGATCAGCATTTTGCTGACCACTGCCAGTGCTAAATCTGGAAATTCATTGATGGGCCATGTCCAGCCACTGGCACTGAATGTCCGGATTTGAGGATCCGGCTAAGATACAGCACTTAACCAGCTATGGGTTACCACATAAAGATAGGACAGACATTTACTGACTCAGGGAGCTACAAGAGCCAAGGCCTTCTGTGGATTATATGTTGTTTTGATTATTTCAGGAGAGAGGAAAGGGGAGAGGGATGCTGTAGGGGTGGGGGTAGGAGATTGTGGGGGTTTGAGTGCTATACCTGGGGCCAATATTCAGATCACAGGAGTTAGCCTGGTTAACTCCTGCGGTTTGCGGTGATGCCGGATATTCAATGCTGGGCCATAGTTTTGGCTGGTTTGAACTTAACCAACCAAGCCGATATTCAGTGCTGTCCGATCAAGTTCAAATTAGCCAAAGATATACCACATATGCATATGGCCAAACATGGCCACCAAACTTATGCTGAAAATCAGCGGATAACTAGTTATATTGCGTGATATAACCAGTTATGTGCTAGCTGCTAATCATGAATTTTCAGCGGGTCATGGACGGTCACATCCCACTGAAAATTCACGGATAGCTGGCTAAGTACCATTTAACTGGCCAGGTGCCGTTCCTGGCCGTTTAAATGTTTTTGAATATTGGGGGGCTTGTGTTTCAAATGTGGATGTTTTCAAGCACTGACTGTGTATGTTGGAAGTTATGGAATAATTTCAATACAATTGTTTAAAGAAAGGACCGACATTTATGTGGTCCTATTTAGACCAGTTCTGAATACCAGCAGTTAACTGGCCAAGTGCTAACTCCGCCCCTGGAATGCCCCCCAGAATAGCCAGTTGGAGTTTGGTGCTAACTGGTTATTTTTAGCAAAGTTAACCGGTTAAGAGCTACTGAAAATGAACAGTTAACCCTGACAGGCGATTTAACTGGCCAGAAGCCATTTCTGGCCAGTTAAATTGCATTGACTATTGACTCCAATATTTTTACTATATAAACCACCTGGTTCCAAAGCCAGGTTTGATCATTTAATTGAATCAACAAAATCTCCTCAGCATCTCAGCTCCTTCTGGTATCAGGAATATTACTGACACCTCATTCAAGGTCTCAAGGGTCTTTCTCTTAAGATGCAGTTTGCAGTGATGTGCATTATTTAGTGTGACTCCAATTATTTCTAATGGGCCTGTTCACTATTAATATGCGATAATGTGCATTCACATGTTACTGCATACACACCTCACTCAATAAACCCCTAGTTACCTTGTTGCACATAATTATTCTTTTTTATTTTCACTTTTTGCAAATACATCTGGAAGAAAGCTCAGGCATTTATAATAAAAACATAAACTCTGCAGCAAGAAAGTCATTTCCAGTAGTCTCCTGGCAGCCAATGTGTAAACATAATATCTCATCCACTGGGGATTCCAATCCTATTAAGCACTTTCAGTTGGAGAATTTTTAGCTTGTTACTAATTGAAAATTACAATAACGGCTGTAAAGATTTCAGTTCTGAAAGTGTTGCAGGACTTCTTGGGCTATCAAAAGACAACTGTCTTTCAGCAGCTTCTTAACCAGCAGTTTTTTCTTGACAAAATGGTATAAAAAGTATAACAAGCTAACATGCTATTCGTAATTTAATGATCCACTCAATCTCAAGTAAAGTGCAGGTCTGGATACAAGTCATAGTATTAGGCTGAATCCAAGTTTTTCTTTGGCTTACTCAGTTTTAGCTGTTACATTTGTAGGTTCAGAATGGAGGAGTAGCAGGCTGTGAACCGAAGTGATCAGGATCTGAATCCCACCGACACTCCTTGTGGCCTTGGGCAAGTCACTTATTCTCCATGCTTAGAGGCCCTTTTAAAAAAGCTTAGTGTGCGCTAAGTGCCACATGGTCCATAGGTATAAAATAGGACTTGCAGCACTTAGCATGCACTACTGTTCATTAGTGCACATTATGGGGCTGATGCTTAAAAGTCCCTAATAAAAACCGTGTCCATTTAGATCCACGGTAGATGTTACTGATTTTGAAATAGTGAGCAATGCTCAAAAGAAATCACATGCAAATGAGATTTATGTAAATTTAGCAAGCAGCTTGGTAGGGAAAGCACCTAGCACATGCACAGCACAGTCTCTCAGTAAGGCCCAGATGCATTAAAGACATTGGTAATTCCCGTTCCCTACCGATTCCATAGCGAATCGGTAGGGAACGGGAATCCATCAACGATAGGGAATGCAAATGAGCTACTCGTTGTAGCTCACTTGCATTCTCTAGTCCTTTGGTACCTGAGTCGGAGAATCAGGACGTCCCTTTAGATTAGGCTCCTCTTCCAGGTCTCTTCAGCCAATCAAAGCGGGCTTAGCTGGCTGTTGTCAGCGAAACGCGCTCTGATTGGCTGAAGAGACCAGGAAGAGGAGCCTAATCTAAAGGGACATCCCGATTCTCCAGCAACCAGGAAAATAGAAAAATTTCGCTGTGGAGGAGTAAGTGGCGCGGCGAAGACTAAATAGAAGGGGGAAAAAAAACACGAGCGCCGGCAGAGCAAAAAAAAAAATGCGAAAAAAAGACGTCTCTCAGAAGCGCAGGGAGAGTACGTCCTTAAAGGACGCCCCTCACATGCGCTCCCTGCTTTTTTTTTTTTCTTTTTTACCTTTTTTGGGGGCCCTTTTCCTTTCCAATTCCCTCACAGGAGCCCTAACAAGAGGTCAGACATCTCGTTAGGGTTCCTACGATAAGGGAATCGGAAAAACGGTAGTGCATCTCATTATAATGGGCTGCAACGGTAGTGCAGCTCATTATAATAGCTTTTCAATCATTTGCATTCCATTTTTCGTTGCCTGCTACCGTGGCAGGGAAAATGCCCTTAGTGCATGCCAGGGGTGCACTACTTGCGTTTTAAACTGGCTGGAACCAGTTTAAAACGCAAGTTGTGGGCTCGTTAGGTTTTGTGCATCTGGGCCTCAGTGTCCATGTTCAGCGCATGCCCAGGAATCCCACTGTTGTACTCTCTCCTTTCCCCTGCAGTACTTGCTGTTTCCACTGCCCCCCCCCCCCCCCCCCCCACACACACATCTGGTCTCCTTTCCCTTGCAGTGCTCTGATTCTGGCTCCACCTTCTTCCTACAGCTTACTTCCCTTCCCTCAAGCTGCCCCTGATGATTTTTGCTTGGGAATCTCCTCCTTGCTGAAAGCACCCCCCTCAGCTGACATCATAGGGGCTTTCCCCCAGCCAACTGGCTATCTGCTTATTTCTCTGCCCCCCAAGATGACATCATAGGGGCTTTCCCCAGCCAACTGACTGCTTGTTTATAAGCACATAAGTACATAAGTATTGCCATACTGGGACAGAACGAAGGTCCATCAAGCCCAGCATCCTGTTTCCAACAGTGGCCAATCCAAGTCACAAATAACTGGCAAGATCCCAAAAAAGTACAAAACATTTTATGCTGATTATCCCAGAAATAAGCAGTGGATTTTCCCCAAGTCCATTTTAATAATGATCTATGGACTTTTCCTTTAGGAAGCCGTCCAAACCATTTTTAAACCCCGCTAACCGCCTTTACCACATTCTCTGGCAACGAATTCCAGAGTTTAATTACACGTTGAGTGAAGAAAAATTTTCTCCTATTCGTTTTAAATTTACTACATTGTAGCTTCATTGCATGCCCCCTAGTCCTAGTATTTTTGGAAAGAGTAGACGCTTCACATCTACCCGTTCCACTCCACTCATTATTTTATAAACCTCTATCAAATCTCCCCTCAGCTGTATTTTCTCCAAGCTGAAGAGCCTAGCCACTTTAGCCTTTCCTCACAGGGAAGTCGTTCCATCCCCTTTATCATTTTTTTTGCCCTTTTCTGCACCTTTTCTAATTCCACTATATCTCTTTTGAGATGCGGTGACCAGAATTGAACACAATATTCGAGGTGAGGTCGCACTATGGAGCAATACAAAGGCATTATAACATCCTCATTTTTGTTTTCCATTCCTTTCCTAATAATACCTAACATACTATTTGTTTTCTTAGCCGTCGCAGCACACTGAGCAGAAGGTTTCAATGTATCATCAACGACGACACCTAGATCCCTTTCTTGGTCGGTGAGTCCTAACGTGGAACCTTGCATTACGTAGCTATAATTCGAGTTCCTCTTTCCCACATGCATCACTTTGCACTTGCTCACATTAAACATCATCCGCCATTTAGACGCCCAGTCTCCCAGTCTCGTAAGGTCCTCTTGTAATTTTTCACAATCCTCTTGCGATTTAACAACTTTGAATAACTTTGTGTTGTCAGCAAATTTAATTACCTCACTAGTTACTCCCATCTCTAGGTCATTTATAAATATGTTAAAAAGCAGCGATCCCAGCACAGACCCCTGGGGAACCCCACTAACTAATCTTCTCCATTGAGAATACTGACTATTTAACCCTACTCTCTGTTTTTCATCTTTTAACCAGTTTTAATCTACAATAGGACACTACCTCCTAACCCATGACTCTCCAATTTCCTCTGGAGCCTTTCATTAGGTACTTTGTCAAATGCCTTTTGAAAATCCAAATACACAATATCAACCGGCTCACCTTTATCCACATGTTTGTTCACCCCTTCAATAGTTCCGCAAGTTCATTTTTGAATTCTATCAGTACTCTTGGATGAACATCATCCGGTCCAGGAGATTGCTACTCTTCAGTTTGTCAAATTGCCCCATTACATCCTCCAGGTATATACAGATTTCATTGAGTTTCTCCGACTCGTCAGTTTTGAATACCATTTCTGGCGCCCCTATCTCTCCCAAATCGTCCTCGGCGAAGACTGAAGCAAAGAATTCATTTAATCTCTGCACTATGGCTTTGTCTTCCCTGATTGCCCCTTTTACCCTTCGGTCATCTAGCGGTCCAACCAATTCTTTTGCCGGCTTCCTGCTTTTAATATACCTAAAAAAAGTTTTACCATGTGTTTTTGCCTCCATCACAATCTTTTTTTCAAAGTTCCCCAAGATGACATCATGGGGGCTTTCTCCAGCTGACTGTCTGCTTGTTTCTCTGTCCCCCCCCCCCCCCCAGCTGACATCAAAGGGGCTTTCCCCCAGCCGATTGACTGTCTGCCCCTATGATGTCAGCTAGGAGGGGGTAGAGAAACATGCAGAAGCCCCTATAATGTCAGCTGGGGAGCTTTCAGCAAGGAGGAGATTCCCAAGTGAAATCATGGGGGCAGCCTGGGGGAAGGCAAGTAAGCTGCAGGTGGAAGGTGCAGAAGGAAGATGCAGGAGGAAGACAGAGCCAGCATCAGAACAATTTACTACTGAAAAAAAAATCTCCTCTTTGCTGAAAGCCTCCCCCCCCCCCCCCCCCCCCCAAATGCTTGTTTCTCCACCCCTCTAAGCTGTTCTCTGCTCTTGGACAAGTTTTGCTATTGAAAAATGCAAGCAGCGTGCTTCTGCCAGAAGTCACCCTCACACAACGACAGCTCCAGACCTCACAGAAAATTCTGCACATTAAAGGTAGGTGCTCCTTTCTGTGCATCGCTTGGAAACAGCTGTGCATCGCTCGGAATGCTCATTTTAACGCTAATCAGCTCATTGTAATTCATTTGCATAGGATTATCATTGCCTGATACTGCAATCGATAAGATGGACGAGGTACTCCTTTGTGCATTACTCGCTAAACAACATGCACACTAAACTGGATAGAACCAGCTTTGTGTATCAGCCCCTAAGCTTTAATAAATGGGCTCCTTAGATTGTAAGCCTTCTGAGGACAGGGAAATACCTATTGTACCTGAGTGTAACCTGCCTTGAGTTATGACTGGAAATGTGTGAGACAAATACTAAATAAATGAATAAAATATGCTGAAGTCATTTTCCACAAGTGATTACAGTAACAGAGATATGACTTTATATTAGCAAGTCAGGCTAGTAAATCACAGTTGAATGTCAGTCAAACACAGAATGAGCAAATTCCTCATGTGACTGGCAGGTTTCAAAACAGGAATGACAGCGCACTCCAAAAAATCCACAAGTTTTCCACATACTGCATGTATTCCATGGAGTAGCTCATAAGATATTCCACTTGTGGATGCCTGAGAGCCCACATCATAAATAGACAACCACACCTGGCAAACAGAGGGTAATTCTATAAGGAAGCACTTGGATTCAGGTGCCAAGAAAGCATATAAAGGGAAAGGGAAATGGGACGATATACCGCCTTTCTGAGGTTTTTGCAACTACATTCAAAGCGGTTTACATATATTCAGGTACTTATTTTGTACCAAGGGCAATGGAGGGTTAAGTGACTTGCCCAGAGTCACAAGGAGCTGCAGTGGGAATCGAACTCAGTTCCCCAGGATCAAAGTCCACTGCACTAACCACTAGGCTACTCCTAAATGGAAGTTGGGTGCCCAAATTTTGGTGCTCAGCTCAGATGCATGTGCAAATGAATTAGTTAATGGGCATTAACAACCAATAAGGAGAAATTAGGTCTTACCTGATAATTTTCTTTCCATTAGTCCTTTTCACTATTCCAGAACCTGTGGGATAGTTGTGTCCATCAACCAGCAGGTGGATATAGAGAACGTAAAATGAGCTGAGACATATCTCTCTTGGCATCTAGTCCAGCTCCTCAGTATTTATGTAGACAAGCAGTAAGGATAAACTCAGAATAAACACAACAACCTTAAACAGCTCTCTAGCCTAACGCTAACCAGATAAGCAAAGAAGTGTGGACCTCTCTCATCTCCGGACAACTTGTAGAGAACAAGGGATATGCAGGAAGCACAATGCAAGGTGACAGTCATTATTTGATCCATTACTTCATACCAACTTAACAACTCAGAAACCTTGAGCGGGCCTTTGGAAATGTGAGAAGGACTAATGGAAAGAAATTTATTTCTCCTTCCATTACATACCTTCCCACTATTCCAGAACCTGTGGGATGTTTAAAAGAAATCTCTAGAGTGGGTGGGATCCTGGCACCACTGTCCTGAAGACCGAAGCCCCAATCTGGCTTCCAAGCATGCCGCAACATCCATGCTGTAGTGCTTAGCAAAGGTATGCAGCATCAACCATGTCGCCACCAGAGAAAGTAAGGTAGTCTCCACTCAGGATGTCACTGTACACCTCACAGAATGAGCCCAAGCGGCCTGAGGAGCCTGCTTCCCTGCAAGCAAATAAGCTGATGCTATAGTCTCCTTCAGCCATCTATCAACTGTGGCCTTGGAAACCATGAGGCCAAGACTCTGTTTACCAAAATGCATAAACACTCTGTTCAATTTGTGAAACTCATTTGTGACTTCCAGATATCTAATGAGGACTCTATGCATGTCGAGAAGCTTAAAGGAAGAATACTGAGCTTCTTCGTCCTTTCTGCAAAAAGAAGGACGTTCCACAGATTTGTTGAGATGAAATGCTGATACCATTTCCAGAAGAAAGGAAGGAACCATGCACAGGGAGACCCTTGCCTCTGAAAATGGATCCCAACAAGAGAGAACCTGAAGCTCTGAAACCATAAGTACCGATTCAACAGCCATGAAGAATCCTGTCTTTAGCGTAAGATGTTTCAAGAAGGCCTTCTGAAATGGCTGAAGAACACAAAGGTCCAAATTAAGATTCCACTGAACATAGCATAGGAAAGGGAGGCTACAACCAGCTCGCTCCCAGCAAAAATTGAATGATATCCAGGTGAGCCACAAGAGACATCTTCAGTAGTCAGCCCCTGAAACAGGCCAAAGTCGCAACCTAAACTTTTAGAAAACCCAATGCCAATCCTTTCTAACTCTTGTATATGCCTTTGTTACCACTAAACTACTTTCTCCCCTTAAAATATTTACAACTTATAAATTATAGTATATACATTTGCAGAACTCAAACATTTTTAATATTCTTATATATCCCAAATATATCTCACAATAGGAATTAAAAATATGAAGAAAGGAATAAAAGGCTAAAAAAAGGTGCCAAATGAAGCATCAATACCTTTTAAAACTCATCACTGCCATTTTATTTCTATTCCTTGGGGTAGAATGTGTCTAGAGTGTAAATTCATAAAAACACAAACAGTCAAGCAATGTTCAAAAGTGTCTTCCATGTTTAGCTTGACTCAGTGAATTCATTTTTAGAAATTCCAAAAGTTTCATAAACTGACTGTGCCACTGAGCGTTTTATACTGAATTATCTTTCTTGTACCTTACCGCCCTTCCCATCCATTACATTCCTCTCAACATTCTCTTTTGACTGTCCAGCCTGTATCTCATATTAAACTGGATCAAAGGTGTTACTTGCCTCTGTTCTCTGAAGCTCATTACCTTTTGAGCTTTGCACTGAGAGAAATTACAGCAAGTTCAAAACACTTTTGAAGACCTGACTTTTTTCTTAGATAGATAGATAGATAGATAGATAGATAGATAGATCATGACCTAGGGTTCTGCCTTGACTGTAGCAGCTCTTTGCTGCCCCTTAGACGATGCCACTCTAAGCAGCTCCCTAGGCTGCCTCATTGTTAAAGCCAGCCCTATTTTTTGAGCAGTTGGCTATGAATTGTTAACTGGACAAACAACTTATTATTTTACCCTAGATATACCAGCACCCCTTCTAGCTAGCCCTTCCCTATCTTCGACCCCTAGTGTGCCTGAAACATCCTGTGCAGAAGGAATGGATCCTCAGGAGCTTAGTCGAGATCGGGTGGCAGAGCCGGTGGTGGGAGGCGGGGCTGGTGGTTGGGAGGCAGGGATAGTGCTGGGCAGACTTATACGGTCTGTGCCAGAGCCGGTGGCTGGGAGGCGGGGCTGGGGGTTGGGAGGTGGGGATAGTGCTGGGCAGACTTATACGGTCTGTGCCCTGAAGAGCACAGGTACAAATCAAAGTAAGGTATACACACAAAGTAGCACATATGAGTTATCTTGCTGGGCAGACTAGATGGACCGTGCAGGTCTTTTTCTGCCGTCATCTACTATGTTACTATCCAACTTATAATCGAAAGTAATCGCCGGCTATTTCCCGACACAAATCGGGATATGGCCGGCGATTTCGCAAAAGCGGTGAAAAGCGTATAATTGAAAGCTACATTTGTGATAGCTTCGCCGCTTTCCCTTCGCCTCACTGGCGAAAGTTCAAAGGGGCGTGTTGGCGGCGAAGCGAAGGCGGAACATGGGCAGGCTTGGGCGTGGCTACCAGATGGCCGGCTTTCGCGGATAATGGAAAAATAAAACCCGGCGATAAGCAGTATTTCGCCGGGTTTACTTGGTCCTTTTATTTTCACGACCAAGCCTCAAAAAGGTGCCCCAACTGACCAGATGACCACCGGAGGGATATGGGGGATGACCTCCCCTTACTCCCCCAGTGGTCGCCAACCCCCTCCCACACTAAAATTATTAAAATACAAACCTTTTTTGCCAGCCTGTATGCCAGCCTCAAATGTCATACCCAGCACCCTGACAGCAGTATGCAGGTCCCTGGAACAGTTGTTGTTGGTTGCAGTGGACTGCAGAAAGGCAGAGCCAGGCCCATCCCCCCCCTACCTGTTCCACTTGTGGTGGGTAATGTTGAGCCCTCCCAAACCCCCCAAAACCCACTGTACCCACATGTAGGTGCCCCCCTTCAGCCCTTAGGGCTAGGGTAATGGTGCACACTTGTGGGCAGTGGGTTTTGGGGGGGATTTGGGGGACTCAGCACACAAGGGAAGGGTGCTATGCACCTGGAAGCTAATTTGGTTGTTTATAAAAGATGTTTGAAGTGCCCCCTAGGGTGCCTGGTTGGTGTCCTGGCATGTGAGGGGGGCCATTGCACTACAAATGCTGGCTCCTCCCATGGCCAAATGCCTTGGATTTCGCCGGGTTTGAGATCGCTGGCAGTTTTTCCATTATCGCGGAAAAACAAAAGTGGCGATCTCACACCCGGCGAAATCCAAGGCATTTCACCGGCCCACACCGTATTATCGAAAAAAAAGATGGCCGGCCATCTTTTTTGAAAATACGGTTCCGGCCAGCTGTTGCCCCGCCGCCAAAATAGATCGCCGGCGACCTATTTCGCCGGCGACGTTCGATTATTCCCCTCCACGTTACTTATTCAACCCTAACATCACATTGTATTTGCTCCTCTACTGGACTTGGCGAACACCTTTACGGTACTATGTAAGCCACATTGAGCCTGCAAATAGGTGGGAAAATGTGGGATACAAATGTAACAAATGGAGATATATATATATATATATATATATATATATATATTTACATTTAATTCTTTCTTTAATCTGGATTGTATACCTTTACTAAGATTTACAATGTTCATGCTTTAATTGTTAACTATTTTATCATTGGTACTAACACCCTGGACCTTTAAACTGCCATGACATTCTTTTGAATAATGGAATATCAATAAGGCAAATTAAATAAAATACATAGAATTCTTAGTTGTAAAAACTAGAAACTCAGTTTTTAATTCCTCTATTTCAATTGATTGCTCTTAATTTGACGTCCAGTCAAATGTTTCATCTCCCTGTGGCTAACCTCTGTTATCCATTGTTCTTTTTTCTTTCACATTCTTTATGTTCTCTTGTCCTTCACTCAAAGCCATGCTGGCAATCTATTGTTGAAAAAAAATATCTTGGAATATAACCTGTAATTTCACTACATAAAGCTCAGTTCCTTTTCTGCTTTCTCATGTAGCTATATGGAATGTCTTTACAGAGTGCTTGTACAATGCTTTAAATAAATTTGCATGGCGTAAAAGAGAAATAAATTTAAACAGCAATTATACACAGTATCTAATCTAATCTTCAGTTTCTTATATGCTATTCCAGTAATTATGCTCAAAGTCTGGGGGCAAATCTGTAACACAGGTGCTAACATTTTTGTGTCCATTAAGGGGTAAATACTCAAAAGATCACCTAAATTTAGGCATCAAAAATTTGGGTGCTAAACGCTAATTCTATAATAGCAATTATGCATATAATCGCTATTAAAGAGTACCACATAAGTCGGCATTGATACACCTAAGTTTATTTTATTTATTTACTCAATTTTTTTAGCCAGTCCTGACCACGACTAGAACGGGTTACAAAATTATATTCAGAATAATAACTCTTGACATCATAAAAACGTTCAAACATTAATTTCAGCTAACAGAGAGCAATTCAATACAGCAATTTTTCAACATAAGTTCTAATGATCCTCCAGAAACAGTTGAGTTTTTATAGCCTTCCGAAAACCCAATAGGTCATCAATTAATCTAATAGCAGGAGACAACTTATTCCACAGCCAAAACAAGAAATAAGAGTAAGCTCGCGAATGAGCACACTCTGATGAAAAAAAGATCTGGAGTAGGCAAAAGAAAATGCCTCTCACTCTAACAGCATGACAATCGTCTAGAGATTTAACTCGGCAACTTACCACAGACATATCTAGATACCAACTTACCAAAGGTATATCTAGGTACCATGCAAGGAAATACTTTAAATGCTAACACCAGTGGTTTAAAAATGCAACGCTTTCTGATAGGTAGCCAATGCAAAGCAGAGAGAATAGGCTTAATCCCCTGGAATCTATATAATGTGATTTGAGTTTGTTGCGTAAATCCGGTCATATTCTGGATTTGCACACACAACTTAAATTAGCCTAACAAGCCAATCAGCACTGAGAATTGAACTATTCAATGGGTATATTAGTCTAGCAACTGTATTCTGAATGATTTGCAGTTTTTTCTGATATTGACACTTAATACTAAGAAATAGAACATTACAGTAAACCAAGGGATCCTTTTACTAAGGTGTGCTGAAAAATGGCTTGCGGTAATGTAGGTGTGGGTTTTGGGCGCGCGCCAATCCACTTTTCAGTGTGCCTGTAAAAAAGGCCTTTTTAAATTTTTGCCGAAAATGGACTTGCGGCAAAATCAAAATTGCCACGCTTCCATTTTGGGTCTGAGACCTTACTGCCAGCCATTGAACTAGTGGTAAAGTCTCATGTGGTAACCGTGTGGTAATGACCTATGCGCACCAAATGCCACTTAGCGTGTGTCCAATATACGTGGAAGAAAATAAAAATTATTTTTCGGCCGTACGTATTGGACGTGCCAAAAATGAAATTACTGTAAGAGCCAATTGTTGTGCGGTAACTCCATTTTGGTGTGCGTTGGGCGCACATAGACGCTTACGCGGCTCAGTAAAAGGGCCCCCAAGTGAGGTAGGACTAACATTTGGACTAGGAGTGCAAAGGCTTTTTGGTTGATGAACAATCTAACTAGACGCAGCTGTCTCATTTTGAATGAATGACTTTATGGTAAGAATACTAAAAGGAAATTTCAAAAACATCCAGGAACATAAAATCTGTGAAATTAAAATGATAAAATATTTTGTCACCACCAGACAGGATATAACGAAGATCTGGGTTTCCTATCACATTATAGACTATAAAATTATACTGCTTTGACACTCTCTGATCACCCATCCATCTCTCCCTGTTTCTCTCCCCCCTTCCCAACTGCTACCTTTCCCTGTGAGACTGTCACTGAAATGCTTTTACGTTTCACAGATATATTCTGATATATCTCATCATTTGCTCATTTCTGAATTTCTGATCTGAAGAAGAAAGTTTACTTTTGAAAGCTAATCAAAATATTGTTAGGCCAATTAAAAAAGGTATCGTCTTTCTTTTCTTTGTTTTGTGTTATTTCTATTTATTTCCTTAAAAAGTGGACTAACATGGCTACCCTACTACTTTACCGAAGAAGAGAAATGAAAAATTGTGGTAACTAATTTGATCTTTTCAACTAGTAATTCTTTGTTCAGTTTTAAAAATTAATTTGTGTTTTTCTGAAACAATTTATCTCCACTATAAAACAGCCACACCTGGACTTCAATAGTATTGATATCAACTCATGTATTCCAAGCATAGATGATATGCAATTTATCTGCCAAAAGAGATTTATATTCCCTGTAACCACAAAGCCCTACATGCTAACCAGACAATGCGGCAGACTTGGGGAACACAGATAACATTTCTCCTTTAAAAACAAGTGCTATAATGGCAAAGAAATATTAAAAACAAGATAAGCATGTTTGTTTGCTGTTTTAGATTTCAGAGCAGAGGATAATAGAAAACAAAACTAATGATTCTAGATTTTAAACACATCTTTCCCATCTCACCCTCCACCTCACATATTTTCATCTGTAAATACAGCAGCTGAAGACAGTCACCAAGTTGATCATTAAAAAATTAAGCTGTGTGAATGGATTCTGGGCTCAAATGTTTTATGTTTACGTTTTAAATTCATGTTATATTACCTTTCTATGGTACAACCAAAGTGGTTTACACATTAGATACAGATCTTGAGCAAACACTGTCCAAAACATGAACATGGCTGTTAATAGTATTCATTTCAGCAAAGAGAAGGCAACGCTTTATTTCAACAAAAGTGATGATTCTTTTTAACAGCTAGAAGGAAAGCTGAAGTGATATAGAAACTAAGCAGCTTGCGATTGCTGGAGACATGAGGCTGTAACATTTCTTTACAAACTAGAATTAAGAATTCCAAAGCACTCAAGGTATCCTCAGCTCTATGTTAAAATTTCTGTATCATGAAGGTAATTTTACAAGGAACCTGAGATCTAATAGTCACCTAGGCAGCTGCCTAGTATGTGCCTGGGATACAGTTTGTTGGGACTAGGGCCAGGACTGACAGATACCAAGAGGTCATTGGCAATTACCACACATACACTTCTCTCTTCACACAGGGGGGAATACTATATATGGCAATTTACAAACAGGTGCCATGAAACCACACGGTTAGCGCAATTCTATAAACTATGCCTAAAGTTTGGCATAGTTTATAGAATATGCTCAAGTGCTGTTCTTGCACCTAAAATTTAGGCATATCCATTTAGGCCACTTAAAACCAGGCCTAAATACCTGCGTCTAAGTTAGGCGCAGAAATAGTGCACATAGTTTTTTTTAAATGCCCTCAACCTGCCCATGGCCACATCACCTTTTTGACTGTACACATTAGAATTTACACACACACCATGTTATAGAATATGTCTAGAAAGTTGTGCCCATAATTCTAATTAAAGCCAATTAGTGTTGCTAATTGGTTGCTAAGTATCAATTATCAGCACATTGGCTTGTTAATTAAGTTGTGTGCGCAATTTGGCCATGCATCTAAATTAGTGTGTACAACTTAAAGCACCATATATAGAATTTGGGGGACAATAAATAAGTCAGACCACTCCAATAGATGTGTTCTGAATCAACTTGTTTACTTAAGAATCTCCAATCGGAAAGAAAATGGGACACAATAACAACAGTGGCAGTCACTTTGCCAAAGGCATTAGGTAATACTAAATACAAAGTCTTTATTTCCTCTTATCTGTTTCTCTTTGTGAAAAGATGTGGATACTGTCTATACAACTCCCCTCTAGAATAGTGTATCAATTAATACCAAGGAGATATCAAAGCTCAAAGTTGCAATCTTTGAGCTTAGCAATGCTGGAAGTCTCAGAGTTCCTGAGGTTCTGAAGTAAGTTGGATGGTAGAGGCAGTATTTCCAGGAAGCTGGTTGCTATAAGTGGTTTCTTTATTTTCTTCAGCTTCTAAATGTTGTTCCGGGACCTTAAGTGTAAGTTTGGAAGATCCTGAATACCCAGCTGAAATTACACAATAAGTCCAACTTCTTCTTCACTCTTAAGCTCAAAGAGTTGGTGCAGCAGGAGGCTGTCCCAAGTACAGCACAGAACATTAAGCAGCTACTGATTACCGTACCTGTTCCTAGATTTCCCTATACAGAGTCCTGTTTAGGGTAATCAAGTGCCACTACAACCTAAAGATGTTTCAACTTAATTGGCTAAGGCTTCTAGTCTAGAAGGTTAGCCTTTCATTGGCATGGTCGGCAGCCAGGAGGCAAAACCAATGAGAGATTTGAATTACACACCGGGTTTTATACTCCTGAGCTGTTCCCTCTGATACCAATCTCCTCACCTGATTAAAAACTGGACCCAGGGGACACTCCTACTTTTTCGAATCTGTTCAAGGCTGAAGAGGCCAAAAGTGTACTGCTCCTTCATAACCAGAGGATGCAGCGCAGAGAAAGAGGGGCCATTGACTATGCAGTGACAATAGGGATATCCCTTTGAGTGGGGGCATCTGCTGGCAGGGCAATTGAGGATGGTCACCTGTCTGCTACAGATGGGGGGTCACGATTGTTCAAGAAGTATTAGGAGGCTTAGTCTAAGCTGCCAAGCACCCTCACCAGACTTTCATGGTTAGGGGAGAGAATGCAACAGCTAAGATGGAATCGGGTGAGCTTAATACAGCAGCCTGGGCAAAGAGACATACAATGAAAAGGTAACCCGCTTTAATGGCAGTACCTTACATGATACCAGTAACATAAGGTAAGATTCATAGCACAGCACTGGAGTGGTAATGGCCCCCACTAATTAATGATGTTACACAGTTACCTCCCATAGATAGATAGGAGCAAGTGTTAACAAATTAGGTTCACAAGTTGATGTATGTTTTAGTTGGTTAATGTTAGAGAATTGCACTTATAACTTTGCTGCAACCATGGTAATAAATTCCACTTTTCAGAGACCTGTATCCCTGTGGCCTTATTGGGGAAGTGGATGGAGGGTTTGAATGGTGGGTAGGGGGATGGAGTATAGAAGTTAGAGTCTCAGCCCTTACCCTATTTGTGCTCTTCCCAGCAATTAGTGATACCACTGTAAAATCCAAATAGAACTGCTACTGATGGGGCCTTTGGAATTAAGTGCACCCCTACTGTAAGATTCTCAAGGTGTGTACCCTTATAAATTTTCACACAACACACACACACACATCAAAGTAAGCACTGAAAAATAGTAGTAGTGTAGCATGATATGATAAATTTTCAGAGTCATTGATCTTGTTGGATATATAAAGTGGTTTGCTATGCAACTTGTTCAGTATCAGAAAGCAGATCTAGCCCCATCTTCCTTCAGACCACTGATAGCCTGGAATAAAAAAAAAACTATTAAATGGTCAACCAGTGTAACAAAAGTAGGCTGGATGGGTACTGGAAATTTAATCACCACCATTCAGGGTCGGTATATTGACAGCAATTCAAGAGGCTGGATGTAACCAAAGACAGACCATGTACCTGACACTCCCAGACCAGGACTCACCTAATCTTGTCAAGTACATCTGGGTGTGTACTACAGCAAATGGTCAGCCAGGAAACTTGTGACCAGTTAAATCAACTTTTTTATGTCTCTATCTCAAAAACCAGAAAGAACTAATTTCAACTATCCCTGCATTTTGGTTGGTTTAATACACCTCACATGGTTCTTATGGCCCAACAAGAATTATAAAAAAAAAACTGAAACCCTCTCAGTCTGTCTCTCTCTGGACCCTCCCTGAAGCTCTCTGGGCCTTGCTGGACACACACATCCACACACATCCAAGGTAAGACTTTCTCCAGGATCCACTACCATCAACTCTGTACACAGAAGACTTCTTTCCCCAGCAAAGGATCCACCATCCAGCTACAGAGACAAGTCCTCCTTCACCACTCCAACCAGCAGCACAAAGAATTTGAGCCTCAGTCAAAGTGAGATACTATTAATCTAGCATAATTAATAATTCTGCCTTGCTAACAAAGGTAAGCAGCGGTAAACCCAATACAGGCTTACTGCTCACTAAACTGTAAGTATGGCGGGCTCCTGCAGCAGCCCATTAAGTTCCCATCCCTAGTGTGCACCATTTCCGGCGCTACAAAAATATTTTTGTAGTACTGGTGTTTACTCGGCAGTAATCGGGCAGTGCCATGCGCTGGCCTGTTACTGTCAGGTTAGTATGGGAGCCCTTACTGCCACCTCAATGGATGGTGGTAAGTGCTCCCCCCCAAAATGTCCATGTGGCAAGTGCTTTACTTGCTACATGGCCATTTCTTTAAAAAAAAAAAACAAACCCAAACTTTTACCCACTGCGGTAAAAGGGGGCCTCAGCGCTTGTCAAAAGCACGCGCTGACGCCAGTTTTGCCACAGGTTAGTAAAAGAACCCCTATATTTATCTTATGGCACGTTTCCCTTGTGTAAAAATCCCTAAACTGCCTTTTAAAACTATTGCATTATTTGTATTGTAAATAAACTTTATTTGTACCTGAGATGTATGTATTTTGCAAAATACACACATGCGCATAGATTCTTACTGGTGCATTCATGAACATAATTACTTGCTTCAGAGTAGGTGTAAATAAATGTGGGTATCTACTTTTGTTGGAGCACTTATAAACACATATATTTCCTTCACAGAATAGAAGTAATGTATCCACCCATGTGTCTCCATAGCATAGAAGCTCTATTATAAAATCCCCCTTACCCCCACCTAGCTACCCACTGTGTTGAATTGACTTGAACAGTAAGGCATTCAACACTGCTTCCCTTAAATATCTAATTTAAAAATATGGTGTTTTGAAGTACATTTAAGTCAATGTTGACTCTACATGACCCAAGGGACTAGTTCTCTCCAAGATGCCATTTGTTTCAGGACAAACTACAAGAAACATCCAAGGTGCTGCCAACACAGCTGACCTGCCTCCCCAACCCGTCACAGGTCCTAGGAAAAGCCAGCATTGCGATTATTTCATTGATCGCTAGAACATCAAAACATCTCCTACATGAAAAACAAAATATGTTTCAATTCTAAGGATCCATACATATAAAATACATGTTAGCAAAATGCCTCTCTGTCACATATGCAAAACACAGAAAGCCTATCAAGAAATACAAAATAAGTGAACATAAATTAGCAAAAGCAACTTGCGGAACACGGGATGGGATGAATGAGTACCTGATCAACTGCTTCCCAAAACTGCTATAAAAACAGATTAGTGGCTTTCTTGATCCCAGAATTGAGGGGGAGGATGGACCACTGGACTGTCACTAACCTATCTCGTTGACTCCCTTCCCCTTCCTTATATTCAATCCATCCTATAAAGAATTGGATTCCCTTTCTTGTTTCCTTGTTATTTTTGAACCACCTTGTCTGCCTTACTATGAAAGACGTTATCAAATACAATAAATCCAAATATAATAGATCCTGGGGAACCAGGTCCAATTCCCTCTGCAGCTCTGTGTGACCCTGGGCAAGTCTCTTAGCTCTTCATTGCCCCAGGTACAATATATAACTTAGATTGTGAGCCCATTAGGGACAGTGCAAAATACCTGTAATAGAAATTGTAAACTGCATAGTCATGAAATTGTAAACTGCATAGTCATCTCAGGGATCACTTGCAGTATATCAAGTGCTGAAACAAAATAAATAAACATCCCATACATCTATCTTCTTTCCTGTCTTCCTGTTTCCATCCACTATACCAAGCAGGCATAGACCCTAGAGAAAAGGCAGGAAAGGAAAGACAGGCTAGAGATTTCAATTCCTCTAAGATATAAATTCCTGGAATCAAGCCTTTTCAATAGAAAGTAGACTCTGGAATGAGAGGTCATACGATGAAGGTGAAAGGGTAGATTCAGGAGTATTCTACTGAAAACGTTTTGTATAGGAAGTGTAGTGGATGCATGGAACAGTCTCCCAGCGGAGGTGGTAGAGATGAGGAGAGTATCTGAATTCAAGGAAGTATAGGTCCAAGAAAACAAAGGGGCAGACGATCTGCAAACTCCAAGATGGAAACTGTACAAAGCAGATCGTAGATAAACCAAAAAATATATATTTATTGATATAGTAAAAATCAAAATAAAATATGCATACAGTGGATAGCCCGACACAGGCCGTGTTTCGCCCACCTGGGCTGCTTCAGGGGCTAAGAAATAATAATAGATAAATAAATATAAATCATATGACAATAATATTGTAAAAAGATATCATACAAATTATATAACTTCTTGAAGACAACAAAATTAATATAACTTAGAAAAATAAATATATAAATAAAAATCATATGACAATAATATTGTAAAAGGATATCATACAAATTATATAACTTCTTAGAGACAACAAAATTAATATAACTTCTTAAAAACAAAATTGATAATAAAATAAGATCCCACAGTATTCAAATTATAATAAAATCCCACAGTATTAGAATTTTAAGAAAATATATATGTATGGTAAAACAATAATAACTACTAATATATCTGCGACATATATATACATATATATTACAGAATTGCAAGAATATATTATACCAACATCTAAAAAGGACACATGGAAAAACAGAGATAATTTCTTATTATGAACTCAAAAATACCATATGCACCAGACAGCCATCTTCTACAATATACTATATAAAACACCCACCTAGAAAAATGTTTCCTCACTACCAAGCACGGGATATGCTTTGGAAAGAGCAACTATAGATATGAAAGAAAAGAGAAAGAAAAAATGATAAAAGAAAAAACGTGTGGTGAAAAGATCTCTTGAAAGAGATGTATATATATGAAAAACTCACGTGTATGAACAGAATCTTTGTAAAAAACGGCTCATCCAGAGATACAAAAGCAAAGGATTGATAAACCTGCATGAAATAAAACTTAAATGTAAGGAAGACTGTTTAAAACAGACGGGCAACAACTACGTCGGGGGACAACTATATCGGGGGAATACTATGAAAGGCTATATTATTAAGCGTAGATCTTCTTACTTAAATAAAAGGAGTTAAATCCCAAGCCGTGAACCTCCGTGGTAGTATCACAGCGTCTGCTATCGAAAGTATAGTAACTATGTTAACCTGTTTTAAAACAATGATGCGGTGACATATTATTTTATTTAATCCGGGCTCAGTATTGAAGGGTATTATAATCAAGAGGAAGTAAATAAAACTTACCTGAAATCATATGAACAGTCTCTAAACTCTGAGTTTGCCGAAAAAGCTACGTCAAAGAACCGGAAGTGTATTTAAAGGGAAGTGGAGGTCAAAAGTCAAATGTCATGTTATAAAAATATTCATTATTCCGAATGCAGGTTATGAATAATGATCACCAATGAATAAGAATATTAAAACATACTTATATTTAAAAATTACTAACGTTGGAAGGACATAGGAGTATGAACAAATAGGCAGGCTTAGAAAATAGCCAATCAGAATGGCCGCAATAACTCAAACAACGGGTCATAATTTGAACCGAAAAAATATATATATATATGTGTAAACTAGAAGAAACAACTTATATAGTAGAAAATTTGATTAAAAAGTCAATGGACACCACGAAAATAAGGGTCATCTCATTTTAAAAAAAATTTTTGGAGATGGGGGTTAAAGGTCATCTTGTTTGCTTGCACATGTTCATTTAATCAATGGGAAGGCACAAATCGTCACTATATTGACAAACAAATAAAATGGGGGACAATATAATAGATGAATAAATATAGAATAAAAATGAAGAGAAAAATGTAAGAAGGAAAATAATGATAATAATAATAATAATAATAATAAAAAATCAAAAATCAAAAATGAAAAATCAATATAATAATAATGAAAAATCAACCAAGGGGCACTAAAAATTAGGTAAAAAATCAAAAATAATATAGTATAGTATATTATACATTGTTAAGATGGATGTCTAATGTACCTACTTATACTTAAAATCATAAAAATACAGAATAATCCGTTTCACCATTTAGACCATATGGATGGAGGGTATTTAACATAAAATAAATTCTTGTTCTTTCCGTAATAGATACATATCAGTCGGTCCACCTCTCCATTTGCTTTTATATACAAAAATTGCACAGAACCTATAGTCATCAAATTTATGACCTAATGATATTGAATGTTGTACTAGTGGTTTGTCTATTAGTTTTCGTTTAATTGCACTTCTGTGTTCAATAATTCTAGTATTAAGTTTCCTTTTTGTTTTTCCCACGTACACCAATTTACAAGGACACATAGCAGTATATACAACGTTGCTAGTTTGGCAATTTGAAAAATGTCGAAGATGAATATCTCTATTTGCTGATGGTACATAGAGATTCTTGGTCTTAGTATTAACTTTACAAACTGAACATTTCCCACAAGGGAAATGGCCAGTTGGCAATTTATTTAGTGTATTAGGAACATCAGGTAATGCAGAGGGAACTAAAAGGTCCCTCAAGTTACGTTCTCGTTTGTATGCAACTATTACTCTCTTCTGATGAAATGGTTCTAGACCTTCTAACAGGTGCCAATGTTTTTTAATAATATTGACTATAGAGCTGGACATACTGGTAAATGGTAAGGTACAAACTATCTTATTCTCATTCGTTCTCTGGATTGGGTTGAGCAGTGATTCTCTCGAATTATTAGATGCTTTATAGAATCCTTTTTTAATGCATTTTGATGGGTACCCTTTCTCTTTAAACCGTCTGGACATATCCTGGGAGCGAAGTGTATATGTTCTTTGTTCTGAACATAGCCGTCTTAGACGTAGGAATTGGCTGTATGGTAAATTAGCTTTCAAACTTCTACTATGACAACTTTCATAATGCAGAAATTTATTCACATCCGTGGGTTTACGGTATATGTCAGTAGTGAACTTGTCTCCCATTATGTTTATATTGATGTCTAGGAAAGGGATTTTTCTTCCATCAAAGTGCATTTTAAATTTTAGATTGGTATCCAGAGTATTTAGCCAATTATAGAAATCTTTAAGCTCCTCTTCTGTACCTCTCCATATCATAAAGATATCATCAATATATCTTTTCCAAGTGTGTATATGATCTATATATTTGTTCCTTACAATGAATTTCTCTTCAAATTGGGCTACATACAGATTAGCAATTGATGGTGCGAATGTGGCACCCATCGCTGTACCTTTAGTCTGTTGATAATATTTGCCATCAAATGCAAAAAAGTTTTTTGTAAGTGCTATTGTTGCAAGTTCGACAATAAGTTGAGTCGGTATCCTAGGTCTTAGATTCTGATTTACCAATTTTTCTTTGATAATTTCTATTGATTCTTTCTGTGGGATATTAGTGTACAAACTCTCTACATCAAAGGTCACTAATAACATATCTTTACTAGGTGTAATTTTATTCAACATATTAATGATATCAGAAGAATCACGTGTATATGAAGGGATACTGTGAACCAGAGGACGTAAAAACTTATCGGTAAAAATTGATAAGGGTTCTAATAAGGAACCACAGGCAGATATGATTGGTCTACCTGGAGGTTTGGACAGAGATTTATGTATCTTTGGGAGAATATATATAGTAGGTATAGTGGGTTCTTTAACCACTAGAAAACTAGCTTCTTTTTCAGTTAAATACTGTGCTTTTCTTCCTATTTCAACAAGAGAGGAAATTTCATTTTGAATATTAATTGTGGGGTCTTTATTCAATACCTTATAAAAGGACTGATCATTGAGTTGTCTATAAATTTCATCTATATAGTCTTTCCTATTCATGACTACAACGGCTCCACCTTTGTCTGCCGGTTTTATAATAATGCTATGGTCTTTTTGTAATGTTTTAATAGCAGTATTTTCTTCCCTTGTTAAATTATAGAAAGTCCTCTTATTACCTTGTTTCTCTAACGTTGCTATATCTTTAAGTACGACAGTTTCGTAGGCTTGTATTAGATGATGAGTGTTGGCAGGCGGGAGCCATTTGCTATTATTTTTGACAATAGATTGGTCATTATACTCAGATGATTTTTTTGAAAAAAACTCCATGATTTTTAGTTTGCGTATAAACTTAAAAAATTCAATTCTTGTTTTAAAAGCATTATATTTTGGCGTGGGTATAAATGACAAGCCCTTACTTAAAACGTTCTTCTCTATATCTGTTAATTCTCTATCTGAAAGATTATATACTGTATCTAATACCCATTTATGTTTCCCTGTCCATATCTTTGTTGAAAAATACCACCTCTTCCTCTGCCTCTACCACGTCCCCTACCTCTATATGATGAGTATCCCCGTGGGTATTCTGAAGAGGAGTTGCCTATGTCAGATTTTTTCCTCCAAAGTTGACCCAAATGATGTACCTGTTTGTCAACATTCATTCTCGGGGGTGTGGTATAGAGGGAGGCTGATGGATCAAATACATCGTCTTGGTCGCTCCTGGGTCGTTTTCTTTCTCTTACAGTTTGTGGACTAGTCTGAATGTTGTTACTTATCGTCTTATTATATTGAGTGTTATAATTTATAGTTCTACGAGGGTTATCTGTCCGTTTAGTTGGGTATTTATAAGTGCTTCTATTCCTCTGATTCCTTTGTCTATGCCATGGGTATACATTATGATATTTATAATCCTGATCATCTCTTCTAAATTTCTCAAACTTAATCAGTCTGAGGTCACGTTCGAATTGAGCAGTGCTCTTTTTGAAATCTTCATGTAATATGTCAAAACAGGTGTCATTCTCTTTCAAAAAGATTAATTCCTTATCTAATTCTTCCTTTACTTTTTGCTCTTTTTCTTTACAGGTTTTGATGAGCAGGATCATAAGATCTAGTGAGCATTTGTTTAGAATAGCTTCCCATTGTAGCATAAATGTATTATCATCGGTAAACATAGTGGATGCCTTATTGATACGTAACCCTCTTGGTATCCTTTTATATCTGCAATATTCTAGCAGGGACGACCCATGAAGTTCTGTTCTTTTCCATCTTTTACTTAATTTCACCACTTCTTCCCAGTGCTTAAGATAGTCCTCTAGAACATCTGGCTCTTTGAAGAAGGGATCTGGTGGTAACATGTTTTGTAGACTTTTTAGATGTTGGTATAATATATTCTTGCAATTCTGTAATATATATGTATATATATGTCGCAGATATATTAGTAGTTATTATTGTTTTACCATACATATATATTTTCTTAAAATTCTAATACTGTGGGATTTTATTATAATTTGAATACTGTGGGATCTTATTTTATTATCAATTTTGTTTTTAAGAAGTTATATTAATTTTGTTGTCTCTAAGAAGTTATATAATTTGTATGATATCCTTTTACAATATTATTGTCATATGATTTTTATTTATATATTTATTTTTCTAAGTTATATTAATTTTGTTGTCTTCAAGAAGTTATATAATTTGTATGATATCTTTTTACAATATTATTGTCATATGATTTATATTTATTTATCTATTATTATTTCTTAGCCCCTGAAGCAGCCCAGGTGGGCGAAACACGGCCTGTGTCGGGCTATCCACTGTATGCATATTTTATTTTGATTTTTACTATATCAATAAATATATATTTTTTGGTTTATCTACGATCTGCTTCAAGGAAGTATAGGACAAGAACAGAGTATCTCTGAGGGAGAGGAAGGGTTTACAGAAGTAGGAGATGGTGTAGGGGAAAAGCAGACTTGATAGACTGTCATCTTCTATGGGATCGATGTTCAGTGTGATTCAAGCAAGCAGAAAAGGATCCTGCCCACTTAAACCACACTGAGCTGGGCACGATATTCAGCAGCACTTAATTGGGCGGTGCTACTGAATATCAGCTCTGATCACCCTGGCACAATTCAAGCAGGGTTGGGGTAGTCCAGAGGCAGAGTTGTGATGGACCCAGTATTCGGTGCCCACATACTCAGGGGGTCTTTTACTAAAGCTTAGCTCAAGTTATCTGCAGCAGAGCCCATTTTATTCCTATGGGCCCTGCTGCAGATAACTTGAGCTAAGCTTTAGTAGAATACCCCCTTAATTAGGCAAATACGACTATATAAAAAGAAGTCCTATCTACCAACACAGAAAATCAGCTGGCATACACATAAGTACTAGGTTTACCAAAGAGCTACTCAATGCCAGTGCCCAGACATGGCCTGGCCTTTAATATCTGGGACTAGTTTAGCTGGTGCAAGGCAGTACTTAAAAAAGCTGATCACTGCTAGCTGAACGTTGACCTATATATTTCTCTGTTACAACAGTCTTTTCTATTCTACTACTTGTCCTCATCACTAGTTCACTGAAGGTTTAATTTCTGCATTAACAAATACACTTCATTTGCTTCAGGACTGATAGATAAGTTTTCCTTGCTATCCAGGTGTCACGTCTGTGGCCGTGCTCCCTCTCAGACTCACCTTATTTCCTGTGGTCAGCTTCTGTCTGTTCTTTGTGAGTTAGTTCTGTCTCTGTGTGCTGGCTGCATTAGATGTCTGTGTGCTGTTACCCGTTCCAGATTTCAGCGCAGTCCGGTCCGGATCTTCCAGATTGCCAGACCTGCTTGTTTTGTTTGAACCTGCACAGCACCCTTAGTTGCCTGGTGATTGTTGCAGCTCAGTCTCAGCTGCTGCTGGGCTTATTAGCCATTTTGAAACATTTCTGCTTGCCTTTGCATCGTCTAAGGCCCTGGTATGTTGGTGCTTGCTGCACTTCTGCCCAGTCCATTTATAGTTTGTATTCTTGCCTGATTCTAGCTTAGTCTTTGTGTAGCTTTGTGTCCTGTTCTGCTTGTTTTCTGTATTGCTTGTTTCCCAGTCTTGCTCTTGTTTGTATGTCTGTGTCTAGTGCTAGGTTGTCTGTGCTTTTTCCCCTGTTTCAGTGGCTGTTTGCAGCTTTAAGATCTGTCCCTTGTCTGTCTGAGAGTCCTCGTCTAGTTTTCTGCCTAGCCTTCCCTTCCTTGCCCTGCGGTCCCTGTTTATTTCCTTTCCCCCTCTGACCCTCAGTCCTGGTTCAGCCTAGTGAGTATCCAGTCCTGACTTGTCCAGTAAGTCCTGCCGGCCACCTGCAGTCAGAAGCTCAACTTCTGCTGAAAAGTGGCCAAGTGCAGGTGAAGTTTAAGGGTACCTGCTCTGCTTTAGTCCTGCCTGTTTGCCTCTGCTACAACTCCAGTCCGGAGTTCCAGTCCTGTTCTGCCTAGTCTCCGGTGTGGGGTGGTTTTGCCTGCCACTGCCACTCCTCGGCAGTGGCCCAAGGGCTCACAAACCCTGTTCAAGCTTTGAAAGCGTGACACCAGGGACTCTTGAGAAATCTTCAAAGTATTACCTTCCTAACAATCATGAAGAGAGCAGGACAAGGGTTAACAAAGCTCACATATTTCTTTACTTCACCATCTCTCCTCCACAACCACACACACACACACAAACGCATGCACAGACTTTGAAGCTTTCCACTTTCAGGTGGTCTTTATTCCTATGGGCCCTGCTGCAGATAACTCGAGCTAACCTTTAGTAAAAGACCCCCTCAGTCTTTCTTGTATAATTTGTAAAATGCACCCACCTTATTGTATCATTCCAGCACCAGGAATGTTTAAGAGGCCTGTATAATTTATGTGCAATAACCTGACTTCCCTCTTGCTCTGCCACACAGTTCAGGTGTGTTGTTTGCCATGCATATCACTACTTCCCAAACAGACTCCCCTGAAGTTTTATATTAACTAGTAACAATTCAGTATGAAACACTGGGTTATAGAAGGCAACAGCAATATAGTAGTGCAATTAAATTAAAAATATTTTACATTGTTTGAATGTTTTTCTAAAACAATATGCAATCTATTTAATGTGAAGACAGTAATTTTGTTTATTTGTAGTGTCATTGATGAAACCTATTATGTGTCTCCTCCGCAAAAGCTCTTTGAAATAGAAATGCTTTGATTTTCTTTTTTGGTTACAAACCAAGCAACAAATTGTAAAACCTTTAAAAATGGACAATTTTAATTGAACTGCATACTTACGCTGCCATTCTCTTCAAAGTACACACAATTAAAGCCTGATTAGGTGTTTTTATTTTCTTTAACGTTTAAAGGTTTCTATGGTGATATCTCTTAATTCCTAATATCCAGCTAATCTGGCAATTGTTTCCACAAATGAAAAAATATATCAAAAAAAGTTTTAGAAAATTTTTTTTTAAACACTTTAAAAATGCATAATTTAACTACACACAGGGTGGACAATTTTTAAATAGCTCTTTTCCCTGTGGAAATGGCTTTTGAAGATTGCCCTCATGGTAAGAGTCCCTTTTACGAAAGTGCATTAGGAAATTTATATGAGAATTAGCATAAGTTATCTGTTAGCACACAAGCACAGTCAATATTACCAGGCTGACATTGCGGCATGTGCTAATTCTCATGTTACCTGCATAGGGTGGGAACTGGTTGCATTGTCGGTGGAGAATGAGTGTGGACTGAACACTGCTGATAGTGCCGGCCACTTACTGCATACTAAAGAGGGAATTTCTATAAATGGCGCTCAATATTCAGCGTTTAACTGCCATATCTCCCAGATTCTATATAGCACGCTTACAGAACCGCACCAAAATCCAGGTGGATTCTATAACAATGCGCGTAACTTAATTGGCTTTACAAGCTAATTAGCATTGATAACAGCATTTAACAAGCAATAATGAGCACAATGTGCATAAAGTGTATTCTGTAACGCACTGCAGCTAACTTCTAATACGCGCAGATAAAAAGGGACATGGTTATGGGCAGGGAAATGGGCATTTCATGGGTGTTCAGAAATTTGCACTCATAGTTATAGAATATGGCCCAGTACAGCTAAATCTACGTGCCAAGATTTACACCATGTTTTCGTTGGTATAAATGGACATGCGTAGTTTTAGGAACTGAGATATCAACTAAGCATATTCTACATACCACGCCTAGATCTAGGCACCTCTTATAGAATACACTTAGGAAAATATGTTTTCCGTTTGGATTTTTTAGGTATCATATATAGAATCCCCCCCCACCCCCCAGTAGGGCTACTGCAGCAATGGTGTGCGGCAAATCAGCCTTACTGCTAGGCTAGCACAGGAGCTGGCGCTAGTTCCAGCGTGTGCCGTGTGCCATTTATGGTGCATGGAAAATATTTTTCTTTTAGCACCAGGTTAGTACGGGAGCCCTTATCGCCTCCTAAATAGAAGGCAGTAAGGGCTTCCCAGGGAATGGCCGAGTGGGAAGTGTTTAACTTACCACACGGCCATTTAATTTTTTAAAAGAAAAAAAGCCTTTTACCCGCTGTGATAAAAGGGGACCTCAGCACATGGCAAATCCTTGCACCGATGCCACTGCAGGGCCCCTCTTACTGCTTGGTAAAAGGACCCCAAAGATAAGACTGTTTTACACAGTTCAATTTGGCCACTCAACTTAGGCGGTTTAAGTACTGAATATTAGCACTTAACTACATAAGTGTCAACTCCGCCCCTGGACTGCCAACAAAATATCCAAGCTTTCAGTTTAGCAGTCAGTGCTGATATTCAGTGGCACTAACAGTCCAAAAGGCAGCAGCACACTTGATTTTTTCAGCTATTAAAAGTGACGTTTCACCACCGCTGTTGGACCTCCACTGGATGTCGGTGGAGACACATGTTCATTTTAAAGTATGTATACTGGTCTTTAAGATTCTTCAAAGGACTGGTCCAGCTTACTTGTCATACTGGGTTCAGATGACCAGTAGGAACAGGAGTCTTTGCGAGAATTTTCAACTGCATTTTCCCACTCTGAGTGATTTAAAGTAAAAGACTATTTTTCTATCAAGTACGTGCTGTCTGGAATTCTATTCCTCTACATCTAAGAAGAATTAAAAATTATATTGTTTTTAGGAAATCTTTGAAAACTTTCCTTTTACAGAAAATTTTAGGGTAACATTGAGGCTTGTTTTAAGTTGGAATTAGTAAAGGGGATTGTTTTTTTATTTTAAACTTGCATTGTCAATTTGCAGGGCCTGCCTGTTCCTCTTGTTTCTGTGAGCACTGAACCCACTGGGCAGTTGCAATATATAAGAACCTTATTTAATGTAATGTAATGTAACGTAATGTAATGTAATGAATATCAACAAATAGCCCCACACAAATGACTTAAGTGGCCAGGAGTCTCTCCTAACCACTTAAATCACTTTGAATATTGCCAGTACAAGTTTCTAAAATATACCATCAAATAAAACAACTGATATACTCATCTAAAGACTACTGTAGGTTTTTAGCTGTTTCCTGAAGTTGAAATAATCCTTAATATTTTTCACATTCTCTGGCAACCTATTCCACAGTTCAGGGACCGCCATTGTGAAACTGCTAATATGCATCCTAGCTAACTCGTAATAATAGCAAAGTTATTGAACCACTAGAATGGAGAGATCTTGACAGTACATAAATAGATAACTCTTCTCTTAGATATTCTAGCCTTAAAAGGCGAAACAAATTAAATCTAATTCTTCTTTCTAGGGCAGTGGTTCTCAACTCATAACATAAGAATGTAAGTGTTGTAGGAAATTAGCCAAACCTTTTTTAAACCCTGCTAAACTAACTACTTTTACCACATTATCTGGTAATGAATTCCAGCGTTTAAGTACTGGTTAAGTGAAGAAATATTTTTCCTGATTTGTTTTAAATTTACTACTTAGTAACTTCACTGCGTGACCCCTAGTCCTAGTATTTTTGGAAAGAGTAAACAAGCGATTCACGTCTACCAGTTCCACTCCACTCAGTATTTTACAGACCTCTATCATATCTCCCTTCAGCTGTCTCTTCTCCAAGCTGAAGATCTTTCTTTCCTCATAGAGAAGTCGTCCTATCCCCTTTATCATTTTTGTCGCCCTTCTCTGTACATTTTCTAATTCCGCTATATCTTTTTTGAGAAGCAGTGTCCAGAATTCCACACAGCGTTTGAGATGTGGTTGCACCATGGAACAATAAGAAGACATTATAATATTCACATTTTTGTTTTACATTTCTTTTCTAATAATTCCTAACATTCTATTTGCTTTTTTAGCCGTCACTGCACACTGAGCAGAAGGTTTCAACGTAGCATCAAAGATGACCCTAGATCCTTTTCCTGGGTGGTGACTCCTAATGTGGAACCCTGCATCACGTAGCTATGGTTTGGTTAAATGTCATCTGACATTTGGATACCCAGTCTCATAAGGTCCTCTTGCAATTTTTTACCATCCTCCTGCACATTAAGAACTTTAAATAAGTTTGTGTCATCAACAAATTTAATTACCTCACTAGTTATTCCCATCTCTAGATCATTTATAAATATGTTAAAACACAGTGGTCCCAGCACTGACCCCTGAGGAACCCCACTATCTTCGCCTCTCCATTGAGAATACTGGCCATTTAATCCTACTCTCTGTTTTCTATCTTTTAACCAGTTTTTAATCCACAATAGCACATTACCTCCTATCCCATGATTTTCTGATTTCCTCAGGAGTCTTTCATGAGGCACTTTGTCAAATGCCTTTTGAAAATCCAGATACACAATATTGTCCGGCTCACCTTTATCCACATGTCTATTCACCCCTTCAAAGAAATATAGTAGATTGATGAGGCAAGATTTCCCTTGACTAAATCCATGTTGTCTTTGTCTCATTAATTCATGTTTATGTATATGCTCTGTTATTTTGTTCTTTATAATAGTCTTCCCGAATCACTTCTAGAACCCTTTTCAAAAACTGGCTTTACATTGGCCACCATTCAATTTTCTGGTACCATGCTTGATTTTAAAGTCCTTGGGACACACCCAGCTAGTCAGGTTTTCAGAATACCCATAATGAATAAGTATGAGATAGATTTGCATATATTAGAGGCAGAGTGTGCAAATGTATCTCATGCATATTCATTGTGGATATCCTGAAAACCTGACTGGCAGGGTGTGTCCTCAGGACTGGGTTGAGAACCTCTGTTCTAGTGGTATCCAATGTAAGTTACCTCAATGACAAGGTCAACAGTGCACACTTACCCGTTAGGCCTGAGATCAGGCAGTGGTCTATCCAGGGGCAAACGATCACTCAGATAAGCATTGTAGCCATAATACTGAAATTGCTTAAGGGCAATCCGTCTGTTTTCAGGGCTGAGGTCCTGACCCCAATGAGCAAAGAGAGAAGAATCTGTAAAGGCCTCAGCAACATTTTCTTCAGGTTTCAATGGAGTTTCTAAGGGAAAAAAGACACATAAAAATTAACATAAATAAGAGATTCGGATTTCAAACTGAGAGTGTAATTTTTGCAGCAGAAGAACAAGCCATACAAACAAATGTTATGAAAGTAAAAATAGAAAAGATTAGTGAAGATGCTAAATGCTGGCTGTGACAAAAAAAGGATGAAACAGTGGATCATGAATTAGTGGTTGTAGTAAAACTTCTCAAATGGACAACAGGAAAGGTCGAATAATACTCTGGCACTTAAGCAAAAAATATGGCTTTCAAGTGTGTACAAATTATTGGGAACACACAATCAGGGGAAAAGTCACAGCACATGAGAAAGTAAACATTTTTTTTTTGTTCTTCAGCTTTATTAAGACTTTTAAATAGATAATAAGCAATAAACTTGTACATAACTATCAGAATACCAAAGAAACAAAATATAATTATACAATATCAGGCTTATTTTCGAAAGAGAAGGGCACCCATCTTTCGACACAAATCGGGAGATGGGCGTCCTTCTCTCAGGGTCGCCCAAATCGGCATAATTGAAAGCCGATTTTGGGCATCCCCAACTGCTTCCTGTTGCGGGGGCGGCCAAAGTTCCAGGGAGCATGTCGGAGGCATAGCAAAGGCGGGAGTGCCTAACAGATGGGCGTCCTCGAGCGATAATGGAAAAAAGAAGGGCGTCCCTGACGAGCACTTGGGCGACTTTACTTGGTCCATTTTTTCTTACGACCAAGCCTCAAAAAGGTGCCCAAACTGACCAGATGACCACCGGAGGGAATCGGGGATGACCTCCTCTGACTCCTCAAGTGGTGGCTAACCCCCTCCCACCCTGAAAAAAACAACTTTAAAAACTTTTTTTGCCAGCCTCAAATATCATACTCAGGTCCATCGCAGCAGTATGCAGGTCCCTGGAGGGGAGGTATGTGTGTGTCAGCGGAGGCATAGCGAAGGCATGGACGTCCTTCTTTCAAACATTTTGGACGTCCTGAACTGCCCCCCCCCCCACAGGGATGGCCAAACTTCAAGGGAGTGGAGTAAAGGAGTGGCCTTGTGGTTAGAGCACCAGTCTTGCAATCCAGAGATGGCTGGTTCAAATCCCACTGCTGCTACGTGTGATCCAAAATCCAAATAAATAAATAAATAAATAAAGGGGGTGTTGGTGGCATAGCAAAGGCATGGATGTCCTCTCACAGAAACATCCACATTTTGGACGTCCTCAACTGCCTGCCTATTGCAGGGACTGAGGCATAGCGAAGGCGCCTAACACTTGGACGTCCTTCACCCATTCCTTAAAAAAAAAAAAAAAAAGATGTCCCTGACAAGCACTTGGACGTTTTCACCTGGACTTGTGTTTTTTTAAGGTTATAGATGGCTAGTATACATGCAGCTTGTCTGCATGTATGAAGCCATCTTTGGCATGTGCAGAGCAGCCACGCATAATGCATAACCCTCCTTAGGAAGGAAATCGTGTGCAAATGAGCTAACAGCGAGCAGCTCATTTGCACGCGATTTCCTTCATGCATGCCCATTCCTTTCCGAATCGGTAAGGGAAGGGCTTTTTCCGTTGTTAGTGCATCGTTAGTCCACTGCAGTGCCCCCTAGGTTGCCCTGGCATGTCAGGGGGACCAGTGCACTACGAATGCTGGCTCCTCCCATGACCAAATGAGTTGGATTTGGTCGTTTTTGACATGGGCATCTTCGGTTTACATTATGGACGAAAACCGGGGACGACCATCTCTAAGGTCTACCATCTCAACATTTATGTCGACCATCTCTAAGGTCGACCTAAATGCTGAGATTTGGGCATCCCCGACCGTATTATCGAAACGAAAGATGGACGCCCATCTTGTTTTGATAATACAGGTTTCCCCCGCCCCTTCGCGGGGGCATCCTGCAAGGACGCCCTCAGGAAAACTTGAGCGCCCCGTTCAATTATGCCCCTCCATGGGTCATACGTTTTGATCCTCCTGTGCCTGGATCTAGAACTTTTGGGCCAGAGTGCTCTATAATGTGTTCACATTGTAGTCCTGGGACATCGCGACCTCACCTTTACTTTTGTTTGAACAATTTGATATCTCTCGGAATGCTCTGCCAGGCATTCAGGGTTTTCTTCAGAGTGCCTTGCTGATGGAATAGAAAGAAGTTACTTCATTGTAGGGATTCCTCAGCTCCTACGTTTGCTTCCTGGTGAATTCAAATGAGTTCTTTATTATCTATGGAGCACTGTGCTATTCCTGATTTATCCACGTCCTCTGGACTTCGCTTCCAACGTACTTGGCAGCATTTCTGGGACAGTTTGCAGCCATCAGCTCACAGCCATCTTCTTAATTGCTGAAGCCATGGCCACCGAGAAACTGAGCTGGGCCCTAGGCAGGACCGCTGCCACCGGACCAGGAGCAGAATCGTCATCGCCGCCGCCACCTCCCCAAGAATCGACATTGTCACTGCCAACAGCCCTACCTCCTGCCCACCTGAAGTACCTTGGCTGACCCCGCCAGCTGCAGGCAGCGCGGTTCCTTCCTCTGCCCAGCATTGCCTGCACCTGCGGCTGCTTTCCTGAGCATGCGCACGGCCTAAGGGCCCAGCAGCTGCTAGGCAGGCAATGCAAGGGGGACCCGGTGCCGGAGTCTTCTCTCTCCTTCTCCTGATCAACCGGGTCCCGTCAGGAGCAAGAGTGAGAGAGAGAGTGACCCCTGTGCCAGGCCCAGGGAATTTCCCCCCTCCCCCCATCTCAGAGGCTATGGCTGAAGCTAATTTTTTTTCTTGATGTGGGTCGACTGCAGAGTATCTGGGTTTGGAAAGGATTAAAAGGGGGGTTCGGAGGGACAGAAGGGAGGGGTGAGTTTTGCAGATGGTCTCTGTGTGTTGTATCTGTGATACAGTGTATATTTTTTTTGGATTATTCCTATATTGAAATTTGGAGGCTTCTTCTGATTTCTTCTTGTTGGTAGTTTCTAATAAAGATGATTTAAGCATAATTATACACTATGGGGCTCATTTTCAAAACAAAAAAACATCCAAAAAATATCATAAGGTAGCAGAAGGAAGTTTCTCTCTCAAAAACATCAAAGTTGCAATTTCCAACACCCAGAGTCTAGACATTTTGCACCACAGTTCATCCAAATTTGAAGGGGGCATGTTGGGAGTGTGTTTTAGGCGGGACATGGGCGGCACAAAAAGATAAATCTTTTTCTGCAGCAATGGAACAAAACGAAAACGTCTAGGGCCAAAATTAAGAAGTTTCTGGATAGATCTGTTTCAATCATGACTAAGTGACCAAAAGCTGTCCTAAATGACCAAATGATCACTGGAAAGACCCCTCCCGCCCCCAAAACATATGAAAGAAACAATACATACCAGCCTCTATGACAGTTTCAGATGTTATAGCCAGTCCTATTACAGCAGCCTAGTGGTCAGTGCACTGCATTTTAACTGGTACACTTGTGGTGGAAAGTGTGTGAGCTGTCGAAAACCTACCAAAAACCTACTGTACCCACATACAGATGACACCTGCAGCTATAAGGACTATTATAGTGGTGTACAGTTGGGTACAGTAGGTTTTTGGTGAGTTTTGGAGGGCTCACCATACAATATATGGGGGTAACAGTGAGATGTGCACCTGGGACCTTTCATGTGAGGTCCACTGCTGTTTTCTAGGACTCTTCTTTCCCTGCCATCATGTTTTCTGCCACAGTCAACTACTTTCACCTTTGTGCATTGTCTATAACATCCATCAATGCAACTAACACTTATTTATATGGAGAAAATCATTAATACCAACTGTACAACAAATTCTACCACAAGAAAGTGATTCTGATACCAGCCTTACTAATATTTTGTAAGTATTAACCTGAATCCGCTTTTATTCCTTGCAATAAAATGACTCCAACCAAACAGTAATTCTAAGGGACTTTTTTAAATTAGGAAACAAATCTAGTTTCTAACTTGAGAACACACAGCAACTTTGATTGCTGACAGAACCAATTCCACTTTAGTATCAGAATGAGGAATAAGGTCTTAATTCCTTGAACATATCAAGGTTGGTGTGTGTTCCATTAAAAATAGAGGGCAACGCCTCCAGAGAGCACAAAGCAAGACAGTTGGTACACCATCTGCTTTTATCAATTTGAAAGTGTTACTTGTAATTGCAGAATTAGTATGAAACTTCTTAATGCTTAGATTAATGTTGACGTTTTTTAGTTAGCACTTTCTCTTGCACTTAGTATTATACAATTAGCTGCTAACTCATTAAGATTTAACACTGACTGAAATCCTATTTTTCAGATCTCAGGGGATCTCCAGTGAATACATTATTGTTCCAGAAAACTGAAGGTTACCCAAGAGCTATGGCATAAAACCAGAATCGATGTTGGGCATGCAGGGGTCTGGGGCAGAAACTAAGGAGGGAACCCCAAAAGCCCACTTTCAGTCTAGTCCTTCTTCTAATCTTTTTTTACTTCTAGATAAATTCTATTCATGGTATTTATATCCCACTAAAATCAATAAAGAGTCTAAGCGAGTTACATAAATATAAAACATAAATTGGAAAGGTAGGAAGGCTCACAAAAGTTAGTCACTCAAATATTTATCAAAAAGATAAGTTTTCATTCAGTCCCTTGCGGAATTGTAAATAACTAGAAATCACACAAATTTCTTCAGGTATGGAATTCCACAACTTACGAGCCTGAAAAGAAAAAGAATCATCATGGATTCTTTTATAACGAATTTTTCTAACAGATGGAAAAACCAGTAATAACATAGAACAGAAACAAGAGCTCCTTTGCAATCCTGGATAAGCTATTAGCTGCAGAAGGAGAGAGGAACAATTCCCCTGCAGTATGTTAAACACAATACAGGCAATCTTAAAATCTATCCAAGCAGAAACTGGTACCAATGTAACCGTCTAAGCAGCGGTGTCACATGGTCATAACGTGAACAACTATGTATCAATTTAGCTGTGGTATTTTGCAGTAATTGCAACTTATTAATTAGTCATTAATTTATTCCACTGTATAAAGCACTGCAATAATCGAAGTGTGGCATTATTATAGCCTGAACCAGTATACGAAAATGTTCGGTAAAGAAAGCAGATTTTATTACTCTTAACTGATGTTGTCTAAAAAAATAACTTTTTGCTCAGATAATTTACCTGTAAATCCATCGATAACTGTGTCCAGAATAATACTCTATACCTTGGAAGATTTTTCAAACTATTGTTACACTACTAGGAACTAAAGAAACATCATTACAGAGATATAGCAGCTTAGTCTTATCTGATTTAAGTTTCAAAAGATGAGAATTAGCCCAAGAGTGAATCAAAGTAATACACTCAGAGTAGAATTTTGTAGCATTAACAAAATCTGCCATGGTTTCTGGTGATGTCATCCAGAGAGATGGCAACTGTAGCCTGACGCTCCGATCAACCTTACCATATAAAATTGGAATTTGTGGTGAACTTTGAGCGAAGTACCTCATAATTTGAGCTGCAGATCTGTTTGCTACTGAACTGCTTTGATGGCATCAGTAACGAAGAAGACAGGAGAGGGAGATTAAACATTATTTTCCAGTGGCGGTGAATAGCCAAGAAGAGACTGAGGGAAGACGTGGCAGGTTTGGTGTGGAGCGGGGTCTCCAGGATAACTATGAACGAGATTCACAAAAGAAGATCCTTTCTCGCAAATAACCCCACTTACTAAGCATGATTTAAGACCTATGCTAACTGATCTGAGAGAGGTGCTCCAGAAAGATGCAACGGAGCAATTTGGAGAGCTGAAGTTGATGATTCAAGATGTCAGCAGGGGCCTGGACATCTCCTGAGTGGAGGATGAGATGCTCTAACCTGTGGATGCATGGGCTACCAGAAATAAGGCGGAGGAGGACTTTAAAGCAGTAATCTGGGATCTATTTTTACAGCTTTTAAAGTCAGACCTGACTAATGACACTTAACCACTGAAGCAGCACAGCGAGGGTCCCAAGTATAGAACGAAGTCCAAATATTGAAAAGAAGCACCAGTAGCCTTCAAACTCGTGACACAATTTCTTTATTCATACACCTTGAACATAAATTCCTTCCTAAATCACCCAACACGGGCCATGGTTCGGCGCACAGTGCCTGCGTCAGGGGTCAATGGAGTATTGATTTATAGAGAGCAGCTAGGGTTTTCTTTTTAAGTGCTGACAAGTTGCATGGTTGTCCTGCTTCTTACAAATAGGATATGCTGAATCGTTCCGGTTCTAGTTTCACTGAACAATTCAGCATATTCTATTTGTATCTTCTGAATCACTTCAGCAACAATATAGTCTTTTGCTGCGGGACTGGTATGCCTATCGGCAACTGCATGATTATGTTCATTCTTTGTTTTGTATGTCACCAATAGATTTTGAGGAACCTGTCTTTAATGAACAATGGCCCTGGCTGGAAACTTGAAAGCACTTGTTGGGAAGCTATTACAATAGTTTCCAGAAACCTTTGAGGCATGCTTACTTGACGACAGTACTGGATAAATGGATATTTGATTTTGGCCCTTACGATATTGAAGATTTTTTGGTACATCTACAAAAAGGACCACGATTCACAGAAAGTATTTCCCTGCAGGAGCTGCGTAAAAAATTTCTATTGCATATTTATATTCACCCATCTTGTGTAAAAAAGATGGGTATCTGGATAGATGGATCCTATCTTAAATCCGGCACCTTGGAAGCATCGTACAAACATTTGTGTGTGGGATTGTGCTCCTATTCTTTGTTTTTGGGACTTGCTCTGGCAGCACCTTGGACATATGTATAAATGTCTGTGGGAATCAACGCCACAATGTTGCCTCCTAGATGATATGGCGCATATAGAGGAGGGCACGTTTCGGTATTATTTCTCTGTAAGGTTATTTTAATAGCCAAACGATGTATCATGCTTCAATGGATTAAGGATCAGCCCCCCACCATAATGCAGTGGAGGAATCAGATGTATGAACTTTTGCTTATCGAACACTACAAAGTGGATGTTAGAGGGCTTAAAGCCAAGAAACGATTACTCAGGGTCTGGATAGCATATTTGAATATCATGTCAATGAAAGTGCAATACACCTTTCTGAATGCTTTGGAGACGTAATGCTTGTTTGCTGCATATGCCCGTTGGGCAATTTATATTCTGGTTTCATGATGTATGACCTACTGGGGATGATGGGATGGGGGTTGATGAGACTGTATATTGTGTGATATTCTTGTTTATTTTGCTGTGTCATTTAGTTTGTGCTGTGTATGGCAACATCAATAAAACATATTCACCCCTCCGAAGGGACACCACCTTGTAAGTGGTGGAGGGGCTTCCGTGTTTCAATGACTCAGAGGGCTATGCTGAAGGGTTACCCATATCAGACAGGCCTCTGAGGAGAAACCAGACAAAGAGTGTCCCAAATTAGGGAGAGGGGAAAGATGGTGACCTGAAGCTCGTACACTCAACGGCCCAGCTGTCCTCTGAAGTTCAGTTTTTGTTCACTTGAAATTTCCTCTCTGCATTGCAGTTGCCTTAACAGAGGAAGGGGACAATGGGGGGTCAGCCGCCGATGACCAGCGTTTTGTCCCCTGTGCAGCAAGTGTGGGACCGCTGTATGACGAGCTGCCCATAGATGACTGGGTTGATGAGTCCTTTGATTAGCGCCGACGAAGGAGCGTCGATGCTCTTGGACCTGGAAACAACTTAATCGCTCAAAATCATTTAACCACCATGCCCAAAGGGGTGGAGGAGTGAGTCAGGAGTGTATGCTGAAACGGAAGTCGTTTACAGCTGAACCCGTGTCGGCGGTGCTACTCCTAAACCCTTAAGAGTTATCAGCTTGGAGTTTTTGGCTCCCGTGGAGGTTGCATTGAATGTCATCTGGAGGGTGCTCCAGGACCTGACGGTGGTAGAGAATGACTTTGCTTCAGATATAGTCTTGTTAATGAGCCACATGGATAATCTAATCAAATCATTTGAGAATATACAGCAAATGAAGTTCTACTGAAGTAGGAAACGGTTAAGATTTGAAAATGATAATAAGACCAGAAAAAATTTGAACAAAATGAATATTGTTGTAGATGATTAATATCGAGATTGTTGTTTTCCCAGACTTCCAGGTATGACTCCTAATGTTTTTTTTCCTCTGAAATGATTCCTCTTAATATATTAATTCAAAAGGAGTGAAGCCTGTGAAACTGGGATTACTTTAATCAGCAGGAATTGGATTGAAGATTCAAGGGTTTGTATTGTTAAACAATTTCTGGTTTTAAAAGGGAAAAAAATGAAATCAGGTGTATTACTTTCACTAATATTGGACAATAAGTATGTTTCCAATGAAATTGATGGACTATGCACCGTTATGGTCTTGAAGAAACCAACCAGATGATCAATGTGGAAAAATGATTTAGATAAATAATAACTGGGGATAATCGGGTTAATACCACGTTTTCTTTGTTTGCTGTTGCTTAAATTGATCTCCTTGTCTTGTTTCACTCTCCCTATTTATTTTGTGGTCTAAGAAAGAGAAAGATTGTACAAAATCCATTTATCTTGTTGAGATTGTTTTCTTCAAATATTGTTTTAATGTACAATCATCTCTGTTTTACTGTTTTGCAAGTGATCCTTGTAAAATGAAAAAATTATAAATAAATGATTTAAATAAAACATATTCATGATGAGTTCAAAATGGCTGCCGAGTAGATAGGACGCGTTTTTTAGAGCTCCTGGTGAACTTACCTTTTTACATTGCAATATTCCTCAGAATGCCCAAGAGAAGGGGGAAAGCCGCTGCCGCAGCCTCCCAGCGACTTGAAACCCCGACTCAAAGAGGACCGATTGATGCGTTTTTCCAGCGAGTTTTGGACAGTAATACATCGGCGAGCGGCTCGCTGTTAACTCCAGTGCATGTTGAAGGTGCATCTGAGTCTCTAGAGCTGGAAATTTCTCTTAGCCCCGATGCACGAACACCACCTCCTCCTCCTGTGCCCCGTGAGTTCGGTGCTCTTTCGGTAACGTCTTCGACTCCAATCCCGGAAGTGGATGAGGAGTCAGGCAGAAGTGGGGCGAGCAAAGATCACAGAGCAGAGATTACCATGACGGCCGAGTCAACTATGGAGGATCAAAGTGCTTCCAGTATGGCAGGAATTTTACCGCTGCAACTACAGACGGAGGTAGGAGCTTTTTCATTTGCTCAATTACAGACTAAACCTCCTGAAGTCACGTTAGACTGCCTTTGGACTTTAATAGTAGATTTGGGTAAGGCGTTAATCCCCCAGGTACAAACAGTAAAACAAGAAGTTGAAAGGGTGGAAGAACAAGTAAAACAAACGAATATTCAAGTGGAAAAACAAGAAAAGGATATAAAACAATTAGAAGAAGTACAGCAGACTATGTTAAAGGATTTAATAAACTCCAGAAGGAAAATAGAGATCCTGGAGAACTCTACTAGGAGTAATAATTTACGCTTTGTGAATTTTCCTTATTTGAGAGAGATATCACCTAGAGAGATGCTGAAATTATATTTTCAGGAAATCTTCCAAATAAAAGAAGAAAATATTCCTCTGTTTGCACAAACATTTTATCTCCCTCTCAGGAATCAACAAGCTTTGGAAAAACAACCCCTTAATGTAACGGATTTGTTGGAAACTTCTATTACTGACCAAGCAGCAGCTGCTACTTTGATAGCAACTGTTACTTTTTCCTCAGATAAATTTTGGATATTAAAATTATTTTATAAAAATCGTGATAAGATCTTTAAGGGACTTAAGATCAATGTCTACCCTGATGTATCGAGAGAGACACAAGCACGCAGGAAAAAATTTCTTCAGAAGAAGCAGGAAACGTTACAAATAGGAGCAACTTTCTTTTTAAAATTTCCATGCAAATGTTTGGTTACCTACCGGTCTGAAAAATTTGTGTTTTATGATCCCTCCCAACTGGAAACATTTATAACATCTAGAAGGACAGTTGGAACTATTTTACCAACTACAAATAGTGTTTGAAAACATAGAGAATGTCCAAATCACGCCTATCTACCATTTTGTTTAACTTTCATTTCCTTAAGTTCTTCAACTATTACCTTTATTTTGAACTCCTAAAATGTGGACTTATATTGGTTTTGAGGAAGTAGTTTGGTAATATATTTTGCTTGATATTGTAACCTCATTTACTGATTTTTCTTATCAATTTTGTGTATTTGCGAAATTGAAAAAATAATAAATAATATAATAATGAAGAAAAAAAAAAAAAAAAAAACATATTCATGATAAAAAATCTTTCATTACTGGGATCAAAACAAATATATCATCTGCATATGAACAGCCACAATAACCAGATGCATCCAAAACCAAACCCAAAGAACTCATAAACACATTGAAAGAAATCAGAGATAAAGGTGAACCCTACGGAACACCAAAATCTGATCTCCGAGTGAATGAAACCAGTTCTTGGGGCATACCCAGCCATTCTGTTTTTCAGGATATCTACAATTAATATGCATGAGATGGATTTATATACCATGGATATGGTGCATGCAAATTTATGTCACGCATATTCATTGTGTGTATCCTGAAAACCTGACTGGCTACGTGTATCCCAAGGACTGGGTTGAGAAATCCTGATCCAGAAGGAAGTCTATCAGATCGAATGAAAGGGATTTTCCTACCATAATAACTACTTACCATGTGCAGTGCTTGTTGGTTTGTAAAGAAAGAAAAACAATAAAATATAAATAAAAAAAATACTTAGAAAATTTTAAAGAACGATTTCCAAAGTCACTGTTTCTGCTCTATTGAGAAATCTTCACCCAGGTGAACCAGAAATACATTAATCTGCCAAGGTGTTGGCTATTAGAGGTCACACTTCTGCAGACCAAGCACAGAAGGAAAACTAAGGGCCTCTTTTATTAAACCACTCTAGTGATTCCCAGTGCAACAAATGAGAGGAAGCCCATTCAATTCCTAGGGGCTTCCTGTCATTTGCCACGCAGGAATTGCTAGCACGGCTTAGTAAAAAAAAAGCCCTAAATTGTGACACATGTATTTTTTTACCCATTATGTAACAACATAGTCAAACCCCAAAGCACATAGATCATTTCTTTTTGGTACAGACAGTCTAGGGAAAACATTCAAGGTCTAATATTTTTTTTACAGAGAACATTAATATTTCTAGACAGAATGTTAATAGGCTAGCTCTTAAAAGAAAATAATTTGAAAGGTTTATATTGTCAGTGAGTGACATTTCTGAACTTAAATAGAAGAATTGACTTTCATTCCAGTAATGACATTTAGAAGGAAAGTGTTTTGTTAATCTGTATTTTTCTGACTCAAAGCTGGTTATTTTTTTGGTCAGGAACTACAACTTTATTTCTTTTCTATTTGGCTGACATAACTTCCTTTTGAGCCTGAGTTATTAAAACTTGGAGGGGGGGTTGTTTCTATGGGGGGGGGGAGGGAGGGAGTGACATAGAAGCAGGCGTCCCTAGAAACACTCCCTCACTGAGGTTACAGTTCAGCCACCTTTCAACAGGTGGCGCTCATCTGCTGAGACTGAGGCTGTCAAAGGAGTGGGGCTCAGGCCAGGTGGGCGTTAAATACCCTCAGTTAGTGGGGGAGATGGGGAATGCCAGGTTGCCCCTGAGTCAGTTTGAGAGTGCCTGAAGGCTGCTTCAGCCCCATGCTTGCTATTATTTTTTTTTTTTTTTTGGTTGAGGCTGCTGCTGCTCAACAGGAGAAGTAGCAGTGGCCAGGAAATGAATACCGGGTGGAAGGGAAGCTACTGCCACAGTTTCTCAGTGGGAGACTTTCCCGCTTTGGCGGGAGTGCGGGAGATGACCCGCGATCTCCCGCTGAATGTGCGAGACTTGGCAGGTCTGTGTGGGTGCTCAAGCACCCACAGAGCTGGCACCTATGGTTTCACCTAATGATGCATGCAACTTGTAGAATATGTTGACCGGCACATTTAGGTGCACCAACGTACTCCTGCTAATGAGATGACGTAAGTGGCTGTGCCTACATTTTGGCATGTCACAGAGGCTTTGTGCTAACATTCTATAATGGTTTAGGCATGCCTTTAATCCAGTATAGAATGGATGCTAAGGGCTAAATTCTATAAATTGCACCTAAACAATTGGTGCAAACCCCTCCCCCCTTAAGCGCTATCATTTAAGCTGCACTTAAAGTTAGATGTAGTTTATAAAATAGTGCTTAAATCCCGGGAGTTGCACGTAAATTTAGGCATCTCCATTTGCACCAACAAAAACATGGTGTAAGTGCCCCACCTACATTTACACACTGAACCCCCTTATTCTATAATTGTGTGCTTAACCAAAAAACAAACCATGGAACCACCCATGTCCCTCTCATTTCCGCGCCCACTTTTTCAGGACATGAGTAAAATTTAGACATGAATAACACACCTAAATTTACGCATGTACATTTTATCTGATTCCAATTAGCACCAATAATTGCTTGCTAAAAGGCAATTACTGGCACCAATTGGCTTATTATTCAGTTAAATAGTGTGCACAAATCGGTGTGCACCCAAAAGTTTTGTTGACTTTCATTGGGTAAATGAGCACCTTTCTAGCACCTAAAATTTATTGCAAATTTATAGAATTGCCCCTTAGTAAATCAGTTTTTTTTAGAGAATAATATGGGCAACTGTGATGAATCAGACTTTCCCCCCATTCTCCTGCACACATAACCTTTGTCCCACCTCCCCCTGACATATCCCTGTATCCAGTGGCGTAGCTAGCATACTTGACACCTGGGGCCGACCTTTTTTTTAACACCCCCCCCCCCCATGAAAAAATTATTTTTAGCAATAATCATGAAATGAGATAAATGGTCAGAAAAGAAACAGACAGTGAACATGAACATTTTCATCCATTGGCTGCCTTTCCATCTTGAGTCTGCCCCCTCTCTCTGCCCCTTTCCATCCAGCCGCATATGTGTCTGCCCGTTCTCTCCCTTCCGCGTATAACCCCCTCTCTCTCTGCCCCTTTCCATCCAGCATCTGCCTCCTTTCTTTGCCCCTTTGGTCTGCCCTTTCTTTTAATTTCCAGCGCCGTCCGCCCCTCTCTCTGTCCCTTCCATGCCCCATCCATCATCATTATGCCCACTTTCTCTCCCATCCACCAGAGTAGTGTTCTTGTCCCCCTGGTCTGTCCTGACCTTTTCACATTATGACCCCGTCAACACCCCACCCCCCCCCCCCCACCCCCGACTGCAGCTTGCTGCTCTAGTGCTCATCATCAACTTCTAGCAAGCAGCACTGACTGCAACAGCAACAGCAGCAAAAATAAATAAAATAAAGATCCATGCCGCGGGGCCATTACCTGGAAAGAACTTGAGAAGAAGATTCTTCTTCAATCTCTTCTGCTGCCGAGTCCCGACTGATGGCGTGGCCCGTGGACGGCAGGGGTGGAGGAGGACGGAGTGCACTACTAGCCAGTGAGTGCAGGAAAGGCCAGGGCAGGGGTGGAAGCTTAGGGCAGTCAGCTGGGAGCCTCAGCGCCTGGACGGAGGAGCGAGACGGCTGGAGAACTCGGAGACGCGAGATGATTACGCTACTCACTTCAGGCCCGGCCACAACCCACCGCAAGGTGCACTGACGCGCATGCAGGGTGCCGCAGGGGGAGGAGGAGGCGTCGTTGTGACTCATGATGTCATCTAGAGAGGAGCCGCTGGACAGGCTGGGAGACAAGCAGCGCTGCGGAGGTATAAAGCGCGCGTGCTGCCTTGTGCAGCGTTACGGGAAGCGGGAAGGCACTGGGCATGGGCAGACCAGAGCAGAGGACACCCCCCATTGGTTGGCACCCGGGGCGGTCCGCCCCCACCGCCCTGCCCTCACTACGCCACTGCCTGTATCCAATACATCCTTTTGCTTACCCCTCCCCCACCTGCATATACGCAGTCTGATGGAAGCTGGGTGAGCTGCTGGAAGGCAAGCCAGAAATACCATGAGCGATGATTTCCATGTTACCCATAGAATCCCTGGCATCTTATGCAGCACTGCGCATGTATCCCAGGTCATGCACAGAAGGGTTTTGAACAAAGCAAATGTAATCAGATTAAGTGGAAAGGAATCTGAAATATTTACAGCTAGAGAAACTGATTTATGAAGAGTGAAGGCGTCAAATTTCATATGCAAGGCACATCAACAGTAATTGTTTGGATTTCCTGGGCCAGAGGAACTAAACATTTTTTCCCACAGGCATAAAATGGCAAAAACCTTTTAGCGCATGTGCCTAACTATGCCTTGCAGTGACAGCATCTCTGCTGGCTATAGAATTCAGTGTTTCACATGGAAACGTACAGCCTGCTCCAGAGTGTTTGAGCCAGAAGCAAAAATTCTAGTATCTGACCTACACAAACCATCTAGAGGGGTCTATTATTAATCTCCTCTAATTACTTCTGGGCTGGGAGAAATGAAACAAGAGGACAGAAGGTAAATTGTTCAAGATCACTCAGAGTAAGCGAAAGAGGGACTATCAGCTTGTATCCTACGACTCTAACTGAACTGACATCTTGGTTGGTTAAAAGTGCTTGGCCCTTTACCAGGAGCTACACATCCCTCTTAACAGGAAAATTAGAAAAAGCAAACTGAAGAGACTATAGAAAATGGCTGGCTGAAAAACAACAGAGTTCTAGAATTTTAGAGTTTTCTTTTCCCACTGAAGGCTTAAAAAGGGAGAACTGAGGTCTAGTGATATTAGCTATGGTGCATTGACACTGTATTTTATGAATTAGTGCACAATAGGATAAAGTATCAAATGTTATGCATGAAGGGGGAGGAGGCCACAGTCATTAATTGTATACAAACAATAACAGTAAGACATTATCCTCCAAATTCCATATATGGCGCTCAGAACTATGCATGCAAATTTCTACGCAAAATTAAAATGAATAGCAAACCAATTATTGGTGCTAATTGATATTAATTTAAATTTTATATGTGCATTTTTAGGCACTGGGATCCATACGTAAAATTTACACACAGTTCCAAAAATGGGGCATGTCTATGAGAGGGTCATGAGCAGATCAAGGGCATTCCTACAATTTATGTGCGCTGTTATAGAATAAAGGGGGGATCCATGCCTAATTTAGGCACGAGGATCCAGTTTGTGTAAACCCTCACACCTAAAGTTAGGTGGCAATCCTGGTGCTAAGCATATTCTATAAACAGTGCCTAACTTTACGTGCTGTTTATAGAACAGCGCTTAGCTAGGGTTTTTTGGCTCCAATGTATCAGTACTATTTATAGAATTTGATCCTATTTAGACAAAATAAGCTAACAGGCAGTCAATTTTGCACTTAGGACTAGATTCTATTTATGGACCCTGAAAAATCAGTGCTGAAAAAAATTTCTGACTAGGCGTAGTCTGTAAACCGTGCTTAGATTTAGGTGTAGTTTATAGGATACGCCTAGCGGCCATGCCAGTGCTTAACTCTAGGTGCATCCATTTACGCCAAACAAACCTTGGTGTAAAAACAGCTGCCTATGTAAGGCTCAGAGCAGGTGTACTCTATAACCCTGCAGGTAGATATTTGGAACACCCATGACCCTCCCAGTCCACACCAATGACCCTCCCAGGCCATGCCCCCTTTTTGGCAGCACACTTCAGATTTTATGCGCACCACTTACAGAATACGCTTAGTAAGTAGTGCATGTAAATTCTAATTAATGCCAATTAGTGTTGATAATTGATTAACATCCAATTATCAGTGCTGATTAGGTTGTTAACCAATTAGGTTATGTGCATTGTTATGGAATATGCTTTGATTTCTGCGTGGAACTCTCGGCGTAATATATAGAATCCAGGGGTTAATGTCCATGCTGGGATGATATTTTTTTCAAAATCTGCATCACTGGTGTAAAACATGATAATGTAGTGTGTAAAGCTTGAGCTGAAACTTGGTTGGATGACAAAGGTCACACTATCATCTTTAATGCTGTTCCCTCGTCCCAGTAATGCTTCATGTGACTCTGGAGAAGTCATTAGATTGGAGTGGAGGAGTGGCCTAGTGGTTAGATCACTGGTCTTGATAACCAGAGGTGCCCGGTTCAACTCTCACTGCTACTCCTTGTGATCACTTAACGTTCCATATTCTCAAATACAAACTTAGATTATGGGAAATACCCAGTGTTCCTGAATGTAGAGCTACTACTAAAAACAGGTTTGAGCAAAATCCACATCAATAAATTTAACCTTCTATTGCCTCAGGTGCAAACATGAAGGGCAATTCTATAAATTGGGGCCTAAAGATAGATGCCAAGGGCTGGATTCAATAAATGACTCTAAGCACTATTCTAGAAAGGGCACGTGCCCTATATTAAATAGTGCTTAGTGTTAATTCCCACATTCTAACTTTGGGTGCCAGACTTACGCCTGCTGAAACCTAGTGTAAATGCTGGCACCCAATCTGGGTGTGCTGACCCAGTATTCCATAATGAGTGCAACTTTTTGGAATGTTCATGTCCCTTCCATGGCCACACACCCTTTTGAGAGATGAACTATGGGAGTTGGGCACCCTTCCTTATAGAATAGTGCACAGCCAGATGTACACACAAATTTTAATGGGTGCCAATTAACATCAACATCATTTCATTCCCAAATTTTATATTCTGCAAATTTCCAACAGGAATCATTGCGAGTTACAATAAATTCAATCACAATTTAGAATTTTTCATAGATCAAAATACTTATCAAATAGAAAAGTTTTCAAAACTCTTCTAAACAAAAAAAATAACCTTTAGTGCTGTGAATTGAATTGGAATCGAATTCCAAAGCTTGATAGAAAGATAACTAAAAGTACTATCATAAAAGTGTTTATAATGAATTCTATTAACTGCTGGAAGAATTAAGTTCAATGAATATTTTGATCGAGAGATCTGACGAGATGTTGGATAAGATACTAATGATATACGATCCAACGGACAGCAACCAGAGAAAATCTTGTAAATCAGATAGGCCAATTTAAAATCTATACTAGCCCTAACTGACAGCCAGTGCAGATCCCTCAGAAAGGTGTAACATGTTCAGATTTCTTACTACAGAAGATCAGTCTAGCTGCACAATTTTGTAAATACCATAACCTTACCAGAAGGGTCTGATGAATACCAACTTAAAGAGTTTAAATGTCGTAAAACAATGGCTTGGACTACAACTCCAAACTGAGCATAATTATTGATGGTTCAGACCTCGTTATTCAATTAATTTACATACACAAATCTGGGAACCATATGTAGAATCTGGGAGCAATTGTGATAGAATAATAGCAATTATGCATGTGATTGGTGCCACTAAACAGATTCAGATAACTTTATTGGCATGACAACTGCATAACTTCTAGGCACTATTTTGTAACGTGCACCAACATTGCTTAGCGTGTAAGTGCAAGGGGGCATAAACAGGAGCAGAGTATAGGCGGGTCATGGCTGTCTCTGAGATACATGCATAACTTATAAAATACTATCAGTTACACACACTTCAGGGCACAATTAGACACCAACAGCTACAACTGCCATCGACCTGGTGTAACATTTGGCCTCTAACTTTAGGCATGCCAATGCCAACTTATTGAATCTTGGTGCCAAGAAGCTGGTATAGAATTGGCCCTAAGTGCATGGCATTGGGGCACCTAGATCTTGGCACCAATTTATAGAATTGCCATTTTAGACCGTAAGCTGTGCAGTAACAGGAAAATACCTACTACACCTGAACGTAATACCTTGGACTACTACTGAAAAGGCATGAGTTAAATCCTAAATCATAATCTATTCAGAAGAATAATGTTCCTCCACTACAAAGTCATAGAAAAACACACACAGCAGGAGTGACACGAAAGATGATGCAGAAAAAAATATATCCAATGGACTGTAACAGTTCACATCAGAGACTTTATTCACTGTAAAACGGGCTCAACACGAAATTGTGTTTCGGCCACAAGGCCTGCCTCAGGAGTCCCTGTGAGTTGTAAGATTGCGATTGCACACCAATCAGGATGTGTCAATAAAACCTAAAGAGACCTACTCACAGCAACGCTGTCAAATAGAGTCACAGCTTAGAAGCAGCAAAAAAAAAAGCGTGGCTGTGAGTAGATCTCTTTTGGTTTTATTGACACATCCTGATTGGTGTGCAAATGTAATCTTACAACTCACAGGGACTCCTGAGGCAGGCCTTGTGGCCGAAACACGATTTCGTGTTGAGTCCGTTTTACAGTGAATAAAGTCTCTGATATGAACTGTTACAGTCCATTGGATATATTTTTTTCTGCATCATCTTTCGTGTCACCCCCACTGTGTGTGTTTTCCAGAAGAAAAATGTACCACTTTCAGTCTTCTTCCCAGCTATGCAGTTCAAATCATAGAGCTATTACTGTCTATATCATACCTCACTCTACCATATCAGTATCCCCTCTCTATATTACACTAGTCTGACAATTCCATAAGTACAGCCTTAGGACTGCCATGCAAAGCCTACCCTCTGTCCCTTTCAAATAGTACTGGCTCAGGTCTTCCAACCACTTCACTATGGAAAATAATGCTCCTTTCCTCCTCGCCTTCCACCGGAGCAGATTCCAAAGGATGGGTTAATAGCAGCGCATCTGGGTTTAAAAAAGGTTTGGACAAGTTCCTGGAGGAAAAGTCAATAGTCTGTAATTGAGATGGACATGGGGGAAGCCCCTGCTTGCCTCAGGATTGGTAGCATGGAATGTTGCTATTAAATGGGTTTCTGCCCAATTAATAGCAGTGATCTGGATTGGCCACTGTTGGGCTAGATGGACCTTTGGTCTAACCCAGTATGGCTATTCTTATGTTCTTATGTCAGCAGCAGCAGTGTGTTTGTCTGTAGCCTCTTCCTCTTTCCACCCAACTTCCATCCCATTTTTATCAACATTCCAAGCAGGGTTTTTCCCCCCCTGCTGGTGCTTGGTCCCAATAAGGCAACATGAAATGAGGGAAAGTCAGGATCAGCAAAATGTTAAAGCCACTCTTCTTCTAATCACTGGACAAAATAATGCCCTGGCATGGGTTGATTTTGGTGTCTCCTTTCCTTTTGAGTTCAAGTGCTCACAGACTCTCAAACTGACTCAGGGGCAACCTGGCATTCCCCATTTCCCCCAACTTGGAGCCCGGGCCAGTCATTCTTCTTGTCTACCCCTTATGACAACCTGTAACTACATCTCACTACAATCACTGCATACAGAGAGAGAGACTTGTTTTAGAATGACAGTGCTTCAAGAAATCCATATGAGACTTAGGAGTTGATAGCTTTTGCAAGGTGACTGCTAAAGCATCTCTTTCTCTTTCCGAACTGCTCTAGGATAATAGTACCCATGTACCAGGAAGAGAGTAGACAGCAGAAGCTGACCCTGATTGACACCTGATAGAGAGAGATGCAGACTGGGTGTATGGCAGTAGTAAACTTGCTTGCATATTAAGAGTGATTCACTGGATAAACAAAGGATTAGATGGAGGAGGTTGAAGTGGAGAATGGCCAGGAGGAAATGTCAACTATTACAAAAAAATGTTTCAATGCACTCTTGTGGGCCAGCCAAGTCTAGCAAGCTTGTTAGAATAAGAATCTCATTGGGACTGCATCCTAGTGGGCAGAGATTATTTTATATGTCACTATGGAGTTATATTATAAGACACATATTGCAGGGGTCCCCAAGCCCAGTCCTCAAGGGCCACAACCCAGTTTGGCTCCCAGGATGTCCACAATGAATATGTATGATATTTATTTGCATGCACTACTCCCACTGTATGCAAATAGATCTCATGCATATTCATTGTGGAAATCCTGAAAACTTGAAAGGATTATGGCCCTCATGCACCAAGTTTGGGCACCCCTGCTGTATCGTATTGTTAAAATGCATCCAGTGAGTAAGAACAGCATTTCAGCATGCATTTTACACTATTGTGACTTTGTAAAGATGATCTACGATTTTACAGGATGTAAATCATTACATAGGTAGCAAATCACAAATCACAATGCTATGCAATACAGAGTATTTGAAAATTAAACAGTCAATCAAGGGAAAGAGTACATAAGCATTATTTCATGGGCAGTGACTGTTCAATATCCTTTCAGATGTAACATACTTGTTAAAGTTTCATATTTTAATAGCTGTGGTCCTTGTAGAGGTATATTTTCAAAGCACTTAGCCTTCCAAAGTTCCATAGGTTTCTATGGAACTTTGGAAGGCTGCGTGCTTTGAAAATATGTCATTGGGCTCTGCTGCCCACTGAGTTGGGTTATCTAACTTCTGGACCAGGCAGTTATCTCATGACAAAGACTACTATTTTGGGGATTCTCTCTGAAACAGAAGACGATGAATGTTCTTAGCAGCCAGCTCTGTATGTACCAGTGGGTGATAATCTCCCATAATATTGAGAAAGCTCCTTCACTGGGTCCAGAGACAGATAATTTCTATTGTGTTTGACACCCCAATCATTGTGAAATGTTGGCACCTAGGTGCATCTTTACTTTATATCAGGGGTGTTGACATTTGGTCCCTGAAGGACACAAACAGGTTGAGATTTCAGGGTATCCCTAATGAATATGCCTGACAGATTTCTATAGGATGGAGGTAGTATGTAAGTAGATCTATGTTAAACATAGTCATTAGGGTTATCCTGAAAACCCTATAGATTTGAGATCCTTAAGGACTGCTTCCTATGATGGTTTTCATGGAAGCTATATCCCAAAGTTTCACCATACAAAAAAAAAAAAAAAAAGAAAAAAATACAGTAGGTCTTCTAGTCACCTCTTCTCACAGATAAAATGTGAAAATGAAGCAGCAAACTAACTTCTGCTCTCTGGGCCCAATTTCACTTGAATTAAATCCAGCATTCATTATTTGCTGTAAACTGTTCGCTGAGAAAAGATCCTAGTGGAAAACAGTGAAGTTACGCCAAAAACAAGCATCTGCTGTTTAACTCTCACATCTTAGACACAAAAAGTGACCAGCAGGTAAATCCCTGTCTTTCAGCAGTCTGCTGTAATTGATGGATAAAGCATAAGTATCTGGAAAGAAAAGGGAAAGGAACATGAAAGAGAAGGAAAAAGAATATGGCTATGTGCAATGCCCTGAAATGCCAAGGGTGGACCATCCCAACAAGTAAGATTTATCGACCCAAAGAGTGAGATTGAAGGCCAATGAGTGAGATTTTTTAGTGTCTCCAGGGTACACTTTTAGAAAGATGTAAGTGTTGCAATGCTTTGTAAGTGAAAAAATAAAGATCAACATAAAATTATATTTGTCTTTCTTTGGTGCCTCTGAAAGAATACAGATTATTTACCAATGAGAAACTTAGTTCTACCACCTCACCCCAAACTCAGTCTGGCTCTGTCATACTGTTATAATCTGATCTTCAGTTTAGCTACCTGTATGCTTGTAAAATACAGTTGGTCACCCTGAAGTTCTCAACAGTTCATCAGGATAGTGGCTGAAAATCTCTGCTATCTGAATAATTTCCTGGGCACACCATTGCTCCACCCTAAACTTAGCCCCGATTGAAGAAGGGGCTCAAACTAGTCTAGACCTGGTGGGTTTCTGGAGTCCCAATGGACCACCTTGGTAATGACTTTAGCTCTAGAGCCAGATTGACACACTGTACTGAGACTTTACTTTAGACATATGAATGAGCACTTTGAGGTAAATTTGGGAAAGTTTACCAGAAGTTATCATTTATCGTTTATTGTTTAATACAAACTTTCTGCAAGCTATCTTGAAATCTATTCTGGAATTTACTGGCAACTAATGAAGACTCCTCAGCAAAGGAGAAGCTTTCTCAAACTTATTCACCCATAAATCAATCTGGTCACAGTATTTTGAAGCAATTGTAACTTTTTTTAACCACTTTACAGAAATTCCCCCATATAATGAATTGTAGTAATCCAAATAAGGCAATAATAATGCTTGAGCCACACTTCTAAAACTTTGAGGATTTACAGAAGATTGAACAGCCCTCGACTGCCGTAACCGGAAAAACATTTGTTTTACCAAAGCATTGACTTGATCCTCTAATGCCATCCTAGAATCAAGAATCACACCTGAAACTTTTGATTTATTTTCTATCTGCAAAATTTCTTCTGTATCCAATATACAATTCTTCTGCAGAATCGACTCAAAATCACCAAAGCAAAAAACTTTTATTTTCCGTCTATTCAGTTTTAGAAAATTATTCTTAGTCCATGAGTCTACTAAAGAAACATTTTTTTTGTTACATGTGTACCCCGCGCTTTCCCACTCATAGCAGGTTCAATGCAGCTTACGTATTATATACAGGTACTTATTTGTACCTGGGGCAATGGAGGGTTAAGTGACTTGCCCAGAGTCACAGGGAGCTACCGTGCCTGCAGTGGGAATTGAACCCAGTTCCCCAGGACCAAAGTCCACCATGCTAACCACTAGGGCACTCCTCCACTCCATAGGCTATGGTCTTATCAAACTTTTCTAATACTGGACATAGAAGAAAAATATAACCTGCATATACTAGCACTAAAATTCCAAGTTTGGTCAATACTCACCCAAAGATTTCATATAAATATTAAAAAGCAAAGGGGAGAGTGATGAACCCTGCAGAACTTCACACAAAGAATGCCAAGAGTTGAAATAAGCCCATTCTTCTGTACCCTATATGATCTTTTTTCCCAAAAATTCCTTAAACCATTTAATAACTCTTCCTGTGATACTAAGGGGCTCTTTTTCAAAGCACTTAGGCTTAAAGTTCCATAGGTTACTATTGGGCTCATTTTCGAAAGAGGATGTCCATCTTTCGACATAAATCGGAAGATGGATTTCCTTGTCCCAGAGACGTCCAAATCGGTATAATCGAAACCCGATTTAGGACATCTCCAACTGCACTCCGTCACAAGGACGGCCAAAGTTCAAGGGGGCATGTCGGAGGTGTAGCGAACGCGAGACTTGGGCGTGCCTAACACTTGAACATCCTTGGCCCATAATCAAAAAAAACAAGGACGACCTTGATGAACACTTGGACGTTTTCACCCGGACCAGTTTCTCTTACAACTAAGGCATAAAAAGGCGCCGGAAATGACCAGATGACCACCAGAGAGAATTGGGGATGACCTCCCGTTACTTCCCCAGTGGTCACTAACCCCCTCCCACCCTCAAAATACATCTTTCAAAATATTTCGTGCCAGCCTCAGATGTCATACTCAGGTCCATGACAGCGCATGCAGGTCCCTGGAGCAGTTTTAGTGGGGACTGCAGTGCACTTCAGACAGGCGGGCCCAGGCCCATACCCCCCCTACCTGTTACATTTGTGGAGGAAACAGCGAGCTCTTCAAAACTCACCACAAACCCACTGCACCCACATATAGGTGCCCCCCTTCACCCATAAGGGCTATGGTAGTGGTGTACAGTTGTGGGTAGTGGGTTTTGGGGGGCTCAGAACACAAGGTCAGGGAGCTATGTTTCTGGGAGCAATTTATGAAGTCCACTGCAGTGCCCCCTAGGGTGCCCGGTTGGTGTCCTGGCATGTCAGGGGGACCAGTGCACTGCAAATGCTGGCTCCTCCCACGACCAAATGGCTTGCATTTGGCCGTTTTTGACATGGACGTCTTTGGTTTTGAAAATCGCCATAAGTCAGAAATATCCATATCTAGGGACGTCCAAATTTAAGGATTTGGATGTCTCTGATGGTATTTTCGAAACGAAAGATGGATGCCCATCTTGTTTTGAAAATACAGGTTTCCCTGCCCCTGGATTTCGCTATTTTGCAAGGACGTCCAAATTGCAACTTGGACGTCCCTTTCGAAAATGCCCCTCTATGGGGCTCATTTTAGAAAGAGAAAAACATCCAAAAGTGTCATAAAGCACTATTCAGATGTTTTTCTTCTTAAAACGTCCAAATTGTTATTTTTGAAACCTATTTTGCAGACGTTTATCTATGCAATTTGTCTGCAGTGTATCCAAATCACAAGGGGGCATGTCAGGAATGTTTTGAAGGCGGGATTGGGGTGTGTCTAACATTTGGACGTTTTACAGTCATAACGGAATAAAACAAAAATGTCCAGGACTAAAAGTAAGATGTTGTGGTCTAAACCTGTTTTCAGAATGAATAAGGCACAAAAAGGTGCCCTAAATGACCATTGGAGGGAATCAGGAGTGACCCCTCAATACTACTACTATAAATCATTTCTATAGCGCTACCAGTCGTATGCGCTTCCCCCCAAGTGCGCTTCACCGACTTCCTCCCACCCCTCAAAACGTGAAACAAAATATGACTTACCAGCCTCTATGACAGCCTCAGATGTTAAAGTCAGGTCTATTAGAGCAGAATGCAGGTCCCTGGAGTGGGTTGGTGCAGTGCACTATGGAGAAGGGACCAAAGTCCCTATCTCCCTCTACCTGTCACACTTGTGTTGGAAACTGTGACTCCTCCAAAAATCACCAAAACCTTATTCTACCCACATATAGGTGCCCCCTTCACCCATAAGGGCTATTGTAGTGGTATACAGTGGGGGACAGTGGGTTTTGGGTGGGTTTTGGAGGGCTCAGGGGACAAGATAAGAGAGCAAAGGTTGAGATGTGCATCTGGGGGCATTTTTATGAAGTGCACAGAAATGCCCTCTAGGGTGCCCCATTGCTCTCCTAGGATGTATGGGGGACAAGTCTACTAAAAATGCTGGCTCCTCCTACATCCCAATGGCATGTATCGCTACGTTTTGCACTTATTCTTTTTTTTTTTTTTTTTTCGAAAAGGGACCAAAAAACAAAACATCCAAAGAACAAATCCTTGTTTGAAACAGTATTTTCGAAAAAAAGACAGACATTTTTCTTTTCGAAAATGACATTCTTTCCTACTCAGATTTTGGATGTTTTGCGCAAAACGTCCAAAGTTGAACTTAGACATCATACCAAAAAGCCTCCTCCACATAGCTTTGTAAGTCTAAGTGCTTTGAAAATACAAATTGACTTCTGATGAAATCAGTAACAACAATTCAGTACTGAGTACTGGACGAAAACCATGTTGCGAAAAATGTAAAGAATCATTTTAAAACAAAAAGTCTGAAAGTTGTTGATAAACCACAAATTCCAGTAACTTGGCTAGCCAAGGAACACCAGCCACTGGTCTATAATTATCAACTACTGTAAGGTCTACTTCCCTGCAATGTAAAATTAATAAATTTTACAGCTATATATCCTGTGAAGCAGATTTTAAAAGATAAGAGGGGCATATATCCAAACTACAAGGCATAAGTCATTAGAAAAATGGCAAATGTGTGCAAATGTCCACACGTGTGCATAACTAGCATAATCCATCTAAATATTATTCTGTAAGTATACGTGTATCTTACATAGGGCATATTTTACAGACAGGCATATACACACGACCCCATATTCAGCCCATGGGAGGCAGGCCAGCTCAGTCCCGTGATCAGTGCTGAGCCTGGATATTCAATTCCGGCCATTTCCAGTGATTGGCAATCCTTTTTTTTTTTTTTTTTTTAGCCAGCTTAAACTTAACCAGCCAAGTTAATAATCAGCACTGGCCAGTTAAGTTTAGAGCACTCAAAGATAGGACTACTATTTAGGTCATACTATTTGGCCGTTAAACTTAGCTCGAGAAGAGCTGAATATTCGCAGCTAGCCAGTTATATCGTGTGATATATCTAGTTAGCTGCTATCCCCCGGATTCTATATTGCTCGCCTATTGTTCCGCGCTGAAATTGAAGCATATTCCATAACAACACGGGTAACTTAATTGGCTTAACAAGCTAATCAGCATTGATAAAGCAATGAACACTAATTGGCAATAATTAGAATTTAAGCGCACAACTCGCTAGCATTTTCAGTAATGTACTGCGCCTAAAATCTAATGTGCGCAATTCAAAAGGGATGTGGTTATGGGCGTGGGAATGGGCATTTCATGGGTGTTTTGAAATTTACATGCATAATTATAGAAAATGGCCCAGTGCTTGTAAATCTACGCGAAGGGAACTATGCCACATTTTCTTTTGTGTAAACGGATGCACCTACTTTTAAGCGCTGTGATATCAACTAAGTGTATTCTATAAACTGCACCTAAACCTATGCACTGCTTACAGAATAAATATAGGCGGAAATGTTTACCGTGCGGACATTTTAGGCACCTTATATATAATCTGGCCCTATGCACTAAATGCTAATATTCAGAAGAGTTTGAGGCATATTTTCAAAGCACTTAGCCTTCCATAGGTTTCTATGGAACTTTGGAAGGCTAAGTGCTTTGAAAATATGCCTCATAACCAGCTATCTCGCACTGAATATTACCATTTTACTAAGGTGCGCTGAAAATGGGCTGCGCTAGTGTAGACGAATGTTCTGGGCGCACAAAGATCCATTTTTCAGCGCACCTATAAAAAAGGCCTTTTTAAAATTTTTGCCAAAAATGGACGTGCGGCAAAATAAAAATTGGTGCATGTCCATTTGGGGTCTGAGACCTTACCGACAGCCATTGACTTAGCGGTAAGGTCTCACACGTTAACCATGCGGTAATCGTCTACAAGCAGAGAATGACGATTACCGCCCGGTTTCTGCCGCGTGCCAGAAAATTATTTTACGGCGTGCGTAGCAGATGCGTGTCAAAAATGAAATTACCGAAAGGGCCACTCAGTAGCCGGGCGGTAACTCAAAACTGACACACGTTGGGCATGCGTAGGCGCCTATGCAGCTTAGTAAAAGGGCCTCTTAGCCGGTTAAGTACTATTTAACCAGCCAAGAGCCATTCCTGGCCAGTTAAATAGCAATGAATATCGGCCAGAAAGGCAGAGTGTAGACGGGCCACAAGTTAACATGCAACGTATACAATATTGTAAGTTACATATGTGTCTGGCATTTAGGAACACACATTTATGTCAGCTCTATGGCTGGAGTAAGTGTTCACGCCTGAAGTATAGACACATGTTTTCACTGTTGCACTAGTATTCTACAAGGGAAAGTAGGTGCCTATATTTCTTTACAGAATAAGCTGCTACCAGCCGCCTAGTTATAGCACTGCCTGCTATTCCTCAGGTCCTATAGAGGTCTTCCAAAGTTGGGAGCCAATCTCAGATCCACACGCAAATTAATTAATGAGGCATCAACAGTCAATAATTGCTGTTAATTGGCGTCAATTTGGAGTTCCATGCACATCTGCCCTAGGCGCTACTCTATAAAATGCACACCTCAGTTTCATAGCGTCCAACTTCAAAGTGGCTATGGGCATGGGCAGATTGGGGGTGTTCCCAGAAGTTTGGCGCAATGTTCTAGAATACTATCATTTGCACGCCCAACTGTCATAAATTGGACACCAGCATTTACACCAAGTTCTGGCAGGCACCCAAAGATAGTTGTGAAATCTGCACTATGCTAGTATTCTATGAAGGGCGCTCTTCGCGAAGTGCTCATTATAAAATACTAGCTTAGCGTGGATCATCCCGATGCCTAACTAAGTGTCATTTACTGAATCCCCCCCCCCCCCCCCCCCCCCCGTATATGTAAATTTATGTTCCACAATAAAACTGTTTTTTTGTGTATAAAATGAAATGACCTTTTCAACAGTGCTATAATAATGGACTCATTGATTACAACAATACTGTGAAAAATATCAATCTAAATGTTTCTTGTGCAGAAACAAAGATTCTTTATTACCACTTGACTGTTTTTTTTTCTTTTTTATTCAAGAAAAGGAATCCGATGCCAAGGTTTTAACATTTTCAGATTGTAACATTGTTAATCAATTCACTGTAGCCTAGAAATTCTTGTGGCAATGTTTAACTGTATGACCACTGCATAGAGAGAAGAGAATGACTTCCTTGCTTTTCTTTTTACCTCATAGTCAGCAGCCCTGTTCATTTAAGTATATTATATGTTGTAAGACTGAGATTTGTATGGTAATATGTGATGCTCTTCAGAATGTAAAATCTGTTTGGTTTTTTTCCTATATTTTATGGCATTCCTATTTTAAAAAATTTTTTAGTTTAATTAATTTGTTTTATGTCATGTATTGTTTGTATGTAAACCATTTTGATTTGCTCGCAATAAGTAATAGTATAGTAAAATGAATAAATGATAAGTAGGACCACTGACTATACAGTATTAAACTAAAACAAATAATGTATCCATTTAACTTTTCACTGCTATTTCTGTAGTTGTACTAAACGGACAAAGCTATCTGGATAAAGTCTGAATATTGCCATCACTCAAATATCTGCCCCCCCCCCCCCCAGAACAGTTCTGATCTCAGTCTCTCCTGAACACATAGGAGCACTTTTACAAAGATGTGTTAAGCACTAACGAACACATAACTGCAAACAATGTCTAACACGGGATGCATTAAAGCAGGGGTGTCCAACCTCGGTCCTCGAGGGCCGTAATCTAGTCAGGTTTTTAGGATTTCCCCAATAAATATGCATGAGATCTATTTGCATGCACTGCCTCCATTGTATGCAAATAGATCTTATTAAAATTCATTGTGGAAATCGTAATAACCCAACCTGGCAAGGGCCGAGTTTGAATACCCCTATATTAAAGTGTCCAGTGATTTTTTGCATTAACGCGCAGTAACTATGCGCTAATAATTACTTTCTTTTTTTTTTTTTGGCCAGGATTGAGTCATGGGTGAAGAATGGGCATGGTGAATGTGCATGGCAGCAATTACCAGCTACTATGCTGAGATTACCGTGCGATAAGGGCTCCTGCGTTGTGGTATTTTTTTTCAGGGGCTGCATGCTAATGGTAACATTAGTGCATTTAAAAAGAGCTGTAGTAAAAATGGGCTTACTGTGCAGTAAAGTCCCACGTTATCCTGAAATAAGCCCAATTTTTACCATAGCTTACTAAAAGGGCCCCTTAGGTGGCAATTCTATGAACTGGCATCTCATTTGAGGTGCCACAAAAGGGCACACTTAGGGGTAAATTCTATAAATGGTGCCTAAAAAATCAGTGTTGAAAAAAAACCCTCTTAATCAGTATTCTATAAGCTGTGCCTAAAGTTCAGCGTGGTTTATAGAATAACGCTTAGGCAGAGAGTTTGCGTGTAAATTTAGGCACAGTCACTTGTACCAATGACAATGTGGAGCAAATGCCCATGCCTAAATTTACACGCAGAGCACCGTTATTCTATAATTACACGTGTAACTCAAACCCACACCCCTGATCCGCCCAGAAACACCAATGACCCTGCCATTTCCACACTCCCTTTCGGGCTTTGCATAAATTTTAGGTGCAGATCCAACGCCTGAACTTACGCACATAAGGTCCCAAATAAATCTAATTAGTGCCAATACTTGCTTTTTAAAAAGCCAATTATTGACACTAATCGGCTCATTATTCTATTAAATTGCACGTGCAACTTTTAGGCAACATTTATAGAATCCAGTTAGCGCCAATTCAAAACAGCTTAAGGGCATGCCTAAGCCATTACAGAATATTAGTGCAAAGTCACACTCGTGCTCCAAAGGTTTGGCATGCATACAATACATCAATGACTGGCATAAATGGGTGTCCTTACATGCAACATTCAATATGCACAACTGGCAGTATTCTATAATTTGAGCAACACACCCATGACATGCCCCAATTTTCAATATTCAAAAGGACTTATCTGTATAGCAGCTGCCTTATGAGGGCCATTCTGTCAAGGGGCACAAAGAAGGCACCAATCTAGAGGGGATATCTATAAAATCATATAGGGCCAGATTTTATATAAGGCATCTAAAAAATCTGCACATTTCCAGCCAAGAGTTTTCAAAATGATTGGGGGTGCTGAAATTTTTTTTTTACAGGTGGTGCATTCCCCACCCCTCCCCCTCCCTCCATCCGTGTTCCAGCCCCTCCTCTCCCTCCCTCAGAGTTCCAGTCCCTCCCGCCAGCCCTCCCATTTCCAGGGGCCTGCCCTCCCTCTCTCTCTCCTTTCCTTCCCTTCCCTCCCTCCAAGCTCACCCTCCTCCCTCCTTCCAAGTTCCAAAGCCCCCCTCCCTCCGAGTTCCAAGGAACCCCCCTCCCTCCGAGTTCCAAGGCCCCCCTCCGTCCGAGTTTCAACGCCCCCCTCCCTCCGTGTTCCAAGGCCCCCCTCCCTTCGTCCGTCCGAATTTTAAAAGCCCTCTTCTTACCTCACATCAGTGAAAAGCGTGCACTGCGGGCTCGTTGGCACTTCAGCCTTCCCTTCTGTCTCTCAGCTCTGGTCCCGCCCTCATTTCCTGTTTCCGCAAGGGCCGAGAGGGTAGTAGTAGTTTTAAAATTCTGGCTGGGCTGGAAGAGAACTTCCGGTCCGTAAAATATTGAGGGTGCTCGAGCACCCACAGCACCCACGGAGTCGGCGCCTATGGTAAGTGGCACCTAGATTTAGGCACGGTATATAGAATACGCTTAGCTGATATCCCAGTGCCTAAAACTACACACCTCCATGTACAACCATGAAAATGTGGAGTAAGTCCCTGCATGTAGATTTACGCGCACTGGGCCATATTCTATAACTATGCACATAAATTTTGGAAGGTCCATGAAATGCCCATTTCCCTGTCCATAACCATGCTCCTTTTGAACTGCATGCATTAGAATTTAGGCGCAGTTCTTTACAGAATACACTTAGCGAGTTGTGCACGTAAATTCTAATTATTGCCAATTAGTGCTCACTATGGCTTGTTAGGTGCTGTTATCAATGTTGATTAGCTTGTTAAGCCAATTAAGTTACACACAATGTTATGGAATACACTTAGATTTCAGTGCAGAAGGCATGCTATATAAAATCCAGCAGATAGTTTTATATTACACTAGTAAAAAAGGCCCGTTTCTCACACAAATGAAACGGGCGCTAGCAAGGTCATCATGTAATGGTGATTATGTTTTTAAGGGAACAGTTAGGAGAAATGTTCTGTCATGATAAGCAATAATTGGGAAGGGTGTATAATGAGCAATATGCTCCAGGGGTATGAGATACGGATTGTTTTACCTATGTTTTTTTTTTTTTTTTAATCTTTCTTTTTTTGTGATTTTTATTTATAGTATTTTTTAAAAGATAAAGTGTAAGCAAACTCCATCCATGTCCAGCATTTCTCCTCTCTTCCCTCCCCTCCATCCATGTGCCTCTCCTTCCTGACTTCCCTCCCCCCCTCCACCCATGTCCAGCAACTCTCCATTCTGCCCTGCCCTCTCCTCCATCCACCCATATTGAGCAAATTTCCTCTCTCCCCTGCCCCCATTCATCCATCCATGTCCAGCAATTCTCCTCTCTCCCCTGCCCTCCCCTCCCTCCATCCATCCATCTCCAGCAATTCTCCTCTCTCCCCTGCCCTCCCCTCCTGTCCTGTCCAGCGATCTCTTCTCCCCCTGCTCTCCTCTCCAATTCCAGCCATCTCTTCTCTCCCCCTGCTCTCCCATCCATGTCCAGCGATTCTGTCTGCCCTCCCTCAGCTCTCTGACAGCCCTCCTCTCCATTCCTCCCCCCCCCCCCCATGCGTTTAACCCTTTTACTTTCAGGTGCAGTGACGGCAGTGAAGAGGACAACACAGCTTCTCCCTTCCCTCACACAGTGTCCCGCCCTTGCAGAAACAGGAAATGCATCATCGCAGAAGGCGGGACACTGTGTGAGGGAAGGGAGAAGCTGGAGGCGAGCCCGCTGTGTTGTCCTCTTCACTGCTGTTGCTGCGCCTGAAAGTAAAAAGGTTAAACATGCGCAAGGAGGGAGGAACGGAGAGGAGGGCTGTCGATCGGGGAGCTGAGGGCAGGAAGGAGCGGTGGGACCGTCCGAGAGCTTCCTGGCTGCAGCGCTGCTGCGCCAGACAGCCCTGCGTTTGGGGACGCAGCAGCCAGGGGAAGGTCACGGTTGGGCTGGGGAGGCTTAGCCTCCCCAAGTCTCTTATACAGGGCGCCTATGACTGTCCTCCCATCCCATCCATGTCCATCAATTCTCCTCTGCCCTGCCCTCCCCTTCCTCCCCTTGATGTCCCGCGATTCTCTCCTCCTGACATCATCTTGCCTCCAGCGTTCCCTTCCCCCTCATTGTTCCGCCCTCTGACGTCATTACATTTCGACGCGAGGGAGGGACAATGAGTGGGAATGGATGTTTCGAACCCAGGCATCCAGACGTAGAATGTTGGAGGTGCAAATTATTATATAGGATATGTTATAATTTGTTATTTATTATGTATTCCTAATTACAAACCACTTTGATGTGTTGAGGGAAAGGTGGTACAGGAAACTGGCTAGAGGATCAATGGTGCAGGTTTGGGAACCACTGGTCTCAGGTCACCCTCAATTTAAGGTAGGAGAGATTTTAAAAACTCATATATGCTAAGGTATATAAAAAATGGAAGGTTAGTTTAGAGACCCACAGTTTTATGCTCACCATAAATAAATGCAAACATCTCAATTTTTCAAAAATTAAAGCTTAAGCGCCAGGCAGAGGGAAATTTATGCAGACACTTACTGGCAAACTGCAGCATTCTTAATTTAAGCTCTACCTCTGAGAATAAATGGATGCTATAAAGCATAATGCATGCTATTATTTCTATTTAAAAGCACCGATGCATTCCAGTTGCATGTCAAAGATATTTTAATATTTATTTCCATCATTCTCAAAAAAAGCATGCACTGCCTCTCTTCCACAGTTTTACTTAAATGAGCAGTCTGAAAAGATTGCCTTAAACATAAGTAATAAATCTGGCCCTATATGATTTAATAGAATGAGCCAATTAGTGTCAATAATTAGCTTTTAACAAGCAATTATTGGCACTAATTCAATTTAATTGGGACCTTATATACGTAAGTTTAGGTGTGGGATCTGCACCTAAAATTTATGCACAGCCCGAAAGGGGGTGTGGAAATGGGAGGGTCATGGGTGTTTCTGGGTGGATTAGGGGTGTGGTTTTCAGATAGTCGTAATTAATGCGGATACACTTAGAACTTCCTACTGAGGAAGAATTTTGTGCATATCTATAAAACCATATGAGATCTATTTTCTGCAGGTAAAGCAGGTTTTACACGTAGAAAACATTTTATATAACTACCCTATACTATCTATGCAATGTGACTTCAAACTTAGAGACCCTTTTACTAAGGCATGGTAGGCCTAATGGGCCCGATTCTGTATATGGCGCCTAAAATTAGGTAATTACGCCTTAGCATATTGTAAATACCGAGTGTAAATCTACACATGGTATTTAGAATATGTTTAAGCGTAGTTAATGCGACTGAATCTCCGTGCATCCATTTACACCAAAAAAAGTTAGTATAAATCCCTGCACGTATATTTACATGCACTGGCCCATATTTTATAACAACCTGCACAGATTTTGTAATGCCCACAAAATGCCCATTTCCACACCCCCTAACCATGCCCCTTTTTGCCTGTGCACATTAGATTTTAGGCACAGTACATTACAGAATACACTTAGCAGTGTATGCACGTAAATTCTGATTTTGCCAATTAGTATTCATTATTGCTTGTTAAGAGCTGTTAACAGTAGTTATAAATGCGCCTAGATTTACACGCAGAATCACACATAACTCTAGGCGCACTATATAGAATCCAGGGGAATGCGGGCCTACCACACGGCAAAAGGGCACTACCATGGGATGCGCTAAGTAAATTCCAATTAAAGCTAATTAGTGCCAATAACTGCTTGTTAAAAACCCAATTATTGGCACTAATTATCTCATTTATGACTCTGAATGCTCATGACAATCCTATGCTCTGCCCACTGGTACAGCGCATTTGCTGTTACATGCCATTAGCATGCCGTTTATAGACTAGTGCCTAGCACATTTGCATGTAAATGCCAATGTGACATCATTCATGTGTGTAAGTGTTGCCTAAATGTCAGTTCTATATTTATTTTATTTATTAGGATTTATTTACCGCCTTTTTGAAAGAATTTACTCAAGGCGGTGTACTGTAAGAATAAATTAAACATGAGCAATAGGCAATTACTGCAGTAAAAATATTCAAGTAACAATACAAAGTCTGGCATAGTATACTACTTACAATGTCAACACAATACATAATAGAACATTTTAATAGACAGCATAGGGTATAAGCAAAGATGGAACATATAGATAGGTAAGAGTGTATGAGGAGTTAGAAAATAAGGTGACTAATTTAAATAAAGTTGCATATGAAGTCAGAGAGATGTTTAAATGTTATCTCAGCTAGGGTGGGAGTGGATAAACATGTCCTGCTGCAGTATGTGCAGCCTGTGTCACTCCTTTTGTGTGTGTGTGTGTGTGTGTGTGTGTGTGTGTGTGTGTGTGTGTGTGAGTCTAAGAAGTTAGTTACTTCTTTCATTGAAGAGCCAAGCTTTCACCTGCTTCCAGAAGGAAACTTATGTTAAGCAGAGCCTTTCAGGGAGTGCATTCCAGAGTGTGGGGGCTACTCTGAAGAAGGCTTGCTTGCGCATATGAAATTGTGTAATGTCTTTTGGAGAGGGTGTGGTTAGTTATAGTCCTTGAGAGGACTTTAGTGTCCTTGGAGGTGTGTAGAGGATCATCCTATTCTTCAGGTACTCAGGGCCATTTCCTTTAAGGGCCTTGAAGATCAGACATAGAGTTTTAAATTTAGCCCTGTATTGTACTGGTAGCCAATGAAGTTTCTGCAAAAATTGAATGATGTGGGCACTGTAAGCAGTGCACCTATTTTGCTTGATATGTAGTTGTTAGGAAGGCATACATGTGGGTGGAGAATGGGTGTGTCACAAGCATGCCACTAGGTAACATGTGCAACTTATAGAATGCATGGCACACTTAGAAGCACCCACTTATGCCAGCCACTGACCTACCACAAGTAAAAGTTTTAGCGCACCAATGCCGCACTGAGATAATATTCTATAACTGCTTAGGCGTGACCTTAAGCTGTTGTAGAATCGGTGTTACATGTACTTCTTTTGGTGCATAATATGTGGAATCATTAAAAGAATTGCTGCCCTATTATTCCCACAAACTATACCACAACCTATAAAGAATCCACTTGGCTACAACAGCAGTTCTGCTTCTGGAACACTGTCCTATTTACTGACCTTGGTAGAAAAATGTTCTTATAATGTATTTTCTTTTTCTTTTATTTATGCAATTTCAAAATACATTTCAAGCATTAATCTTGATATGGAAAATGAAAAGTGAGTACAAGAAAATACAATTAAACCATAAAACATAGGGAAAGGGAAAGAAAAATACTCTTATAACTTCCACTCCAACAACAAAGTCCTCCACATCCTGGGAGCAGAACAATGAAAATAGGAGCAAATTCTACGGAGAAAACAAAAAAAGTTACCAGGAACTACAAGACTACACAGAACCTGGCGTAACCATATACGGCAGTATCAACTTTCCTAAACAGGAAAAACAAAAATATAATATATAGTTTAAAGGGCAGTGGAGTCCTCAAGTGGTATTTTATCTGAGAGAAAAAGAGTTAACAGAGGATTAAAAAAAAAAAAGTTATATCCTTATACTTCACAACACATTTACACAGATATTTCAAAAGAAATGTTGCACCAATCTGTAATACCCTAGGACACAGTAGTAAAAACTGTCTAGGATGAAGAACAATGTGACGATCCGTAAACTGGAGCAGCTGATCGAAATCTCTGAGGGTATCCTGTAAATTAAACACAAATGTTTGAGGTAACTCCTCCAACTTCTCTCCACTGATTTCCAATTCAGAAACCTCCTAAATAACCATTTTGTGAGGAAAGCCACCTCCTCCCTCCAACGGGGTCACATCCACAGCACCTACTGGGGACACAGCTCCTGCAGATCTTGCTATTCTTTCTGCAGTCAGATTTAGTAAGTTTGCCTTATGCCAGGCTCAATGAGATCAACACCAAGGGAGACACCTCACTATCAGGCCCATTAGGTGTTCCCAGCAGTGATTCGTTGGATGTTTCTGCCACAGTCAAGCGATGAACATGGCAACGCATTGGTCCTAAGGTATGTGAAGCTGATAACGTTCTCTGCTCCCATGGCTACTATCCTTTCTTTTCCCCAAATTAATGGGTAGATATATTTCTTCTAGGAAATCATTCAGCACTCACAATCTGCCATCCATCATATTTTTATGCCCATTTCTCATCTATTTCTTTCATTTAAAGCAAAGGAGGATCGCCATCATTGCCAAGCAGTTAGTCTTACTCCTTTCTTGGTCTTCTTCAATAGACAGGAAGGTATGCACTAAAGAAGGACAGTCCTTTTTCATCTTTATCAAATTTGGTCCTGGTGGCACCCCAGCCAGTCAGATTTTTGAGAATATCCACAATGAATACCCACGACAGAGATCTGCATGTACTGCCTCCACTGCATGCAAATCTCTCTCATGAAAATTCATTGTGGATATCCTGAAAACCTGACTCTGGGATGCCTCCAGGACCAGGTTTGGCAATCACTGAAACATACAGTTATATAAGATGGGGGCTACAGACAGAAAAACAAAAACTCCCCATTCTGTTTGTTTCCACACACTGAGAGTAATTTTATAAAGAGTTTCACAACTAAAACATTATTTTATGTGCGCAAAGGACCTCGAATAAGCTATTAGGTCATGCCTGAAAGTACATGTGGCACAGGCTAGTGTGTATTTGTAAAACAGGCATGCTCAAGGTCAGAGTTTGGGCTGATTAGAGATTTATGCATGTAGGGGTCAATATTCAAAGGGTTATAACTGGGCATGAGAGGCTGAGCTGGCTGACCTCCGATATCCAACAACACTTAACCAGGTAGTATCACTGATCATTACAACTAATCGGGCATTCCCTAATTGGCTAGATTAGGGGTGGTCCAGGGTAGAGCTTGGGCAAAGCCATTACTTAGCCAGTTAACAGTGATATTTAGTCTGAAAACTGGTTAAGTAAGCACATAAAGTTAGGACATCAAGTTAACTGGGCACCAGTCTGAATATCGGCCGATGCCCAGTTAACTTCCGGTTGACTGCACATACCAGGATATTCAGTGCTGGGAGCTGCCCATGCCCTGGCAATGAATATTCAAGGTTACTTGAGCTGATAGTTCTGAATGGCTAACAGCTGCTTACCGCCATGGGCTGAATATCAGGCATGTATCACACAACTGTACGTACTGTATTCAATACAATTACACCTGCTCACAAGCAGGCGTAATGTTTGTGTCCTTAATCTATGAGTACGTATGATTTCTGCAAGATTTCTGCTAGTATTTTATAAAGACACATAGGGCTAGATTCAGTATGTGGCGCTTAAAAATCAGTGCCAAAAATAAATCGGAACTCAAAGACGAGCACCCATTATTGAGTGCCCATTTGGGCACCAGGACTTATGCCTGCTGAAACCTGTTGTAATTCCTAGCACCCAATTTGGGTGCATATCTCCAGTATTCAATAAAAGTGTGTGCAAATTTTAGGAACACCCCTTACTCATCCCATGGCCTCACCCCCCCCCCCCCCCCCCGGGTTGCACACTAAGGGATTTGGGCACATATTGCTATAGAATAGAAAATAGCAAGATGCGTGTACAAATTCAAATTGGTGCCAATTAGGAGAAATTTACTCTTATCTGATCATTTTCTTTCCAATAGTCCATCCCACTATTTCAGAACCTGTCAGATAGTTGTGTCCATCAACCAGTAGGTGGAGATACAGAACTGAAAACTGACCTGAGATATATCTCTCTTGGCATCCAATCCAGCTCCTCAGTTTTTACGTAGACAAGCAGTAAGGATAATGCTCATAATAAATAAAACAACCTTAAACAGCTCGCTAACCACCAGATGAACAAACATGTGTGGACCTCTCTCATCTCTGGACAACTTGTAGAGAACAAGAGATACTCAGAAAGCACTATGCAAGGTGACAGTCATTGTTTGGTCCATTACTTTGTACTACGTAAACATCTCAGAAACTTCAGGTGAGTCTCTGGAATAGTGGGAAGGACTAACAGAAAGAAAATTATCAGGTAAGGCCTGATTTCTCTTTCCATTACATAGCTTCCCACTATTCCAGAAACTGTAGGATCCCTAGAGTGGGTGGGATCGTGGCGCTGATGTCCCAAGGACCGAAGCCACAAAACTGGCTTCTGAGCATGCTGCAATGTCCACCTTGTAATGCTTGGCAAAGGTACGCAGTGTCAACTACATCGTCACCTTGCAAATATCCGCCGGAGACTGTAAGGTAGTCTCTGCCTAGAATGTCGCTGTACGCCTCGTAGAATGAGCCCACAAGGCCTGAGGAGCCTGCTTCCCCACAAGAAAATAAGCTGATGTGATAGTCTCCTTCAGCCATCTAGCAACTATGGGCTTGAAAGCAATGATGAACAAACAGTCAGTCCGATTTGCAAAACTCATTTGTGATTTCCAGATATCTAATCAGGAATCTATGCACAATGAAAGGCTTCAAGAAAGAATACTGAATCTCTTTGTCCTCTCTGCGAAAGGATGGAAGCTCCACAGATTGGTTGAGATGAAATGCTGATACCACTTTTGGAAGAAAGGAAGGAGCCGTATGCATGCAGACCCCCACCTCTGAAAAGCAGATAAAGGGATCCCAACAAGAGAAAGCCTGAAGCTCCAAAACTCTATGTGCCAATGCAACAGCCACCAAGAACGCTGTCTTTAGTGTAAGGTCTTTCAAGGAGGCCTTCCAGAGTGGCTCAAAAGGAAGCTTCTGCAGAGCCTGAAGAACTAAATTAAAGTTCCACTCTAGACACGGCGTATGAAAGGAGCACCACATATGGAATCTGGGGGACAGTCACGTATGTGTCTTTATAATCTAGGCTCAAAATAGGTGCCTTCCTACCCTATTAACCTAGGTGAGAGAAAAGAAAAATCAAGCAAAAGATCATCACAAAGCCTTCTGGGAACCAGAATAGTGAGGAAATGTACCAAAAGAGACCCAGGTCAAAAAAACATATGCTCTATTAACCTAGGTGCAACGTTATAAAATGAACCTCACATTGTCTCCGCTCTGGCAGCATACCAGCAGAACATATTTCAAGTCTCTGTTCTATGGTCCAGACTCCAATTCTACAGAGCGATGTGCAGTACATGTGAATATTTCACAACAGCATTCTCATTAACTTGTGCCAGACTAAGATTAATTCCTCGCCCCACTACGTGAACAAAACAGCAGAACAGAAGCTGTTTTTAGCTAAATGAGCATGCTAAATGAAATACATTCCTTCCAACTAGGACACAGATGCCTTTTGATGACTTCTAAGCATGAAGAATATGCATTATTAATGATATTGTACATTAGGTAGAATATGCAATATTAATTGCATATGTAGTCTCATTATCTAGAGATATATACTTGATAATCCATAAGAGGTACACATTCCACTTGAAGACTGCCCAGAGCTTAGCACTGTTTAGTAAGCTGGGATCTCTGAAGGTTAAGGGGGGGGGGGGGGGGGGTCGATGATACACTCCATGATTCCTGCTGGCAAATTTCTACAGGCTTGTCTTGTTTATGACAATGTATTATTGAACATTTCAGGCATAAATGAAGAAAGATGGGTTTTCAAAACTGGGCAATAGCACAAGTAAAAGATGCCCAGAAACTGCAAAAAAACATGGAGGCATAAATGCCGAAATTATCTGCTGAAAGCCAAAAATATCCCAGTCAGTCGGGGACACCTGCTCACATATCGGTTTCCATGCCTTCACAGTTTTAAACGATAGAAAATAGTCATTCTGTACTAATAAATAACCAATTTACCAGCACGGTCCTTGCAAAGTTCCATTAAAGGAGGAATTAGATAAAAGCTGATTAGATTGCCTTGTAGCTCCCTACTGCAGCTGACACACTGAGGGAGGAACACAGTTGATTCAATACGGCAGTAGAGAGAGCAAATGAGGATCTGACCACATTACCTGGAGGACTTTAAGGTGGATTTCACAGTAGGAGAAGGATCCCAAGATTTCAGACATCAGTACTTGGTTGAATTGGGAATAATAGTGAATGAATGGGAACTACTATACATGGAAAATGTTCATCCTTGTGTTACATAAACTCTGGATAGTTCTCCATAATTGGCGTAAGGAGTACTATCAGTCAGTCTTGTGTGATATAAAACATTTTAAGGGGTCAATAGTCAGTCAGTGGCGGTGAGGGTTTTTATTCCTGGATATTCAATGCTGGGCCATGTGCAAGCGATTTGATTCCATTACACCTCTTTTAAAGAAATATTATTGGTAGCCCATCTCACAATGAATACGGTACAACATCTTATTAGCTTTTAAAGTCTTCCATTTAGGTCTTCCTACTTACCCATCTTCTTTAACAATTCCCTATACCTTAAACAACCATTGTGTGGTCTTTCCTGGTCCCAAAGCTGCAAGGCACCAAAGAACCTGCCACAGTGAATTCTCTTTCCTAGCTCCCGCATCCTGGAATAATCTCCCTTTAGACATCCACAGGGAATTATCTCTCCTAAAATTTAAAACTGCCATCAAAACATGACTGTTTAAACAAGCTTACAGGTAGCATTTCAGTTCGTGTGTCTGGCAGGGGTTGCTCTGGAGGTTTCTGATCCCCCTTTTCCATGCTCCCTTTTCCCTATCTTTTCTGTTTTTTCTCTTATGTATCTTCCTCTCTTTTTTGTTTTGAGTATGAATGCAAGTTTACTCTTCCCTCTGTCCTATCCATTATTGTAGCTCTTTTTCCATTGTATTTTATTTTATTCTGTTTTGATAGAACTAGTAAAAAAGACCCGTTTCTCAAACAAATGAAACAGGTGCTAGCAAGGTTATCATATAATGGCGATTGTGTTTTAAATAGAACCGTTAGGAGAGAGAGTGTGTGAGACAGAGAGAGAGTGTGTGTGTGAGAGAGAGAGACTGTGTGCGAGTGTGTGTGTGTGTGTGTGTGTGAGAGAGAGAGAGAGAGAGAGAGAGTTTGCAGCAAAGGTTTGAAGCCTCATAAAGTAGCTAAGAGCAAGAATGGACCATGCTGACACCATCAAAGCTTTGCTCTCAGTATCTCTATTATCAGCTCTGTTAAACCTATTATCTTCCCCTCCCCTTTGCTTGTTCAACTTCAGAAACTGAAACCTACTTCCCCTCCCCTTTCCTTTAACCCTGGAGACTGGCTGACATCAGCCTCTTAAAGATGTTACGAACCCAGGCAGCCAGACAGAGCTGCAAATTATTATATAGGATTATTATATAGGATTGTAAACCTCTTTGATCTGGCTGTCAGGTAATACGGTATAGCAAGTGCCAATAAACCATAAACCATCTCTTATGGGGTTAACTGTGATATTCAGCTCTTATCCAACTAAGCAACACCACAAAGACAGGACTGACTTTTATGCCGTCCGAGTTGACCGCTAAATTTAGACGGTTAAGTGCTGAATATCAGTATTTATCCATATAAGTGCCGACTCCACCCACAAAATAGCTGGCTTTGAGTTTAGTGGTCTGTGGTGATATTATTATTATATCCCACATTATCCAAAAAATGGATTCAAGTTCAATATGGCTTACGGACTGTATTAATGATACAGAGTCATAAAACACAGCACTACTGAAATAATATTTTATGTTAGCTAAGAATTGCAGAGTGTATTGAAAATACTGAAGGATTCATAAAAGAACTGTTAATTTTGTGCAAAAGGGTATGGCGAGAACAGAAAACTGGATTTGTCAGCTGTTTAATTATAGTTTAGAATTATGGGATGGATTCTGAAATGAGTATGAAATGGGATTTCAATAGTTTTCAGAATTGTAGGTAGTCATGATGAGATCTAACAGAACTGGGAATAGAGTTCTAACAAGTGGTTCCAATATATGAGAAATCTGCAGATAGAACAGATTTGAATATTACGTACTCAGCGGAATTAACCAGTTAAGTACCACTGAGTATAAGTGATTTAACTAGGTAAACAAAGAGGCACTGGGTGTCTTGCAGCAGTAGAGAAGAAACAACAGAAAGCAGACACCAAAAGTCCAAACAAATTATTTATTCAAACAGACCCGACGTAGCCACATTTCGCCAATAAGGGTGGTGGACTTTGGTCCTGGGGAACTGAGTTCAATTCCCACTTCAGGCACAGGCAGCTCCTTGTGACTCTGGGCAAGTCACTTAACCCTCCATTGCCCTATGTAAGCCGCATTGAGCCTGCCATGAGTGGGAAAGCGCGGGGTACAAACATAACAAAAAAAAAATAAGGCTGAATCAGGGGCAGAGACATAAAACAGCTTACTAGGGGCAGAGAAAGCTTAGCCCAGGTAGCACAACTGACCATCCAAGATTACTTCAGTATCAGTTTCCTCACAGGAAGTAGAGCAACAGCATCATACCTCTGCTGTTTGTTTGGAATTTTGGTGTCTACAAGCGATTTAACCAGCCAGGAGCCAGTTCTAGCTGGTTAAATCAGTTTGAATATCAACCCTTCAATGTTTTCCTTTTTCAAAGATTCACAAAAAGGTAACACTAATTTGATTACAGATGATTCCTGCATTATGCAAAGAGGAACTGATTACACATTGGTTTTCCATAGAAACAATTGTCTAGATTTTTCAGACATGTCATTTTCCTTGCTTGAATAAACAAAAGACTGGAGGGAGCGGGGTCCTTTTACCAAGTTGCAGAAAAAAAGGCCCTGTTGTAGCAGCAGAGGCCATTTTTCCCCAACTGCAGAGCCCTTTTTAACACAGCTGGTAAAAAGCCCCCCCCCCCCCCAAAAATGGCCATGTGGTAAGATAACTCTTATCACATGGCCATGTGGTGGGGAGCACTTACCGCCACCCATTGAGGTGGTGATAAGGGTTCCTACGGTAACCCAGTGGTAACTGGGCAGTGTGCGGCAATGCCCAGTTACTGCTGGGTTAGCGCTACACTAGACAAAAAAAGATTTCCGTACACCGGAAATGGCATGCACTCATCCTGGAACTACCGCTGGTGATGGGCTGGCAGTAGTTCAGATCTAGCATGAGGTAAGCCCATGTTGGGCTTACCGCCGCTCAGTAAAAGAGCCTCTAAGTTAGTCTGGTTTGGGGAAAACATTCCAAATAGTTCTGTAGTTCTAGCCTCCGGTGAAAGTTTGAAAATTGAGGAAACTTCTAGAGTTTGGGGGGTTATCTTAGATTCTACCCTTACTTTTGAAAAACAGGTTGGTGCTCTAAGTAAGAAATTTTTTCTAAAACTGAGGCAATTACATGTGATTAGGTCCTCCTAAAGAAGACTTTAGAATTTTGGCTCAGGTTACTCTTCTCTTCCAACTAGACTACTGTAATTCCTTATATTCTCAGATTAATTGTAAATTGAAAGTTCACTTCCAGCTACTGCAAAATACAGTGGCCAGAGTGATTTCTGGTTTGGGCTGATTTGATAGTGTTTCACCTGTACTAAGGAAGTTACATTGGCTACCTATTGTGCAGAACATCAGTTTCAAAGTGATGTGTATGATTTATAAGTCACTTTTTGGGTTTAATGCAGAAGGTCTGGTGGATTTATTGGTGGACTCTTCTTCAAAGAGAAATCTTTGTTATTTTCTAATTTTAACATTAAGCTTTCCTTCTATGAGAAGTGTTAGATTTAAATCCGTTCTAGAAAAATCATTTCCTTTTCAAGCAGCACACCAATGGAATAGAATTCAAAGCAAGGTAACCAGACAGAAGAGGCTCCTGGCTAGTGAAATCATTTGTGCAGGGCTGACCACTGACCAGTTAGGACCACTAAATATCACCCATGACCAAAAAAGCTGTAGTAATCTATTTTGTGAAAGGTCCAGAGGCGGAGTCGGCACATATGTAGTTAGGTGTCAACATTCAGCATTTAACCACCTAAGCTAACCAGTCTTACCTTTGCCCAGTTCAACTTATTCAGTTGAGTGCTGAATATCCGCAATTAACCGCATAAGCAACAGACAACCACACACAAACTGATATTCAATGCCGATGCCCGGATATGGCCTGGCAATGAATGTCTGGGCATAATGCTAGCAGTGGCTACAAAAATGTTGATCTCTGCTGCTGAAAATTATCCCAATAGGATTTAAATTAGAAGTACACCGATATCAGCGTGAATTTTTGCACTTAAACAAAAATATCCCTTTACTCATGTAGAATTACAGTTATGCACTATGGAATGGGCTAAACGGCCAGAGACTGATAAGTCTGTATGACTCTGGAATTTATGATCTCTGGTATTTATGATCTATTATGATACCCTTACGGGCAAGGCAGGCTTGGGAAAGAAACTAGTATAAAGATCAGAAGAATGTTGTCTAACAGCTTAAGGGAACCAGATGTTGGGAACCAGATAATAATCCGTGAGAAGGATAGTTTGCAGAAAAAAAAGTCATGTAAATCATTGTCTGAAACAAACGATATAAGCCGCCATCTCAGAATAGTATTTCAGAGATGCAGACAGTAAACAGCTTTCTGTGTAAATGTACTGATCTCTCATGAGAAACTATCAATTGTATCTGTATTTGGTACACAAATAAAAATATACTTTCTCATATACACGTAGCTTTGGTTTCTTTTATCCTCCCAAATTGTGGATGGCTGGTACATGCTAATATTTGGAAAGGTATACTAGCAGCCTAAAAACATTGGTAACCCCAACGTGATTCGAACACTCATTGGTAAATAAACCCAAATATTCACAAATATAACCAGGCGAAAAAAAAACATAGGAGTAATGGCCTCACATTAGTAATACACCCATGAGGCAGTCATAATAAACAACCGCTAATAGGGTAAAAGTTTGAACTTCATTCGTTGGGTAAAACCTCCAAGTGGAAATAGTACAACTACATGTGTACTTATTGTTGGGCCCTTTTACAAAGGTGCAGGAAGGTTAACGCTAGGATTGCGGACAACAAATCAGTACAACTGCCAGGCTAGCGAATGCGCCTGGTGATTATTCTAAGCTTGGCACACGCCAAATCCTGTTATAGAAAATAATTTTCTATTTTCTACTGTGGGGGGAGGGCATTCCCAGAGGTAATCAGCAGTTGGCGAGTGCTGCACGGTTACTGCACAGGTGGCATGCGAGCCCTTACGGCTAAGTCAGTGGGTGGCGTTAAGGGCTCAGTCCGTAAATTGGAACGCGCTAGTTTTAATTTTGTCACATGTCCATTTCCTGGCCTATTAAAGAAAAAAATCACTTTTTTCCAGACGCAGTAAAGAAATGGCCCAGCACTCATCCAAAACATGTGCCCACACCACCGCAGGCCACTTTTTATCATGCCTTTGTAAAAGGACCCCTGTGTGTTTTCTAAATAAATATTTATATATATATATATATATATATATATATATATATATATATATATATATATGAATCTGCACATGTGCAGATTTTTATATATGTGCAGAGTGAATCTTTTTGCACAGTTTGCTCATGTACAAAACTCATTTTAAAATTGTGTGCAAAAGCTGAGTTAAGCTGTATAAAAACCTAGTGCACTTTATTACACTGGCCCGAGAGTAGGAGACAAGCCTTAATGAATCAAGCCCTTTGTGTATGCTTGGCCATGCTTGTCTAGATCTGTGAGCAGACTGTTTGGATAACCAGCCCTAAACTAGATTAACAGCCCTGAGCTGCAAGTTTGAGAAATGCTCTGTTTCAGGGAGGATCGCTGTGTGTAGCCTTATTAGGTTTTGCAATTTAAGCTCAGTGAAGTGCAGAAAGTCCTTTCTCAGAACACAGATTCTCTGCAATCTAATTTCTGTCTTGTAAAGGTCAGTGCTTAAGCACTACTTTGACATTTTTCCATTCTTCTTGCTGTTTTATTAACTTTTCGAACAAACAGTTAAATTTTGTGGTAGAAAGGTTTTCTTGCATGGTATTCTGAAACAAAGCTTGCTACAACTTATGTGCTGTTAGAGACAAAAGGTCTTGCTCAGAGTATTTGTTAAAGAAAATCTTATCTGAGCTAAGGATTTTAGGTGAAACTGTGGACAGTTTTCAAACAATTTCACTTCACCCAAGTATCCAAGCAGTTACTCAGGAAAATCTGTGGCTAAACGCTGCCCTCCCTCTCTGCAGGGAAACTTATACAAGCCACAAAGAAGTGGCAGGGCAGGGGCAAGAACTGGGCAGGACCAGCAAGCAACAAGTGAGCATTTTATTTTGGGATTCTTGTGTGTGCTTTATGCATCAGCTTTGTACCTGCTGTAAAGTACTTGTAAAGATCATGGGTATAGAAGTATACCAGTGGTAGTAGCCAGGTCCTGAATTTTAGCATCGAAAATTTGATTGCAGGTCTACATCCCTTGGTTGGGTATTGATCAGGCTATGCAGTTTGAATTAAAATTAAAGAGCCCCAGCTTATGTATATACATACACAAGGAAATAAACTCACTTCTGGTGGTACTTTTTAAAGCTCCCACATTGGTTGGAGCCCACAGAGTTTCTCTTTGAAAATTCACAAGCAGACTGTGACTGATACTACCCCCAGGAACATCCTTTTGAACTGGATTTTAAATTTAATTACTGACCTTTTTCAAATATAAGCTCATGGAGAGTTACAATCAGGAACACAAGCTATTTGCTGGCCAAGTCTGTACCTGAAGCAATAGAGGGTGAAGTGATTTGCTCAAGGCAAAAAGGAGTGTTACTGAGAGGTGAACACTGGCTTCTTCTACATAATAAATTTAAAACTAATCAGAGAAAACATTTCTTCATTCAACATGCAAATTAAACTCTGGAATATGTTGCCAGAAAATGTGGCAAAAGCAGTTAGCTTAGCAGGGTTTTAAAAAGATTTGGACAAGTTCCGAAAAGTCTATAAAACATTATTAAGATAGACTTGGGAAAATCCACCACTTAGACTTGGAATAAGCAGCATAAAATCTGTTTTACTCATTTGAGATATTGTCAGGTACTTGTGACCTGGATTGGCCACTGTTAGAAACAGGATACTGGGCTTGATGCACCTTCAGTCTGTTCCACTATGGCAATGCTTATGTACTTCTCTACTTCTCTGGTTTCGAGCCTCTTGCACTGCAGAGAAAATTGACCACAGAGGCAGAGGGTAATCTTTAACCTCTGATTTTACCTGGGTAACTGGTTAGTTATCTGGGTAAAATCATATCAGATTTGGCCACTCCAACACACTGGTGAACACGCATTCTCTCCTTCCACAAATTAACAGATTTTAGATCACAAGATGCAACAAAATACTTAATTCTGAGTAAATATACGGTGAAATAAGCTAAATTGAAATCAAGCTGTAGATAATTGTAGCACAAAATAAGAAGTTTCAGCTGAAATACAGCACCTTGTGGGCTTTGACATTCACTATGTTCCAGAGCAATGTTTACTGGAACACTGAGGACGATAATTACCTTTATTATAGCAAAGAAGTCAATCGCACAAATGTTACTACTTGCCAGATTTATAATTGCCAGATACTGGAAAACAGCCCCTAACATCACTTATTGGCAGAAACAACTCTTGGATATAGTATGTACTGAACAACTAGTTTACTCACTTAAAGGCGATATACATGTAAGCTACATATATAATGTGATAGGAGGATATTCTGGAAATTGTATTCTGCACTTGTTTAATACAGTGCTTCTCAAGTTAGTATTCAGAACAAACCCAGCCATTCAGGTTTTCAGGATATCAATAATGAATATGCATAAGACAGATATGCATGCACTGCCTTCATGGTATGTAAATCTATCATGCATTGTGGATATCCTGAAAACCTGACTATCTAGGCGTGTCTTGAGGACGGAGTTAAGAAGCACTAGTTTAATATATTATGGCACTCATTTTTGAAGCATATGAACTTCTCAGAAAGCCTAAATAGATGTTCCGATGCTTGAAATGTCCAAATCCCGATTTTGCGAAGGCAGAATAGGGACATCCAACATTGCAGTACATCCTAATAGCATGTTTTGGGTAGGCCTGAAATCTGGACATCCAACAGCGATTACCAAAGGGGAAGAAACGTCCATGTCTCAGGAGCGTAGCCAGACCTGTTATTTTGGATGGGCCCACAGTTAAGTTGGTGGGCCTTCCCAAACTACCCCCCACCCTTTATCCTACATTTTGCTTCCTCTCCTCCACCCTAAGATCTGGTATTTGTCTCCACAGTCACCTGTCCGTCCCACATCCCTCGTGTACCTCAGCTACAGGTTTACAGGGCAGCAGAGGCGACATGCATCCACTACCTGCGCCCTCTTCCGCATTCCGCCCTCTCTGACGTTGCTTCCTGTTTCTCTCTGGCGGGAAGACTGCACAGCATGCGCAGGCAGCAGATATGCGTCGTTATCCCTGCTTGTGAAGCTGACGAGATACATCGGGAAGGGAGAGGTTTAGAAAGTGTGTGTGGGGGGGGGGGGGGGGAGTTGCTAGGCCAAATGAGGGAGAGAGGGGAGCAAGGCGGCCACTGCTGAATTGTCTTGGGTGGGCCTGAGGCAAAAATGGATGGGCTTGTGCCCACCCAGGCCCACCCGTAGTTATGCCACTGCCAGAAGGACGTCCTTATTTAGAACTGTTTCAGGAACATTCAGGTTACAAAAAGGTGCTCCGATTGACTAGCTGTCCACTGGAGGGATTAAGGCACAACACCTCCTTAATCCTCCAGTAGTTTTTGTCCCCGTCCCTCTCCCCTGAAAGCGGAGGCTCTATGACAGCTTTGGGTATTCTTAACAGAATAGGAAACAGATCTGAGGACTAGCCTAATGGTTAGTGCAGTGGACTGCCCAAGTTCAAATCCCATTTTAGTAATTGTGAACCCTCAGAAACAGAGGTGAACATTCAGGTATAGTAGGCTGAGCTGGCCATGCTTGGATATTCAGCAGCACTTAACCTGCTGTACACCACCTTGGGTGAATTTCTTCACAAAGGCGGTTAATAAATCCCAATAAATAAATACATAAATAAATTGCCACTGAATATCCTCTCTGATCTCCAAAGCACTAACTGGCTAAGTTAGGGGTGGTCCAGTGAGAAGGGGTGGATCATGGGTACAGCCAGCACTTAACCAGTTAAGCAATGATATTCAGTCCGCTAACCAGTTAAGGGCCCCTTTTACCAGTCTGCAGTAAAAGGAGCCCTGTGGTAGCATTGGAGCATGGATCTGCTGTGCGCTGAAGCCTCCTTTTACTGCAGCAGGTAAAAGGTTTTTTAAAAAAGGAAAATGGCCCTATGGTAAATGAACCACCCACTCAGGAGGCAGTAAGGGCTCCTGCGTCATGCAGGGCTGCCCGTTTACTGCCGGGTAAGCCCCCAGCACTAGAAAATAAAAATGCATTTTCTAGCACTGGAGTTGGCGTGTGGCAGAGCCTGGGCTCCTGTGGTAGCCCAGCAGTAGGCCCGATTTGCTGCACATCAATGCGGTGGTAGCCCTACTGCCCTTTAATAAAAGTGCCCCTAAGTGAGCAGATAAAGTTAGGAAGGCTAAAAGGTTCTCCTAACTTTATCCACTGAGTTAACTGAGCAGTGGTCTTGATATTGGCTGGTGCCCAGTTAACTTCTATGTTCTCACCTGTATTCAATGATGAAGGCCTGACATGATTGAATATCTTAGCCTGTGGCTGTGAGCAGCTTACAAGCTGCTCTCCACTGTGAGTTGGATATCGACCTCTATACTTACACATATATGCAATACACATGTGCAAAAGCCACTATTTACATGTGACAATGTTTCTACAATAACAGCCAAACCTATCCTATTGTGCTTTAGACCAATGCATCACCTCCAAGATTTAGTGGGCTCCTTGTCTCTGAATACAGCTGCTCACTAACCACTAGGTGACAGATGGCTCAAAGTTCCGGTCAAGCACTGATTGCTATTTCCACCTCAGTAAAAATGACAGAGTTGGAAATAGCGAACGATGGTCAAAAGAAACAGGATGCAAATCAGCTGCTTGCTAAAACAGCAAGCAACTAGGTAGTAGGGAAGCCAATCGTTCAGCTGAGAATGTGCAGAACAGCCAGTCACTAAGAGTGGCTGCTCTGCACATGCTCAGAGCAGCACGTGCTACAGCTTTCATACACGCATTCAAGCTGCGTGTTTAAAAGCGTGTGCTTTTTTTAAAACTTATCAGCGGCACAATTACGAGCCTGTGATTTCTGGAAAGATGTGCTTTCACCCTGGCCGGCAGCAGCATGGAGCTGCAGTCTTACCACTGGAGTGTCTTCTGTGCCCAGGACTGGAACCCTTCCTCAGCAGGAACTGGTTTCCCCATGTGAGCAGGGGCCTCTGAACTGCAGTAGTGCTACACTCGCCCTCGGATCATCCTGTTGACTGCACCACCAAGAAGCAGCCATCATGCAACGACAGCTCCTGACCACCCATAAAAATTTCATCTTAAAAGTAAGTGTTCCTTTCTCTGCATCACTAGGAAAATTGCTGTGCATCTCTGGGAATGCATATTTAAATAGTAATTAGCTCATTATTGCGTACAATTCTCATTGGCTGCTACTGTAACAGGAAAAGAGCCTGCAGAACCCCTTTGTGGATGTCTCATTGAACTCTGTGCTTGCTAAAACGGCTAGAACCAGTATAAAAAGCATGTTGCTGGCTCGTTAGGTTTTGTGCATCTGGGCCTAGGTGTGCTCTAGTTTCTAAATGAGAAAAACACCTGTAGGTTTGAATTGCTGCTACCTTGTCCAGCCTCACAGGAAAGCTCACCAATGTTTACAGGTTCCCGTTGCATTACATTCGAAGAACTGCATAGACATATCACAGTTCATTGAACAGAACTGAGCTCACTATCCATTGTTTACTCTGATTCAGTAAAATGTGAGTGAATAAAATCCTCCAGCGCTTTATATAAAAAAAAAAAAGGTGGAGCTGCAACATTTCCTGGAGGAATGCCAGGGATGTCAAAGTATGTAATGGTGCTGGAAAGAATTGCTGGGCAAAACTGTATAATAGCTAAAATTAGCTCACTCTAGTTTAATGTTGACAACTCAGACATTATTATTTTAAATTACAGCTAAAAAGCCCCCCCCCCCCCCAAGAAAAAGAGGAATTCTCTTATCTGCTCTAGTCTCCTCTCAGTCTGGACCTTGGAATACTCTGCAGTTCTAAGACATTCTGTCTAGTCCTTATGGTAAAAGACACAGAAAGTGAAAGCAGTACTCTGCATTTCTTTATTTTATATATTCTCCTTCACTTGCTCTAAGAGGCTCTCCTGGTATAGACCTGTGTGAAGGCTTAATAGCACTGAAGGGAAGAATTTTTGCACAAATGTACGGGACTAATATAATGTCACCTTCAAAACCATCTGAACACAAGTTGTAAAGTGATACTGCTCTAGCAGACATTTGCAAAACATCTGCGGTGGCCCCAGAATTTACCTCCCACCACTACTCTCCATCTCTTCCCGCCACCCTCCCCAGAACACTCTCTCCCTCCACTCACAGGAAGTCTCTCTTTCCCTTACCTCCAGCCACAGTGTTTCCCCCCCCCCCAGCCCCCCACCCCATACTCTCTCTCAGTGGCGTACCAAGGGGGGGCAGTGGGGGCGGTCCACCCTGGGTGCACGCCGCTGGGGGGTTCCACGGCGCACGCCTGTCGGCTCCGAGTTCGCTAACTTTGCTAGTTGGCTGCAGCTCTCTCTGCCCCGGAACAGGTTACTTCCTGTTCCGGGGCAGAGGGAGCTGCAGCGAACGAGCGAAGTTAGCGAACTCGGAGCCGACAGGCGCGCGCCACGGCACCCCCCCCCCCAGTGGCGTGCACCCGGGGGGGTGTCATTTCGCAGGGGGGGAGGTGTTATTTTGCAGGGGGGGGGCGCGCTGCACCTGGGGGGGGGGGCGCATCGGCGATCCGCCCCGGGTGTCATCCAGGCTAGGAACGCCACTACTCTCTCTTCCTTTCATTTCCTCCTGGCACTCTTCATTCTCCATGCTCCCTTTCCCTACTCCCTAGCCAAATGGAATCAAGATCTTAAATGTAACATTGGGAGAAATTCAAGCATATTAGCTGCTTTTAATTTTTATTAATTTTTTGTGGTGGGGGGGGGGAGAATAGTGTATGAGTGCCATTTCCTATGCAGCCTTTTTCTGTTCTAGGTGTCCAGCTGATGAGAGCAGGCTGCAGCAGATTGTTCTGGTATTTTTTTTGTTGTAGTATGTTTCAAGTTTTTTTCTTTCAAACAACGCTACAGCTCCTAGGTTGCCATTTTTAAAAAACTTTTGTTTCCTGCACCTGCTGAAAACCCAGACCTTCTGGCACCAGAACTTTCCAAAGACTTGGAGAACTCAATGGAAAGTAATGGAAGAAATGGATGGATTTGGTGTTTGGGAGATGTTCCTGGTGGCAGCAGTGAACCCCCCCCCCCCCAAGTAATTTAAGCCCTTGCTTTTGCCCACAAAAATAGGTTTTCTCCCACCTCTGATCCATATCTTGAGGGAAACCCTACTTGCTAAGCCTGCATCAGATATTCTGTGACCATCATATTCTCACGATTTAGTCCCATCTAGGCAGCTGCTACAACAGTAGTGTCACCAGAGGCAAGAGGACAAGCATCAGATCCTACAGAAGGTTGCTGGCTTGTTTTAGCATCCAGGCTGCGGACCCTGGAAGCCCTCCATTTTATCTCGGGGAAGGGGATTTTTACAGGAGTTTTATCTGCCTGAAGCATCCAGGCTCCCTGCTCTGTTCACCCAGAGGGTGTAACTTTTAAAAGAAAGAGGGATTAACATTTCAATATCCACCAGCAGAGCTACAGTGTCTGCCTACCAGATCCTTCTAGTCTGTAAGTGTGTACCATCTTGATTAAGGGCCCTGTTTACTAAGCCGCATTATAGGCGAGTTGGCATCTTTAACATGCGTTAACCATGTACACGACTACAATATCCCTATAGGCGCCTACAGAGTTAGTGAGCACGCTAATTGTAGGCGTGTTAAAAATACTAACACGCCTTAGTAAACAGGGCCCTAATACTGATAAGTTTGGGCTCGGAGGAAAGGAAGGTGAGAAGCACAGGGCCTCCTCAAGGGTCAGTGCTGAGGCCAAATTCTCTTTAATATATTTGTGAGAGACATTGCCGAAGGGTTAGAAGGAAAAGTTTGCCTTTTGGCAGATAACACAAAGACAGCCAGTAGAGTGGATACCCTGGAGACAGCACAAACTATGAGAAGGGATCGCCAAATGTTGCAAGAATGGTGAAGGGTCTGGCAGTTAAAATTTAATTACTAAAAAACAGGAAAAACACAAAATATACATAACCTATGCTCTAAATAATATCCCAAAATATCACAGAAAAATATAAAATAATTAAATCATATATAGTATAAACACAATGCTCAATATAAATAAATAAAAAACAGGAAAATGAAAGTATTACAAGAAATAACCTACAGATTTTATGCAAATATTTATTATAAAACAGAATATACACTTATAACCCCCACATATATAAACCATCTGTCCGAAGCTGGGATAATGTCCACAAATATGTCCAATAATAAAGTGCAGTCTGTGTAAATATAACAGCTCTAAACGTCTCTTCACCCTAAGGTTCTCTGTAATACACACTCAATAAGAACCAAGGACTTATTTGAAATCAAAATGCTGTCCAATTCGGGATATCAGTGATACAGTCGAACAGCAGATCACTGTTGCTGATATATGTTGCTCATTGAAAAGGTATTAACTTGATGACAAAACCCTTGAACATATTGGAATCATATAAGAGCACAAAAGCAAAATGCTCTATCAAATCCGGCTTCCATGGCTTCCAGAACTACTACAATAATTCAGGACTCCAACGTGAATCACTAACAAAATCACTCAAAATACAAATCCGGTGCGTTGCCTTGACTCTGGACAAGTTTCACTTCAAGCTTTATCAAAAGGAACACTATAAAAACATATGCAAGACATCAGTTTATCCCCCAATACACTAACATTCCCCTTAAATACAGCACTCAAAAATAATATGAGAAATGTACCTTAATAATTTAATGCCAAGAAGTTCAGAGTGATGCACTTTGGGTGCAGAAATACAAAAGAGGTGTACCAGATAGGAGGGGAGAGATTGGTAAGCTCGGCTCAGGACAGGGACCTTGGGGTGATGGTGTCCAAGGATCTGAAAGTGATGAAACAGTGCGACAAGGCAGTGGTCGCAGCCAGAAGGATGCTAGGTTGCGTGGAGAGGGGTATAACCAGCAGAAGAAAGGAGGTGTTGATGCCCCTGTACAAGTCATTGGTGATGCTCCACTTAGAGTATTGTGTTCAGTTTTGGAGGCCTTATCTTGCTAAGGATGTAAAAAGACGAAGCAGTTAAGAGAAAAGCGACGAAAATGGTATGGGATTTATATAGCAACACGTACATGGAGAGACACTGATGACTTAAACATGTATATCTTGGAGGAAAGGAGAACCAGGGGTGATTTGATACAGATGTTCAAATATTTGAAAGGTATTAATCCGCAAACATTTTCCAGAGAAGGGAAGGTGGTAGAACTAGAGGACATGAACTGATGTTGAAAGAGGGCCAACTCAGGAATGTCAGGAAGAGGGTGGTACATACCTGGAATGCCCTCCCACGGGAGGTAGTAGAGATGCAAACGGTAATGGAATTAAAAAATGCGTAGGACAAACACAAAGGAATCCTAATTAGAAGGAACGGTTCCAAAGAAGCTTAACAGAGATTAGGTATGAAAGCCAGTGCTGGGCAGATTTCTATGGTCTGTGCCCTAATCAAGGCTGAATAGATTTGGATGGGCTAGAGTAGAGCTTTTCAGGGTCTTTGACAACTTCAGAAATTTTAGAACAAGGCCAGTGCTGGGCAGACATCTATGGTCTGTGCCCTAAAAATGGCAAGGATAAATCAAGATCAGGTATACATATGATGTATCACATCATAACATATGTAATGAGTTTATCTTGTTGGGCAGACTGGATGGACCACACAGGTCTTTATCTGCTGTCATCTACTATGTTACTATGCTACAAGCCACAGCTTTTATAAAGAGTGACTATGCATATCCCACACCTACCCAGAGACCAGGATTTTGCATACGAAGAGGAGTGGTGAAAGTAGCAACTGTAACCTTTAAAGTAATTTTTTATGTGCTGGTAAAGAAAGAGGAGGACTGCTATAAATAAGTTTGCCACCTGTAAAGAACTGTTCTGATGTTTTGTTTCATCAACTGAAAACATAAGTAAAATTGATGTTGGTTCAAGATAACACCTGGTGTGGACAACTTATTTGGTAAATCTATAATTCTGATGCTGTGCTTGCCCGACCTGACAGAACACTCCTGAGCCTGGCACTGGTCCCAAACAAATAAATCTTCGTGTGCCCTTCTTCCCACCATCCCAGGCAGTGACTAGGAAATTGCCTAGACTATATCTACAACCAGAGGGTTATATCAACAAAGATATATTCTGTCATTTACTGCAAAGGGAGAACAATTATTAACTGGCATAGACAGGAGTGACTGAGGATTGCTCCTGCCCATGCTGGGACCTCACGCAGCAATCTCATGAGGCTGTTGCAGGAATTCCCAGCAGCCAGTTTGGCTGAGGAACTGGCAGAGGCAAGAGCTGCTGGGGCCTGCTCTTGCCCTGAAGAGGCCAGTAGACCACCAGAGCATTTAAGGTAGGCCCTAGGGGGGGCCTTCAAGTGGTGGTAAGGCTCAGGAGTTGTGGTTGGGGGCAAGGGGGTGGTTGGTAAAGCAGAACCTGCTCCTCTCCCGGGGGGGGGGGGGGGCGTCAGTAGCAGCCAGCCTGGGAGGACTTGCTCTGGTGGGGGAGGGGGCAGGGGTAGGCAGAGAGTGGTCATGGGGGAGTTTTGTTTTCAACTGAAGCATGACTGAACCCAGATTTAGGGCTGGCTTCGGTGCTAAAACTGAAACCGAAATTTCTTGTTCTTTAACAAGGATTTGCAACTTTTGAAGAAAACAAGCAAATTACTCTTGCAGCCACAATCATCTGGCTTTACCAATGCAGAAGTATAGCTCGTCGCTTATCTTCAAACCTCATCTGACAAATGAAACTAATCATTCCAAATTGCTACCAGCTTTCCAGAGATTTGCCATTAAAAGTGCACATTTCCATTCGCTAACCTATTTAACATTTTTGTCATAGAAACAGGCGAGAGGATAAAAGCCGGCAATAGTGTTCCATTTCTCATATCATTTTATTTCATGTCACCTCTCTTTCCACGACTTCTGTCCTTGCATAATGTAATAGCTCGTTACCATATTACAGCAACTGAATCTCAACTAGAAGATAATTACCCTGCATGAGAATTCTGCAGGAAACCATCCTCTACAGCACTAAACTTCTATTTCCCCAACTGGCCGTCTACCTATTTTTATTTTGCTCAATATCACAGGTAGCTGCAGAATGAATGACTGAAAAAAATCACTGATCTCATTAAAACAGAGGGTGGAAAACTAATAATATCTGTCTCAGATGTGCACTTCCACTTGGCATAAATGGGATTCTGTTTTTTCGTCCTAATATTTAATGGTATTTTACAAAGGCCTTTTTCAAAACACCAGCAGTTCTTCTCATTTATATTTTCTAGCACCATGGGCGTAATTCTGAAAGTGAGCACTAACATTCATGCACCGCTTATGTGCGTAAATGTTTAAAATAATGGCATATATTCACTTATGTGCACATAAGTAAATGCCAAAAATCCGCTTAAGTGCTTTTCTATAAATATGCACATGTATTACATAGACTGTATTTTATGCATAGGTGCAAGGAAACAGCACGGCAAGAAATCCACAAGATCCAAAACAGCAATATGAAAAGATCAGATCACACAAAGAAAAGTCCCTTTGGAAACGCTTTATTCGTGTTAGGTCTAAAACTAAAATGAGCCCGACGCTGGCCGTGTTTTGTCCATAATTTATTGAAACAATTTAAAAATATAAAAATCATAGATACATATATAAGGTCAGCTGACCTTATATATGTATCTATGATTTTTATATTTTTAAATTGTTTCAATAAATTACGTTCTTAACGATCTGCTTTGTATTTTTTCCATCTTGGAGCTTGCAGACCGTCTGCCTTTGTGCTTTCTTGGACCGTGTTTTGTCCATGCAAGGGCTGCATCAGGGGCTATGATAACTAATAACAAATAAAACAAGGCCAAGTTAATAGATGAAAATAAATGCACAATTATTGATTTAAATAATAAAACATAAACACATCATAAATAATGAGATATTAATACTAAAATACCACAATATGTACAGTGAACAAATCCAAAACCAATATAAATGAATAGTAAATGGATGGATAATAAACAGTGTGTTTATTCTTTTAAAAAAAGGTGCCGGTACTCAAATGCCGGGCAACTCTTCAAGGGTTGGGTTATCACTGAGGGACTCATCCCACAATAGCCAGAACCCCTAGAACCAGTCACAGAATCTATGACAAGGCAGAATTGGTGTGTAGAGCCTGAGCTCTTTCATGAAAATTTGGGGTCCATGGGTCAATTTTAGCAGACAATGGAAAAGGTGCTAGTACTCACTACCCCCAAATACCCCCTCAAAAAAAGTCCTGATAATAAATAAATAAAATGCACATATATCTGGCTCACCAGATCTTATATGAAAGAAAAAGTAAAACAAGTACACCTACCCAAGCGGTGTAAACAAACCACTTCACCTCCTTGGTTTAAAGCTAAAAAAATAGGAGAAAGGGGACGCACCACTAAGACAAAAAAATCTGCTCTTTTCACATCACTTTTACAGGCAGGTGTACATATAGGCAGAGTTTGGGCAGGGACAGGACTAAATTCAATATATCACGCCTAAAATATATGCGTCAAAATTAAATATGCCTAAGCGTATTCTATAAAGTACGCCTAAATTTAAATAAGCCTAAATTTCCGTGCCGTTTATAAAATACACTGAGCACCCATTTATGCGACTAAATTTAGTCATGGGCAGTTATGCCAAGTAAAGCCTGGTGCGAATGCTGATGCCGAAATTAAGCGCAGACCAGGTGTATTCTATAACAACACACATAGATTTTAGAAATGCCCAAAACCCACCCATTCCACGCCCATGGCCATGCCCCCTTTTCAACTATGTGACTTAGAATTTACGCACGTCACATTATAGAATACACTTAGACAGTTCAGAGTGTAAATTCTAATTAATGCCAATTACTATCAATAATTGCTTGTTAAGTTGCAATTAATGGTGCTAATTGTTTGTTAACTAAGTTGTGTGTGCAAATCCAGAATATGACTGGCTTTGTGCGCCCAACTTAAGTTGTGCTACATAGAAACCGGGGGATAATTTATAGAATGCTATCAATTGAGGACGGAATTCAATAAATGGCATCCAACGTTAGGCGCCAAGAAAATCTGTGGTAAACTAGTATTCTGTAAAAAGGCTGCTCGATGCATAGTGCCCTTTGCAGGATTCTAGTCTAGTCAAGGTATTTATAGCCCGCTAATATCAATACTGAATCTAAGCAGGTTACATAAATTCAAAGACATACCTTTAAAATCAAGAACATCCTACAGAATTATTCATCCAAGTACTTATTGAAAAGATAAGTATTCAATCCTTTACGGAACTGTAGATAACCAAAAACTGTCCGAATTTGTACAGGTAAAGAATTCCACAATTTACTAGCTTGGAAAATTCTTTAGTGCCTGCTGAAACCTAGTGTAAATGCGGTTGCGCAACTAATGGCAGCTGAGCACATAAATGACACCAGTCTATAACATTGCACCTAAATTCTGGGAACACCCCTGACTTGCCTATGCCCCTCCCATGGCCACGCCCGCTTTTGAGCTGCACGCTATAAAATATAGGCGTGCACTTTATAGAATAGGATGTAGGGCAGATCTGTGCATAAACTCAAACGACTGCCAGTTAACACTGATTATCAATTGTTAACGGCTCATAACTATTTTACATGCATAAGCGCTCAAATTTGGGTGATCTTCATAGAATCCAGGGGTACATGTGTATCTCCAGCGTTTAGGCTCAAGCATCCACACCAGCTCTTGATGGTGTAAGTGCTGCATCTAACTGCATAGGTGCATATATACCCAGTTAAACTAGTAGGCACACAGTTATAGAACTATCCTCAATAGGTCTTACACATAAATACTAACCTGCATCAAGCATATAAAACTCTGGAGTCCTTTTACTAAGCTGTGACGAAAAGTGGCCTGAGAAGGTAGTGACGGCAGCTGGCCTTGTTGAGTTTAAAGGGGGTCTGGACAGATTCCTGAAGGAAAAGTCCATTGATTGTTATTAAATTTTGGGGTTTTGCCAGGTTCTTGGGGCTTGGATTGGCCGCTGTCGGAGACAGAGTGCTGGGCTTGATGGACCTTTGGTCTTTTCCCAGCATGGCAGTGCTTATGTACTTATGTACTTATGCAATAGTGTGGGCATGTGTTTTTGGCGCACATCGGGCCAGTTATTACCACGTCTGGGAAAAAGGGCTTTTTTTTTTCCAAAGAACCAGGAAAAGGGACTGTGGTAAAACTGAAACCAGTGCATGCCTATTTATGGCCTGAGCCCTTACCACCACCCCACTGATCTTGCGGTAAGGGCTCACACGCTACACATGCAGTAACCGGTCAGCACATGCCAACTGCCAATTAACGCCAGAAACGCCGGCACGTGGTAGGAAATCTAAAAAATAATTTGTCCCGGCAGTATGGGCACGCACCAAATCCAAAATTACCGCCAGGGGGGTGCGCTAGTGTGGCGGTAGTCTTGTTTTGGTGCACGCTGCATGCGCGTAGAGCCTACCACAGCTTTGTAAAGCTTTCTGAGCTGATGTCTACAAGAGTCACATTTTGCTAGATCTAGCAATGCATCAGCCTTTATCACAAAAATTATTTAATTAGAGTCCAATTTATTGCACAGATGAAGCAAGGGTAATTTTCCCTTTGAAAATTACCCTACTGAAAGTACATATGCACATTTTCACCTACCCTGTGGCACAAACAAATTTTCCAGTTCATTTGAGGGGTGATTTTATGAGCGACTGCAGTATGATGAAACAGGATTCATACACACTCAAGTACTTATAAACTTGGTACAGAGTCTACATGCTTAAAAGAAAACACAGCACCTATGTTTAAATGTTACATATATAGGTGTTCCTGGACGCAGAAAAGGGGTGGAGTGGGGATCAACAGTAAAGGGCAAGAGTTAGGAAGGATTGCTGCTGGCACAGAGCTTGGAGAGTTCTGGCCGCCGGACTGGAGGAGGAGGAGAAGAAGGTCTTCAGCTGGCAGGCCTTGGGATCCCCACCAGACCAGATATTTATATTTTGCATTGGGCGGGGAGCGTGGGGCACCAGGAGGAGGGTGCAGAGAAAATTTGGGGCCCATCCACTTTAGGCTCAGGCTCACCCAAAATCAACCACCTGGCTACGCCACTGATTATTTCATCGAGAAATATCAGTTACCATATGGCATTATCATAGCCAATAGCCAACAGAAATCATCTCATTTAGTTTAGTACCAACATATCATCCTTTTCTGAAGTCTGCCTCAAGTGAAAGGTGGTAATGTGCGAAGGAACTACCTGCGTACAAAGGCCACTCTCCAACTGGCAACAAAACCTTTGCATAACTGATCCAACACACCAGAATGCAAACCAAACTGGCAACGATGTCTACTGCGTGGATGTGAAAAAAGGGAAGAGCTGACACATACTGTATGATCTGGATGTACAATTTGCCAAGATGTCTTTTCTCCACATGTTAATGATGCTTTCAGCGTACTGTTGAACTTATTAAAAACATTCCATCAAGGCTTTGAAGCAGTAAAAGGAGACGCTCCGAAGAGACAGAAGTTATAGGACTTTTGGGACCCAGGGCACAACGTTTCTTTTCACTGTACTTAAAAGACATTTTTTTTCAAATACAAATATATTATCATTACTGCAGCTATCCAGGTGCCAAGTTGTTCTGTATTTTCAGTTTCTTTGACATCTGTACCATCATTACTGCTAATAAATGTCAGCTACCCAATGAAATATACAAATCTTAAAACTAAGTAGCACAGCAGGAGGCAAAGAAGGAATGTAGAAGTCAGTGATACCAAGAGCCTGATTTACGGTGCTTTTTCTCATACAGATGGATTGGGAAAGAGCCTTAGTAAAGCAAGCGCTGAGGTTTACATTCTGTAATTAGAAACTACGAGGAGGCATCAATAAATAAGGTGGACTTTTACTGCACTGACACCATGCTTAAAATTCACCGTATTTATTGACTCCCACTACAAGTTTTTAACCTGAGCGTTTTTTTTTTTTTATCCACAGATACAGAAAGACCTGCTAACTTAGGGGTCCTTTTATGAAGCTGCGGTAAAAGATTCTCTTGCAGTGCGCTGGCACGCAGGTTTGCTGCATGCCAAGGCCCCCTTTTACCGCAGTAAGTAAAAGAATGTTTTTTTTTTTTAAACATGGAAATGGCCATGTGGTAAGTTAAGCACTAGCAGCGCAGCCATTTCCTGGGGGAGCCCTTACTGCCTCCTATTTAAGAGGCAGTAAGGGCTCTCCTGCTAACCCGGCACTGTCCAATTGCCCAATTTTATTTTTTTAGTGCCAAGGGCTTACCCGGTGCAGCACTGCCCGATTAGATAAAATTAAATTTTAAGCGCTTCTGAGGACCCTTGGCTCCTTGCACCAACATCTGTTAGTTATTCCCTTATTCCAGCAAGATTACTTAGATTCTGTTCAAGATTCCTGCTTTAGCATCTCAGTTCAAATTCTATGAAACAGCCTTCCTACCTATTTATCTCAGACCTAAAAGCACTCTTAGCAAATAAAATGACAGCTCAACACCTACGTTTTCTCCACAGCCCTTCCATATGGATTGAATAATTGATTTTGCATCCCCTGTCTTTTTGATCACTTGACATGCACCTACAAGGAATGATGATTTAAAGCATTTTAAGTCTCTCGTGTTCCTCCTTCCTTTTATTCCTCTTTCGCATAAGATTGTATCTTCTCCTATCCCTTCTTTCCCTGTGTGTAAATCTTGCATTTTAACTGTCTCTTCCCATTTAATGAAAACCTGTGATATAGGAGGTATATCAATTGAACCTCAACAGTGTCAACATCTGCACTGCCTAGTACTAACCTCATGTCAACCTTGGGCCCCCCACCAAAAAATCAGTTCTAGGTACACCAATTGCCTTGTGTTCAAAGGAGTGACCTGGGTGTCAAGAATGACTCAAGAAAACTGAAACAAATGCCCTTTACATGGTTTTAGATAAGTCCCCCTTCCTCCACTTGGAATCATACAATATGCAAGGGACTCATAAACCTGGTTCAGCTTTACGGAGACATATCCACTTCCACTTTGTGGTCGTAATATCCCAAATATGTTTTTGTCATCTACAAACAATTTCCACGAGAAAGCTGACTATTTCTCACAATAATGTAAATATTTATCCATCTGTTTATCTCCTGACATATAAAATAAAGACATGAACAATAGAAATGTTATTGAAAGTGAAAACAGTTACAGAAACAAAAATGGCAATAATGCAGTGAAACCAAGCAAGTCTTTTTCACCTGATGTTGGTGTTTGATTCAAGGAAATGCTTTCTGAGCCTTGTACCCACAGGATTGCTTCAGGATTGGGACGCATGCTTTGCTTACAAACCTTGCAGGGCAAAAAAATATATATATATCTATATCTATATCTACTTATATATGTATAACAAGTTGGCAGCCACGGTTGTAGAAATCACACTAGGGATAATGTATCAGTGCTGCTTTATTGATGATTAAGCTAGCAACATAGCAAAACAAAAGAGAGGGTCCAAAAGTACACAGAATAAGGCAGGACAAAAAAGCACAAAAGGGCCTCCAGAACTGGAACAATGGTACAATCTTTAATGGATTGGACCCGACACGGGCCATGTTTCGGCACTCAACAGTGCCTGCCTCAGGGGTCTAATGAAATAAGATACAATATAAAAAATCAACATACATAAAATGAACATACATAATGAACAAGTAAACTAATATATATATATATATATATATATATATATATATATATATATATATATATATATATATATCGTATTTTTCGGACTATAAGACGCACCGGACCATAAGACGCACCTAGGTTTTAGAGGAGGGAAATAGGGAAAAAAAAATTTTCGGACTATAAGACACACTTTTTCCCTCCTTTAAAACCTAGGTGCATTTTATGGTCCGGTGCATCTTGTCCGAATGCAGGGCCCCCGATCTCTCCGTTTTCCAGGGGGCCCCCCTCCTTCCATCCCTCCCTCCATTTTCCAAGGTCCCCCTCCCTCACTCTCTTGCTCCGTTTTGCAAGGTCCTCCCTCCCTCGCTCCGTTTTGCAAGGTCCCCCCTCGCTCCCTCCAAATTTTAAAAGTTTTACCTGGTTGTGGTCGAGGCAGCAAAAAGCATGCACGCTGGGCGCGTCAGTCTTCCATTCTGACGTCTCTCTCTCTTTCTCTCTCTCTCTCTCTGCTCTGGTCCTGCCCCTTGAGGGCGGGACCAGAGCTGAGAGAGACATCAGAACGGAAGACTGACGCACCCAGCATGCATCATTTTGCTGCTGCTGCCGCAACCACGACTAGGTAAAACTTCTTTTAAAATTTGGAGGAAGCGAGGGGGGACCTTGCAAAACAAAGCGAGGGAGGGAGGGACCTTGCAAAACGAAGTGAGGGAGCGAGGGAGGGACCTTGCAAAATGGAATTACGGTGCTTTTAAAACTACATTCGGACTATAAGACGCACCCCCCCATTTTCCTCCCAAATTTTTGGGGGGGGGGGGGGGAAGTGTGTCTTATAGTCTGAAAAATAGGGTATATATATATATATATATATATATATATATATATATATATAAAATAAAATGGTTACCATGCAGATGTTCATCATGATGAACGTGTAAATAATAAAACTCTTTATGTACATTATTGAGATATGTATATAGATAAAAGAAGGAACTTATGTCCATGCAAACTGAATTATACATATGTGATAATAATGGGTGACATCAATACATAATTATATTGTCAAATCATGGTATTAAAATACAATAAAAAGAAACAAGTGCTTGTGAGGAAGAGATGAATTATGATATGAGATAATCTGCGTGAATGATAAAGAATATGTACATGTGTGGTAAAAGATAAATAATAAAATGTTGCATATGGAGTGACAGTTTGTGTTCATTCTTTATGAGTGCTCAACATGCATATATGTGAACAATGTGTACTAGAGAAGACAAAAGGTGTGAAAATCTGTCTCATCTTACCAATGCCTATGTTTACTAAGGTGCGCTATGGGCGTGTTAGCATTTTTAACGCGCGTAAATGGTTTACGTGCATTAAATGCTAAAAAGCCCATAGAAATGTATAGGTGTGTTAGTGTTTAATGCGCCTTAAATTTAAGGGTGCATTAGAAACACTAACGTACCTTAGTAAACATATCCCCAAAACAGGTAACATAGTAACATAGTAGATGACGGCAGAAAAAGACCTGCACGGTCCATCCAGTCTGCCCAACAAGATAAACTCATATGTGCTACTTTTTGTGTATACCCTACTTTGATTTGTACCTGTCCTCTTCAGGGCACAGACCGTAGAAGTCTGCCCAGTACTATCCCCGCCTCCCAACCACCAAGGTATTCTTAAAGATTAGAAAAAAAACAAAATGTCCTTGTATAGGAACTGTTGAGAAACGCATATTGTTAAAAAGTATTAAAAAATGTGAAAGAATATACCAAAATAAAGTAAAAAAATAAATATATATATTTTTACGAGACTAACGTTCTTTGATGTATAAATTAAAACGCCCTGACTTGGGAACAAAACGTCTGCAGATGTCTGATTTTACTTAGGCTCTGTGCTAGCGCTAAATGAAAAAGGAAGCATGTGATGAACATTGCTTGAATACTGCTAATCCCCTTAGAGATGCTGCAATTCTCATTTTGTCACAAGCGCAATCTTACTACCATGCCTTGAGAGGAGACAATTAGTGCAATTGCTCTTATTAAAACTTCTGCCGCTTACTATAATAAATGAAAGAAAAGAAAACTTTTGCAATACTCTTACTCAGACTATGCCGAAACATACCAGCGCATTCCCGAGGTGTTCTCTTAACAATGCTTAAGCTAAAGAATTATATCTCTACTTAGCCATTATTGATATACTTGTAAAAAAGGCCCGTTTCGGGATCAAATGAAACGGGCGCTAGCAAGGTTTTCCTCCCCAACACCCCCCTCCCTCCCTACCCATCGGTTCGTCGTTCTGAAGCCACTGATGCCATAGGTCCGCACCTCGTGAACGCACCTTCATCAGCTTCTTGGTTGTGAAGCCACTGACGCCATTGCCCCGCCCTCGATGCGTGACGCCATTGCTCCGCCCTCAACGTCATCACGTTTGACGCGAGGGCGGGGCCCAGCGACTTGGTGTTTTCGGTGGCTTCACCACCACGAACCCTTTATTACGGAAGTGACGTCAGTGTCCTCAGAACGTTGAGGGTGAGTTTTATTATATTAGATGATTAAAATCTTCCGCCAGGGTCGCTTTAATCATACTACCCCTCTCCTCAAGTTGCTTCACTGGCTCCCTATCCATTTTCGCATCCTGTTCAAACTTCTTCTACTAACCTATAAATGTACTCACTCTGCTGCTCCCCAGTATCTCCACACTTGTCCTTCCCTACACCCCTCCCCTTGCACTCCACTCCATGGATAAATCCTTCTTATCTGTTCCCTTCTCCACTACTGCCAACTCTAGACTTTGCGCCTTCTGTCTCGCTGCACCCTAGGCCTGGAATAAACTTCCTGAGCCCCTACGTCTTGCCCCATCCTTGGCCACCTTTAAATCTAGACTGAAAGCCCACCTCTTTAACATTGCTTTTGACTCGTAACCACTTGTAACCACTCGCCTCCACCTACCCTCCTCTCCTCCTTCTTGTACACATTAATTGATTTGATTGCTTTATTTTTTGTCTATTAGATTGTAAGCTCTTTGAGCAGGGACTGTCTTTCTTCTATGTTTGTGCAGCGCTGCGTACGCCTTGTAGCGCTATAGAAATGCTAAATAGTAGTAGTAGTAGTAGTAGTAGTTTACATATGGGAACCATTATGCTCATTAAAATATTTGGCGGTAAGAAAGTAAATAAAGATGCTCCACTCCTCCAGCTTCATCCAGAAAGTGTGGGCTAGCTTCCTTGTTATCCTAAAATTGGATGGTTAATGGGAACTTTCACTGCTACTAATCATTTCTACAGCACTACTACATGTACACAGCACTGTACACATTATATGCAGGTACTTTCTCTGTCCCTGGAGGCCTCACAATCTATGGGCCCCTTTTACTAAGCCGCATAGGCGCCTATGCACGCCAAATTGGAGTTACTGCCCGGTTACCGAATGGCCTTTGCGATAATTTCAATTTTGGCAAGTGTCTGCTGCACGCGTCTGAAAATTATTTTTTATTTTCTGACACGTGTAGCGGATGCGCGCCAAGTGGCATCTGACGCACGTAGGTCATTACCGCCCAAATTCTTTACTGCTAGGTCTATGGCTGGCGATAAAGTCTGAGACCCAAAATGGAAACATGGCAATTTTGATTTTGTCGCACGTCCACTTTCGGGGGATAAAAAAAAGAGGCCTTTTTTACAGGTGTGCTGAAAAATGATTCTGCGCACGCCCAAAACCCACAAGCCATTGTTCAGCACACCTTTGTTTTAATTTTATTTTTATATTCTCAACACACAATGCATTTTCAATAGAAACACTATAACAAACAGCCACAACCAGAAAACGTTGAAACAAATTTAAACACAATTATCAATAACAGGCTACATAACTGAGATACATTCTGCGTCGAATTTTTATTTTACCCCAGCCTTCCATTCACACTCTTACAACTCTGCACTCGTTATACACCCATTCCCAACATACATTCCCCATACACCCCCCTATCCCTTACCCCTCTCCAACTCTCTCCCTCCCCGGAGCCTTACCTAATCATGTTTAAACAAGAGGCCCACAATTGAGCATACTGTTGGTTAGTCAGCTTAGAGGATCTACAATAAATCTGGTTCTCATGTTTGCCTTCCACAGCTCCCCAGATGGCCCAGGGACTCATGAATTCGCATCGGAGATTTTTGTATGTTTCATTGTTGCTGGTCCGGAAAACTATATTGCACTTCTGGATCTCCTCTCAGCACACCTTTGTAAAAGGACCCCTAAGCTTTTGTACCTGAGGCAATGGAGGGTTGAGTTGCTTGACCAAGGTCACAAGGAGCTGCAGTGGGACTTGAACCTAGGTCTCCAGGCTCAAAGCCAACTGCACTAACCATTAGGCTACTCCTCCACTGCAGTCCAATGTTAGTTACCCTGCTAGAGAGTTGTATTTAAAGGGTTCTATGCGCATACTTACAAGATATACTGTTACAACTAGAGATCTAGCAATACATCAAGATATATCATCAGTTTTTTACGGTTTACGTGGAATAAGCAATGCAGCTTCAAATCTGAAGAAACACTTCTGAAAGTTAAGTAGGTCAGAAGATTTTTTTTACAAATAATGATTCATAACATGTTAGACAGGCTGACAACTTACTGGAAGTGGTTCTTCAAACTGGAAAGTGCTCAGTATCTACTGTGTACCACCTTTATTACATTGGAGTTGACATTTAACACTCAATAAATCTGCAGTCCCTCTGTGATTATCTGTTTGACAATTAAAGTGAATCCTTCTCCCCCCCCCCCCCCCCTTTTTAATAACTACTGTGATTTTTCAGGAAATAGAAATGCATTCCATCCATATCAGGGATTCAACTATCAGGCAAAGCTGCTTCTTCCCATCCATCAACACAGAATGTCAGCAATAAAATGGCATAAAATGGGCTGTCATGGTGAAGTTTTGCTATCTTCTATTAACAAGACAAAAGTAAACTGATTTGCCAAAAGGTCAGGGTAAAAACTATCTTATTCACAGTAGTTTGAGGTACCACCAGGAGATGATTTCCCACAGAGTGTTTAGTCAGGGAAAAAATAACCACACACACCAGGCATGTTATTTTATCCCAGGGGTGGGCAATCAGCAGCCTGCAGGCCGCATGCAGCCCGCCACTGCTGCTGCGAGGTTGATTGCGAGACAGTGAAAATGTGGTCATATCACCCCTGTGATGAAATCCTTGCACTGGCCGCCAATTTTATTTTTCACATTCAGTTTAAAATTTTTACTTTTGTTTTTAAGGCTGTTTGTGCAATGGCTCCATTCTATCTAAGACAAGCTCTTGAATGTTTACCATCCTGTCAAAGAGTTACGTTCTGAGGGAGGTAGAATGTTGTCTGTGGCACGTCACTCTGAAGGTAGCTATGCGGTTATGAGGAAAGCTGCATTTTCTGCTACTGGTCCCATATTATGGAACCAGTTGCCAGAAAGCTTGCATCATATTTCAGCTTTTTTTTTTCTTCAAATTTAAGGAGCACCTCTAGATATATCTTTTCACAAAGGCCTTTTATGGTCGCTGAAATTGTTTGGATTCTTTTGGGGTGGGGGCATCTGAGTTTGACATTTTAATTTTGTGTGTGTTTTATTGTACCTGTGTAGAGTCACGATTTGCATGTGTATTTTTAGGGGGGATTCTATATATGGTGCCTAAAAAGTCTGCGTGGAAAACATTTCGGCCTAAGCGTATTCTATAAGCGGCACCTAGATTTAGGTGCGGTATATAGAATACACTTAGTTGATATCCCAGCACCTAAAACTACGCATGTCCATTTACACTAATGAAAACATGGTGTAAATCCTGGCATGTAGATTTAGGCTGGGCCATATTCTATAACTGCACACATAAATTTTGGAATACCCATTTCCCCACCCATAAGCACCCTCTTTTTGCCTGCATATGTTAGAAGTTAGATGCACTGCATTACAGAATACACTTAGTGAGTTGTGTGTGCAAATTCTAATTATTGCCAATTAGCGCTCATTATTTAGCTTAAGTGCTGTTAACAATGCTGATTGGCTTGTTAAGCAAATTAAGTTGCACACATTGTTATTGAATATGCTTGGATTTCAGAGCAGAATGCTAGGCGTGATATATAGAATCCGGGGATAACGCTGAGAGTGAGGCAATTGCTGAGTCTATTTTGATATTTTGCAGGAAGACAGAACAGGCATTATCAGTGTGCTGTTGCATCCCTGATGCAGATTCCAAAATATGATATCATGTTGAGTGATTGATGCCATTGAAGATGAAGTTTGGACTATTTACTAAAGATCAGTGTTGGGAGTTTATAAATTTGGATATGCTTTTGCACAGTTTGTACTCTGAAATGCATGCCAATGACAATATATTAAGCTTATGTTGGACCGATGATTATATTTAGAGGACTTGAATGAACATTGAGTAGTCTTTCAATCATATGTTGGTCCACTCATTTTTACATAATATTTTCTATATGTTAAAAATTTGATGGGTGTCTGGTAATTGTGTCATGTGTCAGTTCCATCAACTAGACCATTATTTTGATCTATTTCAATGATATTTTAGAAAATATGCATAATCATATGTGCTGTAAGCACCTACATTTACATAGGCTCTCAAGCAAGCATAATGTCCGTGCTCTCAATCTATGTGCAATTTTTGCAAAAGTTGTACTAGTATTTTATAAAGAGAGAAAATATTGTAGGAAAACTCAGCTTCACTGCTGTGCGTTTTCTAGTGCCTTTACTCTCTTCTGAATTGACTGAAAACAACAAGGTGTTTTTCCAGGTGCTGAATCCCTATAAACATAAATCCTTTGTCTTACAAATGCCACTGGCCATTAGGTTTACTTCAGCCAAGCTCCTCCACTAGAATTTAATTTTAGTCTATATATTCTGCTTTATCTCTAAAGGTCCAAAGTGGATTACAGTAGCATACATTTACAATTTTATAGTTTGAAATGTATATAAAATCCTACAACCCTAACATAAAACATAGAATCAATATTGGAAATGCAAGTCATACTAAAATCCCTCCCCCCTAAAAAAAATTTTCTAATGAGCATCTAAACTCATTATACCTTCTGATTTGCCTTATCTCATTGGGTAGAAAAGTGACAGACAAGGGCATTTTCAATAGAACGTCTAAATCAGAAATTGGACGTTTTACACAAAACGTCCAAATTCTGAACAGGGAAGGTCATTTTCAAAAAAGATAGAAGCCTATCTTTTGTGTTCGAAAATACTATGGACGTTTTGTGATTTGGATGTTTTTGTTTTTCTGCCATTTTCGAAAAAAAAAAAAATGTCCAAGTGTAAAACGTCCAAAATCAAACCATTGGGACATTGGAGGAGCCAGCATTTTTAGTAGACTGGTCCCCCTGACATCCCAGGACAGCAATAGGGCACCCTAGGGGGCACTGCAGTGGACTTCATAAACTGCTCCCAGGTACACATCTAACCATTGCTCCCTTACCTTGTGTGCAGAGCCCCCAAAAACCCACCACCCCCAACTGTACACCACTATCATAGCCCTTAAGAATGAAGGGGGCACCTATATGTGGGTACAGTGGGCTTCTGGTGAGCTTTGGAGAGCTCACAGTTTCCGCCACAAGTGTAACAGGTATGGGGAGGTGGAAGCCTGGGTCCACCTATCTGAAGTGCACTGCACCTACTACTTAACTGCTCCAGAGACCTGCATGCTGCTGTAATGGACCTGAGTATGACATCTGACACTGGCATAGAGGCTGGCAAATAATGTTCTTCATCACAATTTTTTGGGGTGGGAGGGGGTTAGTGACCACCGGGGGAGTAAAGGGAGGTCATCCCTGATTCCCTCCAGTGGTCATCTGGTCATTTGGGGCACCTTTTTGTGCCTTATTCGTAATAAAAACAGGTCTGGCTCAAAACGTCTTAGTCCTGGACGTTTTTGTTTTGTTCCATTATGGCTGAAAGACGTCTGAGTCTTAGGAATGCCCAAGTCCTGCAAATAACACGCCCCCTTGAGATTTAGATGCCCTTTTGACGGACTTCAGAGAAAAACATCTAAAACAGGTTTCCAAAATACTGATTTGGACGTTTCTGTGAGATAAACGTCCAAATGCAGACATGTCATTTTTTGGACCTTTTTCTCTTTTGAAAATGAGCCCGAGTCAACTTTTTGAGGTGGTTCATATTGAAAAAAAACATACTCTCTTAGAGGGATAGACACACTGTATAATGCAATTTGGAGCACATTTTGATGTTATTATGGAATGCCAACCAATGGAAGCTAATGCACTCCTTTAGGGGCCCTTTTACTAGACAGCAGCAAGAACTAATTTGTGCTTACCGCAGGCTTAAAGGCACTCAGGAATCCCACAGTAGTTCTGGGATCAGTGCATGTCAATCCCGCGCTAAAAATGTGTGCTTGGAGGCAGAGAATAGGCATGCCCTGCGCTAATAAGCACATTGCTGCACACTTCCAATTAGTGCAGGAGCCCTAGTAAACAGGTGGCAGCAAGGGCTCACACGCTAATTGAGAAATTAGCATGTGGCCATTAAGAGGAAAACTGAAACTGAGGCCACTTTGCTGCGTTAAAAGAGGTCTCAGCACACGGGAAACCCACACACTAAAAATAGCGTAAGTCACGTTTTAGCCCAGCTTAGTAAAAGGGCCTTTTGTTTCTTTATGTCACTAGGACCATGATGGCGAACCTATGACACGCTTAGCCATTTTCGGTGACACGCGGCCGCATGTGGCCGCATACAGAGAAGCAGCGGCGTTCCCCGGGGCGGATCGCCGATGCGTGCCCCCCCCCCAGGTGCAGCGCGACCTCCCCCCCCCGGCGAAATCACCCCCCCCCCCCCCCCCGGTGCATGTTTACCCGCTGGGGGGGTGCCGTGTGCGCTCCTATTGGCTCCCTCCGAGTCCTCCGCTTGTTCCCTCCCTGCTGCTCCCTCTGCCCCGGCTCCTGCACGGCCGTTAGGGGATCTTTGACCTCACTTCCGGCCGGCGGAGCAGAGAGCAGCGGAATGCCGTGGGGGACGCATCTCTGGGGGCCCTGTGATCGCCATTACCACATAACCACAGCAACCATCATCCAATCTACTGTTCTGGGGTGTCGTGGATTTCTAATTGACCATCATTGCTGAGATAGGTGAGGGAGAGGCTGGGAGAGGCGAGGGCATGTGCTATGGGTGCCGTTTCCCGCCATTAGAAATAGCGGCAGCCATCTTAATTTACATAAGGTGGTCAGTTAGGCTAGTTAACCCCTAATTGCCTGCAGGGCTAACAGGCTATCTATAATTCTATCTTCTGTCACTGCCCCCCTGATGGAGAACCCAAAAAATAAAAAACCAAGGTTAAGCAAAGGAAGTGGTAGTAGCAGTAGCCGACCCTTTCAAGAGACATGGACCGAGATGTATGGCATTATAGAAAAAAATGGCAGATCATTTTGCGTTCTATGTACTGAAACGGTAGTAAGCAGAACGTGGAATATAAATAGACATTTTGAAACTAATCATTCCCAGCTCTTGAAAAAAAGTGAGGATGAAAGGAAGGAATACATTTCCAGGCAGCTACACTTTTATAAGAGCCAATCTAAGTCCATCCTTAAATTTGTAAAAGGTTCTACAAATTTAACATCTGCAAGTTTGAGCATTGCTCACTCCATAGCTCAGCATGGAAAAGCACTCAGTGAGGGAGAATTTATTAAAGAAACTCTCCTAAGATGTGCACCAGTTCTATTTCACGATATGCAGAATAAAGATGCAATTATTAAGAGAATATCTGAGTTACCAGGAAATTTGGAGTGCCTGGATCCGATTACCAGACACTTTTAGCACCCTGAAAAATATAGCAATGGCTTTACTCACAATTTTTCCCTCTACGTAGTTTTGTGAAACCTTATTCTCAGCGTTAAATAATATCAAAACCAACAAAAGAAACAGATTGAAAGATGAAGTTAGTAGTGCTTGCTTGGGCTTGAAGTGTACAAAATACCAACCTTCAATTGAAGATTTAGCCAATGAAATTCAGCAACAAAAAAGTCACTAATAGGCAGATTAGTTAAAGAATTCCCCCTCCCCCTCACTTATCTTAGTTCACGGCACCCCACACAAGTTAAATAATATCAAGACCAACAAAAGAAACCGACTGACAGATGAACAAAGAAGTCACTAAGCAGGTAAGTTAAATAAATAGGTTTTGGTTTATTAAATACAGTTACATATTACAATTATACATTTTTGTTATTTAAACTATAAATATCGCGAAATTATGGTTTTTTTCTCGAAGTGACACACCACCCAAGTTATGCTCGGTTTTTTGGCGAATTTTGACACACCAAGCTCAAAAGGTTGCCCATCACTGCACTAGGAGCTGCGTCTTTAATATAAAGCCATCTTCTCATATGGAAGAGGCCTCATACTATACATGTATGAAATGTAAATATCAATGAGAACACTGCTCATAAATGATTACTGGAAGTGTGTCCTGATGAAAAATAAACAGGACAAAAAAAAAAAAAGGATCGCTATGATTCTGTAATTTGGTAACAGTTTTATGTGTCTAATGGATCAGTAGTGATGGTTTGAAGAGTTGCTGAAACACAGCCATCTTGAGCTTATATTTATTTATTTATTTATTTATTGGGATTTATTTACCGCCTTTTTGAAGGAATTCACTCAAGGCAGTGTACAGTAAGAATAAATCAAACATGAGCAATAGACAATTACAGCAGTAAAAATATTCGAATAAAAATACAAAGTATGGCATGGTATATTACTTACAATGTCAACACAATACGTAATAGAACATTTTAATTGACAGCGTAGGGTATAAGTAAAGATGGAACATATAGACAGGTAAGAGAGTAAGAGGAGTTAGAAAATAAGGTGACTAATTTAAAGAAAGTTGCACATGTGGTCAGAGAGATGGTTAATATATAGGGGCTCTTTCATAGAGCAGCGCTCACTCTTCTGGGACTACTGCCGGCCCAACGCGGCCACCGGCGATAGTCCCGCCCCGTGCATGCACCATTTTCAGGGGAAAAAGAAAACCCCTGGAAATGGCTTGCGCAGTGATAACCCAGAAGTAATCGAGCATCGCCGCATGCTGCCCAGTTACCGCCAGGTTAGCATGGGAGCTATTATCGCCACCTCAATGGATGGCGGTAAGGGCTCACCACCGCATGGCCATGCAGAAAGAGTTCTCTTACAGCATGGCCATGTGTATCTGGTTTTTTTTTTTACCTGCTGCACTAAAAAGGACCATGCCACATGGGGAACACGACCCCCACAGCTAGCACAGGGCCCTTTTTCCTACAGCTTGGTAAAAAGACCCTATAGATACTGTAGGTAAAAAAGTAAGAGGAGTTAGAAAATAAGGTGATTAATTTAAAGAAAGTTGCACATGAGGTCAGAGAGATGGTTATCATATAGATAGATAAGAGAGCAGGGGCGTAGCTACGGGTGGGCCTGGGTGGGCCCAGGCCCACCCAATCTCAGGTCAGGCCCACCCAATTTGTCCTGCTCCTCCAATCCGGTGCAGCCGCACAGGGCCTCGCTCTCTCAGGGGCCCCGCACTGCCGACTAGAGACCTGGCTCAGCTGCATAGGAATGGGGCAGATCGAGCACCGGATCTGATCCCTTGCCTCTGTGTAAGTCCGGTGTCCCCCCCCCCCCCCCCCAAAAAAAAAAAAAATACCTGCCACGTGGGAGTTCCCCGCTGCCAGCTCGTGCTTTCCTTCCCCTCCATGGCTTCCCTGCCTTTGGCTTGACGTCACTGCAACGTCACTGGGAATGCCAGCATTGATTGGTGGGGTCACTACACAAGGCAGCAGGAAGGCTAGAATAGAGAAACGCCGCCGAGGAGGAGAGCAGGACAGGTCTGACTTCTCTTTGACGGTCACAGAAGGCAGAAAAAAGTAGTTTTTTTCAGAAGAGAGCCGGAACTAAACCGGCAGATTCTTTGCTGTGCCGGCAGCGGTAACAGGAACAGGCTGTCTGGTCCGTCACCGATCTGGTCCTTCCCTCTGCAGCGTTCCTACTTCTTCCTGCACTTAAACAAAGTTGCATAAATGCGGGACGCTACAGAAGAAAGGACTGGTTGGGGGGAGGAGAGGCGCTGCGTTGGATCCATAACTGGAGAGGACAGGAAACAGAGGGGCAACGAGGGAACACAGAGCTGCTGGGCTATAAGGGGGAAGGGAAGATACCAGACCATAAGTGCTGGACCATAGGGGTGGAAGGGAGGGTGGACAAGTAAATGCATCATAAGGGAGAAGGGTGGGAATTGGAGACAGGGATTTGATGGACCCCAATTTGGGGTAGATGGGAAGGGAGAGAGGGGAGAGGGAATTGTTGGATCATGGGGTGAAGGGGATAGGGAGAGCTGGGCCATAAGGGTAAAGGGGAAGGAGAGGCAAAAAGGAAATGCAGCTGGACTAGGGGTGGAGGGGTGGGCAGGGGAGAGAGAAGAATCGCTGGACATGGATGGGATGGGAGGGGAGGGCAATGGAGAAAGGAGAATTGTTGTACATGGAGGAGAGCAGTGGAGAGAGGAGAATTGTTGGACATGGAGGGGAGGGAAGGGAAGAAATGCTGGACATGGATGGAGGGGAAAGAGGAGAAATGCTAGGCATGGATGGAGAGGGAGGAAAAGCAGAGGAAGCAGATGCACATGGATGGAGGGGTAGGGAGAGATAAGAATGGAAGTGGAGTTAAAGGAGCAGATAGAGAGCAGCAGAATTAGAGACTGGGATGAACATGATCAGAAAAATAAAGTCACAAGACAACAAAGGTAAAAAAAAGTCATTTTATTTTCATTTTAGTGTTTGGAATATGTCCAATTTGAGAATTTACATCTGCTGTCTTATTTTGCAATGTATAGCAATGTTCTGTTTTTCTGGTATTGTGCTGCAAAAATATACCTTTTTTTTCCCTAGGCAGTTTAGTCCATCCCCATCCATAAAGCCACCAACAATAAATTTTAATGTTGGTGGGTTTCTGGGTGGGAGTGCACTCAGTACCCAGGTTAAAATTAAAAAACAAATCTGCATATCTTTTTATGTTGGTGGGTTTTTGGATGGGGATGGTCTCTTCTGTGCCTAAGATAACATAAAAAAGCTTTATATTTAATGTGGGCAGGTTTCTGGGTGGGGGTGGGCTCTGCAGTGGTGTGCTTCAGGTTGGTGGGAGATGCCAGACTATGGAGGGAGGAGTAGGGGTAGAGTGGGGCTGATTACTAGGATGGATGTAGGGAAGGGCTGATGCAGGGTTTTGGGGATGGATGGGGTGGTAGGGAAGGGTAAGGCTGATGTCAGGCTATAGGGATGGATGGGGCTGATGCCGGGCCACAGTGATGGATGGAGTGGGGGATAGTAAGGGAAGGATAGGACTGATGTCAGGCTACAGGGAGGGATGGGTGGTAGGGAAGGGCAGGGCTGATGCTGGGCTACTGAACAATTTCACATTTTTGGTCCTTTTTTTCTGTAATTGACGAAGATTGGTCTGTGTTCAGCATGTGACCAAAGTGAGAGATTCTTCTGGCATGTGGTTTGTGTGGGGATCTATATCAGTCTGACTTTTCCAATGGGACTCATATTGCTGTTATGTATATTCACTGCTGCCTTTTTAAAGGTACTGTTAATGGTATTTGTGTGTTCAGAATTGGTGGTGTTAAGGTTTGCTTCATAGGCTCTTAGTATGTATGTGGTTTATGTTGATACTGGACAGCTGTTGGGCAGACTGTTTATTAGAAATCCTTCATCAAGTGCACTCTAAGGCATTATTTAGGAGTATTCTAAGAAATGCTACTCATACCTATATACATAGTGCCCACCCATATTAGCTCTGGGCCCACCCAAAATGTCAGGTCTGGCTACGCCACTGTAAGAGAGTAAGAGGAACTAGAAAGTAACGTGACTAACTTAAAGAAATGTGAACATCAGGTCAGAGAGATGTTTAAATATTATCTCAGCTAGTAATTTAATTAATAAAATATGATGTAATTTAAATTTCTATTCTAATGATTATTTATTTATTGCTCCATATTTTTGTGGTTCTCGCTTTTTGCTTTTGTCTTACTTCCAACATGGTCCAAATTATTTAAAAGATAATTTTTGGCAATGGTTTCAACACATGTGTGCTATCTGCCAGCTAACAGCATTAAAAAAAGAATTGTTATTTATCAACAGTATGCACTTCTTTTGCATATAATATATTTGCGTACATTAAAGCGAATTTGGCAACTTTACTATTCAGATATAACTGCTCCCAACCAGCCTTAGCTAACTTGGTACTCCTTAATGAGATCTGCACTAGTAACAAGGGTTAGTAGAAAAACAGAGAAAATATTCAATTAAACCCACCTCTGACTACACTCTACATTTCTTTATCTTCATCTACAGATTTACAAAGAGGTACAAATTGTGGCTATAGCTGTTGCCAGGATTTGTTGAAGTGTGTTATGATTTACCTGTGAAATAAACATTAATTCTGTAATGACAAGTGGTTTATTAAGAGTTGCTTAATTACAATAATTTCTTAATATGATAATCTCCTAATCTCCAGTTAGAACAAAGAAACAATCCATTTCATACCCTATGTGGCAGGCACTTAACTGCTCACTCAGATACACTATCTTCACTAAATATTCATTGAAAATGGCTCATATTATCAGATTTCCGTGCCAGGGTGTCTCTGCCAGTGGCTTTGCAGCATCTCAGGCAGGGAAGAAGGTGAAGGAAATGAAAGACAGGGCCATACCTATGACATGAGGCATCCCCTTCCAACGATGCAAAAGGAGAGGTGGGAGTCCCCTGCTGATGATACAACTGTCTCCTTTGAACAGTAAGGAGCGACCACACAAGAACTAAGTTGTACGCCACCACTGTAATGTCAGTGGCAGACATATGGTTTCCCTGTGGTGAGCAGTGGTGACAACATAGCACACTTTAGGCTTGATGCCTCAGTGACTGCCCCTCTTATCTGCTTCTTCTGATGGCTCTGATCCTGACATTTCATAATTATAGGATTAAACCCAGTTCTAACTGACTCACAACCCATAATAAAAGCTCAGTAAGAATCTCTATCTATAAGGTCTCAGTGAAGCTGCCATACTATGCTGTCCTGGACATCTACAGGAAGGGGCCTACATGAAGCATGTTCTACAAGATGAACAATACCAGTGCAATATTTCACACAGATATACCATATTGACAGGTAAGTTAGGTCTGCTATTTCTGCATTTAGACTTAAACACGTGGAACAGCATTTTAGAAAGGAGGTACAACTCAGAGTAAGATAAAACCAAGAGGCAGACCTCCCAATCCAACGTGGTTTTATCTTCCACATTGGATCTGGCGGACTGCCTACCTTGTTGCTTTTCAACTCAGAATAAGGACATCCAGGTTGGTATGTTGCAGGTCGTGCTAGTATTTTACAACAGGATCTGCTGATGTACGGCCGCTTCAAAAATACATGAGAAATGGACATCCATGTTTATTGTTTATGTTTACTACAATTTATTATACCGCCCTTTCTGGACAGGCAGGTCAGAGTGGTTTACAAACCATGTGCTGGTTACATCCAGAATGAGCATTAATTTTAGAAACTGAAATGTCCAAACTATAAACAAGGCAAAACAAGGGATACGGACTTCATTGTGACGGCACAGGAACATCCATGTTACAAAATGGCTACATAAGGATCCACATGGAGAAGCAGTACAACAGTTAGAGCAGTGGGCTGACAACCAGGGAAACTTGGCTCAAATCCCACTACATCAACTTGTGATCTTGGGAAAGTCACTTAATTCTCCATTGCCTCAGGTACAAGCTTAGGGGCCCATATACAAAGCAGCGGTAAGCCCAATGCGGGCTTACCGCTCGCTAAAAGGGAAGTACCGCCGGGCTACCGCAGCAGCCCAGCGATAGCGCCATTCCCCAGCACTCGTCATATCTGGTGCTACAAAAACATCAACTGCCCTCAATGAGGCTAATCGTATAACAAGGCCCTTACAATTAGACACTTGGTAGGTACATTCCATTATAGAACACCCAACGTCACCGGGTATATATGTGCCTAAACGTTAGACACAAGCCTTTCAGCTAGTATAAATACCTAAATATCGGTGATAATTGCTTAATTTACATTATTCGGTAAATCATACACATAAGTTTGAGCTCATGTGTGTAATTCTGGTCACTGCATCTCAAAAGAGATATAGCGGAATTAGAAAAGGTATAGAGAAGGGTGATGAAAAAGATAGTATGGCAGCTTCACTGAGACCTTATAGATAGAGATTCTTACTAAGCTGTCATTATGGGTTGTGAGTCAGTTGGAACTGGGTTTAATCCTTTAATTATGAAATGTCAGGATCAGAGCCATCAGAAGAAGCAGATAAGAGGGGCAGTCACTGAGCCATCAAGCCTAAAGTGTGCTATGTTGTCACCACTGCTCACCACAGGGAAACCATGTGTCTGCCACTGACATTACAGTGGTGGCGTACAACTTAGTTTTTGTGTGGTCGCTCCTTACAGTTCAAAGAAGACATCCGTTTGCATCCTGAGCCCCACCTTCTTTGAATGCGATCAGCTGTGCAGCTGAGCATTGCCTTCAACCGTTGATCGTTGCGGCCGGGCCGTTGGGCCTTTTCGAACTGCGACACCTGGATGCTGCAGCCATCGGCTGGGGAGCTGGTGTGGTCGGTTGAAGCTTTCACCTCCTCCTGCATCCTGCTATTTCGACTTGGCCGGTTCAGCAGCTCTCATCTCATTCTGCCTCACACAATGGGTCGAAACCTTCTCAGCATCGGAGTTTGCACAGGCAGCCACAGAGATTCAGCCTACTCCAAGGCTTCTACATATCGCCTGAAGTCCTTCCTAGCGACATATTTGCGGACCATTTTTAAACTCTTTTCACCTGTCAACTTATTATCTTATTTTATCTCTTTCACTGATTCTATCTATTTGATTCTATTCTAACTGTAACTGTATCACCTCTGATTTGGCAATAGCCTATCAGTGCATTGTAAGCCACTTTGAGCTTGCAAAACTGTGGGAAAAAGGTGGGGTATAAATGTACAAATAAATTAAAAAAAATAAAGGGGATGGGATGACTTTCCTATGAGGAAAGGCTAAAGAGGCTAGAGCTCTTCAGCTAGGGGAAAAGATGGCTATGGGGAGATATGATAGAGGTCTATAAAACAATGAGTAGAATGGAATGGGTAGACATGAATTGCTTGTTACTCTTTCCAAAAAAGCTACAAAGTAGTAAATTTAAAACAAATCAGAGAAAATATTTCTTCACTCAACATGTAATTAAACTCTGGAATTCATTGCCAGAGAATGTAGTAAAAGCAGTTAGCTTAGCGGGGTTTAAAAAAAGGTTTGGCTAGCTTCCTAAAAAAAAAGTCCATAAGCCATTATTAAAATTGACGTGGGGAAAATCCACTGCTTATTTCTAGGATATGCAGCATAAAATGTATTGAACTTTGGGATCTTGCCAGGTACTTGTAACCTGGATTGGCCACTGTTGGAAACAGGATGCTGGGCTTGATGGACTTTTGGTCTGTCCCAGTATGGCAATACCACATTCTCTGTAAACTTCCCAGCAAAGAGCGTACTGAGAGTTGTGCATATAGGTCAGACTGAACTGCTGTGCTTTGCAGGGTTGCCAGGTGGAAAAATTTTTCCCCACCCAAATCAGCCCAAATCCAGCCCAAAACCCGCCCAAAATCAAACCCCGCCCCTGACACCCCACCCCCGCCGTCATCAACCCCGCCCCCGCCGTCATCGGCCCCGCCTCTTCCTTCACCGGCCCCGCCTCCCCCATCATCGGCCCCGCCCAGAACGTCACTAATTCCGCCCAAAACGTCACTAACCCTGCCCAAAACGTCACTAGCCCCACCCCCCGCGGCCCAAAAAAACCACTCAAAAAACCGCCGAAAGACCCAAAACAAGCCCAAAAAACCGCAACCCACCCACCTGGCAACACTGGTGCTTTGGTACTCTACCAGGACTAATCACAAAGGTACAGCCCACAATTTGATCACAGATTCATGAAGAGATTCAATTCAAGGAGAGACAGGAGTGAGAGAAGGAAGGGATTTGCTTCCTGTCTTGCAGCATGGTACTAGAGTAGGGAAGGAAGTTAGTTTCTCTTCCAGAAAGTCTTTGCAGCTGCTTTCTGTCTTTGGTGTCCAGTGGTGAGTACAGAGGACAACACAGGAAGGGCCTTTGATGATTCTTCTGGCATTTCACTGTTAGTAGCTGCTCCTGAGAAAACCGGAGTGGAGAATATCTGTGAACTCTCACTCTGGGCCTGTCTTATGAAGAGCGAAGCCACTAATGTGAACAAAGGATCTCTGCAAAACTGGTGGAAATGTGGGTGACTGGTGCACATCCTAAGGTGCTCAATCATATGGAGAGAGAAAAGAGAGAGAGATGCATCATCCAGGAGTCCAAACGAAGAATGAACCTGACCTGACCGTACATTTTTAAAGCACTTCCCTCCCCTCCCCCCTTTCCTATCCATATTGTTGTTCTGCCCTCCTCCTCTCCTCTTGAGTCATGTGTTGTCACCATAAATGCATGTTATACTATTTTAATGTAACTTTTAGCATGTAAGCCACCTAGGCATTTGCCTTGATAGGTGGGATAGCAAATCCTTTATAAACTTGAAAGTTGACAAACTAGAAAGGAGTATAAAGGAGGTTTAAGTATTTGAAGTAATAGACATCAAAGAGTCCTTGGTCAGGGGACCCAGTAAAGGTTCAATGGGAACCCAACGCCCAGAGGAAGCACAGGAGAGCAACCCAGAAGCGGGTGAAAATGAGGATCAGAAACCCAATTCTGCTTTTGTGCTTATGTGCTGTGAAACTGCTATTTGAACTGTTTACAACTGAAGTGTTGGCTTTGTAGAAACTTAAACCAGTAAAGCTTATTTTGGAACATCACTGCTGTGTCTGAAGTGCCTCTTTGAGCTTGTTAGCAATCTGCTTTTGGCCCTGAGGTGGCCAATCCCTTCCTCCTGTCAAAGAAACCATGTCATGGTTTGGAGAAAGTCAATGGGACGTAGTTTTGGAAACACATGAGCCCCCTGGTGCAAAAGGTATATTTTAAAAAGGATTGTGTATCTATAACTCTGCTGTGCTTCTTTCTAGCACCCTTGCAATATGGTTTTGTTTAGATTTGTACATTTTTTTAATTTCCTGACAGGAAATAAGCAAAGACGGATTTCAAAATACATTCTCAATAAAAGAAAACTGGCTGTGACTTTCCAAGCACTAAATGTTTCAGTAAACAATGCCATAAACATTTTCTATCTCACAGCCCCAGGTAAGAAGCCAAAAACTTTTCAATTTTTGCAGGATAAATAAACATAACAAAAGAGCTATGAGGGATACACATAGCCCACAAATGAGCAGCTAATACAAAGTTAATTCAAGGTCCTCAGGAAATATGGGACAGAGTACTTAAAGTATAAGTTGGCCCTTTACACACTTTGAGACCGCTAAGGTCCTCTCAAGGTGTATCACTATCTGTACCCTCATCCAAAGAAATTGTACGATGTGATACCCGCCAGCGAGCCTTCCCAGGATTAGCTCCCACGCTCCGGAATTTACTCCCAGAGGGGCTACATCTAACTCGAGACTACCTCTACTTCAGACAGCAGGTAAAAGCCTGGCTCTTCTCCCAAGTCTTTAATACATACTGTGACTGACTACACACTCATTCTGCACTTGGACTAGCTTGCTACACATACTGTAACTTAGATCAGTTCCTTATATCTTGATTAACTGTACAAAGAACTTGCCTTGAATTTAGCCACCCATCTATTTATCTCAACTGACTCTGTACCACACATCTTGTCCCCATCTATATATCTGCACTTGGCACCTCTGCTATATGGCAAGCTGTGCTAGCGGTTCCCATGCAGCGATGCCAACGAAGCCCATTCAAAGCGAATGGCATTGCTGCACTGGGGATTGCTAGCGTGTTTGATTAAAAAAAAGGCCCTATGTTATTTGAATGCTTATTAGATGTTTCACTAGTATTATGCTGACGTTGTATTATATTTCTGTTATTTGAATTTCAGTGCTATTAAATACACACATTTTTATACGGTTTCATAGTAGTCCTATTATTAGGTTTTAATTTGCTATTCTCAAATTTACCTAATTTATTGTATTTATGTTTATATTTGGTCGTTTTTACTATTGTTATACTGTTAACAAAATTGTAAGTTTTATGTTAAACTGTACCTGTTGTACACCGCCTTGGGTGAAGCTCTTCATAAAGGTAGTTAATAAATCCCAATAAATAAATACAGGAAACTGGCAACAGTAACTCAGGGATAAAGAGGCTTAGCCAACAAAACATGATAGGGAGAAAAAAAAAAAGCAGACGAAAAGCAGGGATACAGAAGGCAAAAGTTTCAACCTTGGCATCAGAGATAACCATCTCTTTGAAGAGGAGAAGCAGCTTAATGGTTAGTGCAGCAGCCTGAGAATCTGTGGAAGTGCTATTCAATTCCCACTGCAGCTCCTTGTGAATCGTCACTTAACCCTCCATTGCCCCAGGAATAAAAATAGTACCTTTATATAATAGGTAAACCACTCTGATTGTAACCACAGAAAGGCAATATATCAAATTTCATCCCCTTTCCCTTACCTATAAATTTTGCTCAGGCAAAATTTCTCCTGAAACTGCATTACAATGGAATGGCTTATTCCTTGGTTAAAGGAATAGGATTGGAAGCAGAGGCATAGCTAGGTGGGGTGCAAAGGGAGCAGCCGCTCCCCCAATTGGATTTTGAATTAAATGGCACTTATGTGGCTCAGCCCTTCAGCCTTGCACTGGTGCCTATTTTACAAAGAAAATGCTCCCCATGACGTCAAAACCTGGCTACGCTTCTGATTGGAAGTCCCCTTGTCTCAAGTTATAACACATGCCATGACAGGAGATTTATCAAGATCAACTAGACTCTGGCATCTCACAGATCTGTTGCACTGAGACCCTGGGAGTGAGGGGTGGCAGCTGCAGCTACTGAAGTACCTCCTTCAAGGCCAACGAATGGCAACTGGGATACATCCAAAGGAAAAGTCCACTTTTATGATCTGGGGACAGGAGAAAATTTGGAGAAAGGGGGAAAAACCCCCCAAATGGGACAGATATTAAACACTACTGTTTACAGAGTACCAAAAGGATGTGCTCCGCAGCAACACAGACCCTACTGTATGCTGATTATCTGAAAGGCTGAATTTTATTTTTATTAAAATTGTTTGTGCAGCCAAGCAGGCATTTTCAGGCTGTCTACACATGAGCACGAAAGTTCCGAGTCAGCAGCAACATCCTTCACTAACAAGTCCATTCATTTGACCTTGTCTAAGCTGGACAAACATCAATTTCTACATAAGTACATAAGTATTGCCATACTGGGACAGACCAAAGGTCCATTAAGCCCAGTATCCTGTTTCTAAAGTGGCCAATCTAGGTCACAAGTACCTGGTAAGATCCCAAAACAGTACAATACATTTTATGCTGCTTATTCTAGAAATAAGCAGTGGATTTTCCAAAGTCCATTTTAATAATGGTCTATGGCAGTGGCGTTCCTAGGGGGGCGGACACCCGTGGCGGCGCCCCGCCCCGCCCAGGTGCAGCACCCCCCCCCCCCCCCGATGCAGCGCGGACCCCCCCCGGGTGCACGCCGCTGGGGGGGGTGCCGCAGCGCGCACCTGCTCAGAGCTCCCTGACTTCGCGCATTCGCTGCAGCTCCCTCTGACCTGGAACAGGAAGTAACCTGTTCCAGGGCAGAGGGAGCTGCAGCAAACGCGCGAAGTCAGGGAACTCTGAGCAGGCGCGCGCCGCGGCACCCCCCAGTGGCGTGCACCCGGGGTGGACCGCCCCCAACCGCCCCCCCCCTTGGTACGCCACTGGTCTATGGACTTTTCCTTTATGACACTTTTCCTAAATGGCACTTGAACTCTAAAGTAACAAAACTTGCTAAACCTTCTGCTGGATGTGGTCCCCTCCCCCTCCCCATATATAAAAAAAAGTCTATTTCAAAATATATTCCTAGGGGGGAATCAAATTGCTCAGATAGACTTTCAAACCTTGTTTCAAATGAAAATTCCAAGCAGATGCATATAAATTTGGCACCTACGTTACAGCAGGTGCTCTATATGTGTCTGAAAGTTCATGCAGCTCACCCACGTTCACCTATCGTAAACAGAGGGGGTGAGAATATTCAAACTGCATTTTATCTGCATACACATGCAGTTACCAATGTCTAAACGTTCTGAATACTGCTCTCATGATATAAAACCTGGACTTTATATTATTCTGCAAATTCCCAGAAATGTGCCTAAATTCATTTCACCTTCTCTTTGAACTTTAATTCATGCATATGTTATATCACGGCTAGACTACTGCAATTAAGATCTATAAGTGCCTTCCACATTTTCAAATGCGTCGATTACAGACTGTGCACAATACCGCTGCTAGATTACAAAATAAAGACATTTGACCATATTACTTCTTTCTTAAAACAACTCCATTGGCTTCTGGTAAAATATCAAATACAATTCAAAATTCTCCTCCTTACCCATAAGGTTTTGCATACAGGTAAATCCTCCTACTCATCCTCTGAAATTATCCCCTACACTCCAACTCGGGTGCTCTGATCATTAGACTCCAATCCTTTGGTTCTGCTTTCGCCTAGGGCTGCATTCCATGAATCCACCAAAGCAGCAGCCTTTTATTTTTTTGGCACCTTGCTTAAGGAATAGCCTGCCTTCAGAACTTAGGGATCCTTTTACTAAGCTGCGGTAAAAGGGGTCCTGCGCTAGCATCAGCGTGTGTTTTTCATGCATGCTGAGGCCCCCTTTTACCGCAGCGGGTAAAAGGCTGTCCATTTTGGGGAAAAATGGCCGTGCAGTAAATGACAAAATACAAAAATTCACTCCTGCTGTATGCTCTGTAGGTTGATGCAAAACCATGAACTATAATATATGATGTATATGTATCAAATAGCCTCAATTAGGACTCCACTGAATTGGCCAGCATCATAGGCTCCTCCTACCTTCCGAAAAAACCTCACAAGTGCCAAAAAAAACTCCCTATCTTGGGGAGAAAAAGGCCTTGTGAACCAAAAAAACGGAAAATGGAGTATTTCAATTAATTATTGAGAAGTCCAGATAAATGCTCATCACTACAGAGAATACTAAATGGAAGAAAAGAACTTATATAGTCACTTCAGAAAACCTTTTAGTAGTGTGAAAAAAAATTGTTTTTTTTTTTTTAAATGGAAACACAATTATATAGTGGACTCATCAATTAGAATCCACTCCAGCATTCAAAAACAAACACTTGTCTTGAAACGTGGATGCTTTTGTCTCTTCTATATCCAAGATGACCTGATTCCACGTTGTCAACAAGTGAGAAGTTCATTTCCTATGTTCAATGTATTAAATCACACATAACTCCGGTTGTAAAGTTAAATCATTTCAAAGTGGGCAATACTGGAAAGTATTGCTCTCACTCGCGTTGTCTTACTAAATTTCCCGACAGCTAGGGACCCACTGTTTCGCAATCTTCGTCAGGAGAAATGTTGAAAAACAAAAAATATGTTTCCTTTCAATCCATCGCGAACATTGGTTCAGAAAATGGCGAATGGTGATATAGGACGCCAACTGTGTAGCTCCACCCAGTGGGTGTTGCGTCATTATCTCTAGTGTCCAATCGTCTGGCTTCACTCCTCATTTCAATTAACGCACCACTAATCTCGAAAAACTTTAAAGAGCTAGTGTTAGAAAAAAATGTTCAACAAATAAAATTTATATATTAACATACTGTTAAACTCGAAACATTCAGTTGTTAGAAAGGGACGCATTCTCAATTTAGAAAAATGCCTCCCATTCCATCGGTCCGTTTAAACCCTTCGGATGAATAGTTTGTAGATGGTAAATCCATTTCTGTTCTTTTTGGTGAAGGACACGTTAAACATCCCCTCTTCTGTTATTATTAGTAAGCTGTTCTATTACTAAACATCGCAACTGACTGAACTCATCAGTAAATGAACCACTTACCGCATGGCCATTTCGATGGGGAGCCCTTACTGCCACCTATTGACATGGCAGTAAGGGCTCCTGTGCTAACCCAGCGGTAACTGAGCCTGATTTCCGCTGGTTAAATTCTAGCGCTACAAAAATAGGACATATTTTTGTAGTGCCAAAAATGGCACGCACTAGGAGTGGGAACTACCGCCGGGCTCCTGCGGTAGCCAGGCAGTAGTCCCGGATTGGCACGCAGTTAGCCTGCGGTGGGCTTACCGCTGCTTAGTAAAAAAGCCCCTTAGATCTGAACTCTCATTACTGCATTTCAAAACTCTGTTGAAAACCCATTTCTTTTACCTAGCTTTTAATGGCCTTTCAGACTGAGCACTTTAATGGTGTTTTTCCCTGTGATACAATATGAGTGCAGTTTTCTCAAAAAAGAAGGAAAGTATTATTTTATAGTATGACTGAGACATTTGTTGAATGTGTCTTTCCTGTCATAAAATGAAGATCTTTTCTTTGCTATGTTTTTAATGTTGTAATTGTGAACTGCTTTGACCCAACTAGGAAAGGTCAAGTACCAATTAAACATTATTTATCCTGCCATTATTCTGCCCCATTCTCAATCCAGATCAAAGGGCTGAATCCCAACACACATTGGTTTACCTGGTTTGTGCAGGGTTGAATGTTCAGAAAGACATAGTGGGATCAATATTCAAAGCAATTTAACTGAACAGAAATAGTTCCTGGTCAGGTAAATCACTTCTTCAAGGTTAACTAGTCACTTTCAGCAGCACTTAACCAGTTAGTGCAGCTGAAAATGACTGATTAAGTCCTAAAGCAAACTGGCTAATTTGGGGGTATTCTGGGGGCGATGGCGGCACTTGGCCGATTAAGGGTCGATATTCAGCACTTAACTGGCCAAGGTCATCACATAAAAAAGACCACATAAAAGTCAATCTGCCAGTTAAAGTAGTACTCCATTATGAAATGTCCACCATACTTCATATTACTACTGTACTGCCAATCTAGTTTATGGCAACCAGGATTTAAATAAACTTAAAGATCATGGGGTTGATATTCAACCGGAATTGCTTGGTGTTATGCAATATTCGACATTTTAGTACAGTACGTGCCCATTTGGCAGTATTTTTGTCATTAACATGAGTATGTGGCCACATTCACATGTTGATGGCCTCTTATAAAATACTGACCAATGTACTCTGAGCGTGGGAGAGCGCATGGGTGGAGTCTGGGCAAAGCATGGGCGGAGCACAGAAGCACATTATAATATATGCATGGCCTTGTACAATATAGGCACAGACATTTACACCAGCTCTAGGGTTGGTATATATGTCTAAGTACTACTACTTATCACTTCTATAGCGCTACAAGGCATACGCAGGCTGCACTGCACTGTAGGGATTTTATAAGGGGGCATGTACCCCATATTTACCCTCTTGTCTACTTCAGTCTTCCCAAGAATATTACCTAGTTCATACTGTCACATACATGGCTGGAGTCTACTAGATAGCACTTTGTTCTTTGCTGCCATAGCTCAATGGAATGCTCTTCTCCTCTCTCCCGTTGCCAAATCTTCTCACAAGAACTTTAGAGCAGCCATGAGAACACATTTCTTTATGCCTGAATTCAGGGACTAGGATCTAGGGAATCTGGTGATTGGGAATGACACTACCTTTGAGACTGTCTACTTAGATCTCATGTATTGTTTCTCTCTTTCCTCTCTGCCGTGGTACGCATACCTAGTTTGGTTATCCTATCAGAGAATGGATTTCTGTTTCCTTTCTAAGTTGCTATATTTTTGTGATGTAAACTGCTTTGCCCTGTCTGCCAGAAAAGGCAGTATAGCAAATCTCAAAAGAAAAGTAGATACCTACTCTTCCTTATAAAATAGCACCCACCCACCCATGGCATCCTGTTGTAAAATTACCCACCACATGCTTTAGGGACTCCAAAAACACATCTATTTCCAGAACCACCAACCCTGATCTGTGTTTTGCACCAAAGCATTTTGGCACAGGTTAATCATCTGTCGAGTTGTGTGGGCCTGCTACTGCCTGCTCTGACCACCAGGAGTTTTCTTCTCATCCGCTGTTCCCACTACAGACATCTCTAACTTTAGAAAGAAGCTTATGAACCAAAGCTACTGCTGCATTCACCCTGATCTTGCTTGTAATGAAAAGTGGCCACTAGAAACGGTAATTGCATGTAAATCTGTTCCTTATGTACCCACATCCCATATCTCTGTTTATTTTATTGCAGAAACAAGGTCAAATCCATTCAGGCAACTTTGCCTTCATTTTTAATTGTCTGTAATTTATACACTTCTTTTCTCATAGGGAGACATTTACTAATGGGTGGGCATGCTAACATCATTATTGCACATAGGCCAATTGTAGATAACTGCATTAGCACACGTTATTACTAAATGACTCCCCTAGTGATTTAACAGTAGTCTAAAAGTAAAGTGAATCTGGACCATGCCGCTTTCATTCAAGCATATTGTTCGTACGGTTTTCTACTTGTGAAGCAATATTTCAACCTTGAAACTGTAATATGATCACCTGGGAGAGTCTGAGATCTGATACTGTGCTCCACCAACAGAAAATTCAATTGCTTGACATCATATACTAAAGATGTACTCTGCAATCCGACAGTAAATCTCCAGACAGAACGAAAATGAATGAATCTTCCAGACTGGGAAAAGAGGAGAAAAAAAATTTGATGGGACTTGGCTATTACTTTAGAAACTAAACTTAAAACGGTAATCATTTGAAAGCAGGCCAGGCCATCCAGCTAGGGAGCTGAATAAAGCAATATTACCAAACACTGCAACAGAGAAAGGTTTCACACCGGATTTCGCTCACCAGATTACGTTTAAAATATTGGTACTCTCTTAGCACTCCCTTCTTTTCACTTTATTAGGCCTGACACTATCCGCACTCAGATTTTTAGTGTTACAGCGCCTACCTTATTGAATTCCCCACCCCCTTCTCTTCGATCAGAGTCCTCCCACTTCCTATTTAAATTAGCACTGAAAACATCTCTATTCCGTGAAGCATTTCCCGCTTTAGTCTGAAGAGGTTATCTAATCATTCAGTGGGTCTTTTACATTTTCTATTTTCTACCATGGGGGTGTTCCCAGTGGTAATCAGCAGCGTGGCCACACTGATGCGCACTGCCTGATTACCGCATGAGTAGCACATAAGCCCTTGCCGCTAGGTCAATGGGTGACGATAAAGGCTCAGGCAGTACATAGCCGCGTGCTGCTTTTAATTTTTTCACACTGTCATTTACTGCCCCATTTAAAAAACTGTCTTTTTTCCCAGCCGAAAAAAAGTGTCCCAGTGAGCACTAAAAACACGCACCCACACTACCACAGGCCACTCTTTACCAGGTTTAGTAAAAGGACCCCTAAGTTCTTAAGTTCTTGTTTATATCAGTCTTGATTAATGTTTTTTTGCAAAAATGATAGATCAATTTATTCAACGGATAAGATACTACACTAACAAATCTGTGGTTCATTTTAGTGATTTTTTTAAACTTACTTTTTATTAAATTTTGGCCACATGAAAACCATAAGAATCAGCAACCAAGACATCCACAGATCTGGTCTACAAAGTAAACACACCCTACCCATCTCTTCTCCCCCTCCAGAGTTTCAAGTACAGCATTTTCATGACAAAAGTTTACATTCAAGCAAGTCTCTTCAGTAGAACTTGCTCAGGGTCCCAAAAGCAATCCACTGTTTTTAGCAATTGCCCCCTCTGAGCAGTACAGGGCACCGCTTAACCTGCAGAAGTGTATTTATTTTAATTGGTGAATTCAAAATATACATAGTCGTGCGGACTTCTATGGTGGGCCCTGGCTCATACCTCCCCCTTCCTGTTACACTTGTGGTAGAAACTGTGAGCCGTACAAAACTCACCAGAAACCCACTGTACCCACATATAGGTGCCCTCTTCAACCATAAGGGCTATTGTAGTGGTGTACAATTGGAGGGGAATGGGTTTTGGAGTGGATTTTGGAGGGCTCAGCATGGAGTAATGGTGAGATGTGTACCTGGGAGCAGTTATATGAAGTCCACAGCAGTGCCCCCTGGGGTGCCCCATTGCTCTCCTGGGATGTCTGGGAAACCAGTCTACTAAAAATGCTGGTTCCTCCTACATCCCAATGGCTTGATTTTCTACATATTTCACTTGTATGTTTTTTTCTTCCCTAAATGGCCTGAAAAAAATAACATGCACAAAACACAAAAACTTGTTATAAATGGTATAAAAAAAAAAAAGATAGATGTTTTGTGGTTTTGAAAATGGTCATGTTTTCTATTCGAATTCGGGACGTTTAGCTCAAAATGTCAAAAGCCCGACTTGGATGTCATATTGAAAAAGTCCCTCTATGTAACCTATATAACTTTGTAGGTCTATGTGCTTTGAAAATGAGCCTCAATGTGTCTTCAGAAAATAGATTTACAATAGGCACCAACTTCCAACTTAGGTGACCTGCTATAAAAGTTTTGTCAACATGCTTTATAAAATTACCCCAAAACAAGAAAAATCCTTTTAGGACATAGGCCCTAATACACCCAAGTTTCTTGCTGTGCTGACAAGTTCCCTCTGAGTCCAAACCACTGGCTAGACTTACTAATGTTTAAGACTTGATTTACTGCCCTACAGGACAATCAGAGCAGTGTACAATAAAAAGGGAAAGAAAAGGAACTACAAAATGCAAAAATACAGGGATAGCACAGGAGGAAATTAACTACAGGAGAGGAAAACACAGTTTAAGTAGCTTCAGGACGGGAAACCAAGCCTGATCAGTCATGATGAAAGGGAGGGAAATGCCTGAGAGAAAAGATAAGTCTTTAAAAGTGTTTGAAAAACTGCTTAGAACAAAGAAGGGGGGGGGGGGGCATTCCAGACAGATGGAGAGATGGAGCCACTGTAGTGATGGGTAAACTGTAAGGGAGAGCAGGAGGGGGGGGGGGGGGGACTTAAAATGTAAGGTTGGCAGTTCTTTCATAACAGAAATGTGTCTGTCCAAGTTCTGTAATACGTTTATGGTCTCTGTGCTATTGTATGCCTAATGTTATGCCAATAAACAGTTTAAATATATTTAAAAAAAAAAGATAGGGGACAAGGAGCCAATGACGATGAGCGAGGAGGGGCCAGGAATGATCTGACCTATGGGCGTGAGAAAAGCAAATGGATAATAGTATTCTGAATAGTTTGAAGACATTTAGGAATAGATTCTATGTATCATGCCTAAAAATTTGGCACTGAAATGAAATTCACCTAAGTGCATTCTATAAAGTACGCCATAACTTAGGCATATTTTAATAAGCCTAAATTTCTGCGCAGTTTATAGAATACGCCAAGCGCTGGTCTGCACAACTAAATTTAGTCACAGTTATGTCAAGTAAAACCTGGTGTAAATGTGTAAATGCCAACACCTAAATTAAGCGCAAACCAGGTATATTCTGTAACAATGCTCACAGATTTTAGAAACGCCCATGACCCGCCTATTCCACACCCTTGGCCATGCCCCCTTTTCAATTATGCAACTTAGAATTTATGCGCGGAACATTATAGAATACGCTTAGACGGTTCTGTGCGTAAATTCTAATTAATACCAATTAGTATCAATAATTGCTTGTTAATTGGCAATTATCAGTGCTGCTTGGCTTTTTAACCAATTAGGTTATGCACATTATGGAATATGCTTTGATTTCCAAGCAGAAATCTCAGAGCGATATATAGAATCCGGGAGTTAATGAGGAATTTTGGGAGACCCAGGTAGACCATCTTACAATAATCAAAACATGAGGAAACCAGAGAACAAAGCAATGTCGCACAGGAATTGTCATCCAGGCTAGTGAAGAGAGATCGAATGAGGCGGAAAGAGTAAAAGCAGGCTCGCACCGTTGAATTATCATGTGCTTACATGTTACTGCTATAGTTCTCATTTTATGCAATGTGACTTTTTTTTTTACTAGTAATGCAACAGTATAATAAGAGCTGCAACTACTGTAATTTGCAAACTAGCCATTCACTTGCACTGCTAAATCAAAAAGGGTAAACAATGGTGCTCCTGAAAAAATTTTACCAGTCACAACCACTGTTCCCTCTAAGCTGTGCGGGTGTTCTCCAACTGCATTGCTACCAGTAGGGGGTGCTGTTTCAGTGTTGTCTTTTCAATCTCTAGGGACAGGCAGGTTCCCTGGAGTCTACAGAACTTACCTGTCCCTCACTACTAAAAATGTGATAGTGAAACAGCACCCCCTGCTGGCAGGACTGTAGATGGAGGACTCCTGCTCAGAGAGATTAGTGGCCAACTCTTTTTATGAATATGTATCAAAGGGATGTGGCACCAGTCATACTTTTCATTATTCTCACTCTGGAGGAAGAAAAGTTGAAATAATAATGTACAATGCAATAATAGTACATTGTTTGGTAGCTTTCTTTCTATTGGAACTCCTCTTGAATGCTTGCAAGCAGTGTACAGTGCATGACCGAATCTCAACCAACGTTATCAACCCCACAACTCAGTGGTTCCCAAACCCTGACCTGGAGGCACCCCAGCTAGTCAGGTTTTCAGTATATCCACAATGAATATTCATGAGAGAAATCTGCATGCAGTGGAGGCAGTACATGCAAATCTTTCTCATGAATATTCATTGTGGGTAGCCTGAAAACCTGACTAGCTGAGGTGCCTCCAGGACTAGGGCCAGATGCATCAACCATACATTAAAAAATCAAAAATGTTAAAGTCCTTACCGAAGTTGAAAAAACAAAGAATGCACTAAAAACAGAAGTCCCATATGTTCGGTTCGGTATTTGAAAGTCGAATGCTAAAGAACATCAAGCATTGGAGGCCTGGCTTCTTTTAAAATCTTCGTTTTTTGTGTCTGCTTACAGAGTCCCCTGAAAAGGCTGTGCTCAAAAGCTAAGCACGAAGGTCATTCAGTGGTGCTCACTAGACTTCTACATGCTTCGGAAGTGAAAATTCAAGAGTGTTATCAGAGAGATGTATTTTAAAGCACAAAAGACTTTTTTTAAAAGACTTTTTTTCCCAGAAATTTTATTGAATTTTCATATAAGAACAAAACTTATAAAGTTCCAAATACATAAACAAACATATTGTGCAGAGGAAAGGAAAAATTGTGAGTCCATCACTGCAGGATATTGATATAGTCTTTGAGAGGTGACCATATTAGATTCTTCTTGTTGATGGCTCCTGTTAGATGTGCGGAAGCCAGTTCATACTTGTAGTATAGCAAACAGATTGCCACCAGAAGTGTTCGTTCAGATGAGTCGAATTTTTCCAGTTTGCTAATATTATTTGCTGGCCAATTGTGATTAATGTGTCAAACAGTACACTATTATGATCTGTTAAACAAATATCAGATGAACATGACTTGAATATAATCAATGAAATATTGAGATTTATGTTGAGTTTGAAAATCTGACAGATAATTTTCCAAATTGATTGCCAGAAAGGTTTGACTTTTACACATTTATATAACAAGTACACTAATGTGCCAACGTTATCTTGACAATGCCAGCACAGGTTAGTTGTTGATAATTTTGCATTATACATTTTACGTGGGGTCCATACAGCTCTAGGATATAAGAAATACATTGATTGCATAACATTCGCTGAAGCTAATGGCCTAGTCAAAGATAGCCAGAGTTTAGGTTGTGTAGAGTTAGAGAATTTGTGTTTGGAGTCTATTTCTCATGTCTCTCTTAGTGTAGAGTTGGCTTTAAGGTATGTTGTAAGGAGCTTCTTATATATGGTAGAAGCCATGTGGCCTTTGTTCATTAACATTTCTATGAATTGGTATATGGAAGGTTTTTGAGTGGGATCATATGTCAGTAGGCCAGATTTTTTGACACAGTGCGACAACTGTATCCAATGGTAATACTGAGTGCTGGGAAGATGAAATTGTTTTTGGAGATCTTGAAAGGATAATAGATTATTTTGACCTTTTTGACATAAGTCTTTGATAGTCCATATATAATACGGGGGAACTCATATTATCTGGACGTCATGAAAAATGTTGCTTTAAAGCTCAGCCGTTGGACCCTGCAATCTAAATGTTCTTTTCTGTAGACAGCTAACCCCATATTATTGTGCAATCAGAGCAAAAATGGAGGGCAGAGTTTTCTAATTCTATGTTAAAATGACCCATCTAGTGAAGAATAACATGAAAACCCTCTTGATTATTTCACTTGATCCCAATGGTTCAAGTATTTGTAAGTAACTTAGGGGTCCTTTTACTAAGCTGTGGCAAAAGTGTTTTTGACGTGCACTGAGGCCCCCTTTTACCGCATCAGGTAAAAGGCTGATTTTTTTTTTAAAGAAATGGCCGGGTGGCAAGTGAAGCACTTGCCGCATGGCCATTTCAGGGGGGAGCACATACTGTCACCCACTGAGGTGGCATAAGGGCTCCCGCGCTAACCCGGCAGTCACCGGACAGCGCATGGCACTGCCCCAATTACCACCGGGTAAACAATGGCACTACGAAAATAAAAATATTTTTGTAGCGCATTCTGGGAGTGAGAACTACTGCCGGGATGCTGCGGTAGCCTGGTGGTAGTTCCGGATTAGTTTGCCGCTGCTTCACAAAAGAACCCCTTAACAACTAATTCTTGATCCAGTTCTCCACTAGACATCTTTGTAGAGAGAGAGAATAATGGGGTCTATTCACTGCTGTTTAATGTGCATCGTGGAGCATAATCTAACGGGGCCGGCCATCTATATGGGTGGCCATCTCTAAGGCCGGCCCCGTAAAGCGGCATACACGACCGTATTATCACAACAAGATGGCCGGCCATCTTTCGTTTCAATAATATGGTCGGGGTCGGCCAAATCTCAACATTGGGGCCGGCGTTAGAGATCGCCACCATTGGCTGCCTGCCGATAATGTAAACTAATGGCGGCCATCTCAAACCCGGCCAAATCCAAGCCATTTGGTCGTGGGAGGAGCCAGCATTTATAGTGCAGTGGTCCCCCTCACATGCAAGGACACCAACCGGGCACCATAGGGGGCACTGCAGTGGACTTCACAAATTGATCCCAGGTGCATAGCTTCCTTACCTTGTGTGCTGAGCCCTCCAAAACCCACCCCCCACAATTGTACAACACTACCATAGCCCTTATGGGTGAAGGGGGGCACCTACATGTGGGTACAGTGGGTTTTGGAGGGCTCACATTTATCACCACAAGTGTAACAGGTAGGGGGGGATGGGCCTGGGTCCGCCTGCCTGAAGTCCACTGCAGTACCCACTAAAAACTGCTCCAGGGACCTGCATAGTGCTGTGATGGAGCTGGGTATGATATTTCAGGCTGACACAGAGACTGGCACAAAAATATTTATAATTTTTTTTTTGGGGGGGTGGGAGGTGGTTGGTGACCACTGGGGGATTAAGGGGCGGTGATCCCCAATTCCCTCCAGTGGTCATCTGTTCAGTTGGGGCACGTTTTTGAGGCTTGGTCCTAAAAATAAATGGACCAAGTAAAGCCGGCCAAGTGCTCGTCAGAGCCGGCCTTCTTTTCTCCATTATCGGTGCCATCTGGTAACCACGCCCCCGTCCTGCCTTCGGTACACTGCCGACACGCCCCCTTGAACTTTCGCTGGCTCCGCGACGGAAAGCAGTTGAAGCCGGCCAAAATCGGCTTTCGATTATACCGATTTGGCCGGGTTTATGAGATGGCCAGCCATCTCCCAATTTGTGTCTGTAGATGGCCAGCCATCTCGTTCGAAAATAAGCAGTATGGTCATTTAGTGATGAACACTCCAGGGGGAATTCTGCACAATATATATTTTTTTAATTCTGTGCACAGATTCTGCTGTAATTGTTTGTTCAAACAGCACAATAAAATCACAGTGTGAGTAATACTTTATCATGCAATTCAGAAAAATGTTATTGCTCAATCAGACCTAATTTTTAGGGCTAAACATTTAGGGGGTTAACAACATGATTAGCACATTTAATGCTCAACTCACGCTAAAATTTTTAATCCGAGTTAAAAGATCACTTGGCCAAGTCTCTCTTCTGTTTTTTTGTTTTCTTCCGGAAACTTATCTCTCTGACACTCTGGTAGCCCCATGTCTTCTGAAAGCTCCAAGCCTCTCTCTGTAACAGGAAGTTCTGTCAGAGGGGGTGGAACTTCCTGTTACAGAGAATTTGGGTGAGGCAGGGAGAAGGATCCGCTGCGAGCAAGCACGAGGAGGAGCTGTTGAATCCCTCATCTTGTTCCACACTGTGCCAGCGCTGTGAGGAGCTACCAGAGACGCAGAGAGAAAGAGGTGTGGAGGCTGACCCACCCGTCGACTGCCAAGGGGTGGGGGAAACGAGCCAACCACTGACAGCTGACCCGACTGTGGCGGGAGAAAGAGGAAAAAAAGAGAGATGTGGGTATACAAAGGCTTCAAGTACGGAAGGGAGAAGGACTCACTGCATGCCAGCACAGTGCGAAGCTGCCAGGTGAGACCCTGCAATAGAGTGAAAGAGACGAATGGTGGGGGCAACCTCAGACTGCAGCAGGAGAAAGAGGAAAAAGGAGAGAGATGCGGACAGGGGGGATGGGGGGGGCAACCACAGTAGGAGAAACAGGAACAGAGATGTGGGCAGGGGAAGGGGGCCGCCGCAGCAGAGGACAGAGAGATATGCAGGGGGGAGGGGGACCCAGAGAGAGAGAGATGGGGGGGATGGAATAATTAAAGTAGGGAAATGATGGCCATTGAAGGGAAGGGTGGAAAAGGGTAACTTTTTTTTTTTAATGGCAATATAAGCAGTTTTCCAGACTGAAGGAGCAATACCAGTCTCTGCTGGGCTTGTGGTGATCAGAAATGGAGATGGTGCCAGGAGAGGGAACGGGAAAAAGGAGATGGTGCCAGGGGACAGGAAGGGATGAGATGGTGCCCATGGAGGGGAGGGAGGTGAGAGGAGATGGTGCCAGGGGAGAGAAAGGGAAAAGGAAGGAGATGGTGCCCATGGATGGGAGAGAGATGGTAAGAGATGATGCCTGCCTCGTCTGAGAGAACTTTCTGTTACAGAGAGAGGCTTGGAGCCAGGTGAGAAGCAGTGTGCTTTCACTGAAGCGGTCAAGACCAAGGGCCGTGAGGAGCAGGGGGAAGAACCGCAGAGGAGAGGGGGCTGCTGGAGTGCCGGGTGAGGTAAGAAAAGGTGCTGGAGGGGGAAGGGGGACAGAGAGAGAAAGATTTGTAGGGGGTAGAGCATAGGCGGTCGGTGGCCCAACTGTTTGGGGAGGCTAAAGGGGGCGGGGTTGTGGGTGGAGCCAGGGGTGGAGCTTATATCCACAATTGACAACACACAGAAAAAAAAATAAGTAAAAATAAAAGTCACAATTAATACCTTTTATTAAATTTAGATATTAGATATGTATCATATGTCAAAGAATAAAGTGGTTGCTCAAAGCATATACTAACCACAATCGCTCAACTGTAAAACACTATGCACAAATTTGTGCAAAAACACACTCAGAACCTTACTGTACCATAACACTAGGCATACCCTAATACACCAATATACCACCCATACGGAAAATGCAGACTGTCAACAATATGAAACAAGGGATCATAATATCACAATTCTCATGCAGAGCCACAAAACACCCTTTTAGGGTGGATAGTGTTCACAATGAGCTCCTTTTATTAACGACCATATGTAAATCCTTCAAGAGGTAGTGTGTCATGATTTAGGCTCTAAAACCCTTTCTGATGTTTTGGTGCCACCTCAGTAAGGCCAACACACAATCTCTCCACTGCAAAACACTATACACCAACTTGTGCAAAAACACACTCATAACCTTACCAAACCATAACAGCACTAATTCCAAGGACAGGAGGAGCACAACCTTATGCGTGGAAAGTCAGAACTGTAATTACACCGGGCTCTAAAACACCAGTACACAACCTAGTGAAACAAAAAAACAAAACAAAATGCCGACAAATACTACACGCTAGCAGAATACTGCATCTTGATCACGCATGAAAAACACATGACACAACAGATATGAAGGCAAAACTGGAAGGTTACCACAAGAAGTCAGACTCGGCATGTAGCAATACTAGAAAAATTGAAACTTACATGCAAAATATCACAGATGCACATTTCCAAAAGCTGATATTTCAATTAATAAATTCAGAATAAAATTCTTCTTTCTACCTTGTTGTCTGCGCATTTTATTTTTGTAGTCAGGCTGGTCCAGTGTCTATTTTCTGTTTTTCCTGTTTTTGCAGTATCCCCTGTCCATTTGACATTTCTTCTGTCTTGTCCACCATTGATCTTCCATCTGTGTCCCTACTGGTCCCGTCCAGCATCTCCATTCTGTGTGTCCCTGTCCCATCTGCCCTCTTAGTGTCTCTGTTCTCCCATTACATTCAGCATCTTCCCCCTGTGTCTCTCTGTGTTGCTCTTTCCTGCATTTCATCCTGTTTGTCCCTCCCCACCCTACCCTACCCTACCTCATTGTGTCCAGCATTGCCCCTGTGTGTCCCTTTCCCTATGCTTTCTCCATGCCCTGCATCTCTTCGGTCTCCCTGACCTTCCTCTGTCTTTCCTCCTGCACTCCTACTCTGGGGCCTGAATGCCTTCCAGTATTGCTCTCTCTTGGGTCTCCAATATATCTCCCACTTTCTTCCACTATGTCAATCCTCACTCTTTCTCCCCCCCCCCCCCCCCCCCCCATCTACCTTCTTATTCTCAGAAGAGGAGCAGCGGAGCGGAGGGCTTCCTGCGCCTTTCCTTTCCCAAATCTTCAGATTGGTTGGTCCTAAGGTGGAGAGGAGAGCGAGATAAAGAAAAGCTTGATTGCTGAGGTAGCGACACTGCAGCGATTAAGGCAGGCTGCCTCGATCTTCCCAGTGATGCCTCCGCCCGCGCGGAACAGGAAGTTGCATCAGAAGAGGGCGGGAGGCATCACTGGGAAGATCGAGGCAGCCTGCCTTAATCACTGCAGTGTCGCTACTGACAGCGATCAAGGCAAATTAGCAGCACCATCGATTCGATTGGACGACCGAAGACAGATGCCCGCACCTGAAGCCTAGTACAGAGCCTGGAGATCATGAGGGGGGACACACCGATCGCTGAGTAAGAGCTGGTAGGCTGGGTTTTAGTTGCTGCTGGACATTTGGAGCAAGAGGCAGGCGGGGAAGCTCACAGCTGGGCTGGGGAGGCTTAGCCTCCCCAAGCCTCTTATACGGGGCGCCTTTGGGGTAGAGGGACACATGCTGGAAATAGGAGATGGAAGAATAAAAAAAGGGAGATGGTGGCCATACAAGGGAGGGGAGGAAAAAGAGAAGGGGGAAAAATGGTGATCATGGATGGAGGGAAGGGAGGAGGTGTGCCAGGGAAGAGGAAGAGAAGGGAGGACATGGTGCCAATGGAATGGAGAGGAGGGGAGGGAAAGGGGAAGGGAAAGGAAGATGATAAAATAAAATCACCAAACAGAGGTACTAAAAAATATATTATTTTGGTAGGGCTGCACAATTAGCGCCACCAACCCCACTCAGAGCTGCCAGTGCTGCCTACTCAACTCAAAGCTGGGACTCCCCCCTTCACAACTGTGAATAGAGAAAATGGCAATGGACAACAATAAAGTTTTGCTAAATAGAGACTTTCGTTTCAAGGACAAGAACACTGTTGTTTGCAAATATTGTGGTAAGGATTTCAAATACCATAGAAGCCTCACTACGCTGACCTACCACCATAAAAGCAAACATCCTTTTGTTCACTCATCAAATGCTTCGGTTCCTGGAACTTCAGATTCATCTGAACACTGGAAAATTGAAAAAAATCTTTAGAAAATCAACTGCTTTAAGTAAGGCAAAAGGTTTGATAGGAAGAAGGGTGCAAAGCCTTCAAGCTGCTTTGAAGAGCTTCCGCTGTTCCAGAATCCCATTTTAACTGGGCCCACAGCCAATCCCTGATGCTTAAGGCTGTGGCCTTGCTATATGGAGCAGTCTTGTTCAGTGAGTGGAGGAGTAGCCTAGTGGTTCCTGCAGTGAGCTTTGACCCTGGGGAACTGGGTTTGATTCCCACTGCAGCTCCTTGTAACTCTGGGCAGGTCACTTAACTCTACATTGCCCCAGGTGCAAATAAGTACCCATATATGCTATGTAAACCACTTTGGATGTAGTTGCAAAAACCATAGAAACGCAGTATATCAAGTCTAGTTCCCTTTCTGCGTTGCTTTTGCTTGCTCCCAGTCACTATCTGGTGTAGTGGATGGGGCTCCTGCTCTGAATTCCTGGGCTGAGACTGGTTCAAGCACCCTCTGGGGTCTTGTCTTGACAGTGAGGTTCTAAAGCAGCTTTCTTCTACCATCTGCTGTGAAACTGCCCCACTGGGGCTGCCTTGAAATGTAATACAAAAATAGTTTTCCAAAGACAAGCCCCAGGAACCCTCTTCCGTTCTTAGGAAGGCATGAAAAGTACAGATGAGGCGCCTGAAGCCCATTCATCTTGCATGCAAATTTCCTGTTCCAGATGCACATACTGTTTCCATACTGACACAATTTGAAGGGAACAGGATGAGCAGGAGAAACGCCCTTCAAGACCTGCCAGTGGTCAACTCCTTAGCCCACTTCCAGCACTTTGAAAGCTGAAGTGTGTCCACCCCCCCCCCCCCTTTCTGCCTCAGGAAGATGTATTTAAAGCAATTACCTGCCTTCAAATAATTAAAACTGCAAATGATCCCCACAGCTAGGGAAAGAAGACAGTTTGTTCTTTTTCTCAGCTGCTCTATAAAAATGAACAAATTGTGAGAAAATTTGTTTTCCATGAGGGCGAATTACATGCAAATTTTTCCTGCGTAAAAGGTGTAAACACTTGTTGTCAGACATTCAGAATAAAACAGTAGGCCATTTCTTCATCTAAACTACAAAACACAAGCTAGTTGTGTAAGAACTGTGTTGTGATGGAAATGGATGCAGAGTAGAACCCTCTAAAAGAATAATAGGTGCTGATTACTCCCCTGTTTAAAAATAAATAAAAGGGTGGATGTTTGAAGGCATTTCAATGATTACCATTGAGCACTGGCAATGTAACTGCTTTTGCTTCAACATCAGCTGCTACAAATGCATAAATTTCAGCTGTAAATGTTAATATATAGACATGGAGGGGCATTTTCGAAAGGTCGTCCAATTATGAATTAGGGAGTCCTTGCGAAGTCGGCCAAAATGAGGTAGGTATAATCGAAAAATAGTATGGACGTCCTTAGACATTTCATTATCACAGTGCGAAACGCCCAAAATCAGGGACACCCAAAGTATAGTAAAAAGGATGCCCATCTTCCAGAACCATGAAAGGACGTCCCTAAAACATTCACTGTACTTGCCAATTTGTCATATCAATGTCGTCCGCCAGTTCTACGAGAAAGACGTCCTTATTACTATACTTTGGACTTTTCTGATGTACCTGGTTGTTCCGCAAGTACAGTGCATGTAGTTGCGGACATCCAGGTACGGGAAATATAAGGAACATTCATAAGTGTAAAGTACAGTAACAAGGACTTGTTTCGCGCAGAACTGCCGAAGGACGGCGGGCCTGTAAGAGGGACGTTCTTCGGCAGTTCTGTGAGAAACACGTCCTTGTTATTGTACTTTACACTTATGAATGTTCCTTATATTTCCCGAACCTGGATGTCCGCAACTACATGCACTGTACTTGCAGAACATGCAGCTACGGGAAATATAAGGAACATACATATTTTATTGTGTATACATGAACAGGTTCGCACACTTGATAATGATCTATATAAGGAAGGTTCCGCACGTATGAACATGTACTCATCCAAATAAGGCCCTGCACGCGTGACGACAGTCCATGCACGTCATGGACGTCCATGCGTCATGGTCGTCCACGTACCGACCCATCATATATGGGGCAGGACGTCCACTTGCTGACTCGTCCATATATGGAACTGTTCATGTAAGGACGTCCATCACGCATGGGCGTCTATATAAGGCGATGCACACTTTCCAACGGTTATTCCCTGACAAACATGTTTTTACGGCGTGAGCCCAATTTCAACGATGCTGAAAGCTTGTACCTGGTGTACAATTGCCTCAAACACCGGCAAATTCTTTTTATGTACCACCACCACCTGCCCCCCCAGGACTGTCTCCATCCAAGCCTGGTGTGAAATAGGGGACAGGTTGGAAAGGTGTTTGCTTTCCTCCTCTCCGAGGCTATCATGTCCCCCCCTCCTGTAGCTACACATATAAGAGCTCCCTCAGCAGTGTAAGCACTAACTGTAGTCTGTATTCAAGGGTAATCAGTGATATGTGCACATGCACATTCATTAATAGAATCTATGTACTAGAAAGGAAAAACATTCCCACATCCCTACAATACTGCACACAAACGGTACTCTCTGTCCTCATGTCCACCTCAATGACATCATCTGTACCAATGTAATGCCCCCCCCCCCCCCCCCAATCAGTGTTGTGAGTCTCTCCTATTTGATTTCCAAATGAATTTGTGGGGCCATCCCCTGACTCCTGGTGTACAAACTTATATCTTGCAGAAGATTTGGCATTCGGAGGGACCTCGAGTCCCTCCAACAGAGGTTCCGCCGAATAAAGCGGGAGAGCCCTGACATGATCAGGGCAGTGAGATGGCGCCTCAGGGCTCGACGTAAGTATTATAAACAGGACACCTGTACTCATTTATAAATGTATTTATTTAATAATGCAAATGTTGTGTACAATATCAGTTTCCATGTGGCTAATAGGCAACTAGTAAGACATAACACCTCTGTCCCAGATCAAGGCCTGAGGTTGCAGCTACCCTTCCATGAGTGTGGCTGCAGTTTCCAACTAACCTTCTCTGAGATGAATGAGATGACATGCCTCACTTCTGTATCCCCCTTTCTGGGGTGGATACTGTTTCATGGTATTCCTACTCTTAGTGGATGTCATTGCCTCATGTTAAAGTTATGTGCTTCCCCCCCCCCCCCCCCCCCCCAAAAAAAAAACCTGGTCAGCCAACCATAGTCACAAACCATAATGCAAACATGCTGCTGACCAATGAGTGTGGTCTGCCAACATATCCTGTGTACTCTGTGTCAGACCAGCTTCCAGGGTTCCCTGTCATGTCATCTCATGCATCTCACACCCCATGGGTATAGCCCAGGGCTCGCCACACCTTTCACCATCCCCCACCTCAGGCAAGCCAGCTCCTGCACTATGCAAGCCATGTTGGATGTGCTGATCTCAAAGACAATCCTTTTACATACACAGGGCGGCGGCAGCAGGAGGAGGAGGTGGCAGCCACAGCACCAGTGGCGCAGCAGGAGGAGGAGGAGGCGGAGGAGACCACAGCACTAGTGGCACAGGAGAAGGAGGCCGAGGAGGAGTTGGAGGCAGACCAATGGGCAGATATACCTCCTCTGGAGGGGGAGGAGGAGGAGCACCCACCAGCCCCACCAACTCCACCAGCTTCACCAACACCAGCAGCTCCACCAACACCAGCAGCTATAGATAACAGTGCCGCAGTACTGTAACTCCTGCAGCAACTGGTTGTTGTAGTCAACCAGTTGCTGCAGGAGGTGGCAGCACTGCGACACTCTGTCAAGGACCACCAGCAGACTCATAGCTGGCTCATGCTACAGGTGATAGAGCTGCTGCGATGGCAATTGGAGGGATAGGAGAGGGGAGAATGATTTTTTTTTGGGGGGGGGGGGGTGGAATTTGTACATAGTTTAAATACGATTTTACACTTTTGGCACTGACCAGGGTCTGTGTGTGTACTTTGTGCACTACATATGTGGTATTATCAAGTGCTGGGGTTGATGTGAGAGGAGTCAGCAATCTGGGTTGCATGACAGGTGAACTGTGACACAGAAACTTTGGTACACATGTCTCCAGCTCTGTACCATGTACAATGACATCTGTGGCTTGCCTGCCAATCCCATTCCTCACCATCTCTTTGCTGGGTCTTTGCATGTGGGGCTATGTATGTGAATGCTGAAAAACAAAAGTGGGTTATTTTGACCAACACACTTCCTCCCCTTTTGCTATGCAGGTGATGACAGCCAGTCAGAGGAAGAAGCTAGCCCTAGTGGCCACCAACCCCAGCACACAGAGCAGCAAACCAGTGGGCCTGCACAAGAAACCACACAGGACCATGGGTGGAACCACAGGACCCAGCAGCAGCGCCAGTTCTCCCTCCACCACTCGCAGCAGAGGCTCTCCCTCCACCACCCGCAGCCTTTGCCGATGGTGGCACTGAAAAAGAAGAAGAAGATGCAGAAGGGGGGAGCACCTCCTCAGCAGAGGCCATCCAGTCAGAGGAGGCAGCTACTGCGCCTCACCACACAACTGCTAGGCCAGAATGTGCACATGGAAGATTACCGGTGCCAGAAATTGGAGCTGCAACGGGAAGCGCTCCAGGTGCAACGGGAAGCGGTACAGGCCCAACGGAAAGTGCTACAGCAGTTCCAATGGCTGGAGCACAGCATCGAGGGCCTACGCCATGACCTGAAAGCACCTAGTACAGCCCTGATGCAGCAACAACTGGCATCTACTTCCAACACTGCACAGCAACCACCCGCTAAGAGGAGGAGCTTGAGATCCTCAGCCTCCCTAGCCACCGGTCCAGCAGCCACCACTCCAGCTCCCCTTCTGGGTCCTGTGCCCAGGTTGCAGGGCAAGCCACAGAGCGCAAGGTGGCCGGACTTCCACAGGGCAGCTGAGGCAGCAGGCTGCCTTGTGGACACAGAAGAGGAGAGTGGGAGCTCATCAGAGGACTCTCAACAGAGTTCCCCTGCAGCACCAGCTGCAAAGGAACACGGTGGGAGGGGGCGGGGAAAGTGATGGGACATGCTGGGGGAGTGGGGGGTGAGGGTTGGAGGGAGGGGAATATGCATAGAGCGGGTGATGGTGGTCGGAGGGGTGGTGGTGGTGGTGTGTAAATACTATGTCATAGAAATAAATGTCAGCTTACTCTCACACAAAACTTGTCTCGATCAGTCTTTGCCTGGCTCTGACCCCCAGCTGGTGTGCACTCTGTTCTGCTCTATGGGCGGGAGGTGGAGGGGGCTCCTCATCCTGTTCATCTGGGGCCTGCTGCTGTGGTGGCTGTGGCTCTTTTGGGAGGGCCTGTCCTCTGCGCATTGCCAAATTATGTCGCATGCAGCAGGCCAGGAACATTTTTGCCACCTTTGCTGTACAGGAGCTCCCCTCCAGAACAGTCCAGACATCGGAACCTGTTCTTTCCAAAGGTGCGCTCGATGATGCCACGGGTGGTCCGATGTCTACTGTTCTCCTCTGACCCTGTTTGTGGGTGCACTTTGGGGGTCATGAGCCAACTCCGCTGTGGGTAGCCTCTGTCACCTTTGGGGAGAAGCAGGATGAGAAAGATGAGTGTGTATTGTTTGGAGCGGGTACCTTGTGGAGGTGTGGGGGGGGAATAGTGGGTTGTGGTGAGCTGGAGGGAGACAGTGCTGCACTTACCTAGGAGCCATCCGCCGGTGATCTCCCCTCAGTCAAACCTGCGGAAGATTCCTGAGTGCTGCAATATATAGGCGTCATGGGTGGAACGTGGCACACACGTCTAGAATCTCCCCCTGGGTGTCACACACCAATTGCATATTGAGTGAGTGGAATGCTTTCCTGTTCCTATAAGTGGCCTCTCGTGCCCGGGGGGGGGGAGGGGTCTGAGTGCGACATGGGTGCAGTCAATGGCACCTATGACTGAGGGGAAGCGAGCTACAGCGTAGAAGTCAGCCATGTTGTTCCGCAGGGCCTGGAGGGGGGGGGGAAGGTGATGTACTCAGAGGTGTGGGTAAGGAAGGCATCAAGGGACTGGGTGAGGCAGTTAGAAATGGAAGCCTGGGTGAGACCCATGTTCACAGATAGGACAGACTGGAAACTCCCAGTGGCCAGAAAAGATAAAGAAGCAGTGATCTTTAGGTGCACTGGGATGGGGTTGTTCCTATGGGTCCTGGGCTGCAGGAGGGGTTGGAGTTGCTCACAAAGGTGCTGAATGGTAGCCCTATCAAAGCTGTACCTAGTGAGACACTACTGGTCAGTGAGGTCTAGGAAACTGCTATGGGGCCTGAAAACTCTGGGGCGTGAGTACCTCCTGCGGTGCCTCCCCTCTTCCTCCAACATGTAAGCCATCTGTGCATTTAGTGTCTACATTTCCCCACACTACAGGTGCAATGCAGTGCCACCAGTGCTCACCTCTCCCTACCAACTTGGTGAAACACAGCAGCAACAAACAGAAGCTGACACTCACTCTCCCACCACCAACAAACAATGCAGTCACACACACAGCGGAGCCACACTGCAAGCACTCTCTGACCCAGTACAAACTCTCCTGCCACACCCTCTAGCCACTCACTCTCCAAGCAGTCTTCACAAACACGCTGCAGCAGAACACAGGACAAAGAGACAAACAGAGACTACAAACAGGTAAAGGAATGAAATATGAACTTGGGGACAGTGAATGGAGAGGGATAGTGGGAGGGGATGGGGGAGATAGAGGAAGGAGTAGTGGTGTCTGGGTTTGGGGGTTAGAAGGAGTAGGGAAAGCTGAAAAGGTAAAACACAAATGAGACAGATGAGGGTGAAAACATTCCAACTACGGCACACAGACAAAGGTAACAGGTACTCAACAAACTCTCAGCTTTCTCTCCCAACAATGCTCTCGCCACTCTCCAACTGCACAAAATCACTAATGGGTCTAAAGACGACTTCCCCCTTACCCTGGCCGCTTTTATTTCAGGTCTAACTAAGGACGCCCATGTTCCCAACCATGCGAAACCATTTCGCTAGCCATTATACGCTGGGGGCACCCATCTCGTAACGCCGCCCCTAACACGCCCCCTGTGATGACGACCAAAGATGGGCATCCTCGCACTGAGGATGCCCTTACGGCCCTGTTTCGATTATTGGATTAGTGCAACCTTCTTTCACGGGGACGCCTATGTGCCTTTTGTGTCACTTTTTGGACGCCCTTTTCTTTCGAAAATGAGCCTGAAAGTGCATCCATATAATCTGAGGAGGGACTAGGGGTAGGGACAAAAGTAATGCAGCTAGCAATGATACTCTAATGCTAGTTTGCAGTTTACAGCTTATTTAGGGGTCCTTTTACTAAGATGCACTGAAAAATGGCCTGCGGTAGTGTAGATGAGTGTTTTGGGCACACACATAATCATTTTTCAGCGCACCTGCAAAAAATGCCTTTTTAAAATTTTTTTTGCCAAAAATGGACATGTGGCAAAATGAAAATTGCCACACGTCCATTTTGGGTCTGAGACCTTACCACTAGCCATTAACCTAGTGGTAAAGTCTCACACGATAACTGGGCAGTAATGACATATGTGCACCAAATGCCACTTGGCGCGCATAGCTGACGCTCGCCAGAAAATCAAAAATATTTTTTCGGTGTGCATAGCGGACGCACACCAAAAGTGAAATTACTGCAAGAGCCATGGGGTAGTGGTGGGATAACTCCATTTTGGCGCTCGTTGGGCACGCGTTGATGCTTAGGCGGCTTAGTAAAAGGGTCCCTTAGGCTTTCTATACTGCCTATACGGACAAACAAAACTGAGCAGTGTACAATCCATTATCAGGAAACAGAAAAGAACTACAGTTGCATAAAAGGACAAGGCACATCCATACAAGACGACAAATCCAATCAATACCAAAAGAAGATATTCGAATGATAACACTTAGTAAATAAAACATCTTACAAAGGAAACAGAGTCAAATACAGAGAGAGAGAGAGAGAGAGAGAGAATGAATCTATACATAATAATTAAGAATCAAGGGCTAGATTCTATATATCATGCCTCGATTTCAACATGGAATTCAAAGCATATTTTATAAAGTATGCTTTAATTTAGATGTACGTTATAGAATACACCAAGTGTTGCTCCGCGTGACTAAATTTAGTCACGGTCAATTACGCCAACTAAAACCTAGTGTAAATCTCAGTATGTACATTATATGTGGAGCGGCTGTATTCTATAAAAACGCGCATAGATTTTAGAAATGCCCACAACCCGCCTATTCCACTCCCATAACCACTTTTCAACAATACAACTTAGAATTTACGCGCACCCATTACAGATTATGCTTAGCGAGTTCTACTCGTCTTACTGTCAATTAGTGCTAATTGCTTGTTAACATCCAATTAACTGCACTGATTAGCTAGTTCAACATGATGTGGATGTTGAAACGTGTGAAACCTTATCTCCCCTTGAATACCTTCTGCAATTTGGTACAATCCACGGTACTCACCCATGCTGATTACTGTAATAATATCTTCGTTGGATGTAAGGCCCAAATCATGAAGAAACATCAAACTGCCCAGAACACGGCAGCTAGACTTATTTATGGGAAGCCTAGATTCGAAAGTGCAACACCTCTCCGTATGAAACTTCATTGGCTCCCTATTAGAGAGCGAGTCAACTTTAAGGCCATCACACTAATCCACAAGATCATCCATGGAGTATCCCCAAGTTACATGGTCAATCTTTTAAATCTTCCATCCAGAAACAGGTCAACATCTTCACAAACATACCTTAACCTGCACCTTCCCAATTGCAAAGGACTAAAGTATAAAACATATCATGCATCTAACTTCCCCTACCTGGGATTCCAAATCTGGAATGCTCTACCCAGATACATTCGATCAACTAGTGAGTACCTTCCCTTTAGGAAACTATTGAAAACCCATCTATTCAAACAGATTTACCCGAACGACTTGACCTACCATAAGCAACCCATCCATTTACCGGTTCAGTTAATGACTTAGAAATTACCTCCTACCCATCTTCTTACCCTCCATACTCTTCCCCTACCTCTTCTTTATTGCTCTACGTCCTTACCTATCCCTACCCTTTCTCTCATACCTCTTTTATCCCATTTACCCCTTGTTCATTTGTCCTACCACATACCTTCTTTGTTGATTCTGATACTACAGATTGTATTCTCTTGTTACTTGTAAGCCGCATTGAGCCTGCGATGAGTGGGAAAGCGCGGGATACAAATATAATTAATAAATAGTTAACCAATTAAGTTACATGCATTGTTATAGAATATGCTTCCATTTCCGCATGGAAATTAAGGCACCATATATAGAATCCCGGGGCAAATGCTTGTCCGTTGAGACATGTTTTAATAGTTGTCTTAAACTCCTTGAAAGAGAAGATACTATGGATGTGTAGTGGTAAGTTGTTCCAAGTGGCAGGAGTGGTAAAATAAAAAGCACTATGTCTTGTAGATTCAAAATGCGCCTGTTTTGGACCAAGAAGAGTTAACCAATAACCGTTTATAGAGCGAAGTCACATTGAGGAGTATATGGATTCGTAAGAACAGCTAGGAAGTCTGGAAAACCTTAAAGGTAGCAATTAGAATTCTAAAAATGATCCTTTGCTCTACGGTTTTCTTTAAACAGAGGACTAATATGATCTGATTTCTTAGCACGATACAATAACCTAATTGCTGCATTTTGAACTGATTGCAATTTCTTCAACACTGAATGTGAAAGGCCAGAGTACAAAACTTATCCAGTTTAAGTGTGAATGCAAAAATAGTATTCCTAACTTTAAATGGTTAACAGGTGGGGGTAACGCTATGAAGGCTTTTCTACATGGAGTGAAGAAGCAGCCTTATGTTTAGATCAGTGGGCTGCGAAGCAGGGAAGCCAGGGTTCAAATCCCACTGCTGCTCCTGACATGCATAAGTACTAGTATTCTATAAACTATGCGCATATTTAGGTACCAGCTTAGAGAATAGTTTTTTATTGTCCAAGTTAGGTATTATGATCACAATCTCACAATAGGCTAGTAATTTCACCAAATTCATAAGCCAACTAGATTCTACTAGAGGATCAGCAATTTTGTTCTTAGCTCCTACATTATAAAATTTCCTCCCACAGGATCTTCAGACAAAGATACAATCGGATCACTTCAAAATGGGCTAAAAACCTTTTTTCTTAGGTCAGCCTTCCTGGGATCATGAATGGCTCAGATAGTCTGGATGCTTACAGAACACTGAGAATTTATTGATATAATTGTTGAGACTTACTGTATATGTTTCCATTTCTGTATGATGTTACTATGTTTTGTGGAATTGATATATCTATAGCTGGATCAGTTTTGTAAACCACTCTGATTGGTATTTACATATATCAAATGACTTTACATGAATCATTTTTTTTTGTTTGTTTGCAGGTCATGCACTAAAATATTTTGAGAATTTATTTTCAACCAGTCAGGTATAGTGCTTCTCTTTTTGAAGTTATTTTAGTAAAACAATGTTGTATTTATGGTGGTACAGCTACAAGTTTGCTACCTGTATTATTTAGAATAACACAGAAACAGAGAAAAATGTAAGCAGATAAAGACCATATGGCCTATCCAGTCTGCCCATCCATGCCATCTACTATTTTTTCCTCTCTCTCTAGAGATACTTTATACTTGTTCCCAAGCTTTCTTGAATTCAATTACAGTTTTCATTTCCACCGCCTCCACCAGGAGGCCATTCCATGTATTCACCACCCTTTCCACGAGGAAGCACTTCCTCAGGTTACTCCTTTCACCATCATCTTATGCCCCCTCATTCCAGAGCTTTATTTCAATTGAAAGATACCCGTTGTTTGTGCAGTTATGCCATGGAGGTATTTAAACAACTCTATCATAAGTGGACAGCACCTATATCTCCAATATTTTGTGCAGCTCAGGTTTCCAAAAGCACTTAGAACTAGCAAAATTGTAGATGTCTTTAGCATTTATTAGACAGTGCACTTCTTAGGAGGGGTTTGAAAATCCCAGTACAACACGAATTAAGGGATGTCAGCTTACAAACAGTGCAATTGTTGGTTACTGTGCAACTTCGTAGCAAAGATTGCTTAAGTGAGGTGACCAGGTAAATCCAAAGTAAATCCATACAAGAAGAAGCTCTCAAAAGGTATAGCAGAAAGCCAATGAGAAGATATAATTAGGATAATAAGAAATAAAATAAGAAACAGATATATTAATTATAGATTTTTCCAGAGGTTTATGGAGAGTAGATGACTATAATTACTTAAGGCAATTTGTTCATTGAAAAAAATGTTCGTTATTACAGTATCTAGTTAACTTAATTATACATTTCTCCCAAGAGATTGTGTCTAGGAATTCCATCAGGCAACCCACAAACTGTACAGTCTTGTGTGCAATATGTAATGTATATATGTGGAAATAGATTATGTTTCTAAGAGCTGTTCACTGGATATAAATACACAGACTGCTCTGTAAGTTCAAGGTTGTACAGGGAAGCTAGGTTCAGATCCCATTGTTGGTCCTTATGAATTTGGGCGAGTCACTTAACCCTCCATTGCCTCAGGTACAAAATTAGATTATGGGCTCTCTATGGACAAGAAGGTGCCTACTGTACCTGAATGTAACTTGCCTTGAGCTATTCCTGAAAAAGGCATGAACTAAATCCAAGATACCTTCTCTCCCCTTTCCTACATTCACCCAGAGAAAATTCCATTACTTCATGTCAATCTGTCCAATAGACTTTCAAAAAAAGCCCAAAACCTTCATGCGTGGGCAGCACCGTTAAAGGGCATAGTTATCAATGTCAGCTAGCATTAAGATGTATTATTTTGCTACTAACTCATGATATTTTAGCACAGGTTCCATTTTATGCAATGAGATCTAGTTACTAAGAACTGGGGTCGGGGCTGGCGTTACGGGGGGGGGGGGCAAACAGGGCAGTTGCCATGTGCCTCACAGCTCCAGGGGGCCCCCATGTTCCGCCATCTCTTCCCCATTCTTGCCACCCCGATCCGAGGTCTCCCTCCCTTCCATGACTACCTTACATCCTGTTCTTGTTGACAGGAAATCGTCTCTGCAGCAGTGATTCTGATACGCTGCCTGTGACTGCCCCAATGCTGTTCCTCTGCCGCGATCCACCCGCTTCTGATGCAACTTTCTGTTTGGAAAGTGGCAGCGTTAGAGATACAGCACCGAGGCAGTCACAGGTGGCATATTAGAATTGCTGCTGCCGCAGCAACAATCCCGTGTCAACAAGAACAGGATGTAAGGTAGACAGGGAAGGAAGAGAGACCTTGGATCGGGGTGTCAAGAAGGGGGAACAAATGGAAGACCATTGGGGGGGGGGGCTCTGGAGCTATCTTAAAGTAGTCCAGGGGGAGGGATGTGGAGGAAGAAATGATGGGCCTGGGAACAGCGGGGAGGAGAGACAGATTGCAATGGGTTGGAGGGAAGGAAGAGAGAGGGAAAAATATTGGACTCGAGAGTGGTGGGGAGGGAGGTAAGAGATGCTAGAGGGGAAGGCAGTTGGGAAGAAAGAGAAAGATGTTGGACCCAGAGAAGGAAGGGAAGGAGAGGCAGCGGTTGAAAAATGGAAGGGGAGGAGGTAGGGAGAAATGCTGGCTTATGTGGGATAGGGTTGGAGGGGAACAACAGCAGAAGGAAAGAGAGGGAGAAATGTTGGACCATGGAGGGAAGGTATGACGGTAGAAAGATGGGACAGGAAGATGATAGGGATGTGGTGAAAAAGGGACAGGGAGATGTTAGGCCATGGTGGGAAGGATAAGGAGAGGAAATATTGGACTCCAACAGTAGAGGAAGGGAGGGAGAGGGAGGGAGGGGAAATAGTGGAAATTGCGGAACCATGTGGAACAGGCCAAGAAGGGATGGCAAGATAATTAGTGAGAGAAGGATAGCGAACACAGAGGTAGAAATTTAGTAATGGAGGGTAGATGAAAGATGGAAGGGAATAACAGACTGGGGAAGGAGTGATGGGAAATGGGGCAGCTAAGGAATGAACAAAGAATATGGAAAGCTAAAAGGTAAAAGTTTTTAAAAAAAGGAGAAGGGTGAGAAAGAAAGGGAAGGGAAAGGGAAATGGGACTTGATATACTGCCTTTCTGTGGTATTTTGCAACTACATTCAAAGCGGTTTACATATATACAGGTACTTATTTTGTACCTGGGGCAATGGAGGGTTAAGTGACTTGCCCACAGTCACAAGGAGCTGCAGTGGGAATTGAACCCAGTTCCCCAGGATCAAAGTCTGATGCACTAACCACTAGGCTACTCCATGAAGTTTGAGTGGATAGAGAGGCTGAAAAGAAAAAAGGGAGATAAGACAGATAAGGGAAGGATCAATATGTCGACACAGGTGTAGCGAAGGAATAGAACAAGACAAGAGAAAGGAGAAAAGACAAATAGACAAAAGTCGCTGGAAAAAGAATTAGCAGAAGACAGAGAAACTAGGATCAACATAAAATGTCCAGACAAAAAAGGCAGAAAAAGGTGTTTTATTTTCAATTTATTAACTAGATTATGTAAACTTTGGGATTTGTGTAACACAAATGACTGTATTGTGTTCACTGGCATAGCTAGATGGTTGATTGAGGGGGAAACAAGGCTGAACTAGTGGGTGGGCACCAAATTCTCTCCCTGCCCCCCCCCCCCCCCCCCCCCCCCGAATGAAAAATATAAATACCTCAACTGGCAGGGATCTCCGAGTCTCTCCAGGTAAAGACTTCCTCTTCCTTTGCTGGTCCAACAGACAGAACTCTTCCAAGCTCTACAGCCAATGGTAGTGACCCCGAGCTGCTTCAGCCTCTGCTGACCCACGCCTATGAATGCTTGGTTTTTCTGCACACATGAAAACTGAGCATGCATGGGGAGGCAGCAATGGCAGCGGCAGCAGCTTCAGGACACAGCCACCAGCAGCAGAGGTTAGAGAGCTCTGGCTGCCACACCAGAGGAGGTGGTCTTCGGCACAGCTTGGGGATCCCTGCCAGCCACAGCAAGGGTGATGGCTAATTTTGGGGGGGTCTAAGCCCAAAGCAGGGGGGGACACAGGCCCCCATAGTGATGCTACCAATTGTTCAATACAAAAGGAAGTGCATTTCTGTTTTTATTTCTTTAGTGTTACAGTACTTGCCATGTTTCAATGTTAGTGTTCATATTTCCATTTTTCTAATTTCTGATCCCTTGTTTTGTATTTGGCGAAGGCCTGTGTTTTGTGTGTGAAGAAGTCATTTAAAGTTGTTTCATATATGGCAGCAGTGCTGGGTGGGGAGATTGGGGGAGGGGGCCCTTTCCTTAATTTCTGCCCTGGGCCCCAGCCTGTCTAAAACTGGCCCTTACTGGGGTTAACAGTGGAGGAGTGGCCTAGTGGTTAGAGCACTGGTCTTGAAATCCAGAGGTGGCCAGTTCAAATTCCACTGCGATCTTGGGCAAGTCACTTAACCCTCCATTGCCTCAGGTACAAACTTAGATTGTGAGCCCTCCTGGGACAGAGAAATATCCAGTGTATCTGAATGTAACTCACCTTGAGCTACTACTGAAAAAGGTGTGAGCAAAATCCAAATAAATAAATGAAAATAACATGTCATTAACAACAGACTACATTGAGAACTTCCCCTCTAACAGAGATAGCATAATGGATTTCTCTTCCATCAATAGTTTTAAAGCCACAACAATCTGGTTAATTTTGAAAATAGAAAGGGGACATATTTCCATGTGAATACACCATTTCTACCCCAAACCCTTGAATCAGGAATAGTAACTTACAAAAATGTCAGGAAAAGCTAAGTCACGGAGAGAGTGGTGGATGCTTGGAATGCTCTCCTACGGGAGGTGGTGGAGAGGAAAACGGTAACGGAATTCAAACATGCATGGGATAAACATGGGAATGGATCCTCAGAAGCTTAGCTGAGATTGGGTGGCAGAGCCGGTGGTGGGAGGCGGGGCTGGTGGTTGGGAGGCGAGGATAATGCTGGGCAGACTTATACGGTCTGTGCCAGAGCCGGTGGTTGGGAGGCAGGGATAGTGCTGGGCAGACTTATACGGTCTGTGCCCTGAAAATGACAGATACAATTCAAGGTAAGGTATACACAAAAAGTAGCACATATGAGTTTATCTTGTTGGGCAGACTGGATGGACTGTGCAGGTCTTTTCTGCCGTCATCTACTATGTTACTATCCAGCTCATTTTCGAAAGTGATCGCCGGCCATTTCCCGACATAAATCGGGAGATGGCCGGTGATCTCTCAAAAGCAGCCAAATCGGTATAATCGAAAGCGGCTTTTTTGACAGCATCGCCGCTTTCCCGTTGCCTCGCCGGCAAAAGTTCAAGGGGGCGTGTCGGCAGCGTAGCGAAGGTGGGACATGGGTGGGCATGGGCGTGGCTACCAGATGGCCGGCTTTCGCGGACAATGGAAAAAAAAAAGCAGCGTTAAGCAGTACTTCGCTGGGTTTACTTGGTCCTTTTATTTTCACGACCAAGCCCCAAAAAGGTGCCCCAACTGACCAGATGACCACCGGAAGGAATGGGGGATGACCTCCCCGTACTCCCCCAGTGGTCACCAACCCCCTCCCACACTAAAAAAAATAAAAATAAAACATATTTTGCCAGCCTCTATGCCAGCGTCAAATACCATACCCACCTCCATGACAGCAGAATGTGTTCTATCCTTTGACAGCCAGTCCCCGGTTGTGATGTGGCTCTCGGGTGAGAGTGACACCTTTTCTGTTAGGTGCACTACAGAGTCACATCAGCAATGCATTGTGGTGGGTGTAGGGTAGTGGACTCTACTCCCATGGTGCTTTCCCCCCTGCTAACTGGGTCCGAGTGTGTCCAGTTTTGTTTCCGGTAGTCCATGAGGTAGTGGCCATTTTTGTAAGCCACTTTTAGATCCCTTTCATGTGTTACCCACATTAGAGAACTTAGTTATTACCTTGAATGTGGCTGAAAGAGGGCATTGTACACCATTCTGCCAGCTCTGACCTATTGCTCATCTCAGTACTAGGGAGACTCTTTGCCAGTGGGGCACAACTTCTGATCTGCAGTTAACTGTGAGTAAACGTGCTTATTCCAATAAAGGACTTTTTCAAAGAGATTAGTCTTCAGGTGTCAACTGGTGTGCCAAGGTTATACAGCAGCAACAAGTCCTAGAGGCCTGCGTGTATGTAGGTCCCTGGAGCACTTTTAGTGGGCACCGCAGTGCACTTAAGGCAGGCGGACCCAGGCCCATCCCCCCTACCTGTAACACTTGTGCTGGTAAATGGGAGCCCTGCAAAACCCACTTTACCCACATGTAGTTGCTCCCTTCACCACTAAGAGCTATGGCAGTGTTCTACATTTGTGGGTAGTGGGTTTTGGGGGGTTTGGGCTCAGCACCCAAAGTAAGGGAGCTATGCATGTGGGAGCTTTTTATGAAGTCCACTACATTGACCCCTAGGGTGCCCAGTTGGTGTCCTGGAATGTGAGGGGGACCAGTGCACTACAAATGCTGGCTCCTCCCACGACCAAATGCCTTGGATGTCGCCAGGTTTGAGATCGCAGGCATTTTTTCCATTATCGCTGAAAAACAAAACCGGCCATCTCAAACCCGGCGAACTCTGGCATTTGGCCGAGTTAAACCGTATTATCGAAAAAAAAGATGGCCGGCCATCTTTTTTGATAATACGATTCCGGCCAGCTGTAGTGCCACCGCCAAAATAAATCGCCAGCGATCTATTTTGCCAGCGACGTTCGATTATGCCCCTCCACGTTACTATGTAAGTGATAACACATTTTTAATACTCAGACTGCTTATCCATATAATTAACTTAAAAGTGGCTCTGATATGGAGAAAACACCAGATTGCAGAATTCCAGTAAAGTGGGATTAGGTGGCAGGACATTAGTCCCTTCCTCCAATAACCTATGGGTTCTCTATCCCTGCCAAACAAGAGCGCCATCCTCAGCTTACAGTGAGCTTGAATCTTAGCTACAATCAGGTCAGAAGAGACTTTTAAGCATAGAGTTATGCCAAAAATTGTGATTATAAAAGTATCAACATTTTCTTCAATTTGATTTTTAAATGTGCCAATGAATTTCAAGCAGTGACCACTAGTTCTGTTACCATTTGAAAGACTAAATAACTTTTCCCTATTTATCAGTTTCAACCAATTCACAATTTTATCACATCTATCAAGTGCAGTGGAATGCCTTTTTGTTTGAAAGTGCCAAGCTCCACTTCTAACCCTACTCTCAGCCCTGCCCAACCCCACCCCTATCTCTGCCTCAACCTCTCCTCCACTCTTCCCTTCCCTACCATTCCATAGTCCAGCATCACCCTGCTATGGCATCCAGCATCTCTCCCCTACTTCTCAACCCCCCCATCCCCCATAGTCTCTAGCATCTCTCTCCTTCCTTCCAACTTCCACCTCCCCCCTTCTCAGCAAGGTATCCAGTGTCTTACCTGCCCCCAGGAGAGCAATGCTACAGTTAACATCGAAGAATGCATGGTGACTGGCCAGTATGGGGCCTTGAACATCCATGCATGCTCAAACCATGCCAACTCCTGCATCCTCCAAACTTCTTGTTTCGGAGGGGGAGGAAGTTGGCATGTGCAGATGCTCAAGGACCTTCATCAGCCATTATGCATCTTCTATAATGCTGACTGTAGTATCCTGCTTTGGAAGAAGAGAAGTAAGAAGCTATATACTTTATGGTAGCTATCATATCTCCTCTCAGTTGTCTCTTCTTCAAGCTGAAGAGCCCTAATGAAATGAAATGAAGCCTATTTAGTATCTTCTCATAAAAGAGCAATTCCATCCCCGTTATCATTTTGGTTGCCCTTCTCCATATCTTTTCTAGTTCTGCAATCTTTAAATGGATTGACCAGAACTGAACACAGTACTCAAGGTTCAGTGACACTATGGATCGAGACAGAGGCATTATAATATCTTCCATTCCTTATGAATAATTTCTTACATTCTATTTTCATTTTACTACATGGACCGTGCAGGTGTTTTTCTGCTGTCATCTACTATGTTGACTGCCACTGCACACTGAGCAGATTTCACAGTATTGTCCACAATGACTTCAAAGTCACTGCAAATACATTTTTATTTGCGCTGAAGAAGGATTGAGTCTATCAAATGAGCTGTTATTCTCAGCCAAGCCTGCAGAAGCTACAAGATGCTTTCAGGTGCATTCGTATTGTATGCAAGGATGGTTTTACTGCTCTTGGGTTGAGTGGACTAGATAAATACCATTTCTTACTTGACTACAATGTCGAACAAACCAAGTGTGAATGAAAAAACTATAATGTGGCAATAGATCACTTTTGACAGTTTCAATTAAAGTTTAGTTTTGTTACTGTCGTAAAGAATTATTAATTGATTTGGAGCCTGGGCAATTTTAAAGATTCTTTGGTTGATGCGAGTTTTTTTTACATTACCATTGCATATACATTATCTGTTGGTATTTAAGATATAATTTGCACTTAGTCTGATATAACCAGAGCACAATAAATTTCTGTTCTGAGCAGTATACCTATGTTCTTGTGGCATCCAAATCACAATAAACTTAGAGAACTGGCATAGCTGAGAGCTTTAATGAAATAGCTGAGTGCCACAATCCAGAGCCATAATAAAATACCATTAGTAGAATTTATATTTCAGAAACAAAGGGCAAAATGCCTGCAAGCAATGTTCCCTCTAAGCTTCATGGGAGGCTACCGACACACTTCTCCCTACAAGGCATGTCCTAGCTGTTCTGCCATTTGAACAGCATGGGGCTCCACGGCCTATGGGAGCTGCGATCCCTGCAAAGTTCAAGTTGGTGCACATTCAAGTTTTAAGACATTTTAAAAAATAGTTTTCATTCTATTGCTATTCCAGGTTTCTTCTTATTTTCTGAGGTTAGATTTTACAACCACAGGCTTTCCTAGAAATTTGATACTGCACTCACCAGACTAAGGGGGGGTAGGTACTACGATGTGGGAAAGGTTGGCCTTTTATCACACCTTAATTTACCATAGGTGTCACTGTCCTGCAGAATCTCAGAACCACAAGTTAGAGACTCCCATGGTACAGGAACAATGCAACTTGAAATAAGCCTCACAAATTCATCATTTATGGTTTATCTAGGGTTACCATATTTGTCCTAAGAAAAAAAGGACACATGCCCCTCCCCCTGTCGTACCCCTCCCTGCCACACCCCTTTTGCTTTGACCCCCCCCCCCCAAAGAAAGCCAGAATCCCTCTCTTCCCCCATGTAGATCCCCTCCCCAATTCTCCAGCCTCCCTCCACCCACATGACTTAATTCACTACCCCTCCCCTCCCCTACCAATTAGAATCTAGAAAACTGGTTAAATTTATTTTATAAAAATTTTTTCAGCACTTGATATACTGCAAGTGATCTCTGAGGCGACTATATGGTTTACAGTTTCTATTACAGGTACTCTGCACTGTCCCTAATGGGATCACAGTCTAAGTTATATATTGTACCTGGGGTAATAGAGGGCTCACAAGCAGATGATCAAAAGCCCCGAGCTGTTCCAAACAACGCTCTAAAAACAGCACTGGAACAGCGCGGGGTGTTATTGGACCTATGTCAGAAATGGCATGCAAATTTAAGCACGCAATTATCTCTGATCATGGGGTAGAAATGCAGGAGGATTGTCCTGAGCACAATCCTCACACACTTGTTGAACAGGTCTGGGCTGTCAAAAGCCCAGACCTGTGAAACACAGGGGCTGGAGTTCCATGGGACCACTAGACCGCAACTACCCCTGCCCCAAGCAAGGCAAAACAGGGGCCGGAGGTTCGGCGGACCTTCAGTCCCCCCTACCCCCCCCCCCCCCTGGCACAAGTTCAGGGTGGGCTGGACATCCGGCGGGCCTCCAGCCCCCCCAACCCCCCCATCTTTAACAAGAAGTCCCTGGTGGTCCAGTGGGCCGCTGTCAATCCCCCACCCCCACTACCCCCCTACCTTGAGCTGGAGGAGGGAGGTGGCCTCCCTCCTCTTCCTTCGACACTGCCTGAAAAATGGTGGCACCCAGCCCTGCCCAGTGTATCCTGGGATGCTCTGGGTGTGGCTTCACACCCTATAAGGGAGTTTCTCTGTGGTGTGCAAGCGGCGTCGAAGGGAGGCAGGCTACCTCCCTCCTCCAACTCAATGTAGGGGGTGAGGGTAGGGGGATTGAGAGCGAACCACTGGACCACCAGGGATCACTTGCAAATGCTGGGGGGTGGGGGGCAGCTAGAGACCCACCGGATCTCCAGCCCTCCCTGAACTGTGTCAGGGGGGTCTGGGGGACCAGAGGTCCACATGACCTCCAGCCCCCTGTAGCTGGGGGGGGGGGTGGTGGGTTCATCGGTCACCCACTGGACCACCAGGGACATTTTAGAAATGCTGGGGGGGGGGGGGTTGGGGGGGCTGGAGACCCACCGGATCTCCAGCCCTCCCTGAAACTGTGTCGGGGGGGGGGGGGTCGACGGTTCCTGGGAGGGGGGGTTGCTTCATTGGGGGGAATGAGGGCCTGCTAGCATGCTGGACAAGGCTCACCATTCCTCCCCGATGGTCTGCAAACCCTAACGCCAGCTCGAAGCTGGCGTAGGGGTTGCCGCAGCCAGCAAGCCAATCTTTGGTGTACTGGTTGCTGATCATTGGGGATGAATAGGTTTAGCATGTATTTGCATGCTACTTGCGTTAAGAGCCCTGCTTTGCATGCATTTTCATAATAGTTGTGTTCAGAGTCCGTGAGCACGTTGTTTCACACGCTCGGGGACTCTGATCATGAGGCGGTAGCAAACGCAGGTGCTAGTATGGCACTAGCAGCCTCTAGCATCTGTGTTTGCTTTTGATCATCCATATGTCAGTGACTTACCCAGGGTTACATGGAGCTGCAGAGGGAATTGAACCTGATTCCCAAGGTCCACAATGCGCTACACTAAACACTACGCCACTCTTCCACTTCAGGGAGTGACCAGGCTTATAAAACACATATTTCATTATAAGCCGTCCTGTAAAACTACCCCACGTGTAAAAGTGCATGCAACGGCAAGATCATACATGCTTATATGTCTGTTTGGAGTAGGCATGTTCTGAGGTTCAGTTTGGGCAGAGTATGGTCTAAGGTGCTATTTACACACATGCGTCTAACATATAGCTGTGTCTGAAAACTGCACATAATGCTATTCTATAAACCATGTCCTACAGTAAGGCACGGTTGATAGAATAGCTCATAGACTGGCACGGTCATTTAAACCACTGAAAGCCTGATGTAAATACCCATGCCTATATGTAGGTGCATTCCCCTGAATTCTATAGCCATGCATGTAGACCAGGGGCGTATCTGTAATGGGGCCAACGGGTGCCTGGCCCCCGTACATTTGGCCCTGGCCCCCGCTACCGCCGCCAACCCCCCCCCCCCCCCGTGCCACCAATGGAAGCCTATGGGGGGGGGCGAAAAATGGCCCCTGCACTTCGGGCTCTGGCCCCCCCTACCAGGGAAAGTCAGATACGCCCCTGATGTAGACTAATGCCCCCAACATGCCCACACTCCTCCAACAGCCAGACCCATTTTCAGCTACATGCGTTTGAATTTACGTGCGCCTCTTTTTAAAATACGCCTAAAAAGAAGTGTGCATAAATTGCAATTACTGTCAATTAGTGGTGATAACTGGTCATTAGCAGCCAATTATCAACACTAAGTGGATCATTCAATTAGGGTATGCACATAAACTGGGCGCACATCCAATTTAATATGAGCGTTATATAGAATCCGGAAGATACCTTATAAAATATACTGATTGTGTATATTATACATGCATATATTTCTACCTGGTGTAAATAGAAGCAGGTGCAATTTACATGTAATTTCTGTAGGATTTTATGAATTCACATACGAGTATGTCTACTAAGGTGCACTAGGAAATTGGCTTTGCATGCCCAAAAGCAGGACTTTCCCATGTGAAAAGCCCATATCTAGCATGCCCTAGAAATAGGGCATTGTCAAGTAATTCTTGTACAGATTGTGCACTAAGGATCACATTAGCGCATATTACCTGATAAAAATGAATAGAGGAGCCCCTATCGCTTCCCATTTAGGAGCTGGTAAGGTCCCCCATGTTATGGACGTGCAGACCATTTAGTGCACACAAATGTCAACACACTAACTGAATAGTGTGTTTATGCCCATTCTCTACTCATGACATGCCTCTCCCCGAAAATTTTTTAAAAAAATAAATACTGTATGCTTAGCATGCGCTAATGCAAAACTAATGCAGCACGCTTTAAGATGTCCTGCATAGGCCATTTTGGGTGTGCTAAGTCTGCGTTAGGACTTAACACCCTTTAGTAGACATTGTAAGGGGTCTGGGAAAGATCTGACTGAAAGAGGGTTGAGTCAGGAGCTCGAGGAGGTATTCTTAAGGAAAAGAAAGGTTCACTCTCAGGTTCCTAGTACACATGAGATTCGCTCCCTAGTGGCTAAGAGACCGGTCAGAATATTGAGTAGGGGAAGGAACCACCATTCCCAGGATGCATCACACCCTAGGTAAAACTTGCAGGAGCTGGAGGATGGGGAGGATGATTGGGAAATTGTCTCTGATCAGGGTGATGAGGAGCAGCTGTGGAAACCCTGTGGGGAGGAGGCTATGGAGTATGATAAGATGGAGGCAGAAGAGGGGCTAGCTAGGACAGGAGTGTATGGAGATTTCAGCTCTAGCACGGACCCAAGGGGGTAAAGTAAAAGGTTTCCTGTCTGCTACAATACCAAAACTGTTTAGGACTGGGGAAAGAAGGTTGATGCAGTGGGGAAGAAGACTGTGGAGGATGTTAGCCTGATGTACCACCTATGATGAAAAGGAGAATTATGGAAGAAGGGGAGGTGGGGAGAAGTGAAATTAAAAACTGTTCTTGTTGAATTATTTGAGACTGTGAGAGGGAATGCAAGGAGGGTGCAAATCTGGTGGAACTGACTAACTGCTGAGGAGTTAAGCAGCGTCAGAAGTAGCTGGACACTTATTAAGACTTCCTAAGGAAGTAAGCTGGACTATGTTAGGAAAGGGGAACCTATAAGGGTGTGCCCTGTGTGACCAAGGATTAAACATAATAAACCTCTAAATTATAAGCCTTGCAGTTGCTGTGCATTTTAAAATACTGAAGGGTGACTGCCATTCAGAAAGGGTGCCAGAGCCAGCGAGTAGGGAGAAAGGACCAGATGGTAGTTGGAGCCTTCTAGCTAATGGTGAAGCCAGGAAAGCTAAGCAGGAGCAGCCCTGGCTGGTTGGTGGAAGAGGAACCAGCCGACAACATCTATGTGCCTTTATTTATTTATTGGAATTTATTAAGTGCCTTTATGAAGATATTCATCCGAGGCTGTACAGCAGGTACAATTTAACATAAAACTTACAATTTTGTTAACAGCATAACAATATTAAAATGACCAAATATAAACATAAATACAATTAATGAGGTAAACAGATTACAAAGAGGCACCTTTTCACCCTCTCTATCGAGGTGGGTTTTTTTTTTTATAAAGTTACCTCCAAAATGCAGAAACCCTCCTGAATCTGGCCCTTTTTGGGTCCATGTGTTTGCAAAATGTTTTGGACATCTGGAATATGTTTATGCATCACAGAAAAGAGCTCTCTTATGCACCAGAGAAGTAGTGGTTTCAACGATCCAATATGGGGACAGACAGGGTTGGCCCAAAGTAAGATGACACCTGAGGCAGAGGTTACATGCCACACCCCCTCCCCAACCCCCGGACATTTTACCTTGTCACGGTTATGTTCCAAACCCAGCAGTGGCAGCGATTCCCATAAGCTGCCCTACCACCACCAGCACCTGCCTCTTCCCTTTACTGCGGCTGCCTGAGTGAAACAGGAAGTTACTTCAGGCAGCTGCAGTAAAGGGAAGAGGTGGGTGCCAGCAGTGGCACGACAGCTTATGGAAATTGCTGCCGTTGCCGGGTTTGGAACATCACCGTGACAAGGTAAAACACTGTAAAGCCCCCCCCCCCCCCTTGACATGCCGCTCCTAAAGAGCACCACCTGAGGACCCTGCTTCAGGTGGCCTAATGGTTGCGGCCGCCTCTAGGCACAGGATGCCTCTTCAATCAAGCTAAATATCTGTGGAACTGTATTTTGATATAACTCATGAATGGCCAACGACAGTTATTGGGACTAATGGGGATTTGATGTGGAAATTTTTGTTTTTTGATGACTAAAAACAGACTGTGTGGGTTTTGGCTATTTTTCTCTCTGCACTCTGAGGCATTGCTTACTTAAATTTTGTAATGTTTGTAGCCCCCCCATAGTCTGTGTTAGCCATTTTGTTAGCAAACTACATGTTTCATGCTATTTGAGGATATTTTGCGGAATGCCTGACATATTCACAGTGATTCAGGGTTACACAGAGCAAATAAACCTGCATATATTGAAGATAAAAGGATATTGCACACAGCTGGTAACTATATTGGAGCACGTAAAATGTCAACAAAAGTAAAGGTCTCTTTTACATTACTGACTCACCGCAACAAGTTTATCAGAGCCTCAGGTAAAAACACAGAGACAATTCAACAAGGTGAGAGTAATTCAAATGTAACACCTCACTATTCCTAAAACAAGAAGCTAAAAGATTATTCCTCAGCAGAAATTTTTAATTTTCTTAGCTGCCTTTTCTAAAGCAAATAAACTTATGTAGCTCCCTGTTTTTCAGCAAACCCAACAGAAATGAGATCTTTGTTCTGTATTATGTATTTGTACTGACAAAACACCTTATAGGTACAGAAGCTTAACTCATCTTTCTTCAACCTAAGCATGAGTTTTGAAGGTAAATGCCAAACAGAAGATTAGTTGCTTAACTGTCTTTTGCATATATTTGGCTTATTCTTGCTGTACACCACCTTGGGTGAATTTCTTTAAAAAAGTAGTAAATAAATCCTAATAAACAAATAAAATAATGTTATTTTAACCTCATAGGCTGGGCATCAGACAGTACAGAAACAAAAAGGAACCTCTCGCAGATGGTGTCCAAAACAGTCTTTATTACAGCAATCTTCAAAAAACATCAAAGGAGACCTGACACAACTCGTGTTTTGGCCCAACTGGCCTGAATCAAGGGTCTAGGAATTCATCATGTCATACATACTCCCAGATTGCTCATGCAACAAAGAGGGGCATAATCGAAAGGGGCGCCCAAGTTTTTCTGAGGACATCATCGCGGGATGTCCCGGTGAAGGGCCGGGAAACCCGTATTATCGAAACAAGATGGGTGTCCATCTTTCGTTTTGATAATACAGTCGGGGACGCCAAATCATGAAATTTAAGTTGACCTTAGAGATGGTCGTCCTTAGAGATGGTCGTCCCCGGTTTTCGGCGATAATGGAAACCAAAGATGCCCATCTCAGAAATGACCAAATCCAAGCCATTTGGTCATGGGAGGAGCCAGCATTTGTAGTGCACTGGTCCCCCTGACATGCCAAGACACCAACCGAGCAGCCTAGGGGGCACTGCAGTGGACTTCAGAAATTGCTCACAGGTGCACAGCTCCCTTACATTGTGTGCTGAGCCGCCCAACCCCCCCCCCCCAAAAAAAAACCCACTCCCCACAACTGTACACCACTACCATAGCCCTAAGGGGTGAAGGGGGGCACCTACATGTGGGTACAGTGGGTTTTGGGTGGGTTTTGGAGGGCTCACATTTATCACCACAAGTGTAATAGGTAGGGTCCGCCTGCCTGAAGTCCACTGTAGTACCCACTAAAAACTGCTCCAGGGACATGCATAGTGCTGTGATGGAGCTGGGTATGATATTTCAGGCTGGCATAGAGGTTGGCACAAAAATGTTTATAATTTTTTGGGGGGTGGGGGGGTGGGAGGGGGTTGGTGACCACTGGGGGAGTAAGAGGAGGTCATCCCCGATTCCCTCCAGTGGTCATCTGGTCATTTAGGGCACATTTTTGTGGCTTAGTCGTAAGAAAAAAAGGACCAGGTAAAGTCATCCAAGTGTTCGTCAGGGACGCCCTTCTTTTTTCCATTATCGGTCGAGGACGCCCATGTGTTTGGCATGTCCCATTCCCACCTTCGCTACGCCTCTGACACGCCCCCGTGAACTTTGGTCGTTCCCACGACGGAAAGCAGTTGAGGACACCCAAAATCTGATTTTGATTATGCCGATTTGGGCGACCCTGTGAGAAGGATGCCCATCTTACGATTTGTGACGAAACATGGGTGTCCTTCTCTTTCGAAAATAAGCCTGAAAGACTCCTATTGACAATATAATTAACATCACTCGGTGATTAAGGAACACTAGCATACAAATTACCGTCCAAACCGCTGTGACCCTACCCCATCCTCATGCCATGTTGAGCATCTCCCTTCTCTGTGCCCTTATTCTTGCCTTGTCTAGCGTTTCCCTTCTGTGTCCATATCCCTTCCTCTCTATCCAGCATCATTCCTCTGTGTCTCTATCCCCCTCTCTGTGTCTTTAGCCCTGCCCATGTCCAGCTTCACTCCTCACTCCTTTCCTCCTGCACCCCAGGGCCAGCAACTCTCCATCTCTTCCATCCTTCTTATCCCCCATCAACCCTGAGGGTCAGCATGTCTCTTCCGTTTCTCCTGTCCCCACCTACATCCCCAGGAGCAAACCTCTCCCTTCCGTCCCTCCTTCCAAGGGCCAATATCTTTCCTTTCTCGTCCCTCCCTGCTGTCTCCCCTCCCCCTCCTCCCCCACAGTGTCATCCATATCTCCCACTTCCTCTTTCCCCCTCCCCAGAATCCATATTCTCTTCCTCTTCCCCTACCCCTGCATTTCCAGCATCTCATTCTCTTCCTCCTTCCCTCTCGGGTCCCAGAATTCCTTTCTCCTTCTTCCCTCCCCACTGGGTGGTCCTTTAAACTTGCTGTACTTCACCAGCAGCGGAATCACTGAAAACAGGTTGCCAGCAACTGGACCAGGTCTTGCTTTCTGTCACATCCCACCTGCCATAAACAGGAATTTGAATCAGAGAAGGAAGGATGCAACAGAAAGGAAGGCTTGGGCTGGTCAGCAGCAGCCTGTTTTCAGCACTGCCACTGCTGGCAAAGTAAAGAAACTTTAAAAGACCACCCGTGGGAGGGGGAGAGGGAGGGAGGGAAGGAGAGTGAGATGGGCTGCACTGAGGGAAGGGGAAAAGAACAGAGAAAGAGAGAAAGATGCCAGACCAAGGGGCTGGGAGCATGGAGCCAGAATGAGTGAGAGGAGGTGACATACCTTTGGGTGGAGAAGGGGCCCAAATGCACGTGTCACACACCTAATGCATGTGACTTGGCACGTGTGCAAGCCTTAACTTTCTGTCATTATTGCTGAATCCTGAAAAGTCATATGGCCACAGGGACAGGAATGTAAATCATACTCGGTTATGATGTTTGATGCCGCACAGGTGTCCATAATCTATATTAAGGATGGAAAGTGCCAGAGGAAATTCACTGTAATAAAAGATGTTCAAAATGTTAGGGCAAATCCAAATTAAGTTGCAAGCTTTGTGAAACTGCATCAAAATGCAGAAATGGATTTTTCAGTTACAGGAATGGAGTACAGTAGAATATCACAGATCTAGGAAAAACTGTGCTGTGTTTATCTTCCTCCTCTATATTCAACTTAACATAGAAGTAAGGGTGTGACAAAACTGGCCTATTGTATGGAGTGGAGGAGTGGCCTAGTGGTTAGAGCACCGGTTGGTTCAAATTCCGCTGCTGATCTTGGGCAAGTCACTTAACCCTCCATTGCCTCAGGTACAAACTTAGATTATGAGCCCTCCTGGGACACAGAAATATCCAGTGTACCTGAATGTAACTCAACTTGAGCTACTACTGAAAAAGGTGTGAGCAAAATCTAAATAAATAAATTCCAGAAGATTAAGATTAAAGTAGATACAGCCACAGCAGAGTTGCGTGCATCAGTGGGCCCAGGACAAGGCTGTTCTTCAAGTTTGTAAAGCTGCTGTTTGTGATCATTCTTTCACTGGAGCAATTCATCAGCAAACCACTTTAATGGAAACAAGACAATCTAGTCAGCACAAAAAGTCCCTTCTCCCTTGGCTTGTTCAGTAATGACTGCCTTTCTGAGCTACAACCAGAGCAGCAGATTGCTCTGATGTATCCAAAACCCACGCTGCATTGCATTACTTAGGGTGGGATGCATGCAGAAACAAGCAGGAATTCTGATCAAGAGTCTGCATCATTTTTTGTGGTTATATCCATTGTCCAATCAAGAGCCAGAGAACTTGTAGTGATTAGGGATGTACTGTTGTTTGAAATGAAGTAGAAAATCTCAGTGACATGTCCTATTTCATATACAAAATGAAAAAAAAATGAATGAAATGTCCTTCATTATTCATTTCTTTTCATTAAAAAAGAAAGCAGTAGCAGCTACCCAGAGATTAATGCATGGACAATACAGTGGTGTCTGTGGCCAAAGTGCACTCCAATTCTCCCCAAATGTTTCTCTCACAGCACACAGACTGTTAAAGGTCCCCTGATAATGAGCTGAAAATGTCAGGGCCCAATACTCAGCCGGCAGCGATCATTGTTTTGCTGACCTCAGCCAGTGTTATACCTGGAAATTCAATGCCAGACCATGTCTGGACCCCAGCCTAGAGGCGTAGCTAGGTGGGTTGCCAGGGGAGTGGCCGCTCCCCAAACGGATTTCCGCCGGGACTGGTGCCCATTTTTCACGAGATCTGTTGCATTTAAAATACGCGCCGGCAGCAGTCCGCTCTGTGCTTCCCCAACCCCTGAACCTGGCTATGCTTCTGCTCCAACATTGAATTTCAGGGTATACAGAGATGGCAAAAACATAGCCGGTTAAGTGGAATATTCGGAACAGCTATCTTACCTGATTAAGTGCTGAAAATCAGAACTTAACCGGCTAAGGGCATCTTTTAACTAAACCGTGCTAGCAATTCCCAATGTGGCAAATATGCTGTAGCCCACTCACTTTGATGACTCTGCCCTGGAGCACCCCCCCCCCCCCAAAATTGCCAGAATTTTCAGCAGTGCTATCCGGTTATGAGCCACTGAAAATGCCCGGATAGCCTCAGATAGCCCATTTAAAAAGCCAGGAGCCTCTCCTGGTCATTTAAATCATTTTGAATATTGGGCCCTTAGTTAATAATAATTACAAACAGTGAATTCAAAAGACCAAAAAGTGACTTGGACACCGCTCTTAATAAAATTGCATTTAACGGGTTCTCTATCAATGTACAAATATGCACAAAAGAAGAGATAAAAAAAACAGTAAGGCAAAAAATCCATAAAAAAGTTCCGTAGTAAATCAAACAGCTTCAATCGATCGGTAACTCTAGGTCTCCGCTGAACAGAATTTTCCACTTCATCTCTCACTCTTACTCACAGGCTGAATCACGGTAAATTTACACACGACTCTCCACTTAAGCATGTATTCTATAAACCGCGCCAAACTTTAGGGTGCCTCTATCCTTCTCGGTGTTACTCAGAAGTCCTCTCCTTTATTAGTTACAATAGTCTGTTGGGTAATGGTTAAAAAAAACACAAGGAGAAAGCCAAAGACTTCCACAAAACAATCTGGAAGAAATAGCCACAAAAGGAAATGAAGTATCAAGAGACTACAGGTCAGAAATATCTATTTAATAGAACAAGTCCCAATCACGTTAACTCTACACAGACTGTATTTCAGCTCCAAAAGCCTTCATCAGGAATTCTCTCTCAATATATGTGTCAGAATTAAAAAAATCATGCTTGCCACACTTGCCGTCTTCAGAAAGAAACACATGTATGAATGCTGCCACCAGCAACAGTAGTGGTTAAACCCAGTTAGCTCTATATTCAGCTGGCGGAAGTAAGACTTTTTATAAGCATTGACCACTACCGGCTAAATTAGACCTGGATGCGCAATGCTCGTTATGTGGGTGCCGATTGATTTTTAATGCCAGTACCAACATACCTAACCATGCAAAAACAGGACTGCATTTTATGCGGTCCTATCTGCCTATCTGGGTAATGCACACACCAGCACTAAATACTGCCAGTTCCCACATATCTTCTGGGTCCACCCCATTTCTGCTGCAGGATGACCCCAGCATTACCAGGATTGTGCCAGGGCAGTCAGAGCCTATATTTAGCGCACTGCTTAGTTAAGAGCTGCTGAATATTGGCAGCCAGCCAGCTCTGCATGGTTTAAGTGGGTCCCACAGTGGGAACACTGCTTAACTGCCTCTGCAGTAGTCGCCATTCACCCCAACTGTCACCAACACAGCACAGCGTGTCCCAAACGGTGAGTCAGGATCCCTCCCCTGCACCAACTAGAACTTGCAGCCCTCCAAGTGGTTCCAAGTCAAACTTTAGTTGGACTTACCACAACTGGCTGCTCCCCCCAAGCTCACAGTCTCCACAAGTCTTACTCCAGATGAGAAAGGATCAGGACTGATACCCTGTCCTACGCTCTCCAGTAAATCTCTTTCCTTCTCCTTTTTTTTTAAGGTTGTTATGCTGGAAAAGGAAAGCTCCAGGGGAAACATGGGGTGAAGGGAGGGAAGAAGTAAATTTGCGGGGCTCCACTGGCAGGGATCTGAAGACCTCCAGATATGACTCTGCAGACTCAAGTCACCTGCAAAGCTCAACTGGGAACCAGCTGACCAACTGAACCAGGAGCACATCACTCAGAACCAGAGGCTGGAAAGGGTGTCCATCCACCTTATGACAGGAGACAGCATGAGCCTATCTGGCCCTTATTTATTTGTTGGGCTTTATTAACTGGCTTTATAAAGAGAGTCACCCAAGGCAGTATAAAGCAGGTACAGTTTAACATGAAACTTACAGTTTTCTTAACAGCATAATAGCAAAATGACCAATAAACATAAATACAATGAATGAGGTAATGTCTGAGTTGAAGCAAGTGGGCGGAGCCTGCCACCATATTGAGTGACCCCAAACAGTCACAGGCACTATTGAAAACAACAGCAAACTTGTGAGGTTTATACTGTTTTTGTAAACCTCCTTTGGTTTTTTTTTTCTTTGGGGGGGGGGTACTTTTTCTGTTAGGAGAGAATCGGGGGGGGGGGGTGTAAGGGGAGTTGTTGGTGGTGGTTGGGGAATTTTTGAGGGATCTGTGAAAAGGGGGAGGACTCTATTTGAAATGTGTTTGCCAGTGCACCAGAGTTGCTTTGTTATTTGAAATGCTATATTATGGATTTCACTGCTACGCCATATGCCTTTACTTTTGCTTATGATGACAATAAAGATACATCTATATAAAGTCAACAGCAAATGCTTATGACTGCCTATGTGTGTTTTTTTTATTTATTTGAAAATATCCCGTACATATCTATCATGAAACAAATTATCGTCTGCATTTCAGCTCTAAACTGCGTGCCACAGCGAGCTGAGCTTCAAATTGGACGGGGTTCCACATACCAAATTGGAGGTGAGAAGTGGATAGGAAAGTGCTTAGGAGGAATTAAATGAAGGAGTGGAGGAGTGGCCTAGTGGTTAGGGTGGTGGACTTTGGTCCTGGGGAACTGAGAAACTGAGTTCAATTCCCACTTCAGGCACAGGCAGCTCCTTGTGAGTCTGGGCAAGTCACTTAACCCTCCATTGCCCCATGTAAGCTGCATTGAGCCTGCCATGAGTGGGAAAGCGCGGGGTACAAATGTAACAAAAAAAAAAGGCAACATCTCGTCTAAGATTTTTTTCTCTTTTTTGTACCAATTCTTCATGTTTGCAGTTAGGTATTTGAATTTTTCTTATTAATTTATTTAATAGGATTTATTTACCGCCTTTTTGAAAGAATTCACTCAAGGCAGTGTACAATAAGAAAAAAAAATCAAACATAAGTAATAGACAATTACAGCAGTAAACATATTCAAATAACAATACAAAGTATGGTAAACTACTTACAATGTCAACACAATATGTAATAGAACATTTTAATAGACAGCATATGGTATAAGCAAAGATGGTAACTGTTAGCTGATAGTTTGTTTAACGTGCACCAATATGGTGGCAGACTGGGGAGACAGCTTCAGCTTTTTGACATCATGCCATCTCCTATCATTAAACCTTGTTGATCCACCTGCTGGAGATAGGAAATACTGAGGAGCTGGACTGGATGCCAAGAGATATATGTCTCAGTTTAGTTTTCAATTCTCTATCTCCACCTGCTGTTGATGGACACAACTATCCCACAGGTTCTGGAATAGTGGGAAGCCACATGTAAAATTTACACTCATATTCCGGTGCCTAAAACTGTGTAGGTAATTTTTAATTAATTCCAATTAGCACTAATAATTGAGAGTTAGGCTCAATTATATGTGCTAATTGGCTCATTCAATTAAACTGCATATGCAAATTGGGTACACGCCTAAACTTGTGCGTGGAATTTTAAGCACCATTTATAGAATTTGGGGAAATAAGTACAACACTGTGTACATCTAGAAGCACAATAGAACTGATTACTAGTAGTAAATACAAGTATTTTTTTACGCAGTCTTATATGCATTTTACGAAGGGATCCACATTCAGTGAGCCTTTTATAAAATACCTTGTAGATTTTTAACATCCCAACTTATATGTTCCTTTACTGACCTTGTCAACCAATACAAAATTGGGCTTTATATCCTGTGAAAAATGCAGTTACTCACAGGAGTTAAGAAACAGAATAACTAAAAACAAATGAAAAAGTTTGGGGCTATTGCCGTTAATGCACCATGCAGTCCAATTTATATTTATGTACTGGAAAGAAATTCGATTGACTTCTCCTTCAGATTTTACTGCCACTTCTTTATTTGTATTTTAAGTGCTGCACCTTTCATCCATGAGAAAGAACAGTCAAGAACTGGTAGAGATTAAAAAATAAAAAGCAAATCTCAGCAACATAACATACAGGTCACCAGCTCAAAAGAAAATGGGAAATGAAAATATTTCCCCTGTGCTCACAGTCAGCTGTCTGGGTTTTGCTTTTCTATAACATTTCTCATGTCACTTTGGTTCTATTACTTACATAACAAATTTGGAGAGGTCAACTCAGAATTTCAAAGTTTAATTTTGAGTTATTTCCCTTCCAAATCCATAACAGCTTCTAAAAACTGGCCCTTTGCCTTCAACATTCATTGCTGTGCTATTATTAATTTGAGATACAAAGACATTACATTGCTTAAAAAAGGGGTTCTCAATCCAGTTCTTGGGATATACCCACCAAGTCAGATTTTTAAGATTACCAAAATGAATATGCATGAGATAAATTTGCATGCACTGCCTCCATTGGATGCAAATCTTTCTCATGCATATTTATTGTGGGGATCCTGAAAATCTGACTGGCTGGGTATGTCCCAAGAATTGGATTGAGAACCCCTGGCTTCCAGTTTTGGAGAAATGTAATTTATATGTATACTAGTAAAAAAGGCCTGTTTCTGACACAAATGAAACGGGCGCTTGCAAGGTTTTCCTCGGCTCCCCTGCAGCCACCCATGTCCAGCAACCCTCCTCTCCCCCTGCAGCGACACATGTCCAGCAACCCTCCTCTCCCCCTGCAGCCACCCATGTACAGCGACCCTCCTCTCTCCCCTGCCCCCCCTCCAGCCACCCATGTCCAGCAACCCCCCTGCCCCCCCTGCAGCCATCCATGTCCAGCGACCCTCCTCTCTCCCCTGCCCCCCTCCAGTCACCCATGTCCAGCGACCCTCCTCTCTCCCCTGCCCCCCTTCAGCCACCCATGTCCAGTGACCCTCCTCTCTCCCCTGCCCCCCCTCCAGCCACCCATGTCCAGCGAGCCTTCTCTGGATTTAGCTAATACTTTCTCAGTTGTAATGCAAGGCAAGTTACATGCAGGTACAGTAGGTATTTTCCTGTCCCTGCAGGGCTTACGATCTATCAGTGAGATGCCACATGGAGAGCACCCAGATTCCGACAGTTAGAGCAATCATACAGCTAACTGAGTGCCAAATATGGCAAGGGTGCACTCAACTTATAATACTCTATAAACAGCCCGCATAACTGGGAGATGTGCTCATGTCCCACTCTACTCTGCTCTTGTGTACGTTCCACATATTTGTGCACTATAGCATTTCTTGCCATCCTTACAGAATGACACATAGGGCACGTACACACATAGGGCTACTTTCTAGTGCATAAATGTGTACAAACAGGCACCTAGGGGCGTACTTTCAAAGCACTTAGACTTACAAAATTATGTGGAGGGGCATTTGCAACATGATGTCTAAGTATGACTTTGGATGTTTTGCTCAAAACATCCAGAATCCAAATAGGAAATATAACCATTTTCGAAACAGCAAAACGTCTTACCTTTTTTTTTTATTTAAATGACCACATGCTAGATGTTTTTGTGATCTTTTTGGTCTATTTTCAAAAAATTAAAAAGTCTAAGTGCAAAATGCACAAAATCAAGCCATTGGGATGTAGGAGGAGCCAACAATCTTAGTACACTAGCAACACAAACATCCCAGCAGAGCAGTGTGGCACCCTAGGGGGCTCCCAGGTACGCATCTCACCATTACCACCAAAAACCACAGCCCCCAACTGTATACCACTACAATTGCTCTTATGAGTAAGGGTGAGTTTTGGAGGGCTGACACATTCCACCACAAGTGTAAACAGTTAGAGTGGGATATGGGCTTGGGTCCCCTTCTCTACAGTGCACTGCATCGACCACTAGGCTACTCCAGGGACCTGCTTGTTGCTCTAAAAAGACTGGCTATAACATCTGAGGCTGTCATAGAGGCTGGTATGTACTGTTTCTTTTACATATCTGAGGGGTGGGAGGGGTCAGTGACCACTGGGGGAGTAGGGGGAGGTCATTCCTTAATGTCTCCAATGGTCACCTGGTAACCTTTTTGTGGCTTATTCTTTCTAAACACAGGGCACATAAGCATTTGCCATACTGGGAAAGACCAAAGGTCCATCAAGCCCAACATCCTGTTTCCAACAGTGGCCAACCCAGATCACAAGTACCTGGCAAGATCCCAAAACAGTAGAATACATTTTATGGTGCTTCTCCTAGAAATAAGAAGTGGATTTTCCCCAAGGCCATGTTAATAATGGCTTATGGACTTTTCTTTTAGGAAGTTATCCAGACCTTTTTTAAACTCCATTAAGCTAACCTGCTTTTACTACATTCTCTGGCAAATGAATTCCAGAGTTTAATTACACAGTGCGTGAAGAAATATTTTCTCTGATTTGTTTTAAAATTACTACTTTGTATCTTTATTGCCTGACCCTGGCGCTGGGCCCTCCTTGGAGGTACAGGCATGGGGAATTTTGCCCCCCCTGCCCCTTCTCTCGGCAGCCCTGCCCAATACACTCAGGGGGTCTTTTACAAAGGCTGCTAGCTTTTCTAGCATATGATAATAATCAGCGTGTGCTAAAACGCTAGAGATGCCCATAAGAACATGTGGATGTCTCCAGCATTTAGCGCACGCTTATTTTTACCATGCGCTAAAAACACTAACACGCCTTTGGAAAAGGGGCCATAAGAGAGAGACAGGTCTGCAGGAGGAAAAAAAAAAGGCCCTAACAAGTGAGGGATGAAGAAAAATATAATGGACATTCTCAGAAATGCCAAAGTCTCACTCAATAGGAGTGAGTCACACTCATTTGAAGGGGCTCACACTCATCACAGCCTCAGTGCAATGCACTGATCATAATCATTGCTTTCATGAGAGGTAAGTTAAGAGGAGGAAAAACAGTTGATTTCACCAGTAGGAAGAAGTCTGAGCACATCTTCCTGCCTCCAATGACTAGTTTGTTCTTAAGAGCTAAGTAAGTCAAGCATCCCAGACAGACGTGAATTAAATGGCTGTGTCGACCAGCACTTCAGAAAGGCAGAGGTAAGGAGGGAAAGTTGGGTAGCAGAAGAAAAAGCCCCGTGTTTCCCCCACTTTAAGCTATATTCTGTATATGATGCCATTCTCTAAAGTACGCCTAAATTTTATAGAACAGTTTAAATTTCCGGGCAGTATATAGAATATGCCAAGTGGCTTGCCACGTGACTAAATTTGGTCATATCCATTTCGGCAATGTTTTACTTGATGTAAATCCCGACGCCTAAATTAGGCACAGACTGGGTGTAATCTATAATGCGCATAGATTTTAGAAACGCCCATGCCCCGTCCATGGCCATGCCCCCTTTTCAACTATTACTATGCGACTTAGCATTTAAGCGCACCACTTTATAGAATACACTTAACGAGTTGTGCACAATCTCAATTAATGCCAATTAGTGCTGATAATTGCTTGTTAACATCTAATTAACAGCACTGATTAGCTAGTTAACCAATTAAGTTATACACATTGTTATAGAATATGCCTCGGTTTCCAGACGGATTTTCGGGTACCATGTATAGAATCCGGGGGGGGGGGGGGGGGGGTTTGAGGGCAATTTTATAACTGGGTGCCTGGTAGGATCCTATTTTGAAAGGAAAGTAGGTGTCTACCAGTGAAATAGGGAAATAGAAAGTAAAGAAGCACAAGGAACCTTCAAGTTAGGGGCGTCTCAGCTTTGCTTTATTGGTCAGGCCCAACACGGTCTGTGTTTCGGCATGAAACGCCTGCATCAGGCATCTAATATTGGTATCTGTTGCCAAAGGTATCAATAATCTGTCTTCACTATGCACCAAAGTCTTGAAAAATACGAATGTGCTCATCCGGATAGACGCCAAAACTGGCAACGCAGGAACAAAACAAAATCCAATGCTTATACTTCCCAACATTAGACCCTGACGCAGGCATTTCATGCTGAAACACGGACTGTGTCGGGTCTGACTAATAAAGCAAAGCTGAGACACCCCTAACTTGAAGGCTCCTTGTGCTTGTTTTCTACTTTTCCTCTGTGCTTCTGGATTCCCTCTCCTTGTTGTCTACCAGTGTATTACGTCATACAGGTACATGATATTACACCAGCCATACAGCTGGAGAAACTGCTTGCACCTACATGGCAAACATAGGATTCTATAAGGTACACATGTAAGTGTGAGTCCCATCCACGCCTTGCCCAGGCTCTGTCCATGTGTATATGCTATGCAAGATACAGCCATATTCACAGAATGCACTTAGGCAATTAGGATATGGGTTGCCAACTAGATCCAGATCTGCCCAATAGGGTTGATCCAACTTATAGCTTTCCTTTTCTTAGGGATTCCAATGAGGAAATCAGAACCACAAGTCCCTGCATGCAATGAGGTAAGCCCAGGACTGGATCAACCCTGTCAGGCAAATCTGGATTTAGTTGGCAACCCCACACCTATATGATAGTATTCTAAACATTTACATGCGTGTACATGTTAGCACCTGTTTTATAGCATTAGACCCTTTCTGTCCACTTTCTTCTTGATTTTTTTGTGTGGCTCTGCCTCTTTTTTTGTCTCTGTGTCTCTATGTTTAGGCTTACGTTCATTCCTTTCTGTAGATACAGTCAAAGCAGTTTACATATTCTATTTTTGCAGATACTTTTCTGTCTCTAATGGGCTTATAATCTAAGATTATTGCCAGCCTCTATCAAAAAAAGGGAAAGGGGATGGAGTTTGATATACTAACTTTCTACAATCAAAGCAGTTTACATATTATATACAGGTACTTATTTTGTAGCTGGGGCAATGGAGGGTTAAGTGACTTGCCCAGAGTCACAAGGAACTCTAGTGGGACAGGGCTGCTGAAAAGGGACACGGGGTGGGGGGGGGGGGCAAGATTCCACAGGCCTGGCCTCCGGGGGGGGGGGGGGGGGGTCCAGCGCCAGAAAGGAATCCGGAGACAGGTTCTGCTCCCTTGATCTGTCTCTCTCCTGCTCCTGTGTGTCAGGACCCGGGTGATTGCGTTAACGCTATAACCCAGGTCCTGACACACAGAAATAGGACAGTGACAGACCAAGGAAGGAACAGATGCAGGAAGGTAAGGGGGCGGAGGGGGGAGCGGCTGCAGCCCGAGTGGGGAGGGGGGCGGTGACACTGCCCTAGGCCCGGCTCTGTTTCTCAACGGCCCTGCAGTGGGAATTGAACCCGGTTCCTCAGGTTCTCAGGCCAACAACAACCATTAGGCTCCTCCTCCACTCCTGTATATGCCTCTGCCTGTGTGTCTCTACTTCTCCAACTAGGTCTCTGTCTTCCTGTGTCTCTTTCCTGTTTTGCTGCTGATGAAAAATACAAGAGGAGACCAGAATCAAAACTCGAGTACTTTGCCTTCGCCTTCCTCATCTCTTTTCCCAGCAGCTATAAGGACAAGTGCTGTGAAACCTATCTGCATAGTTTAGCCACTGAGGAGGTCATTCGCGAAACAAAGCACCAAGTTTGTGCATAAATGAGCAGAATACTGGATATACAGTTTATGTGCACATATATGCATTAAATATAAGATGATGCCGAAGGGGCCCTTTTACTAAGCAGCGGTAAGCTCATCATGGGCTTACCATGCACCAATCTGGAACTATCGCCAGCCCAACATGGGCACCAGCGGCAGTTCAACCCCCAGAACTAGCAAAAACATTTGAAAAATATTTCCACGGGGTTACCGCCAGGTTAGCACAGGAGCCCTTAGCGCCACCTCAGTGGGGGATGGTAAGTGCTCCCCCACTGAAATGACCATGCTTACCACACGACCATTTCATTTTTGGCCATTTTTACCCACTGTAGTAAAGAAGGTCACACATTACAGAATGCTAATGTTTAAATATGTGAGCAATTACTTCAGCTGTATAGCTAGTTTATGTGGTCAACCCTAAGTTATACAAAATTATTTTAACTGATACACTAGTATTTGATAAAAGGACAGTAGGTGCCTACCTTCCTTTATAGAATAGACTCCATATAAGTGATTAAGTACCCTTTTATATAGCTGGTCTCTGAGAGGAGAGCTCTTCAGCCCAGAGAATTCACCTTCAAAAAAGGCATTTCAAAACTGTTTCTATATCCTTCCAAAGGCGCCAAAGAAAAATAAATATAACTTTATGTTGTTTCTTCCCTTACAAAGCAATACAACTGGCAGTGACATCTTTCTAGATTTATATGCCAGACATACCATCTGAAAAATCTCACTCTTTAGCCTGCAATCTCATTTCTTGGGATGGTTCACCCTTGGCATCTCTGCATTCTGAAATTTAATAACAGATTTACAAGGAAAATGCAAGAGGGAAATTTTTCCAAGGCAATAACCTCTTTCTGCATAGCCAAAACTAATCTTCTCTTGTGCTGTGAAGTTCTACTGATGTCTCGGAAAAAGTGAATCTTTTGACCAGAAAATACAGCAACTTCTTTCACCAGAAAGGCCTAACCCCCACATTCCTTAGACGTTGCTAAAAACAATGCATGCAAAATTTAGAACTTGCCAAATTTAGGTGTGCAATTTAATTAGCGCTAATAATTGAGATCTAAAGAAGCAATTTGGTGTTAGTTAGATTTAATTAAAATTTACATGCATAAAATTTATGCACAGGTCCAAAAAGAGGGCGCAGCCTTGGGAGGGTCATGGGCAGATTGGGGGCATTCCCATAATTTGTGCATGTTTATCGTTTATTCATTTTACTATACCGTTTTAAATTGTGGTTACAAAACAAAAACGGTTTACATGTTAAAATAGAATAATAAAACAAACATAAAGAACTCCATCAAATAGGAAAGCAAAATTAAAACAACCATTCTTACAAGATAAAACCAATTCTTACTGAACAGCCATTCATACACAAGTACATAAATAACATATAAGTGTTCTGCATCTTTAATACAACCTACCAAATAATGCCTTTTATCACAGATTATCTTCAAACGTATCCTGAAATAAGTATGTTTTCAAAAATTTTCAAAATTGAATGTAGGACTCCTCCAGTCTAAGGTGATTTGGAAGACAATTCCAAAGAGAAGGGGCTAGAAAAAAGAAAGCTGAATTTCTAGTAGACTCCCATCTAGCCTTCTGTGGCAATGGGATAATCAATCTATTATCTGTGAGTGAGCGAAGTGTTCGCCTAGGTGAATAAGGCAAAATAAGATTTGATAGATACGATGGAATTAGTAAATATAAAGCTTTATGAGTCAGTGTCAGGATTTTAAATTTTATTCTGGCTTCTACGGGAAGCCAGTGTAGTTGGAACAAAAGTGGTGTAATTCTAACGTTATAGAATAACGGGGATCTGCGTCTAAATTTACACCAAAGTTTTGCTGGTGTAAATGGATGTAGCTCCTGGCACTAAGCACTATTCTGTACATGGTGTCTAACTTTAAACACCTTTTGTAGAACAGCACTAAGGGCCAGATTCTATATATGGCTCTTAAAAACTCTGCACAGTAAACATCTCCACCTACGAGTATTCTATAAGCTGCAACTAGATTCAGGTGCAGTATATAGAATACGCTTAGTCAATATCATAGCACCTAAAACTATGCACATTCATTTACACCAATGAAAACATGATGTAAATCCCGGAACGTAGGTTTAGGTGCAGAGAGCCATATTCTATAACTACACGTGTAAATTTTGGAATGCCCATGAAACACCCATTTCCACGCCTATAACCACACCCCTTTTTCGCTGCACACATTAAAATGTAGGCGCAGTGTGTTACAGAATACGCTTAGGGAGTTGTGCACATAAATTCTAATTATTGTCAATTAGTGCTCATTATTGCTTATTAAGCCAGTTAAGTTATGCACGTTATTATAGAATACGCTTGGATTTTGGCACAGAACGCTAGGCGTGCTATATAGAATCCGGGCGAATGCGCTTTTTTGTGGAACCAATGTTTTAGGTAACATTTATAGAATTTAGTTCTAAATGTCTAACTACAATCTAAAACTAATGTCAATGACATCAGAACAGCTATGAGGGATATTATTTCCTTTTGTGATGCTTTGTGCATTTATTTTTTTAGGTCATTAAAAAAAAACGTACAAGTTAAAAACGCACAAAACTAAGCCATTAGATTGGATTGTGGGAGGGGCCAGCATTTTTAGCAGACTGGTTCCCCAGACATCCCAGGACAGCAATGGGGAACCCTAGAGGGCAATGTTGTGAAGTTTATCTAAATGCTCCCAGGTACACATCTCACTGTTGCTCACTTATCTTGTCTGCTCAGTCCCCCAAACCCTCTCAAAACCCACTACCCTCAACTGTAAACCACTATAAAAGCCCTTATGAGTGAAGGAGGCACCTATATGAGGGTAAAGTGGGTTTTTACTGAGTTTTGGAGTGCTCACAGTTTCTTCCACAAGTGCAACAGGTGGGGGTGACGGCATAGGAGATGGCTCTGTGGGTGCTGTGGGTACTTGAACACCCACAATATTGAGAAAATTCCTTGTATATGTCCAGGGAGGGGTTATTTCTACTGGGCTTAGCACGCCCAATAATTTTGAAAAGTTGGCTCTGGGGTCCACCGCTCTACAGTGCACTGCACCCACCACTACAGTACTCTGAGGCCCTGCATGCTGCTGTAATGGATCTGGCTATAACATCTGAGGCTGTCATAAAGGCTGGTGAGTAATATTTGTATTCACATTTTTTTTTGTATGGTGGGGGTCAGTGACCACTGGGGGAGTAAGGGGGGGTCTCATCCCTGAATCCCTCCAGTGGTTATCTGTTCATTTAGGGCACTTTTCTGTGTCTTATTTGTTTGAAAAACAAGTCTAGACCAAAACGTTGAAGTTTTTGGCCTAGATGTTTTGGTTTTGTTCCATTATGGTTGTAAAACATCCAAGATTTGGCACGCCCTAATCCTGCCTTCAAACACCTCCAACATGCCCCCTTGTGATCTGGACGCACTGCAGATGAATTGCATAGATACATGTATGCAACATAGCTTTTGGAAATACCGATTTGGACATTTTGAAAATAAATTCTTCCAAATGCTGTTTTATGACACTTTTTGGATGTTTTTCTCTTTCAAAAATGAGCCCCATTGTCACCAGTTCCACCTCATGGCAGAGAATATACTGTAGATATGGGAGGAGGGCTTACAGTGCTATTTTCAAAATATCAGCTATGAATTTTTATGAGATGTTTATTGGAGAATTGGAAGAAGTTAGCGAAGTTCAAGTTTTACTTCCAGACTGAACTTTCTAGAAAGTCAGCTTCAGTACTGTTACTATTCGTCCGCAACTTTGTGCAACAGTGCTCCTTCATTTTTGTATACTTTTCTGAGGACTCTTACTTTTGTGATTTGCAGAACGCTATATAGCCATACAACTACAACTTACAGGGACTCCTGAAGCAGGCCTTTGTGGCCGAAACACGATTCCTGTCGAGTTCACTTTATTTTAAATAAAGCATCTGATGTGAACGTTTTAGTTCATTGGACGAGCTTGTTCTGCATCATCCTTCGTGTCACCCCCACTGTTTTTGCCTATCTGTGTTTTTGTGCGGAGGACATCGGTTCTTCTGTGGTTGTCAGTTCCAGCCCAATATTCAGTCGGGGCCCGCATAACCTTCTTATGCGGGCTCTGCTGAATATCAGCCGAGCTTGCATAAGTTCCAGTAGCCTGCTCGCCCAAAATTATGCCCCAATATTCAGTGCCAGTGCCCGGACATGGCCCAGCATTGAATATTGGGGAATAATTTAGCAGGCGACGATCAGCATTTAAATAAATGCTGACCACCGCTGCCTAAATATTGGGGGGCATATGACCTCCTTTTTACCCAAAAGAAAAAAGCAACACTGGGCCTTCAGAACTAGGACAACGGGAGTACTTTATTAACCAATGATTGGTTAATAAAGTATTCCTGTTGTCCTAGTTCTGAAGGCCCAGTGTTGCTTTTTTCTTTTGGTTTGTCTGACTGTATACTATGTTGCCCTCTCTGTCTGTATCCTCCTTTTTACCCACAAACTTTGCACCAAATTTCAAATTGAAATTACATGCATATTTTCACTTTGAAACATGCCACGACTACAAACTGCCCAAGGATATTTGCACTGTGTTCTGCTTGGGTAGGTTTTCTTCAGAAAATCACAAACAATGACTGAAAATACAGTCTACGAGACTGATGTACCAAGCTGCGGTGGGCTTCATGGATATAGGCTGACAAAATGTGAAATTTTTTTAATGTTACTGGCCCATTTAAATATTATGCATATCAATTCATAGGTAAATGTTTCCAATAATATTCACACAGAATGGCTCACTTTCTCATAAAAAATCTTACTTATGCCTTTGTGAGGTGTAAGTTTTGCAAAAAGGTTTTTATTATTGTGAAATTTTATGCACAGAATTTTGCTATTGCTAAATTGGTAGTGAGCTGATTTGCATGATTTTTCAACTCATTCCAGATTTAAGCCAACAACCTGGGCTATTGCCGTCTGGAGCTCTTACCCAGGGTCCTTTTACTAAGGTACGCTGAAAAATGACCTCTGTACACACATGTTTTGGGCGCGTGCAGAATACTTTTTCAACACACCTACAAAAAATGCCTTTTTAAAATTTTTGCAAAAATGGATGTGAAGCAAAATGAAAACTGCCTCGTGTCCATTTTGGGTCTGAGATCTTACCGCAAGCCATTGACCTAGCGGTAAGGTCTCACGCATTAACGGTCTACATATTTTTCGGATGCACGTAGCGGACGCACACCAAAATTGAAATTACTGCAAGGGCCACGCAGTAACCAGGTGGTAACTCCAATTTGGCACGCAGCTTAGTAAAAGGGCCCCCCAGTGAGCTATCCCACATGGTGAGGCCTGAATAGTTCCAAAATTGCTAAAGCTCCACCTTTGCAGGACTCTGATTGGTTCTTGTCTTCTAACTGGCAGCACTAATTACTTCTTGTCCTGTGATGGCTCTTTGCTGGTAGAATAGCTCACAGTACATCTTACTCTACTCTTATCTTCAAGCATCTCAATTCCTTTGGATTCAGTTCCTTGACTGTTTATGCTTGCTCCTGTCTCTAGTCCACTTCTATTTTCCCCTCAAATGTTTGTTATCTCATCAATTTGGATTAACTTCCCCGCTTTGGCCTGATCCTAGCTCAAACTTTGCTCACCAATAACTACCACAGCCCAAAACGGCATACACATAAAACCAATGAGTTGCATCTAGTTAATACTGAAACATAAATTAGTAATAATAATTATGTTAGAATTGAAAAATGAACTTGCAGAGCTATTGTTAGTAATATGTAATTTATCTTTAAAATCAAGCATGGTACCGGAAAATTGGAGGGTAGCCAATGTAAGGCCAATTTTTTAAAAGGGTTCCAGAAGTGATTCGGGAAATTATAGACCAGTGAGGAGTGGAAAACAAAAATGAGGATGTTATAATGCCCTTGTATCGCTCCATGGTGCGACCGAACCTCGAATATTGTGTTCAATTCTAGTCGTCGTATCTCAAAAAAGATATAGTGGAATTAGAAAAGGTGCAGAGAAGGGCAACAAAAATGATAAAGGGGATGGGACAGCTTCCCTATAAGGAAAGGCTAAAGCGGCTAGGGCTCTTCAGCTTGGAGAAAAGGCAGCTGAGGGGAGATATGATAGAGGTCTATAAAATAATGAGTGGAGTTGAACGGGTAGATGTGAGGCGTCTGTTCATGATTTCCAAAAATACTAGGACTAGGGGGCATGCGATGAAGCTACAATGTAGTAAATTTAAAACGAATCAGAGAAAATGTTTCTTCACTCAACGTGTAATTAAACTCTGGAATTCGTTGCCAGAGAATGTGGTAAAGGCGGTTAGCTTAGCTGAGTTTAAAACAGATTTGGACAGCCTCCTAAAGGAAAAGTCCATAGACCGTTATTAAATGGACTTGGGGAAAATCCACTATTTCTGGGATAAGCAGTATAAAATGTTTTGTACTTTTTTGGGATCTTGCCAGGTATTTGTGATCTGGATTGGCCACTGTTGGAAACAGGATGCTGGGCTTGATGGACCTTTGGTCTTTCCTAATATGGCAATACTTATGTACTTATGTTGGTGCCGAGCAAAATGGTAGACTACTAAATAACACAGTATATATATATATACAGTGCAATCCACTTAAGTGCAAGGGTCTGGGACCAAAGAAATGCATGCAGTTAACTAGAGTGTGCACTTAACCGTTGTGACCCAAAGAAGATTGACATCTGATAAACATATGTACAGTACTGTTTATTATTATACGTACAGTATACAGTCTTCGTTAACTGACATTAGGCTTACTTGAAGTAATCAGTTATAGTCCTCTGTACAATCTTGGGTCTGTGAGTTCCATAGACTACGTTTGCCAGATGGTAAAAACTGTCATAGCACTGACATCCAGTGGCCTCCAGATCGGCCCGCACGGTGTTGAAAGTCTCCAGCGCTCTTGCAAAAGTGACAGGAGGAGGTTGTTGAATTTCGTCAGCATGTGCCTCGCTGTTCATTTCTTCATCTGTTCCATCATCAGCTGTTGTTTCCTGCGTGTAGGCGCATATATCAACATCAGTGCTGTCTTCAACTGTTTGTAGATCGTAATCAACAGCTACATAGCGATGGAACTCCTCTTCAGTAACACCAGCTGGGATGACAATAACCTGCTCATCTGATGCGTTTGCAACAGCTGCATCTGTTTTGTCCCTCTCCACATCCTTAACAAAGCTTGCCCGCTTGTAGCAGTTCACAGTGGTTGCCTGTGTAACATGATTCCAGGCTTCTTTCAGCATATGTAGGGAATCCAACAGTAATAGATTACGAGCCAGTTCAACAACACGTTTATCCTTGTCAGTCTGGTCATCCAAAACGCTCATCAGACGACGTAGCACAAGAGCCCAATAATGTTGTTTGAAATTGGCTATTATGCCCTGATCCATAGGTTGGATCAGAGAGGTAGTGTTTAGTGGCAGGAAGACCACCTTGACGTTAGACAGCCTGACATCATCCCTGTGTGCAGCACAGTTATCACAAAGCAGCAAAATCTCACACTTTTGTGCCCGCATTCTAGTGTCTAACTTCTTTAGCCACTGCTTCCAAATTTCCACAGTCATCCATGAATTTGCGTTAGCCTCGTATGACACAGGAAGTTGCTTAACTTTCTTGAAGCAATGGGGCTGTTTGCTCTTTCCAATGACAAGGGGTTCCAACTTCTCACTCCCATCCATATTGCAGCAAAGGAGGACTGTCAGTCGGTCCGTCAACGTTTTACCTCCAGTAGTTTCGGCATGTTTGAATGCAAGTGTTCCATCAGGAATTGCTCGCCAGTAGAGACCGTTTTCGTCAGCATTGAAAATGTCACGAGGTGCAAACTCATTCAAGATGGTAGGAAGAACTGAAACAACCCAATTTTCAGCACCAAAGTCATCAGCGTCTTGTTTCTCACCATGCTGTTTCTTGAATTTTATGCTGTTCCTCTCCTTCCATCTTTCCAACCATCCAACAGTGACTTTGAATTCAGTTAGTCCAAGACTTTCAGCTAGCTGGTTAGCTTTCTCCATAAGCAGTGGACCACAGATAGGAAACTGTCTGCTCCTGACTCGAGAAAACCACTGAAGAAGAGCATCTTCTACCTCCTCATATTTTCCCGCCCGTTTTCATTTCCGTTGTGGATTTGTATTGTTTTGTCAGTCTTCCAGAAGCTGGTCTTTCTGCTTCAAGACACGTGAAATTTGGCTGGGATTGACACCATATTCTTTAGCAATAGATGCTTGACTTTGTTTGTTTTCCAATTTTTTAAGAACTTATATTTGTTCAACCAGTGTTAAAGTCTTACAGTTCCGCCGCGATGACGGTGTATGTTCTAACAACATTCTTTCGCTTATTCTGCCTGTGGCAGTTAAAGAGACAGTAAATTTGAAATCTCGTTGGTTGTCACGCACCAATCGGCTTCCATATTCCATGCGTGCGCTTATGTGGGTCTTTCCTGCAGAGGAGCGGTCTTGAACCATGCATATAAGCGAACCTTGCACTTATCAGTGGTGCGCTAAACCGGTTTGTCCCCATAGAAACTGATGATGCCAAAAACGGGACCGAAGTACGGCATGCAGTTAAACAGAGCATGCGCTTATCCGACGTGCACTTAAATGGAGTGCACTCTGTGTGTGTGTATATATATATATATATAAGCAAGGATTAATGAGACAAAGGCAACATGGGTTGCAAGGATTAATGAGACAGTCAACCTGGGTTTTGTCAACGGAAATCTTGCCTCACCAATCTACTATATTTCTTTAAAGGGGTGAATAAACATGTGGATAAAGATGAGCCGGTTGATACTGTGTATCTGGATTTTCAAAAGGCATTTGACAAGAAAGACTCCCGAGGAAATTAGAAACTCATGGGATAGGAGGAAATGTCTAATTGTGGATTAAAAATTGGTTAAATCAGAGTAGGGTTAAATGGTTAGTATTCTTAATGGAGAATGGTCAGTATTCTTAATGGAGAAGAGTAGATAGTTGGGTTCCCTAATGGTCTGTGCTGGAACCTCTGATTTTTAACATATTTATAAATGATCTAGAGATAGGAATAACTAGTAACTTGGTAATTAAATTTGTTGATGATACACAGTTATTCAAAGTTGTAAAATTGCAAGAGGATTGTGAAAAATTGCTAGAGGACCATACGAGACTGGGAGACTGGACATCCAAATGGCAGATGACGTTTAATGCGAGCAAGTGCAAAGAGATGCATGTGGGAAAGAGGACCCCAACTATAGCTACATGACACAAGGTTCCACATTAGGAACCACCGCCCTGAAAAAGGATATAGGTGTCATCGTTAATGATATTTTAAAACCATCTGCTCAGTGTGCAGCAGCAGCTAAGAAAGCAAATATAATATTAAGGATTATTAGGAAAGGAATGGAAAACAAAAATGAGAATGTTATATTGCCTTCATATCACTCCATGGTGCGAGTGCACTTTGAATACTGAGTGCAATTCTCAAAAATGATATAACGGAATTAGAAAAGGGTGACAAAAATGATGAAGGGGATGAGACCACTTACCTATGAGGAAAGGTTATAGCGGCTAGGGATCTTCAGCTTGGAGAAGAGATGGTTGAGGGCAGATACAGTTGTCTTAATGATGTGTTTAACTGATTACGTATATATTTTGTAATCTGCCTAGAATTTGGAAGATCGAGCGGAAAATAAATATTAACAAATAAATAAGATATGATAGAGGTCTATAAAATGCTGAGTGGAGTGGAATGGGTAAAGGTAAATCAATTGTTTACTCTTTCCAAAAATATTAGGACTAGGGGGCTTGCAATGAAGCCTTTTAAGTAGTAAATTTAGAACAAACCGGAGAAAATATTTCTTCACTCAAAGTGTAATTAAACTCTGGAATTAGTTGCCAGTGAATGTGGAAAAAAACAGTTAGCTTAGCAGGGTTTTAAAAAAGTTTAGATAATTTCCTAAAAGAAACGTCCATACGCCATTATTAAGATGGACTTGGGAAAATCCACTGATTATTTCTAGGATAAGCAGTATAAAATCTGTTTTACTGTTTTGGGATCTTGCCAGGTACTTGTGACCTGGCCACTGCTGGAAACAGGATACTGGGCTTGATGGGCCTACAGCCTGTCTCAGTATGGCAAAACTTATATTCTTATGTTCTTATATCATGATTTGTATCTGGTAACGTTTAAAAATAGAGGACAGAAATCTCCCATGTGCAGAAATCTCCCATGTGAGGAATATGTCATAGATGCTTAAAACTATACATTCAATTGTAGAAATAAAGATACATAAGCAAGGTACAGAGTGTACATTTGTACTGGCCTAACCTAATTCCTTGGTTCACTGCTTTTGGCGATGATCTCAGGAAATGAGCTTTATTCTGGAAAATAAGTCACAAATGTAATAAGTTAATCCAGTATGAAGAGTTCCACATAGAACTAAAGGATTTGTGTGTAAGCCTGCATATATATATATATATATATATATATATATATATATATATGGTCAGTACTCCCTTTGAATCTCTCATCTTCATGGAAACTTTAATGCGAATAGCACATCAAACTTACTGGGGGATGGAAAGGAGATATATACAACAATAAAAACCAACATCCCTTTAAATGAAGTTTCCTTCCAGCTAGATGTTCCTGCCCATTTATTCAAGGGGTAAAACAAAATGTAAGTGCTGTTCAACCACTCTGAGTTGGGGGGAAGGGGGCAATATTTTTTCACAGAAAAACATTTGAATATTGCCTCCTCAGGGACCAGAAAAGGACAACCACGAACCCACACAGTATATGTTCAAAAAACATAGAATAAGACACCAGGTAGGGTGCAAAAAAGGATTATAGGGCAGAGACAAGACACTGCATTCAGCAATGGTGAAATGAACACTGCAAGCTTGGCATGAGAGAAACAGCAGGTTTAGACATTGTCTTGAACCATTTAGGCTAGGTGATTAGTCAAGTGGTTATTATTCAATTACAGCTGACATCAATTCCCCAACTGCATTTTTTCAAATCTTTTTAAATAAACCCATCACTTTTTAGTCCAGCTACAGTCCTACTCCTTGCCCACAGCACTGATCTTGAGGGCACATGCCAAGCTGCTTTTTGCTCATGCCAGGGCTGAGAACATGGGAAGCAAGATGGGTTGTTTGCAGGCATGTTCTCTCGGCACAAGTTCTGCTGCCTCACATGAGAGGACAGGGACCCCAGCTCTGTAGCTTTTTTCCTCAGATCTGCACTAAGTCGCATGCAATTTTGACAAATCGCATGTAAAAGCAAGACTCCCACATCAAAGCCCTCCCCTTGTGTCCCTTTTGTGTTGTTTTTGGCTAGATGAAAGCTAAAAAAAAATGCACAGTTGGGTTGCCAATAAACATGGAAAAAATCTCTCATCAGCACAGAATGCACTGCAACGCAGGACTTTTTTTTTCATACAATGCTTGCTTCACATTTTCATTAGTTGATCAATCACACTCTTAGTTTGACCTGGCAATTTCTTCTTGCTCCTTTTGGCTCCCAGCTCACTCTTCATTTCATTTCATTTATTAGAATTCATATGCTCTAATATCCAGGCTTCTCAAATACAGAGTACAACATAATACACGTAATTTATGTTAAACCGGACAAAACCAAAATAAAATACATATTAATAAAATAATAAAACTATATAAAATACCTATCCAGCATGTCTTGGTAGTCACACATAAATAACTATCCAGGCATAATGATAGTTATTTATGACATTTCAGATGCGTCCTAAAGTTTGCATTTGTATAGGCAATGCATTCCAAAAACTAGGATGGGCCATGCCAAATACAGAAGCTGAACCTTTTTATTACGGTAAGATTGGAAATTACGGGTTTCATATTCAGTGGGACTTATCCAGGAATGAACAGCTCCTACCCAGATAAGTCCCGTTTACCAGGTCCATACTTATCCAGATAATGCTGCTGAAAATCTAACACCACTGAAAATCTGGACAGACTGCTGGCACTATCCAGATAGTGTTGAGGACATCTAGGGCAAAGCTTGGTAGGGCCACTGAGTGACATAGCCAGGCCCAGGGCAAAACCAGACTGTCACAAGCTGCCCCCCCAATTGCACCACCGCTCTCACCTACCCCCTAACCTTTCTGTCTATGCCTCCAAGGGGGGGGGGAGGGTCTGGGCCCGGGCCTGGCGCCAGAAAGCCACTTTTGGTGTGCCTGCTCCCACAGTCTGTCCACTCCTGCTCCTGTCTGTGCCAGAAATCAGGACCCAAGTGATTGCAATAACATGACATCGCACTAATGCAATCATCCGGGTCCTGGGTAGCACGAAAGAACAGGGGAGAACAGACCAAGAGGCAGGCAGCAAGAAGCTTGCCAGCGCTGGGTACGGGTCCCCCCTTGGAGGCTGGGCCCAGGAATTTTGCCACCCTGCCCCCCCCCCCCCCCCAACGGCAGCCCTGAAGCTTGGATGGAGTTTGCATTTAGCTAGTTAGGGGTAACATCTAGAAGTGGCACCTAAAAATCAGCACCAAACATTTTATGCGCTGAGCGCTATTCTATAAAAGGTACACATCTTTTATAGAATAGCACTTAGGACATAAACCACACCTAATTTTAAGCATTGATCATTTTACCTGCTAAAAGCTGATGTAAATGCCAGCGCTTAAATTAGGCACAGGTTCAGCTGAATTTATATTAATACACATAAAGTTTCGGAAACCCCAGAAACGCCCTTAGCCACAACTCCCAAAATTTAGGTGCATTAGGATTTACGTGTGGATCGTCATAGAATATGATATCCATGGAAATCGTAATTAAGCCTAATTAACGCCAATAATTGGTGTTAGCGCTGATTTACTTATGCAACTTTAGTCATCATTTATAAAATCCAGGGGTTAGTGGCAATAGTCAGTCCACAAACTAAGTGAATGTCCTAACTTTATTTGGCTGCGTCTCCAGGAAACAGACTGAATAACACTGGTACCCAGTAACCCTGGCCAAGTTATACCCAGATTTTCCAAATCGGCCAGTATCCAGATACACATGCTGAAAATCTGGCATAAAAATTCCACGGCAGATGGAACTTTTAAAAAATGTCAATCACCACAGACAGAATTTCAGGAAATATATAAATAGATATCCTTATTTTTCTATTTATCTGAGGTTTTTTTGTTTCTTTTTTAATCTTTGTTTCGCATCCTCTCTATCCCCTTTTAATCTTGTAAACTACTTTGCTGTATATTTTGAAAAGCAGTGTATCAAATTTTAATAATCTAGGCTATTGATGGTACAATCAAGTGGTTAGAACCTACAGAGTGAAAATTGGCAGTTCAGGTAGCTTCAACACATTCCTCAAAATATCCAGGCAAGAAAGGTCAAGGTGTCTAACTTAAACTGCATCCAGTGGGCCACTGCAACTTATACAGCTATGGAGCTACATGCTGAAGCATCTAGCATCCCATCAGCTTGCAGTTGTCTTTTGCCTTCAATGAATAATTGGGTAAATCTATATAAAGGATTTAATAATAGTCTAATCCACTCAGTACTAATGATTGTAAATGGAAATCTTTCCTTCAAGCAGGACATAAAGCTTGCACAACAGCTACAACCTGTAGATGGCTTAATTTGTTCCACACACAACACATGAAGACACATCTTGATGCCCAAACTCCGAACAAATAAGGAGAGAAGAAACTCTATTGCCTCTACTTTGACTAGTCTCACTAATGGTAGTTCACATATAGATTAATCCAGAGAACCTTCGTTTTCTGCAGGTTTAACTCTAGGTGATGCTGCCTCAACCACTACCTCACAAATTTCCCTGAGGTCTTCCAAGAATGATCCAAGAACATCAAGCCCTAAATCTATGGGACCTTAGCAGAACTGCCAATGATTACAACATAGCAAATCATTATTTATTTATTTATTTACGGTTCATTTCTACCCCACATTTTCCCACAAATGCAGGCACAATGTGGCTTCCATGAATTACAAAAGTTAAAAGATACAACACATGAATTTTGCAGTAGAATAAGGATAAAACATTAGCAGCAATTAGGATGGTTGAACAGCAGAATTACTGATGGAATACACTTGTTCAAAAAGGTACGTTTTCAGCAGCTTCTTGAAAAGATGGTGGTCAGCTTGCGATTTTAGGTACAGGGGAAGAGCGTTCCAAGTCTTCAGGCTGGAGTAGTGGAAAGTAGAGGCAAAAAGAAGCTTGTATTTAACACCCCTGCAAGATGGGTAATGTAGTTGTAAAAAGGTGCGTTCTATTGTGATGGCATTTCTAGGTGGGAGATCTATTAGAGGAATCATGTATTCCGGAGCTAAGCCGTAGATTATTTTATGTGTCAGAGTGCAGATCTTGAATGCGATTCATTCTCTCACAGGTAGCCAGTGTAGATTGAAACGTAGGGGCTGCGCAGGAACCATGCGCAATTTGCCCAAGATGAGTCTCGCAGCAGTATTCTGGGCAGTCTGGAATTTCCTCAGTAGATGCTCCTGGCAGCCTGCATAAATCCCACTGCAGTAGTCCAGGTGAGACAAAACTAAATTAGCATCGTCATGCCTGAGTCCTCAGTCATAACTACCTGGGGTATTTTTCCCCTTGTGGAGGAATAGCCTAGTGGTTATGCTTTGAACATGATGAACTGGGTTTAATTCCTACTGTAGCTCCTTGTAACTGGTCAAGTCACTTAACCTTCAATTGCCCCAGGTACAAAATAAGTACCTGTATATAATATGTAAACCACTTTGATTGTAACCACAGAAAGGCAGTATGTCAAGTCCTATACCCTTCCACATTACTTTATTCCAGTCATTGCAAGGATGGTCCTTGGCCTAGGCACTTGCACCAGGACTCCTCTGAATTACTGAAACCATGAGTCCTAAATCAGGTCACTAAATACAGTACAGTCTCGCTTATCCATAAGTACATAAGTAATGCCACACTAGGAAAAGACCAAGGGTCCATCGAGCCCAGCATCCTGTCCACGACAGCGGCCAATCCAGGCCAAGGGCACCTGGCAAGCTTCCCATACGTACAAACATTCTATACATGTTATTCCCGGAATTGTGGATTTTTCCCAAGTCCATTTAGTAGCGGTTTATGGACTTGTCCTTTAGGAAACTATCTAACCCCTTTTTAAACTCTGCCAAGCTAACCGCCTTCACCACGTTCTCCGGCAACGAATTTCAGAGTTTAATTACACGTTGGGTGAAGAAATATTTTCTCCGATTTGTTTTAAATTTACTACACTGTAGTTTCATCGCATGCCCCCTAGTCCTAGTATTTTTGGAAAGCGTGAACAGACGCTTCACATCCACCTGTTCCACTCCACTCATTATTTTATATACCTCTATCATGTCTCCCCTCAGCCGTCTCTTCTCCAAGCTGAAAAGCCCTAGCCTCCTTAGTCTTTCTTCATAGGGAAGTCGTCCCATCCCCGTTATCATTTTAGTCGCCCTTCGCTGCACCTTCCCAATTCCACTATATCTTTCTTGAGATGCGGCGACCAGAATTGAACACAATACTCAAGGTGCGGTTGCACCATGGAGGATATAACGGCATTATAACATCCTCACACCTGTTTTCCATACCTTTCCTAATAATACCCAACATTCTATTCGCTTTCCGAGCCGCAGCAGCACACTGAGCAGAAGGTTTCAGTGTATTATCGACGACGACACCCAGATCCCTTTCCTGGTCCATAACTCCTAACATGGAATCTTGCATGACGTAGCTATAATTCGGGTTCTTTTTTCCCACATACATCACCTTGCACTTGCTCACATTAAACGTCATCTGCCATTTAGCCGCCCAGTCTCCCAGTCTCGTAAGGTCCTTATTTGACATACCTAGGCAGTGGGTGCTGGAGTCGGCTCGCACCGACTCTCAAGAGCCGGTTATTAAATTATTTAACATCTTGCGAGCCAGTTGTTCTGGCACGGTGAGCCGGCTCTCCAGGGCGGTAAGCGAGGTAAGCATGGCTGGAGGGCACCACAAGCCATGCTTACCGCTGCTTACCTCACCTCCCACAGCCGTGGAAGGAGACAAGAAGACTGAACAGCTGGAGAGATAAGTGATCCACACAACACTATTAAACAGCAGAATTAAGTGTCCTCAGGATCATATACTCAGAATTAAGGAGGTTTTTTAGCCGGTGATGATTGGATGGAGCTCCCTTAGGTTGAACAACTAATCAACAAAGGAGTGTCTATCTGTATTTGAGGCTTTTCCTCCATCTAACGTGAATGCACCACATTAGATGTTATATGAATAGACATCTAATTTATCAATGAGTTATTGAAAACAGTGGGATATTCTATTAGCTCTAAGTCTATGCAAAGAAACTTTTCAAATATCAAACCACCTATTAGTCTCATTTACATCAGATAATCAATACTATACTGTATCGCCACTGAGCAGTGACTATAACTTTCTTCTACCATCTCCACCACCACCACCAAAGGCTGTGAACACAGCAGGCTAAATCAACTCGGAGAAAGAAAGACCAAGTCAGGATCAAACCAAGTTCTCTCTGAAACGCAGTGTGCAATACTGTTGCTGAGCTCCCAGGCCAGTCCTTCAATCGCACTCTTGATAGGGAAAAGAATTTCAATTGACCTCAACACTTAACACCCTCTGCACTTTCACTTCATAAATAAATAGGATCATTCATGCCTTGAAAGGTGATTTCTGCTTTTATAGGTTGAGGATATACAGAATTTATTCATAGAACTATAAACTAGCCTCTTGTTTGATGTGCATCATAGAAGCCCATAAATCTTGAAAGGTAACACAAATGCAGTCCAAGCGTTTACTTCGAAGATGTCACTGCAAAGCTAATAGGAATGCATGCAGGGCAAAAACTTTTTTATTTATTTTTGGCTCATTTGGACTTTTTTCTCAGTTTCTAGCCTTTTATTTATTTTTGCCATTTCACACCTTTATTGTTATACAAGTCTTTTAACCTACATTAATGCTTTAACATGTACATAAGTACATAAGTAATGCCACACTGGGAAAAGACCAAGGGTCCATCGAGCCCAGCATCCTGTCCATGACAGCGGCCAATCCAGGCCAAGGGCACCTGGCAAGCTTCCCAAACGTACAAACATTCTATACGTTATTCCTGGAATTGTGGATTTTTCCCAACTCCATTTAGTAGCGGTTTATGGACTTGTCCTTTAGGAAACCGTCTAACCCCTTTTTAAACTCTGCCAAGCTAACCTCCTTCACCACGTTCTCCGGCAACGAATTCCAGAGTTTAATTACACGTTGGGTGAAGAAAACCTTTCTCCGATTTGTTTTAAATTTACTACACTAGTTTCATCGCATGCCCCTAGTCCTAGTATTTTTGGACAGCATGAACAGACGTTTCACATCCACCTGTTCCACTCCACTCATTATTTTATATACCTCTATCATGTCTCCCCTCAGGTTAATGTGTATTAAATTGATTTAGGTCCCAAAAAACAACAAGGCAGATGATCCGCAGACTGCAATGTGAAAACAAACAGAGCAGATCAGTGATAGATACACACAAAACTTTAATTGTAGACTTTCAAACTAGCATAATGCCCGACACCATCTGCGTTTCGCCCAAAGGGGCTGTGTCAGGGGCTATACTAGGATCTTTACTGTCAAAAAAACTAAATGGTGTATGGGCTATTCTCCACCATAAACGTTTAAGAGCCAAATGAATACGGCACCACTGTAGAAAAAAACAGCACATCAACTCCAAAAGCAAAATCGTTCTGGAAGCGTGCACAAACACACCTCAGTATCGCTGGGAAAAAAAAGATTTAGCACACACTAAAGGGCACTTTTATTAACGTGCTAAAATCTGGGCTTAGCATACTATAATGTGGGATTATCCTGCACGCTACACCAAGATTTAACAAAGCACTTTTCAGGGCATTGTTTTTTTGGGGGGAGGGGGTTTGCAGGTTGTATGCTAATGTTCCCACTAGTGCAGAGAACCTGCAAAAAATTAATACCGAAGCACTTACTGCCTCCTATTTAGGAGGCAGTAAGTGCTCATGCATTGATTCTATGTTATCTAGTTAGCGAATGCTAATCAGAACGCACAAGCTGGTTAACACAGGAATGCCTGTTCTCTACCCATGTCACACCTCCTCAAAACAAATTTCCCCCAAAAAATCACTAATGCAGGGTTTAGCACAAAGCACTGGGAAAATACCGCAAAATGCTTTTAATACATTTCTGCAGTACCTTGTTTTGACACGCTAAAAGCATATTAAGGATTTAACACGCTTTAGTGAAAAGACCCCTACATTTTTTAAGGCACACTAACAAACTGAACGTACATTAATGATTGCACTTCCCTAAGAGTAAATTGCATCATAAGAACATAAGCATTGCCATACTGGGACACATCGAACGTCATCAAGCCTAATATCCTGTTTCCAACAGTGGCCAATCCAGGTCACAAGTACAGTACCTGGCAGGATCTCAGAAAACCGATTTTATGTGCTAGAATATGGAGTGGATTTTCCTAAGTTCATCTTAGTAATGGCTTATGAACTTTCTTTTAGGAAATTATCCAAATCTTTTTTAAACCCTGCTAAACTACCTGTTTTTATCACATTTGCTGGCAACAATAGAAGAAATGCATCCATCTTTCGTTTCGATAATACGGTCGGGGATGCCCAAATCTTGACATTTAGGTCGTCCATAGAGATGGTCGTCCTTATACTTGGTCGTTTCTGATTTTCGGCAATAATGGAAACGACCAAATGCAAGCCCTTTGGTCGTGGGAAGAGCCAGCATTCGTAGTGCCCTGGGCCCCTGACATGCCAGGATGCCAACCGGGCACCCTAGGGGACACTGCAGTGGACTTCAGAAAAAGCTCCCAAGTACACAGCTCCCTTACCTTGTGTGCTGAGCCCCCCAAACCCCCCCCTAAAACCCATTACCCACAACTGTACATCACTACCATAGCCCTTAGGGGTGAAGGGGGGCACCTAGATGTGGGTACAGTGGGTTTCTGGTGGGTTTTGGAGAGCTCACATTTACCACCACAAGTGTAACAGGTAGGGGGGGGATGGGCCTGGGTCCACCTGCCTGAAGTGCACTGCACCCACTAAAACTGCTCCAGGGACCTGCATACTGCTGCGATGGACCTGAGTATGACATTTGAGGCTGACACAGAGGCTGGCAGAAAACATTTTTAAAGTTCTTTTTTGAGGGTGGGAGAGGGTTAGTGACCACTGGGGGAGTAAGGGGAGGTCATCCCCAATTCCCTCCAGTGGTCATCTGGTCAATTCAGGCACCTTTTTCTGCCTTGGTCGTAAGAAAAACTGGGCCAGGTAAAGTCGTCCAAATGCTCGTCATGGATGCCCTTTTTTTTCCATTATGGGTCGAGGACGCCCATTTGTTAGGCACGCCCAAGTCCCGCCTTCACTATGCCTCCGACACGCCCCCGACGGAAAGCAGTTGGAAGCCGAAATTCGACTTTCGATTATGCCGATTTGGACAACCCTGTGAGAAGGACAGAAGCAGCCTATTTTGATCACTCAACATAGTTGGTTAGGTGTTGAATATCTGAGCTTAACTGGCTATGTCGTGCGATATAACAGAATAGTGGCTAGCTGCTAACTGGCATATTCAGTGGGAGAACCTGCTGAATATCTGTGGTTAGGCATTTAAATCCTATTTAACCATCCAAGAGCAATTCCTGGCTGATTAAATAGTTTTTAATACTGGGGGAGACTGTCAGGCTTATTTTCGAAAGAGAAGGACGCCCATCTTTCGACACAAATCACCCTAATGACTTCCATCCCAAAATTTAGCCGCAATGATTAGCAGTAACTAAGCTGCTTTACAGCATTTAATCTTTTTCAGATTTATAAAGCTCCTCAACTTTATTTTTTTTTTAATTATAAATTATTACAGAAAGAACAAGCAATTAAAAAATAAGAAGATATACAATCATCTTTCGACAGTAAACATATAAATCAAAATATACCACATTATGGAGGAGTGTCACCTATCCCAAGGGTAACCTGGTACAAAACTAATAACAGAGATATTTACCAACCATTATAATGCAATCAGCATTACAATCAATGATCAAGCACTTGTTTATCTAACAAAAAGGCCTCTAACTGAGCAGGTTCCAAAAAAATATAATTGGTAGCCTGATAAGAAATACAGCTTCTATATGGGAAACGCAGAAAAAAGGAAGCACTGTAGAAACTGCTTCCTTTCCTGTTGAGTCAATCTTGATACATCTGGAAAAATCATAATCCTATAACCACAATACAGAGTATCATTTATAGGAAAACTAGTAAAAAAGGCCCGTTTCTCAATGCTTCCTCCCCCCTGCCCCCCCTCGGCCCATCCCCCAAGCCCCTCCCCCCTGCGCATCACACAAGCCTTCCCCCCCCCCCCCCGGCACATGAACCCCCCCGCAGCTCCCAATAGTAACGGTGTGTGGACGCTGCTGCTTCTCCTGTTGAGCAACAGCGGCGGAAAAACAGGACAAAAACGGGGGGAAAAAACCAACCTAAAAAACGCTGCTCCGTAGACAGCCATCTGCCATTGGCTGTTGTCTCTGCAGCCGGTCCTCCTCTCCCCTCTGACGTCGCAGCGCTCCTCCGGGGTCTTCCTCCAGGGGCAGTGATGTGCAGGGGAGAGGAGGAGTGGCTGCACAGACGACAGCCAATGGCAGATGGCTGTCTATGGAGCCGCGTTTTGCAGTTTTTTGGGGGGGGGGAGGGAGGGGGTTCTTCTTTCTTTTTGTACCGGCCGATGGGGGTTGTGGGTGGTGAGGGCTGGACTTGGAGAGGACAGGGAGGGCGGCGGCGGGTTTTCCAGGGCAGTTAGGGTGCACGGGTGGTTCGGAACTCCGAAGTTGGCAGCCAGTGTGGAGCGATTCCTAGGCAGGGGGAGGAGTAGGGAAACACACTCTGTGTGTTTCCCTACTCTTCCCCCTGGTTGCTACTCTTCCTCCTGGCTGTGTCGCTGTTTGCTGCTGACGTCAGTTTGATCTACTCCATGAAGCAGACCATATCCGGCGGAATCCACGGTTCCAGGCAGCCTCAGAACGTTGGAGGTGAGAATTATTATATAGGATAAGCTTTAAGAACCATATGTACTAGACTTCTACAAATCTAAATTTTGTAACCACCTTTTTAGCAATATGTAAGCCACATTGAACCTGCCATACGGTGGGAAAATGTGGGATACAAATGTAGTAAATAAATAAATAAATAAATAAATAAATAAATAATTGTCTTATCAGCCTCATTTAAGAACGTGACTACCAAGGTCGCTCTAGTAGAAATATTATCCTGAGATAATTCCAGAAAATTGGTTAAATTAATAGTAGGATCTTTCTCTACAAGAGAAGACCTAGGCTGTTCACCCCCAAGGGATTAAATATTATACTTTAGAAATTAAAATATTATCCATATTATTAATCTGCAGTATATCACACAACTAATTCTGTAACAAAATTTGAGGAGAAATAAGATGAATTAGGAATATTGAGAATATGCATCAGGAAGGACTGTACAGGAGAGCATGAGGGGGCTGTGTATGGGAGAGCACTGGGAGCGGTGCGGAGTAGTGGAGCACATTGAGGGCTGTGTAGAACAGAGCATCAGGTTGGGCTGTGTAGGGGAGAGCATGGGGACTATGTAGAGGACAGCATGGGGGCTGTGTAGAGGAGAACACTGGGGACTGTAAAGGAAAGCATTGGGGGACTGTGTAGAGAAGAGCATGGGGGGGCTGTAGAAGAGAGAATTGGGGGCTGTGTAAGGGAGAGCATTGGGGAGGGCTATGTACTGGAGAGCATCAGGGGGGTATGAAGGGGAGAGCATCGAAGGCTGTGTAGGGGAGTACATTGGGGGACTGTATAGGGAAGAGCACGGGGGGCTGTGTAGAGAACAACATTGGGGGGCTATGCAATAGCACATCAGGGAGGGATGTAGAGGAGAGCATGGGGGCTATGTAGGGGAGAGCATTGGGGGGCTGTAGAGGAGAGCATCGGGTATATAAGCTGGGGAAGGCTGAAAGAGGTGACAGCATGGCTGAAAGAGAAGAGAGTACGGTCAGGGAAAGGGCTGGAGAAACAGCATGGAAACATGGTGGGGGGAAGGACTGGAAAAGCAGCTTTGGAGCTGTATGGAGGGAGGGACAGGACTGGAGAAGCAGCTTCAGAGCAGGGGGAAGGAGAGACAGCATCAGTTTTAAAAAAAAAAACTTCTCCTCCTCCTCTGCCCCCAGCCAGCCCTCTTCTCCTCTGATTGGGGGCAAGTGGGAAACACAAGAAGAGGGGTGGCTGGGGGCAGAGGAGAACATGAGAAGAAAGGACAGGCTGTCCCTCCTTCTTCACCCTGTGCTGTTTATTTGTAGTGTTTCTGTGCAGAATTTCCTCCTGCCTTTTCCCTCCATAGGCTCCAGCCTTCGAAGTTCCTTCTCTCACTCCAACTGAGTACTGCCATTATAGGACCACCGGGATTCACATTTCTCTGCTGCCAGCTCCAGCTCAATTCAGGTTAGTTGGGTTGGGGCAGCGGGGGGAGAGGCTGTAGTGGAGAGTATCCCTCTAACTCCCAGCAAGACCCCTAATTCTGTCTGCCCCCAGAGTCTTCTCCCACTTGCAATACCCTCACATCTCAATATTCCCCCTCCCCCCCAACTGTTCCCTACAGCCCTGCCGGAATGTCCATTCTGTTGCAAATCTTTGTGTCGCCCACAAAAAGGCAAACTTTACCTTCTAACCCTTCAGCAATGACACTCACAAATATACAGAATAGAATTGCCTCCAATTCCAATTCTCGGGACTCTCCGCTACTCACTTTTCTTTCCTCTGAGTAAATTCCATTTCCTATCATCCTCTGATGTCTATCAGTCAATCAGTTTCTAATCCAGTTCAGCGCTTTGGGTCCTAACTTCAGCCCATTCAATTTGTTTACAAGGCATTATGGCTTTATCCCAAGGGTGGATTGCATATGGGCAACTGAAAAGCAAGGCCAGCTTAACCATCGGACTAGGTGAGGCTCTGGCCGAAGGCACCTATAATTAAGAAAACCAAAATACTCTGCCTCTGACCTGGTCTACAGATTAATCCTTTTCTCCTCACCTCTGGTCCACTCGCTCTCCTTCTCTCTTTCCCCTCCCCCCTCTCCGTATTTCACTCTTAACTTCTTTGAGTTTTATGCTGTGTTCTTTTCTGTGTTCCTTTCTGTATTCTTCTGTACTTTTACTCCAGGGGGAATTCTGTGCAAAAAAAGTAGAGAGGTGTGGTAGCCGTGTTAGTCCACTCTTAAAGGTTATCAATAGAAATCAAACAAAATAAAACATGGAAAAGAAAATAAGATGATACCTTTTTTATTGGACATAACTTAATACATTTCTTGATTAGCTTTCGAAGGTTGCCCTTCTTCGTCAGATCGGAAATAAGCAAATGTGGTAGCAGATAGTATATATAAGAGAAACATCAAAGCATTACTTTGACAGTCTGACAGAGTGGGAGGGTGGGGGTATGCATGGGGACATCAAAGCATTTCATTGATATTCTAACAGAATGGGTGTTAGTAGGTGAGAGGAGGGTAATAAACAGAGAAATACAGCTTTATGGTTTATAATGGGTTAGAAAACCCAGATCCTTATTAAGTCCTGTTTGTTGTGTGTCAAAATATTCAATCATTCTTATTTCAAAGGTCTTACGTTCCTGTATTGTTTTAAAATTACCTTTCAGTATTCTTACTGTGAAATCACTGGTGCAGTGTTCTGGTCTTGTGAAGTGTTGGCCCACAGGGGTGGGGGCTTGACTGGCACCGACTATTTTCATGTGATGTCTGTGCAGATTGAATCTTGTCTTAAGCATCTGGCCTGTTCCTCCAACATAGCATCCTTCGTTACATTTTTTACACTGAATGATATATACCACATTGGAAGATGAGCTTGTAAAATAGTCTTTTATGTTGAATATTTTTCCTTTGTGAATGACTGTGGGGTCTTGTGAAATGTTTTGGCATAGTTTGCAGCTGGCTGTGTTACACGGAAACGTGCCCTTTTCTTTTTCTGTCTGTATTGGAAGTTTACTTCTGATCAGCTTGTGTTTTAAATTTGGTGACTGTCGGAAGGCCAGCACTGGTGGGGATGGGAATATCTCTTTCAGTAATTCATCTTCCTGGAGTAGTGGCTGTAGGTCTCTTCTGATTTTCCTCAGTTTCTCCAGCTCTGGATTGTATGTCACTACAAGGGGAATTCTGTCTGTGGCTTTTTTTTTCTTTGTACTGTAGCAGATTTTCCCTGGGTGTTTGAGGGAGGAGGCAATATTCTTGGAGATTATTTTGGGGTTATAGCTTTTCTGTTTGAAGGATGCAGTCAGGGTTTCAAGGTGTCTGTCTCTATCCTCTGGGTCCGAGCAGATACGGTGGTATCTTGTGGCTTGGCTGTAAATAATGGATCTTTTTGAATGTGAAGGGTGGAAGCTGGAGTTGTGGAGGTAGCTGCATCTGTCTGTGGGTTTCTTGTATATAGATGTTTGTATACAGCCATCACTGATTGAGACGGTGGTGTCCAAAAAATTGACTCTTTCTGGGGAGTAGTCAATTTTGAATCTGATTGTAGGATGGTATGTATTGAAAGAATAGTAAAATTTCAGAGTTTCTTCCCCCTCAGTCCAAATCATAAAAATGTCATCGATGTACCGGTAGTATTTTAGAGGTTTGGTCTGGTATGTATTCAGAAATGTCTCTTCCAGCTCAGCCATAAAAAGGTTGGCATATTGGGGTGCTGTCCTGGTGCCCATTGCAGTGCCCATTATTTGTAGATAGATATCATTGTTAAAGCGGAAGTAGTTGTGAGTTAAAATGAATTTGATTAATTTTGTAATAGTTTCTGGTGAGTATTGATGGTCCAGTGTGGATTTTTTTAGGAGTCTGCGAACCCCCCTGCTCCCAGGACTGCCGAATAGATAGACTTCAAAAATTGGTGGTGAGGAGGGCAGAGCCTAAAGTGTGGGGGAGCACATTTTGCCCCACCTCCCTGCCCCCGTCACAACTCCACATACCTTGGCTGCCCGGGGTCCCCAAGCCCCGCCAGTAGAAGCCTTTCTCCGCTGCATTGTCTGCCCTGCGGATGCTTTTCCCCTCACGTCACACATGCTCAATTTCATCAAAACCGAGCATGTGCGATGTGAGGGGAAAAGCAGCCGAATGGCAGGCAATGCAGTGGAGAACAGCGCTGGAGGAAAACTTCTGCTGGCGGGGCTTAGGGACCCTCACCAGCTAAACCAGAAGCCCCGAGGCCCTGTGTCTGCTCCTTCCCAGCCTCTGAGGGGGCCAGGCACCGGAGTTTTCTCTCTCCTGCTGTGGGGACACGATCACCTGTGGCCCATCAGGAGAAGGAGAAAGACAGACCACGGCACCGGGCCCCCCTTGGAAGCCGGGCCCGGGGGAATCTTGCCCACCCCTCTTAGCAGACCTGATGTTCTGGGTTCTGAAAAGTATAGCCAGCTTCTCCCCCATCCAACCTTTTTGGAGGTCTCTGGTGTCTTGGCAGCACAGGTGCATTAGTCAGATCTGTTGCATCCTCCATTACTGACTTGGAGAAATTTGCAAAGGCTTCTTTCGACCACTGTCACAGTAGAAATCCCCATGTTATTTTGCCACTGCTTTCTGTGCGTCCTGTAGTGTTGTGTTAATATGTTACTATGTTAACTTCTTGCAGTATTTTGGATAACTGTTCAGTAGCAGAGAAGACAAGTTGGGAGAGAAACAGACCATAAAACGTATGGAATTTTTCTAGCATTGCCAAAACGCCAGCACTCTTCTACCATATTCATTCTGTGACCCTTCATTGATTTGAGTCTTCTGTCTGACACTTCCTACCTATGTGGAAGAAGAAAGTTACATCAGAGAGCAGGCTCCCGTGAATCTCTGCTCCCTGCCACAGACTGCTAGAGACAAGAAAACTTTTTAAAAGTACACGTTGGGGGGCGGGGGAGACAGACAAGGGGAAATGTCTGGTTGCTGGCTGGAGAAGGGGACTGGAGGGAGAGATGCTGGACTATTTTTGTGGGGGTGGGGGAAAGAGAAAGCAAATGCTGGACTATTTTTGTGAGGGTGGGGGTGGAGGGAAGGTAAAATGCTGGACTTTTTTTGAGGGAGTGTTGAATGACAAATTTAGTGCCGTGTAAGTGTGCCATCAGATGAAAATGTGGAAAGTCTCTTGACATACATGCTAACATTTGTTAGAATACTAACACATACATGCCAATATTCCATCTTAGTGCTATTCTGTAAATACACATATATTTTAGATAGTGCATATTTACAAGGGGTGTACACAGGGGCACAGCCAAAGCGAGGCATGGGCACACATCTAACTTACAGAATTCTATCATTTATGCACATACTTCTGGCACTTAAGCACGAGCATTTACATCAGCTCAATGGTTGGCATCAGTGCTTGTGCTTAAATGTTACCCTCCTCATTCTATAATTTGGTGTGTGTAGTTTATAGAATGCCAGCACGTATGTGCATCAGAGGCACCAATAATTGACATTTGGGCAAGTAAATGTTAGGCAATAATTCTATAAAGTACTTGCCAAAGTTGCTTACCCCCCCCCCCCCTCCCGGATTCTACATAGTGCACCTAGAGTTGCACATGATTCCACGTGTAAATCTTCAAATATTCTATAACTACGCACGAAGATTGTTTTTAACAAGCTATTAAGCTTGTGAATGTGGGCTAGTCACTTAACCCTCCATAGCCCCAGGTACAAAATAAGTACCTGTATATATGTAAACCGCTTTGAATGTAGTTGCAAAATACCACAGAAAGGCGGTATATCAAGTCCCATTTCCCTTTCCCTTAACAGCTCTTAACAAGCAATAACAAGCACTAATTGGCAAAAATTAGAATTTATGCATGTACATTGCTAAGCATATTCTGTAATGTACTGCACCTAAACTCTAACACATGCAGGCAAAAATTGACATGCTTAAGGGCGTGGAAATGGGCATTTCATGGATATTCCAAAATCTGCACGCATTGTTATAAAATATGGGCCAGTGTGTGTAAATCTACGCATAGGGATTTATACCAGCTTTTCATGGGCTTAAATGGACGTGTGTAGATTTAGTTGCATGAACTACGCCTAAGCATATGCTAACTACAGAATACAAAATGCAGTAATCTTTATTCAGCACCACAGGAAGTAACATTCACCAGCTACACGGAACTAACCTGCTCTGCCTTAAAGCACCATACAGTTCCCACTCCCAAACCAGTAACCACAGCCCTCTTATAGCTCACGGATTAGTACCATGTAGCTGGTGAATGTTACTACTCGAGGGCCTCAGAAACAGGGCACATGGAGCAAAAGGAGCTAATAGAAAAATGATGGGTGAGAATAAAACCTTTACTTAATGGGTTTTTGTTGTGCTAGTGTTTTGCACCAGGCTTCCCTGTTTTTCTACTTTGCTTGGCAAGTTATATTCTGACCCCTGAAGCAGGCGGTTTTACCAGCAAAACACAGACTATGCTGGGTCCAGCTACATAAGTACATAAGTATTGTCATACTGGGAAAGACCAAAGGTCCATTGAGCCCAGCATCCTGTTTCCAACAGTGGCCAATCCAGGTCACAAATACCCAGCAAGATCCCAAAAATGTACAAAACATTTTATACTGCTTATCCCAGAAATAGTGGATTTCCCCCAAGTCCATTTAATAACTGTCTATGAACTTTTCCTTTAGGAAGCCGTCCAAACCTTTTTTAAACTCCGCTAAGCTAACCGCCTTTACCACATTCTCTGGCAACGAATTCCAGAGTTTAATTACACGTTGAGTGAAGAAATATTTCCTCCGATTTGTTTTAAATTTACTACATTGTAGCTTCATCGCATGCCCCCTAGTCCTAGTATTTTTGGAAAGCGTAAACAGACGCTTCACATCTACCTGTTCAACTCCACTCATTATTTTATAGACTTCTATCATATCTCCCCCTCAGCCACCTTTTCTCCAAGCTGAAGAGCCCTAGCTGCTTTAGCCTTTCCTCATAGGGAAGTCGTCCCATCCCCTTTATCATTTTTGTCGCCCTTCTCTGCACCTTTTCTAATTCCACTATATCTTTTTTGAGATGCGGCGACCAGAATTGAACACAATATTTGAGGTGCGGTCGCAATGGAGCAATACAAGGGCATTATAACATCCTCATTTTTGTTTTCCATTCCTTTCCTAATAATGCCTAACATTCTATTTGCTTTCTTAGCCGCAGCAGCACACTGAGCAGAAGGTTTCAACGTATCATCGACGACACCTAGATCCCTTTCTTGGTCCGTGACTCCTAACGTGGAACTTTGTATGACATAGCTATAATTCGGGTTCCTCTTTTCCACATGCATCACTTTGCACTTGCTCACATTAAACATCATCTGCCATTTAGACGCCCAGTCTCCCAGTCTCGTAAGGTCCTCTTGTAATTTTTCACAATCCTCCCGCAATTTAACGACTTTGAATAACTTTGTGTCATCAGCAAATTTAAATTACCTCACTAGTCACTCCCATCTCTAGCTCATTTATAAATATGTTAAAAAGCAGCGGTCCCAGCACAGAGCCCTGGGGAACGCCACTAAATACCCTTCTCCATTGAGAATACTGACCATTTAACCCTACTCTCTGTTTTCTATCTTTTAACCAGTTTTTAATCCACAATAGAACACTACCTCCTATCCCATGACTCTCTAATTTCCTCTGGAGTCTTTCATGAGGTACTTTGTCAAACGCCTTCTGAAAATCCAGGTACACAATATCAACCGGCTCCCCTTTATCCACATGTTTTTTCACCCCTTCAAAGAAATGTAGTAGATTGGTGAGGCAACCTACTGGTGTTTTGAACAAAAAACTCTTTTACTTCACCCCATTGGCTGGTTGTGTTTTGTGGCATTCTCTATTCTTGCTTTCGACCTTGGATTACATGTAGAGGTTTCTACCTGTTTGCGTTTTTGACCTACATATTGGTGACAATTTACAGAATTGTCCCCTATATGCATATATACCCAGTTATGATAGTTTTCTATAAAGGAAAGTAGATGCCAATTTTCTTCTATAGAATAGTCTCTCACCAGGAATCCTCCAGGCCCCTAAATGTAGATCCCCTTCAATGGAATTTCTGTGTTAATACAGTACTTCTTGCATGTAGACTGTTTAGCTTGTTAAAGCAGATTTGTAGATTTACCATAGGAGCTGCCTGATTTATTCCCGTTGTCACTTTTCTCCCTGTAATTAGCTAACAATGATGGCTAGCTTTTTTTAAAGCTGCTTGACATTCCATAAATGCTGTGTTTACAAATGTTAGCTGCTCATACAAATTAGTCTTACCACCTGCCCCATAAAACACTGTCCCTAAGAAAACATTCAATTTAGCTGCACTTCTTTCATGCTGGGGAACACAATGAGCTGACAGTAACCCTTTGTGAGTAATCCTGCATTTACCAGCCTATGTTCTCTTGTTGAAAATCCATAGGAATTCTTAATTAATTTCATAATGATGACCACTACACACTGTATTATGTTGAAAGCTATTAAAAAGCAATACCTCTGGAAAAGTGTGCGTCTTTCAACAGGAGAAAACTTCATTATGAGGCTTGGATAACTAAATATGCTGACATAAAACTCATAAGCAATCAAAAGAGAAGTGTGAAGAAATGGCATTTCCAAAAACATGAGAGAATCAAAAAATATAATACGCAGAATTTATTCTTGGAATACACTTTGTGGACTCAAAACGGAGCTGTGTTTCGGCGCTAACCGCACCTGCCTCAGGAGTCTGAATTGAATAGGTGGTAGATGTAGTAAAACTAATATCACCCCCTGCTGGGTAGGAATGAATATTTGAAGAGCAATGCAAAATAGAAATATTTGCTATAATTTGTTCCATAATGATACATGATGAATTGTTTTTAATAAAGAAATATCTTTCAGAGTTGGCACCGTTAGAGGGCGCCAATCAGAGGACTGCCCCAGGCCTCCAAACTTATAGGAGGAAGGGAAGAGGAAGATATTTTGGATTTAGCTCACACCATTTCCAGTAGTAGTTCAAGATGAGTTACATTCAGCTACTGTTGGTATTCACCTGACCCAGGAAGGCATACAATCTGTTTTCTACTTGAGGCAAGGAAAGGTTAAGGGGTCCTTTTACTAAGGTGTGCTGAAAATGGCCTGCGCAGTTGTAGATGTATGTATAGGATGCGCGCAGGTCCGTTCATCAGCATACCTGCAAAAAAAGGTCCTTTTTTCGGCTGAAAATGGATGTGCGGCAAAATTTAAATTGGCACACGTCCATTTTGGGCCTCAGACCTTACTGCCACGGTCTCACACGTTAACCGGGCGGTAATCATCAGCGCATGTACACTGCCGATTAAATCCCGGTTAGCGCCACGCGATACAAAATAAAAAATATTTTCTGCCGCGCATATGACGCACATAAAAAAATGGAATTACCACCAGGGGCACACGGTAGCTGGGCGGTAGTTCCACATTGACGAGCATTGGACACTTATAGGCGCCTACGCACCATAGTAAAAGGGCCCCTAAATTACTTGTCCAAGATCATAAGAAACCTCAGTGGGATTTGAAAACTGGATTCCCTGGTTCTCAGCCCACTGCTCTAATCATCAGGCTACTCCACCACCTGAAGCATTACAGATTTTGTAAAAACTGGCAGGTCTCCTGGAAAACACCAGAAATTTCTGGAGGAGAGGCAAGAGTCAAATGGAGGAAGCTGCAAAGAGGAAGAAGCAGTGACATCCTCCATATGGTGGAAAGAGGAAAAGCAGCACATACATTGGCCTGCACAGAGGAAGAGGCAATGTTATCAATCCTCATTAACCAGAATAAGGATGCAGTGTGTGTGCTGGCCTGCACAAAAGACTATGTCCAGAAGGAGAAAGCATGGCTGGGAGGGATAGAGGCTGATGGAGGAGAAAGATGTTGGAGAGTATAGTAGCCAGAGAGGGGCAAGGAGAGTACTGGGGTTGCGGGGAGGGATGGAAGAGAGAAGAGGAAAGGAAGGGAATAGTGCTGAGGGTTGAGGTCATACCCAGATACCCATAGCAAAATTTTGTGTGCAATTTTGATACTCATCAAATTTGCTCTGGGTAGCAAAAATTGCAAATAAGGCCACTAACCCAGACTGCACAGGTTTATACATCAATCTCCATATGTGGATTCACGTAATAACTAAAGGTGGCTGAAAAAATTATTTTCTGAACCAATAAAGCCTTTTCTAAAATTAATCATTCAAGTATGTTCAAACTGCAAGAAGCTGGGTAGTTAAAACTGAGAAAGTGATCTAATATTTAAGGAACAACAATTAAAACCAGAACTAGAAAACAGAGATGATGTTCTGTCTTCAGAAACAAAAGATAAAGTGGTTATACATTTCATCACACAATATCTTTGGTAATTACTACAGTATCTTATACAGCTTTTGACTTCATGAATTCAGCCATGATTTATCAGCAGCTCTAAAGCATAAATCAAGTCAAGGCGGGGAAAGTCTTCTTTGTCCTTTGCTGCTTGTATTATAAGCAAATTTCAGCTGCCTTTCTGGAAACATGAATCCTTAACATACTTGGTAATTAAATTTGGAAAGATGATATTCAACTAAAATCCCAAGGTCACTACTTCTCCATTACAGCAAACTGTTCTGATAATCTGCCAACATGAAGTCAGTACATGTGCAACCTCTGCAAAAGACACAGACGTGTAAAGTTCAAGGCAATAACAGTAGCTCAAGTGCAGAACACCACCCTGTCATTTTCAGTTAACCTGATGGGAGTGAAGAAGTGTACAAGCTTTAATCATTTGTGTGTTTTGTGGGGAGAGGTGGGGTACAGCTTCATTTTGTACTACCAAAAGTCTGTCTTGGTGGCTTCTGAGCTCACTCCAGACTGTTCGCCATAAGATAGACAGGTAAATGCAATACAAAACAGCTATCTAATCATAGAGGTGAGCCACCGAGCCTATGGTCTAATCCAGTGTTTCCCAACTCAGTCCTGGAGTACCCCCTTACCAGTCAGGTTTTCAGGATATCCAAAGAAAATGACACATGTTTTGATATACTTTATGAGGATTTCAAAAGAAGTAGTGAACAATTTGAAAGGGATCTGAGGTTGATCAAATTCGAAAAATTTACGAGAGACCATCAAGATTACAAGAACAACAATATATACCCCTGGCATAGAAATAAGAATCAGAGGGAAAGGAGTGGCTATAGATACCCTAATAGAAGGACTGATGCTCCACATAGTTCTGTTGGACAGAATAAAAACAAAATGTACACTAATAGATCGATAGAGAATAAGATGCCAAGTAGCCCCCAAACTGTTAGAGAAAGGAAAAGGCCTAGGAGCAATCAGGATAAGGTCTTTGACCCATCGGCCTCCTTATACACAAATCCTCCATGGGCAAATGCAGATAAACAAGTTTCACTAATAGGTCAGTTTTTGAAAAAGGGATCCACAACAGGGAATTCCACCAGTGAATATCGAAGAGAATACATTCCATATCGAGGAAGGGGTCATGGAAGAGGTAGAGGGAAAGGTGGTTTTGTCCAGAACAGATATAGACAGGAAAACATAGCCAGGTATTAAATACAGTTTACAACATTTCCAGTAGAGAACTAAGACCAAAATGAATGTCTTGAGCGAAGGATTGTCATTTATACCTATGCCTAAGTATAATGCATTCAAAACAAGGATTGATTTCTTTAAGTTTATAAGAAAATTGAAAATTATGGAATTTTTTTTCAAACATACAGACAATTGCACTGACCAATCAATAGTCAAAGTAAATAGTAAATGGGTTCCACCTGGCAACACACATCACTTGATACAAACATATGAAACTGTTGTCCTTAATGACAATGGCATTGGAAAAACAAGGGAATAGGAGAATGTTTTATAATATGACAAAAGAAGAAAAGGACGCTGTCAGGACATTACAGAACATTCAATTGCTCTAGGACACAAATTTGAAGATTACCATTTTTGTGTTATATTTGTCTATAAACAAACGTAAAGAACAACGGTTTATTTTTGAACTAGACACTCTTCATTCTAAAGGACTGAATGCAGAGACAGACTTTTCAGTTTTCCTTTAATGTGGTTTGCATTTAGGACATTCCCACCTATACCTTTTCATATATTTCTACTGATCTGCTGTGTTGTCATCCATCTTGGAGTTTGCGGATCATCTGCCTTGCTGTTTTCTTGGACCTATCCACAATGAATATGCATGAAAGAGATTTGCATATAGTGGAGGCAGTGTATGCAAATCAATCTCATGCATTTCCATTGTGGATATCCTGAAAACCTGACTGGCAAGGGGGTACTCCAGGCCCGCCTTGGGAAACACTGGTCTAATATCAACATTTTACTGCATCAGCAACCAGGGAATTTGGGGGAGGCAAGTGTCGAGGTTCCTTGTTTTGTTTTTGCATCCCCAACCAAAACAATGCCCTGTTGCCTTTGTGTTGAATATTTGGGGTGTGTGAGTACTGATACACATTCTGAAGGAAATGTAAACTGGATGGGTGTTCCATTCACTACAGCTGAAAAGCAGCTCAAGAACAGACTATTTTTATACAATATGCTAAAGAACTGAGCCTTAAAAATAACCAAGTAATCCAATATCAACAGCTCCTTCAGAACACAGTGTAGAGTCCATTATCTGAAACTTGGCAGTACCTATGTTTTGTGTTTATCTTGATAGTGAATGCACTAATCAGGGGAAAGAGAAAGGAGATGGGATTTGATATACCACCTTTCTGTGGTTACAATCAAAGCAGTTTACATATTATATACAGAGACTTATTTTGTACCTGGGGCAATGGAGGGTTAAGTGACCTGCCCAGAGTCACAAGGAGCTGTAGTGGGAATTGAACCTAATTCCTCAGGTTCTCAGGCTACTGAACTAACCATTAGGCTACTCCTCTACGCCTCAGATGACCTGCTAGCAAATACATGTCCCATATTCTGTGCTTTTTCTCTGTATTTTCACTCTTCCTAATAAATGGGACTTCAACAGGCAGCTACAGGGGCATGGAAAGGTCGTGGGCATTCCTAGAATTTCCGTGCCTGTTCCGCACACAATTCAGGCTTGGTTTTCATTGGCGTAAATGGCCACGACTAAATATAGTTGCAGAAAACGGGTGTTGGGCGTATTCTATAAAGTACACCAAAGTTTTGGCACGATTTATAGAATAAGTCTAGGCATATTTTTTTTTTCTTGGGGGGGGGGGGGGGGCACCGGTTTTTTAGGCGTGATATATAGAATCCAGCCTTATGGGGCTTATTTTCAAAACAGAAAAATGTCCAAAAAATGGCACAAAGCGGCAAATGGATGTTTTTTTCACAAAACCAAATCGCTATTTTCGAAACTCAATTGTAAGACCTTTTTTCTATACAGTTCATCTAAATCTCAAGGAGGTGTGTTGAAGGTGTGTTTTGGGCAGGACTAGGGCAGGCTTATGATTTTAACATTTTTCTGCAATAACGGAACATTGTAAAAATGGCCAGGGCTAAAAATAGAACGTTTTTAGTTAGACCTGTTTCAATAATGACTAAGTGCCAAAAAAGTGCCCAAACTGACTAGATGACCACTGGAGGGTTAAAGGCATGAACTCCCCTTAATCCCCCAGGCTCTATGACAGCTGCAGATATAACAGCCATTCCTCTTACAGCAGCAAGCAAGTCCTTAGAGTGGCCTAATGGTTGGGCAGTGGACTGTAGAGAAGGAACCCAGGTCCATATCGCACTCTGTTACACTTGTGGTGGAAAGTGTGAATGCCAGAAAAGCCGCAAAATACCTACTGAACCCGGGGAGCTACCTGGAGCTTTGTGAGACTGTGCAGGCAATTTGCTAGATGCCATTGGGCGCCCAGTGTCATCAGGTGAAGCCCTTTTCCCATCATACACTAAGGCATCCCTACCATAAAGTTCTTTAGGAGCTACCTGGAGTTTTGTGAGACTGTGCAGGCAACTTAATGGACATTTTTGGGCTCCTACTGTCATCAGGGGAGGCCCTTTTCCATCATACATTATGGCGTCCGTATTGTGGAACACGGCTACGGGTGTGTGACCAATGGCACGTGCCCAAAGGGGCATGTCCAAAGGGGCCCACCCCACTCCTTTGGAGCCCCTTCAGAACCTGAGGAGTTTGGACCATGTTACTCTGCTCCATTCTAATGGGCAAGAGGAAAGGAGGTTTGAGGAAAGCTATGACCCCGATTGTTATAAAGGGGCCTATGGATCAACATCTGAAGGCACTTTTGATGCCTAGCTAGAATTCCAAATTGGCATTTTTTTTCCCTCTGAGGCCTCACTTTCCCCAGAGGTACAAACCCTGCCTCCACAACATGTTCCTAGTGGAGAACTTTTGTCTGCTCCAGAACAAGAGAGCATGACTCCCTTCCAAGTTCCATCAGACAGGAGAGGTTCCTCAAATATTCTGCAAGAAGCGTCTGGGACACTGAATGTGAAGGTATCAAATCCTGGGGTCCTTTTACTAAGGTGCACTGAAAAATGGCCTGCTTTAGTGTAGGCGTGGGTTTTGGGCAAGCACAGAATCATTTTTCAGTGCAGCTATAAAAAAGGCCTTTTTTTATTTTTGCCGAAAAAGGGCGTGCGACAAAATGAAAATTGCCGCGCGTCCATTTTGGGTCTGAGACCTTACCACCAGCCTTTGGCCTAGCGGTAAAGTCTCATGCAGTAACTGGGCGGTAATGACCTACGCATGCCAAATGCCACTTAACACGCGTCAGAAAATAAACATTATTTTTCAGCCGCGTATATCAGACACGCGGCAAAAATGAAATTACTGCAAGAGCCATGCAGTAGCCGTGCAGTAACTCCATTTTGGCGCACATTAGTTTCACAAAAAATATTTTTGAAAGATGTCATTTTGTCTATTACTAAAATGGACAAGAACTTACAAGAAAATTTGAAACTGTATAGTACATTTACAGAAGAGGTATTCACTAAATTACCGCGCTCAGTAGGAAATAAAAAAATAATTTGTCATGGCGTTATGAGCACGCACCAAATCTGAGATTACCACCAAGGGGGTGCGCTAGCCTGGTGGTAGTCTCGTTTTGGTGTGCGCTGCATGCGCATAGAGCCTACCGTACCTTTGTAAAAAGGCTCCTTAGAGCACTTCATTGCAGATAAAATGGAAGTTTCTAAGGTCTAAAGTGTTTGCAGGTGTTAATTCAGGTTTATAATTTAATAGCTTGCACTTTTCTCATTTGTTTTCATTTTCTTTGATTTTATTAATTTACCTTCAGTTGGCTCTTTGTGATGTGGGCTAGTGGGGATTGATGTGGAAGTTTATTTTCTGAATATGTTGGTTTTCCTGCTTCTTTCTAAGTATTGTATTGCAATACAATTGAAAATTCTCAATAATAATAATAATAATAAAAACCTACTGAACCCACATATAGGTGATACCTATAGGCATAAGGATAATGGTGTAAAGTTGGATACAATACATTCTTTGCTATTCCTAGAGGGCTCATCATACAATATAAGGGATTTATGATGTGATATATACCTGGGAAATTTTATGTGAAGTTCACTTCAGGCCCCCTAAGCTGCCCCACTGCACTGCTGGAATATTTGTGTGGCTCATCTAGTAAGACTGCTGGTCAAACAAAATACAATTTCTTTTCACCGGAACAGCTTAAAGTGTTTTTAGAAGTTAAAACAGTGAAATAAGTTAATTCTGGAATAGATAGCCTTCTCTATATTTTAAACGTATGTACCTTATAGGACCAGTTTAAATTTGATTAATTCCTGTATAACTTCTCTAACTCTTTTCTCCCCATGTTACTACTGAGGTCTAAGAAAGGTTAAACATTCATTTGTAAAAATACTCATCATAATTTTTTCTTTATTATTTTCTCTATGACAGAAATGTAAAACTTTATTTGAATGAGAATGCCATAAATTCTTAATTTACGTATTTCTTTACCTGTATTGCTATAACAAGGTGCTCCTTGTGAATTATAATTCAAATCATAAATAAAGATTAAAAAAAAAAAGACTGCTGGCATCCAGACATTCAAATGGCTTGTTTTTGTACATTTTTCCCTTGGATGTTTTTTTTGTTTGAAAATGGCCCTTAAAGAAAGACACACTAAGCACAAAAATGTTAAAATAGGGTGATTTTCGAACCAAAAAGATAGATATTTTTCTGGTTTGAAAATGACTATGTTTGGTACTAGATTTTTGGATGTTTTTGCAAACGTCGAAAATTGGATTTGGATAATATGTCAAAAACACTCCTCCAAATATATCCTTTTCACATTTTTAGATCACATTTTAATGTTTGTGATACCATGAATATCATCTGTGTTCTAGTCATCTTTCGCCTTTTGTTTTTCTTTTTTCTTACTATTTACAGTTTTATATTGTAGATTTACAATATTGTACGTGTGCTGTTCATTTATTTTATGAGGACTCCTGAGGAAGGTTCTATAGCTGAAACATGGCCCCATGTTAGCCCCAAATTTGACAAGTTTTGACCTCTGTTTCACATCTAAATACAATAAAAGACTGGTTGCTACCATCCTGGTCCCTTTGTGTGGTCACTCCCACCATCCTTTGCACTGTCTCACCAGAAGGGCCCTCTTGCAATGTGTAAAACTGTCGCCCCCTCCCCCCCAAAAAATGGAAATTAGTATGGCACAGCACATGCCCACACTACAACACTGAAAGCGAGGTAAGTATTGCCCCACCACACGTCCGCACCCTCCCCACCACAATAGAGCAGCATTTCCCAAACTGTGTGCTGGGGAAAATCTTGACCTCCCTCCCGCCGCCCACAATCCAGCATCGCCCCCTATTTTCCCCTCCTGCGGGTCTGGAATCTGCTGCTTCCTACTTCTTCCCCCACTGCCGCGCTTGCAGCTTATATTTTTGGACCATCCGCAATTCATACAGGCACTGGGGGTACTTCCCTCCACCACATCCAGCCCTCGCAACAGGAAGTTGCATCAGAGAGGGCCGGACCTGTCTATATGAATCACAGATGGCCCAAAAATGAAAGCTGTAAGCACTGCAGCGGCGGCGGGGAAAGAAGAAGGAAACAGCAGTGATCCTAGACCTGCAAGAAATAAGGTAGCGAGCAATGCTGGATTTGGGGAAGGCAGAGGTGTGCTGGATTTATGGGAGGAGAGGGGCTGCAGGGAATGGTGTGCTGGACTTTCTGGGAAGAGGGGGCTGCAGGAAAACGAGACCCATGTGGCCAGGGGGGCTGCAGAGACCCATGTAGCTGGGAGTGGGGTGCGGAGACCCATGTGGTCGGGAGGGGGGGCAGCACAAAACTGCTCGGTCACTAAGGGTGCTGTGAATTGAAAAAGTTTGGGAACCCCTGCACTAAAGACTTATAGAGGGCACTATGGCCTCCTTTTTTCTGCTGGCTATTCCTTTCTGATGCCAAATTCTAGACCACTGCTCAAGCTTCACTAGATCCCCATCAAGTTATCCAGACCTTCCAAGGTGCCTACCTTGTTGCAGATTTTGGTGTCAATGGCCCCTCCCACAATATCACTTATAAAAATCTTTAAAAGAGCCAAACTAAGGACCACCACACCACTGCAGCACACCACTGGTAATGCCTCCTGCTCAGAATGAACTCCATTTACTACTACTCTTTGTCACCTTCCACTGAACCAGTTTCTAACACAGTCGGCCACTTTAGGGCCCATACCAAGTGTTCTTGGTTTACTTATAAGTCATCTACGCAGAAGTCCACCACATCTAGTGCTCTTCCCTGATTCAACTCTCTGGTCCCCGGTCAAAGAAATTGATCAGATTTGTGTAATAAGACCTATCTCTAGTATATAATACTGCTATGTGTCAGCCTTTGTCTGTGTGTGTGTCTGTGCCCATGCGTGTTCCTGGGAGTAATGTCTCCAAACAGGTTTGGTGCATACTAAGACCATACTGAACCTCACTCCTAAGCCAGGATATGTGGTGTATGATCTCGCTTTCTCAAATTTACTGCTAGCACTCATCGTAGTAGTTGCATCATTCCAAAGACAGCTTCCTTCTGGAGTTCATAAGATATTCCTGGTCGCTTAGGTTGGACTGTGTGTCTAAGTGGGGCTCAGAGAAGATCTTCAAATCTGAACTGAAAAAAGGTGAACTGAATAAAATGCAACTCTCAAATGCCCTTTTTGAGCTCAGTACATTTTGCTTGAAGATAATTAAGGATCCTAGACTAATTCTTTCACTCATTTTCCTCTCTCATATAAACCTAATTAAGTTTAATGAATTATTTATTCATTTTTAGATGTCAACATTTTCATACACTCAGCTTTCTAACAACTGTCTGTGTTAATGGACAGACTAGGAGGACCAAGTGGTCTTCATCTGACATCTATGAATTTATGTACAAGACTATAGTTCAGGATTTGATGCATGATTCACAATGAAAAGTCGCTCAGCATTTTGCAAATTATTAAATAAAAAATGTACAATACACCATTAGCATTTTCCACTTGCTTCGATTTTTTATCAAGCCTGTTGATGTCTATTTTACAGTTCCCCAGACTCATATGCCATTTTTAGATTTATAATGCTACTGAGGGTAGTTATATAAAAGGGTGCTTAGACAGGGAAATCATTTATTTATTTACTTGGGGGTCCTTTTACTAAGCCACGGCAAAAAGTGCCCTGCAGTACTGTGGGTACATGTTTTTGGCATGCGCCGGGCCAATTTTTACCACATCTGGGAAAAAGGGCGCTTTTTTTCAATGAGCCGGGAAAATGGCCTGCAGTAAAACTGAAACCAGCACGCCCCTATTTACGGCCTGAGCCCTTAACGACACCCATTGATCCAGCAGTAAGGGCTCACACACTACACATGCACTGACCAGTCGGTGTGTGCCAACTAAGGTCTTTTTTTTTTTTTTTAAATATCTTAGTGAAAGAACTCCTTAGATTATTGTAAGCACTCTGGAGACAGGGAAATACCTAATGTATCCGAATCTAACTCACCTTGATCTACTACTGAAAAACATTTGAGATAAAATCCAAGAGGCCCTATTACAAAGGTGCGGTAGGATGCAGGCATGTGTAGCACATGCTAGCGCGCCCTCTGGCGGTAATTTTGGACTTGGTACATGCCCATATCTCTGGGACAAATTATTTTCTCCTTCCTGAGCGCCGCCGCCACTACCACCATGACCCTGGTGAATGTGCGAGGAGCTGTGGCCAGACCAAAAGGAAGCACTTGAAACTGAAAGTGCTGGCCCAGAATCGAAAACCGCAGGAGCCTCAGGTGAATAGACCAGATTTGGATGTGTAGATAAGTCTCTGTCAGGTCCAATGCCATCAGAAACTCCCCCGACCTAAGGCGACAATCACCGACTGAAGAGTCTCCATCCAAAAACTGGTGACTTTGAGGGCCTGATTGATCCACTTTGAGATCTAAAATTGGATGAAAGAAGCCCTCCTACTTTGGGACAACAAAGTAAATGGAATAACGACCCTGTCTGACCTCTGAGGGAACTGGACAAATAGCCTGAAGATTCAAGTGCCTCAGTAGAGTGTCCTGAACCGCGCCCACCCTGAGGCGAGACCAACAGGTAGACTCTAGAAAGGCGTCTGAAAGAGGCCTGGCAAATTCTAAGGCGAATCCATCTCGAATAACCTCCAACACCCACTGATCGGTAGTAATCTGGGCCCACCTCTGAAGAAACTGTGACAACCGAGATCCCACAGGAATCAGAGGCGAAGCCCATGCACCTTCATTCGGAAGGATGGGATGGGGACTGGAAAGAACCACCTGAGTCTCGACCCCCAAGGTGGGAACCCTGAAAGGACTGCATCCTCTGGAAAAACCTAGACCTCTGGGCCTCAGCCCCCTGGCCATACTGAAAACAACGAAAATTCGCGCGTGCACCATCAGCCAGAGAGCCCTGACCAGCCAACCGAGGCCTATCTTCCGGAAAGCGAGGGACCTTCGTATCACCCAAAGTACGCACCAATTTACCCAATTCCTCCCCAAACGAAAAGGAACCCTTGAAAGGAAACTTACTCAACGTAGATTTGGAGGCTGCATCTGCCGACCAGTCTCTCAGCCAAAGGGAGTGGTGGGCTGCAACCCCTAAAGCCATGGACTTAGAAGAAGCTCTCAGTAAATCATAGTAGGCATCCGCCAAGAATGCGGACCCCATCTCAATCTTGGCTACCTCAGCATCTATCGAAGAGAAAATAATCTGAAGTCCTGTCCAAAACTCTTTTAGCCCAGTGGAAGCAGGCCCTGGCCACCAACGAGCCACAGATAGCCCCTGCCTGTACTACAAATGAAGAGACGTCAAAACTACTCTTGAGGACAGCATCCAAACTCTAGTCCTGGACATCCCGAAGGGCTGTACCACTGTCCACTGGTACCGTATTATGCTTGGTGACTGTCGAGACAACCATGTCAACTACAGGCACCTTAAGAAGGGATCTGTCTGTGTCCAGGACCGGGTAAAGGTGAACCATGGATCTGGCCAGTCAAAAGGGGGAATCCGGCATGTCCCACTGTGCCTGAATAATGTCCCTAATGTCCTGATGTGCTGGAAACGTTCTTCCAAAAGTCCACCTTACGGACCTCAGGTACTAAGGGCTGCTCCTCCTCGAAATGAAGGGTGGAGGCCACCAAAGAAATGAGCTCCTGGAGATCCTTTTTATGGAAGGTTCGGATCACAGATGGATCTTCCCCCGGAGGTAAGGGGTCTGGACATGACTCAGACTGGACCTGGTCCTCCAACCATTCATCTTCCAGCCCCTCCTCCTCTCCCAGAAAGGGCATTTACAACTCCTGGTCCGAAGCTAGATCCTCCTTGGTGTCCCAGGAGACCCTAGCCCTCTTAGTAGGAGCCAACTGTCTAGCTAGTGGACCCCCATGAAGTGCCAGCCCCAGCCCCTGACTTTTTTAACAAAAAGGCCTGATACATCTGGAGGACAAACTCAGGGGGGGAAATTCACCCTCCTGAGTGTCCCCAAAAGGTACCAGGGACCCTGCCATATTGTCTGCTGCCTGAGGGAAAACTGGAGCAACCTGGTCCTCAGCACTGCCTGGCGCCGACAAAATGGCAGTTTTCCCTGCCAAAACTGAGAGCTGGCCAGTCCCACAGAAGAACCCAAGGGAGCACCAGAAACCACAGCCGCCAGAGGGGCTAGAGAAGGAGGAACCACCGCCAGGTCCACCACTGTACAATATTTACAGACCCCCTGTATGCCAACCCCCCCATCGCTGGCAGACACTACACCATTTAAGTCTCTTCGCCATAGCGCAGCAGCACAGCGCCCCCCGTTTTGTTTTCTTTTTGGCGTGCACAAACAAAAAGCCACTCTACCGCGGTAATGTAGGGAGACAAATAAAGATTGCCACTCGAGACAACGACGGAGCCTCACTGCTTGTTCGTGCCGAGGGGAAAGAAACTTTTTTTTTTTTAGAGAGTGGCTGCCTCTCCTGAAAGCTTCCACACCTTTCTTCCGAAAGGGAGAGCTCTTCCCTGCAGACCAAGCACAAGAAGGGAGGAAGGAAGGGGAGGGACCCCAGAATGCAGCACCCCTGAGGCTGGAATAAAATTCCTTACAGACAACAGCCTCCACTACACAGCCTTTCTGGTGCACAGAGGGTTATTTTTTTAAAATTTTTTGTAAGATAGAAAACCAAAGAAAACAGAGAGACTAAAGGGCTCACCTTCTTCCACCCACTGGAGATTGAGAATACTGAATCTAGGGTCACATGGCCAAAGCTCTTATTGGCTCTCTAGAGTCAAAAGTTCTCAGTCTCTGCCTACTGGAAGGAGTGCATAACCCATCAGTCCAATCCTGTGCAGGTCCAGAGGGACACTAAGGAAATATAACTTGCTATGAGCTCAGATTTGGATAAGGCAAGTATTTATGTCAAATTGCCTTCAATATCGAGACGATGGGTTGAGCATGTATATATATATTTTATGAAGTGGTTTTGAGATGATTTAATTTACTTTATTTTATTTATTCGTACTTGTATCCCACAATTATCCAAAAAAGAGTTTCAGTTCAATGTGGCTTATATTTAACAGCTGTTAGAGATTACATTGATTCAATTACATTTACAAGGTTGTATGATGCTATGTTTTACAATATTTGTGGTTGGCAAGATAACTATTAGTACGTATGGAATAGTCATTGGGTTTCTGTTTTAATTGTCATTACTGATGTTACATGATGTTTGGTTTTGATTTAGTATGTATTAATGTATAATCTTATGTGTAATATTGTAAACCGCTGAGAATTGTAGCTCCAGCAGTCTATACATTTTAGAAATAAATAAATAAAAATAAAGGTAAAAAATCCAAATCCTAAATGTCTACTTGAGAGTCTAAAATAAAAGCCATTTATTTATTTTCATTTATGTATTGGGATTTATTAGCCACTTTCATAATGAGACTCATCACCCAAGGTGGTGTATAGAAGGTACAGCTTGACATAACACAATTTTGTTAACAGCATAACAACAGAAATGATCAAACATAAACACAATGAGGTGAACTTGAAGATAGCAAATTGAGGGGCCTTCTTACTAAGCTGCGCTAAAACATGGCCTGCGCTATGACTAGCAGGTGGATTTCATGTGTGCTGAGACCACTTTTAGAATGGCTATAAAATGGCTGCGGGGTCCTTTTATAAGCCATGGCAAAAATTGGCCTGCAATAGTGTGGGCGAATGTTTTTGGCGCCCATCAGGCCAGTTTTTATTGCATCTGGGAAAAAGGGGCTTTGTTTCAATGGGCCAGGAAAAGGGCCTGCAGTAAAACTGAAACCAGCGCATGCCTATTTAAGGCCTGAGCCCTTAATGCCACTCATTGATCTAGTGATAAAGGCTCACGAGCTACACGTATGTTGACCAGTCAGCATGTGCCAACTGCCAATTAACACCAGAAACGCCACATGTGGTAGGATAATTAAAAAATAATTTGTCCCGGCAGTATGGGCGCGTGTGCCAAATCTGAAATTACCACCAGGGGCACTCTAGCCTGGTGGCAGTCTCGTTTTGGCACAAGCTGCACATGCATAGAGCCTACCGTGCCTTTCTACAAGGGCCTCTGCATTTCTTATTTCCCCCATTAATGTCTATGTGCTAATTTCCCAATTAGCTCATGGCCATTAGCATGACAGCCCTTACCAACACCTTCCTTCTAGGTGGTAAGGCCTCCCATTCTAACAACATGCTAATCGGTTAGCATGTGGCAATGCAGCTGTGCTAACCAATTAGCAATAGGCGTGCCTACTCTCCGCCCCCAAGCACACCCCCAGTGCTCAAAAATAAAATGTATTTTTTTAGCACGTGGGAAGCACAAGCAGATCCAAAAACTACCACAGGATGCCTGAGCGCACCCCGCGGTACTGTATTTTAGCCTGCAGTAAGCACATGTTAGTGCTTACCGCAGCTTAGTAAAAGGGCCCCTGAGCCCTAGTAATAAGGTACAATATTAAAAATATAAACATTAGACAGCTCAGTAGCAAATCATATAACAGAAATATGAAGTCAGCAGAGTACAAATGATACCATAATAAGCAGAATGGAAAGAACAAATTACATGCAATAAACACAATGTCAGCACAATACACATAAAACACCTTAATAGGCACACATTAGAACAATCAAATAATGCTGATAATGTTATCTACTTTCTTTCCCTTCATATTCCATTGTGTGTTCAGAGAGAAACAAAATAACTGGTAGGGTCGCTGTGAAATATTTATATCATGAAAAAAACACTTTCAACTTCATTCTTAAAGAGTGAGAGACACAGAAAGAAATAGGTTAACAGCTCCAACATATAAGTATTTGGAACTATTTGCAATCAGCAGTCTAAATTGTAAAGGCTCTGACCTGTCCAGAAATCTTTAATTTGAAATAGAACATAAAATGCTATCTTTTTTCTTTATATTGCTGCCTCTTGTACATGTTTTGTCAAAGGTGCATGCTCCATACATGCAATGAAAAGCAATGAAAAGCCACATTCCTTTATTGCTTATTTATTGTAGAATACTGTTATACCACCACAGTGAAAACACACTAGGCGGCCCTTTTACAAAGGCACATAAAGGCCTATGCACGTGCAGCTTGTGTCAGATCAGCATTATCGCCAGGCTAGCGTATGCACCTGGCGATAATTCTGAGTTTGGCACAGTAGAAAATAATTTTCTATCTCCTACCGTGGGGCGTTTCCGGCAGCAATCGGCAGTTGGCGCGTGCTGGATGGTTACCGCACAGGTAACACATAAGCCCTTACCGCTAAGTCAAGGGGTGGTATGAAGGGAACGTGCCGTAAATAGATGCACGCTGGTTTTAATTTTGCCAAACATCCCTTTCCCAGCCCCCACCAAAAAAAACCTTTTTTCCAGATGCAGTGGAGAAATGGTCCAGCCCGTGTCCAATACAAGCGCCCACACTACTGTAGGCCACCTTTTGGCGTACCTTTGTAAAAGGGGCCCGAGGTGGTTTACAAAACAAATTTAAAACCCCACCCACCTTGAACCTTGGAAGGGATTCTTAACTCAGCAGTCATGGAATTCCAAGATCCATCAGCTGCTAATGTATATTCAAAATAAAATGTATGTGTCGATTGCCTTGTAAATTTCTTGGAAGAAAATTTTCAATTTTACCCGATGTTTCCAAGTCAACCCAATCCAGGAGAAAGAAGTTTTTGACTTTTCTTCAGAACTTAATAAACATGGGAGTTAAATTTAATTTACATTATCTGTGTAATTATGTATTGTACTTTGAGAATCACTATGGAGTCCTTTTACTAAGGTGCGCTGAAAAATGGCCTGCGCTGGTGGAGACGCATGTATTGGAAGGGCGCGAGTCCATTTTTTAATGCACCTGCAAAAAAAGGCCTTTTTTTGGCCAAAAATGGACGTGCGGCAAAATTAAAATTGGAGGGCGTCCATTTTGGGCCTGAGACCTTACCACCACCCATTGACTTAGTGGTAACCGGACAGTAATCATCAGCAACCATATCTGCCAATTACCGCCCGGTTAGCGCCGCACACCGGAACTTTTCCGGCGTGCATAGTAGATGCGATAAAAAAAATAAAACCACCACCTGAGCCATACGGTAGCCGGGTGGTAGTTCCAAATTGGCACGTGTTGGATGTGCACAGGTGCCTACGCAACTTCGTAAAAGGGCCCCTATATTTTCTATGAGTTGGGTAGACTGGATGGACCGTACAGGTCTTTATCTGTTGTCATTTACTATGTTACTTCTTTTTGGAAAATTAGGGGCCCTTTTACAAAAGCGCATTAGGCTGTCAGTAATTTCAGACTTGCCGCACGCCTGTGCTGCCAAGAAATATTATTTATTACCTCCAGCATGTGCTATTTCCGGCAGTAATCAGCAGTTGGCGTACGTCAACCAGTCACCATGTGTGTACTGGTAGATCAATGGGTGAAATTAAGGGCTGAGGTCGGTTTTAGGCACTCCACATGGGAATCGCTATTGTGAATTGGTAAAAGAGGCCCTAAATTAGCCTGACTGCTACTTTTCCTTTCATATTTTATTTTTCTTTTAATTCCCGCTTCCGCTAGTTATTTACTATTTTAATTCTCTCTGTTGTGGGCTAATTTCAATGTATCTCTATTTTTTATACTATTCATAGATAATTATTCTAAGACATTTTCCTATATAGATACACTGCTTTCTTCTCAAAGAATTTCTTTGATGTTAAGTATTTTGAAACATAATAAAACGAGGCATGGTGGGGGGGGGGGGGGGGGGGGGAAGAAATCCAAAACTAAATTAAAGGTCCTCCCAGTCAAGAATGAAAATAAATGTCTGCACGTCAAGGATGCCTCTCACTGGGTTCCGGTACTGGTGATGTAATTCATTTTTATCCAACTGTCATTAAACCAACAGACAGATGCCAAGAATGGTGCAAAGACTGAACAGAAAAGTATGAAGACAGAGCTCCTCAGCAGTCATTCCTGATGGGCCCTTTTACAGAGCGGTGGTAAGCCCAATGCGGCTGAAGGTAGTAGTCCTGCCCCAAGTGCGCACCAATTCAGGGGGGGGGGGGACCCAGAATGGCTCATGCAGCAATAACCCAGCGGTAATGGGTGGCGGTAAGGGCTCCCTGCCACACAGCCACGCGGTAAAAGTTCTCTCATCGCATGGCCATGTGTGCTGGGGGCTTTTTTACCTGCTGCAGTAAAAAGGGCCCTGGCGTGCAGGAGAAACAGCCCCTGCTGCTAGCAAAGGGCCCTTTTCCCGAAGCTTGGTAAAAGGACCCCTGAGAAAGGCAACTGTCTCTCAACTTACTCTGTACTTATGCCCTTCTCTGGAACTCTTTTGTTTTTCCTGTCCTAGTGTTCCTTTCAATCCTCCCTCATTATAAAGTTCAGTTTACATCAGTGTATTTTTTCTAGCAAAAAAGGTGCCGGTACTCAAATGCTAGGCTACCCTTCAGGAGTAGGGTGAGCACTGAGGGACCCACCCAACAATAACCAGGCCCCCTGCAACCAGTCACAGAATCTATGACAAGGCAGAATTGGTGTGTAGGGCCTGAGATCTTTCATTAAAACTTGGGGATCATGGGTCAATTTTAGCAGACAATGGAAAAGGTGCCGGTACTCAGTACCCCCAAGTACCCCCTCAAAAAAAGCCCTGGTTTACATACACACTTACTGCTATTCTGCTTGCACTACAAAAATATTACAAGAAATGGTGAATTATAGAACACAAAGCCATAGGAAGCTTTGTTTTAGACAAATAAATTCTAAGTTTTCTCTTCCACTGAAGCAGGATTTTAACATAATCGCCAGGAACATTAGTGGCATAGAGGCATTTCTAACAATGAGTGTGTAAATTGGAAGACCCCCTACACTGCAAAAGGTGTTAGAGGCAGCGACTGTCATCATACAATACAGAAACTGGAGACGTTTAAAAAAAGAACTAAATACTTTTAATTTTCAATAGGCTTTTAGTATATATTAAGTTTGAAGAAGTAAATTGAAGAAATGGGGAGAGTTGTTTGTTTTTGTATGGTGTTTTATCTGGGGGGGATTTTAAAACTAGTTTATAATTATATATGTAGTTTTGTACCCTGCTGAGGATTTCAGATTTTGCAGATTACACATTTTTAAAATAAATAAATCATAATGGCACACACAGAAAGACCCTTCAAAGCTGTAGATATATTAGCAGCATACTTCTCATGAACCTAAATAGGGAGAGCAAATTCAAGCTCATTGGTAACATGAAAAAGATAATAACTGAAATGCATAAACAGTGCCACTAAGCTAGTTTACCCATGTAGAACGAGGGGACCAGCAGGGGTGCTCAAACCTGTCCTAGGGGTGCACAAGCCAGTCAGGAGAGAAGTAGCCTAATGATTAGTGCAGTGGCTTGAGAACTGGTGAAACTGGATTCAATTCCCACTGCAGCTCCTTGTAACTCTGGGCAAGTCATCTGACCCTCTATTGCCCAGGTACAAAATAAGTACCTTTATTTAATATGTAAACTGTTTTGATTGTAACCACAGAAAGCCAGTATATCAAATCCCATTCCCAGCCCCAATATTTAACTTCAGCTGCCCTCCCTCTGGAACATTCAATAGCAATAGCCCACAAATTAAATCAATTTACCCTGCATATAGTTGACTACCATCAGTCCATATTCAAAATTGTATTAATTTGGATTTTGCTCACACCTTTTCTGTAGTAGCTCAAGGTGAGTTACATTCAGGTATACTGGGTATTTTTCTGTCCCTGAAGGGCCCACAATCTAATTTTGTACCTGAGGCAATGGAGGGTTAAAGTGACTTGCCCAAGATCACAAGGAGCAAAATGTCACCACACACAGGAAAAGGGGGGAAAGAAAAAATGAGAGTCAATCTCGATGATAACAACAATCCTTGCACCACCCATAAGTCAATCAAAATATTACAACTCTCCCAACCTGAATTTTGTAAATTTTTTCATATCTTGTAATGACTTCTTTTTAGCTTGTTGAGCCAGGTTTAACTTGAAATTGTGCGGGATAATGTGGGGTATAAATGTCATAAATTAATAAATTGTCACAGTTTTTTGAGTGTAGGCATAGTATCAAATTTCTCTTTCTTATAAATAATCATCTGTTGAAATCAACAAACAGGAGATATGTGAAAACACTCAGATAATGTACCCTTTCCCAGGAAAATGATCTCAAGCTAGCAATTACTTTATGAATGCAGGCAACAAACTGCAATCATCCTACCTGGCTTACAGTGGAGGATAGAAAAGCATAAATCAAAAATAATGATTTTTGGCTGGAAAACTGAGACAATATGGAAGGACTACTATGATAGGCAGGCACGCCCTCAGTACTGTTGAAACAAATAATCTTTATGAAAGGGCTCTTTTACTAAAGAATGGTAAAAAGTGCCCTTAGTGCGCCCTTACGTAGGTCATTACCACACGCTAAGGACATTTTTACTGCTGGGGTAAAATGGCCAATTTTTGGATTCTTTTTCAATTCACAGCCATGCACTAAGCGGCCCATTTACGAAACGGCGGTAAGCCCAGTGCAGGCTTACCGCTCGCTAAAAGGGAAGTACCACTGGGATATCACAGCAGACCGGCAGTAGTTCGCTCCCCCAGCACGCACGATTTCCGACGCTGCAAAATATTTCAATTTTTGTAGCACCGGAGTGTATCTGGCAGTAAACAGGCAGTGCCCCAGGCTGCCCGGTTACCTCCAGGTTAGCACAGGAGCCCTTACTGCACCTGAATGGGTGGCAGTAAGTCCTCCCCCCGAAACGGCCATGCGGCAAGTGGTTCACTTGCTGCGCAGCCATCTCTTTAAGAAAAGGGAAACCTGCCTTTTACCCGCTGGGATAAAAGGAGCCCTTGGCACACATCAAAAATATGGCCGACACCAGCGCAGGCCCCCTTCTGCCGCAGCTTCGTAAAAGGACCCCCAATTTTCTCATTAGCATATAGCCATGAGAGTGTGAGTCCCTACTGCCATTTATTTTTGTAAGCAGTATGGACTCATGCGCAATACCTGTGCTAATCAGTTAGCTGCCTAGCAGAGAACATGCGCACTCTCCACCCCAGACCTGTCCCCAGGTTTAAAAATAAATTGTATTTTTTGGCACATGGATAGCATGTGCGCATCTCCAAATTAGCGCTGGATGCCTGCGTGCACCCCGCAGTAAGCCATGTTTTTCTGTAGTAAGCACACATTAGTGCTTACCGCAGCTTTGTAAAAGGGACTGTAACATTTCTAGAATTTCATCTGCAAACCTGAGGTGCCCTCACATACCCCTCTCAATCCCATCTCTATACACAGACCTGCCGGAAATTAAGACGTTTATTGTTTATTCATTTTACTATATCGTTACTTATTGCGAACAAATCAGAATGGCTAACATACAAACAATAAATGATATAGAACAAATCAGGGGCGTAGCCAAGGGTGGGCCTGGACCAGCCCAGACTCAGCCACTTTTGCTTCAGGCCCGCCCAGCCTCTTCTGCCCGCTCTCCCCGTCCGCGTGGTCTGCTCACTTTTACTGCCCTGAAGCGCCATTCTCCCTCCAGCACCGGCGATTCCCAGCGCGCATCATCGGAGCCTCTTCTCAGGAGTGTCCCGCCTACTCTGCAACTTCCTGTTTTGCGCAAAGGTGGGACGCAGGAAGTTGCAGAGTAGGCAGAACGTGCCTGAGAAGATGCTCCGACGACGCGCACTGGCAGAAGGCTGGCTATGGGAATCGCCGGTGCTGGAGGGAGAACGGGGCTTCAGGTCAGTAAAAATGACCAGAACTGACCATGTGCAGGGGCTGTCGCAGGGGGTGGGTAGCAGGTGGAGAAGAAATGCGGTGGCAGGCGGATGGAGAGGAAATGCGGCGGCGGTAGCGGGTGGAGAGGAAATGCGAGGCCTGTCCCCACCCAGTCCACCTCCAGGCCCATCTAAAAATTAAACGCTGGCTACGCTACTGGAACAAATTAATTAAACTAATAAATTAGAAATGCCATAAAATATAGAAAATAACAAACAGATCTTACATTCTGAAAAGCATCACATACATCCATACAAATCTCAGTCTTACGACATAAAATATAATAAAACTCCAACCAGGAGACAGCAACTGGAACTCAGAGACAAACGAAGTATGTCCATCCACCTGCTGGAGACAGAAGATACTGAGGAACTGGGCTGCTAGCACGTGGCTAGGTAGTAGTGCTCAGTTCTAGATTTTCTATCTCTATCTGCTGGTCGATGGAGATAACTACCCACTTGTCCTGGAATAGTGGGAATAGAACGTAATGGAAAATAAAATTCCTCTCTATTTGAATCGGAACCTGCATAGCCCTCCTAATGAGGAGTATGAGATCCAAGTCTCAAAAGCTTGTTGAAAAAAATGTGTTTCAAGTGCCGCTCGGAAAGAAGAATATGATGCTTCCAATCTGATCTGTTGTGGTAATGAGTTCCACAATGAGGGGGATACAAAATAAAAGTCGCTGCACGGGTAGATTCCCACCTAGCTCTGGAGGGCGGGGGTATTGTCAATCTGTTGTCTCTCAGTAAGCGGAGAGTGCGAGCTGGTGCGTTTGGAATAGCTAAAGCTGCAAGATACGTTGAAGTGGCCCTATGAACTACTTAGTGTGTTAGAATGAGAACTTTGAATTTAATTCGATTCAATCGGAATCCAATGAAGACGTTGCAGAAGCGGAGTAACCCTGTCGAATTTTGAGGCGTGCCAAATAATACAGGCGCTGTGTTCTGGACGGTTTGAAGACGTTTTAAGCTCATTTTTGTAATGCCAGCATAGATGACATTAGGAGGAGTGGCCTAGTGGTTAGGGTGGTGGACTTTGGTCCTGGGGAACTGAGGAGCTGAGTTCAATTCCCACTTCAGGCACAGAGCTCCTTGTGACTCTGGGCAAGTAACTTAACCCTCCATTGCCCCTTGTAAGCCGCATTGAGCCTGCCATGAGTGGGAAAGCGCGGGGTACAACTGTAACAAAAAAAAATTACAATAATCCAGGCGCGATGTAATATAAGCAAACAACAAAATCCGCGCTCTCTGTCTCTGTTGTCCTTGGACAGCTCTATGTTTCTTGTAACAAACAGGGGTAAACCTCATACCGCACATCACTGATTGAGTTCTTCATGTTGTATCCTTCAGACAGTGAAGCTAGTTTGTCCCGGGGCTGTGCCCCATCTTACAGCAAGTAGCAACTTATTAGTAAGTACCATCATGAGCTGTTCCATCCCTTGTGGACTGAAAAAAGATTATTTTTCTTTCTGTAGTAAATTTACAATGTTTGTCAGGTCACATTAGTTGCATGTGACTGCTGTAATGAGTTCCTAGTTCAATTACTACTGATTGTACACTGACGGTGCATTTTCAAAGCACTTACACGGTTCCATAGGTTACAATGAAGCATATTTTCAAAGCACTTAGGGCCCCTTTTACCAAGCTGCGGCAAAAGGGGGCCTGTGCTGGCGTCGGCGCATGTGAAAAACATGCACCGATGTCAGTACAGGCCACCTTTTGCCACAGTAGGTAAAAGGGAAGTCTTGCTTTCCTGCAGGAAATGGTCATGCAGCAAGTAAAGCACTTGCCACACAGCCATTTTGGGGGCGGGGGAGGCCCTTACTGCCACCCATTGAGGTGGTAGTAAGGGCTCCCGCACTAACCTGGCGGTAACTGGGCAGCGTGCGGCACTGCCCAATTACCACCGGGTACACTCCAGTGCAACAAAAATAAATATATTTTTGTAGCACCGGAAATGACGGTGTGCTAGGGGTGGAAAGTACCGCCAGGATGCTGCGGTAGCCCGGCGGTACTTCCTGTTTAGTGAGTGGTAAGCCCATGTTGGGCTTACCACTGCTTAGTAAAAGGAGCCTTTAGACTTAGAAAGTTACATAGAGGGTATTTTTGATATGACATCTAAGTCCAATGAATATTATCAAAACATCATAAACAGCAAATTACTGAAATTAAAATACCACACTCAAACTAAAGAGTTGGGAAAAGGTTGATTATACAAATGTGTTTTAAGCACCTTCTTAAATTGCTGCAGAGATGAACAAATACAGACAGGACCCAGTAATGCACTTCATAAGCTCAGGCTGGCTGCAGAGATGACTCAGGCCGCAGATTCAGCCCAACAAAAAGTAGTTAATGTTGGCAGAAAAAGTTTCCTCTCAGAGCTGAATGCAGAGAACGCACAACTGAATCACCTGTTAGATACTTTGGACCTCCCTAATATAGGGGTCCTTTTACAAAGACGAGCCAAAAACTGGCCTGTGGTAGTGTAGGCGTTTGTTTTTGGTGCATGCCAGACCCTTACGTACCACATCTGGAAAAAAGGAATTTTTTTTAATGGGCAGGAAAATGGACATGGCAAAATGAAAACCAGCGTCCGTCCATTTTTGGCCTGAGATCTTACCGTCACCTATTGACGGTGGCATAATCGAAAGGGACGCCCAAGATTTGCTGAGGACGTCCTCTCAAAACATCCCGATGGAGGGGCGGGGAAACCTGTATTATTGAAACAAGATGGATGTTCATCTTTCGTTTCAATAATACAGTCGGGGACGCCCAAATCTTGAAATTTAGGTCGTCCTTAGAGATGGTCGTCCCTAGACTTAGTCGTTTCTGATTTTCGGCGATAATGGAAACCAAGGACGCCCATCTCAGAAACGACCAAATGCAAGCCCTTTGGTTGAGGGAGGAGCCAGCATGTCTAGTGCACTGGTCCCCCTGACATGTCAGGACACCAACCGGGCACCCTAGGGGGCACTGCAGTGGACTTCAGAAATTGCTCCCAGGTACACAGCTCCCTTACTTTGTGTGCTGAGCCCCCCAAAACTCCCCCCAAACCCACCACTGTACACCACTACCATAGCCCACACGGGTGAAGAGGGGCACCTGCATGTGGGTACAGTGGGTTTCTGGTGGGTTTTGGAGGGCTCACATTTACCACTACAAATGTAACAGGTGGGGGGGTGGGCCTGGGTCCGCCTGCCTGAAGTGCACTGCACCCACTAAAAGTGCATCAGGGACCTGCATACTACTGTGATGGACCTGAGTATGACATTTGAGGCTGGCACAAAATATTTTAAAAGATTTTTTTGAGGGTGGGAGGGGGTTAGTGACTACTGGGGGAGTAAGGGGAGGTCATCCCCGATTCTCTCCAGTGGTCTTCTGGTCAGTTGTAGCACCTTTTTGTGCCTTGGTAGTAAGAAAAACAGGCCCAGGTAAAGTCGTCTAAGTGCTCGTCAGGGATGCCCTTTTTTTCCATTATGTGTCGAGGACGTCCATGTGTTAGGCACGCCCAAGTCCCGCCTTCGCTATGCCTCCGGGAAGTTTGGCCGTCCCTGCGACGGAAAACAGTTGGGGATGTTCAAAATCGGCTTTCGATTGTACCAATTTGGGCGACCCTGAGAGAAGGACGCCCATCTTCCGATTTGTATCGAAAATGAACCTGTTAGTGGTAAGGTCTCATGCGCTACCTGGCCGGTAAGCATGCAGCGCGCGGCAACTGCCATTTACTGCCAGGTAGGCTTCAAGCAGTAAAAAATAGAAAATATTTTCTACCGCATGTTTTCAGCACGTGCCAAATTCGGAATTACCACCCGTGGCACACGGTAGCCAGGCGGTAATGCTGATTTGGTGCACACTGGACATGCAGAGGTCTTACGCGCCTTTATAAAAGGGCCCCATAAGATCTGATAAATCAAGACCAAAACCTTATAAACAAACCAAAGCAACCTCTGCAACAGCGGTGACACATGCACATATTTCCACACCAACTAGGGTCAGTCAGACGCGTAAAGGCTCATTGGTGCCAAATAGCTCCAATCAAGGCCAATTATAACCTATTATTGCTCATTAATATCAATTATTGGCTCATTATTAAATGAAATTATGTATGCAACTGACCTTTATTCGATAACTTGCACATGCAAACCTTTCTAGAACTAGGAGACAATGTTTTCTTAGCTGAAACACGTTACAAATATCTTATTTAGTATACACTTTTTCAGTAGACACTCAGGGTGCATAATTTTAAGGTACAACAGGCATTTCCTGGCTGTTTAGTCACTTCCTGACTAATTAATGGCTGTTTTTCTTATTATAATTTAGGAGGTTGTTAATGGCAATTTTTTGTTACTTTATTCTGTTTATGATTTTTTTATTATTATTGTAATCCAATCTGAACTCTTATGGGTTAGATGGAATGCAATCTAAATTTGTACCTGAGGCAATGGTGGGTTAAGTAAATTGGCAAGGTCACAAGGAACATCAGTGAGATATGAACACTGGCTTCTAAGGTTCTCTCTAGTGCTGTAGCCACTAGTCTACTCCTCCATTACTTAAGGACCATGAATATCAAAGAAGAAAACAAGACCCCCACCAAAAAATTTAGTGCTATTTAACCAGCCAGAACGGCTGCTGACCGGATAAATAGTGCTTAACCGACTATCTGTTGATATTCAGCGGGGGATAACCAGCTACCCCCCCCCCCCCCCCCCCACTGAATATCCCCAGTTAGTGACTAGCATATAGCCAGTTTTGTAGGCTGACAAAACCAGCTATACACAGATTTTAGAAGCCGGTTTCGTGAAAACCTGATATATCTTTGGCTGGTTTGAAGATAATATCGACTTAGCCGGTTATTTTTAACCCAGCCAAAAACAGTTTTAGCGCCAACCACAGGAGTTAGCCAGTCTAACTCCCGCGGTCTGAATATCAGTCAAGATGACCAGTCTTGGACTCTCCATATTTTATTTATTTATATAATGTGTAAGGAATAGTGGTGTCCACCAACTGAGCTCTGAATGCCTGTATGGACTTCTCGAGGCACTGTCTGGTGTTTCTTCCACCAAAGGGTGCTGAGAGCCCAAAAAATGGTATAGTAGTGGTTCCCAAACCTGGTTCTGGAGGCACCTCAGCCAGTCAGGATTTTGAGATATCCAGAATGACTATTCATGAGAGACATTTGCATGTACTGTCTCCACTGCATGCAAATCTCTATCATGAATATTCATTGTGGATATCCTAAAGACTTGACTGGCTGGGGTGCCTCCAGGATCAGGTTTGGGAACCACTGGGGTAGTACATAAGTAACAAGGTGGCCCACACTGTAGGTGTGCTATATTTATATCATTGCCCTGTGGAGCAGAACTATAAATGCCAGTTAATTCTCATGGTTACTAATCAACTGGCATGCAAACTGGGCCCTGGTTTCCTCACAGCAAGAGAGATCAGAAAGGAAATACAGCACTATCTCCGCTGTAGAAATAAATCCTGCACCTCACCGTTGACCTGGACACCAAGGGAAATTCAGGAGGAAAGTTAAAGGCAGCTAGTAAAGCCGGTAACATTTAGTTCATTCTGTCTCTTGCTTCTGATGTTTTTTTGGTTTGTTTTTTTATTGTAATCACTGGAGCTGATTTTTCTCTTTTGGACTGCTAACAATTGAGAGCTCTATGATCAAAAAGGCTTGTGCTATTTTTACATGGGAAAATCGTTTGAAACAATGCTGTGGACTGAGATTACAACAAGATCATTCAGACCACTAGCTATAGAAGAATCAGAAACAAACTACTGATCTAACATAGGGTACTTCGTAAAGATATCAGGGGCCCAATATTCAGCGTTAATTTAACCAGCAAGGAACGGCTCCTGACCGGTTAAATAGCACTTAGCCGGCTAAGTGCTAATATTCACCACGAGATAGTCAGTTATCTCCGCTGAATATTTGTGCATAGGAGGAGATTCTATATATGTCACCTAAAAAATCGGCGCGGAAATCAATGCCGACTAACTGCATTCTATAAGTGGCGCATAGATTTAGGCACAGTATATAGAATATGCCTAGGTGGAAATCACAGCGCCTAAAACTACACACATCCATTTACATCAATGAAAACATGGTATAAATCCCAGCACATAGATTTTGGTGCATTGGGCCATATTCTATAACTATGCATGTAAATTTCAGAATGCGCAAGAAACCCCCCATTTCCCCACCCATAATCATGCCCCTTTTTGCCTGTGTGCATTAGGAGTTAGGCGCACTGTATTTCAGAATGCACTTAGCAAGTTGTGCGCGTAAATTCTAATTCTTGCTAATTAGTACTCATTATTGCTTGTTAAGAGCTGTTATCAATGCTGATTAGCTTGTTAAGTCAATTAAGTTATGCGTGTTGTAGAATCTGCGCCAATTTCGGTATGGATCTCTAAGCATGCTATATAGCAGTGATGGCGAACCTTTCAGAGAGCGAGTGCCCAAACAGCAACCCAAAATCTAATTATTTATCGCAAAGTGCTGGTACTCATTATGGGCGGGGTCACCACATATGACTCCACCCCTATGATAGCCACACCCCTTACACCAGCCATGGCGCATATAAACAGACATCATTGAAAATATTATACTAGTATAGGAGAAAAAAATAACATGATTTTTTTTCATTATAAATCATTTCTGTAAGCTGTTACAGCTCCAGCATACCCAGTGCAAACTAAGACAGCAGCACCCCCACCGTCAACTTCCACTTCCAAAAAAGAATTTATACTTCATATAGGACAGGGTTGAAAAATGAGCACAAAATTCAGTTTACCCACCCCCACCGTCAACTTCCACTTCCAAAAAAGCATTTATACTTCATATAGAACAGTGTTGAAAAATGAGCACAAAATTCAGTTTACCCACCCCCACCGTCAACTTCCACTTCCAAAAAAGCATTTATACTTCATAAATAACAGTGTTGAAAAATTAGCACAAAATTCAGTTTACCCACCCCCACCCTCAACTTCCACTGCGAATTAAACTTCAGAGTTTACCTGTGCTCTGTCTGCTCTGCTCCTCCAACTACAATCCGATTCTTCTCTTCTGCCGAGTGCCGATGATACCGGTGGCTCGGCGGGGGTAGAGTGCAGCACTGCAGCTGAAGCACAAGGCAGCTTAGGTGGGAGTCGCGGAGCGGCGGCTGCGTGCTGGCACACAGGGTGCTGCAGGGGGAGGAAGACGCAACGCCGTGACATTTAGTCCAGATAGGCTGGACTGGAGACGCAGCAAACTTCCTTGGGCGGGACTCGGGGAGCCTTACAGGAGACGACACAGTGAGCAAGGAAGGTACGCGCCGGCGACACCCCCCCTAGCTGCAGAGCCGAACAGCCAATGGAATGGCTGCCCAGGCTGCGGTGCCGCAATTGCTTGTTTGTTTTTTTCTTTTTGTCACGAAGGATAAATGGAAAGTGGCTGGGCACGCATGCCAACACAGAGGGCTCTGCGTGCCCTCTCTGGCACGCGTGCCATAGGTTCGCCATCACTGCTATATAGAATCCAGGGGATAGTGACTAACCAGTTATAACATACAATATAGCTGGCTTTCTGTGAATATTCAAGCGCTGGCTGGCTAAATTTAGCGGGCAAATTGAACCACATAAATAGCAGTCCTATCTTTGCTCACTTCTAACTTAACTGGCCAGCACTGAATATTCACAGTCGGTTAAGTTAGAGCCGACAACAACAAAAAATCCCTGGATATTCAATGCCAGTCACTGGAAATGGCCCAGGGTCAGCACTGCCGGCTGCAGCTAACCGCACTGACTGCCGCTGGCTGAATATCAGGGGACCACAGGCATGGCTGGACCAAAATTACAGAGACCATATACTTTACTAATGCTTCTCTGTGACTCTTGATATACCACCTTTCTGTGGTACAACCAATGCTGTTACATATTACATGCAGGTATTTTTTTCTATCCTTAGTGAGCTCACAATCTAGCTTTCTTTGTACCTTGGGTAATAGAGAATTTAGTAACTTGTCCAGAGTCACAAGGAATTCCAGTGGGAATTGAATCCAGTGCCCCCAACTTTTAATCCACTGTACCAACCATTAGGCTACTCCTCCACTCCAACAGTACTAGCAAAAGCTCTATGAGCTATACCTAAACTCAATGGCCAGGCCTGGATTTCCCATCTGGGCAGCTGTCTAGGGGTGCCAAGTTGAAAGGGACATGCCTTCCTCTGCCCTGGTCACACTTTCTCATAAGCACCATTCAGCCTGAAGAGCAGCATTTTAGCAGTGGAGGAGTGGCCTAGTGGTTAGAGCACCGGTCTTGAAATCCAGAGGTGGCCAGTTCAAATCTGTATATAAGGCACACGTTCGGGGTTACCAAAAATGTATAAATCCCATTGCTGCTCCTTGTGATCTTGGGCAAGTCACTTAACCCTCCATTGCCTCAGGTACAAACTTTGATTGTGAGCCCTCCTGGGACAGAGAAATATCCAGTGTACCTGAATGTAACTTACCTTGAGCTACTACTGAAAAAGGTGTGAGCAAAATCCAAATAAATAAATAAATAGCAGACCCACCCTCTTCAAAGCATGAGGGTTCACCACAAGGCCTCCTTAAGCTCTTAAGAGAGAGGTCTGATGGGATACTGTCACTCCTGCTCAGAAGTGCTTGGAAGCAACTATCACCGGGACTGAGGAGAAGATGATCTTCTCAGTACAGTTCATGGTTGGAAGAAGACTCCCTACCACAGTGACTCATGTGTTGTTGGATGGACCCCTCCCACACAACCAAGGGCTCTCCCCTAGCCCAACTCCTTCACCTAAAGGTGCTGAAAAGTAAAAATCTGGCCCTGTGACTATCTATCTACTATTACTACTAATCATTTCTATAGCGCTACTAGACATACGCAGCACTGTACACATTAGGAAATAATGGATAAATGTGGTTGTTTAGTTGTCAGTAGAGATCTATAAACATAGTGAATATTCACAAGATCTATGCCAGGAAAGACCTGGAGATGAGAGACAAACCACAAATGTCTCAAATTTATCCAAGCTCATCTGTGGCCTGTCTCAATTTAATTAATTATCCAAAGTCCCTGGCGCCAATGGAATTCAGATGGAATGCAAACCACTTTTCCCATACCTCACAGTCAACGTTTCTACAAATCTTAAATTATTTCATAGACGAGACTCTCAGACCTTATGTCAAATTATTAAAAGTGTTCTCCAAACAGGAGGTGCATGCTCTCCAGCTATCAAAGCATAGAAACTGACATTGAATCCTCAGTCCCCATCCTGCAACCCATCAGTCTTTGAGAGGCCTGCAAAGAAATAATAGCTGTTGACTATTAGTCAAAGCCTAAAGCAAAGTAAAGGATGATGATGTCAGCACTTTCTTTCAGAACCATTTAGTCTCTATTAATGCTGATTTAACATTTAGCTGCAGCGGTGTCTATTATCAGATTTAAACTTTCATTGCACACAGTATCAAGTTTAATGAGCAAGACTGTAGCCTTGACTTCTTAAAACAGAATGTCAACAAAGCCAATCAGGATCTGGGCTATGTCAAAATGCTTTTCTAGAAGCGTGATAATTCTAATATACAGCACTACAAGCCAGTAAGAAGTACAAGAGGGAGTCAAAAAATATAAAATTTAGATATTTATAGTCTGCTTTACCAACAAGAACTCAAGAAAGATTAGAATCAAGACAGAAATATAATCCCCCCAATATTCAGTCGGTGGCAGTCAGTGCTTTTTTTTTTAAATGATGATTGTCGACGGCTAAATTATCCCCCGATATTCCGTGACAGGCCACATCCAGGCACCGGCACTGAATATCGAGGGCTAATTTAGGGTGGGCAGGCTGTTGCTGCTTATGTGGGCCCTGCCGAAATTCAGTCGAGCCCGCATAAGAGTTATGCGGCCTCGGCTGAATAATGGGCCAGAGCTACATAACATTTTTTTTTGTTCTTCTTTAAAAAAAAAAAGCCCCCAAGCCCTCTTCTGCAATTACTCTCTTTCCTTCCCCCTCCCCCATCCCACAGCATGAACTGCCCCCCCCCAGCCCCCAGCAGTCTAGATAAGCCCTCACCCTGGGAATACCTGTAGCACTGGTGGTCCATGGTGGTCGTTAGGTGCAGGAGCACCGGCCCTTCACTCCTGCCCCTTGAGGCTGCTGAATTAAAATGGCTGCTGCGACCTCTCATGGCAGCTCACAGCACTACATTCTCCTGCCCTCAACGGCCACCATGAACTACTAGGGCTACAGGTAGGCCCGGGGGAGGGCGTACCTTAACTGCTGGGAGCGGGAGGCAGGCAGTTCACACCATGGACTGGGGAGGGGGAAGGAAAGAGGGTCATTGTGGGGGTGGGGATGGGAGGGGGTTCGAACTGCCCGATATTCAGTGCCGGGACCCACGCAGCTAAGCCAGCCAAAGTTAGGACAGCTTTAGAGCTGTCCTAACTTGGCCGCTTAGCTATGCAGGTCCCGTCACTGACTATTACCGGCACCCGCATAGCCCTGGGCTCCTCCCTAATGCTGCCTCCTGTACCACGCTGACCTGCCCCTTTTTTTGGTGGCGGTCAGAGGTGATATTCAACAGCACTGCCCGCTTTAGTGCCGCTGAGTATCAGGGGGTAGGTGGCAACAAGTGAGTTAAGCGGGCAGGAGCCTCTCCTACCCACTTAAATCACTTTGAATATCGGGGTCAATGACAATACAATATAAGATGTATCTAACCACATAATACATAGCAAAGTACAAATAATAAAAACACACATGTACATACACAGCAAAAAATTACAATATATAAGTCATAGCATTGATTTTATTGTAAACTGCTTTGATGTTCAGTTGAAAGGTGACTAAGAGGGGCATAATCGAACGTCGCTGGTGAAATAGTTCGCCAGCGATCTATTTTGGCGGCGGCGCAACAGCTGGCCGGAACCGTATTATCGAAAAAGATGGCCGGCCATCTTTTTTTCCGATAATACGGTTTAGCCCGGCCAAATGCCAGAGTTCACCGGTTTTGTTTTTCAGCGATAATGGAAAAAAATGCCGACCATCTCAAACCCAGCGAAATCCAAGGCATTTGGTCATGGGAGGAGCCAGCATTTGTAGTGCACTGGTCCCCTTGACATGCCAGGACACCAACCGGGCACCCTAGGGGGCACTTCTAAACATTTTTTAAAAATACAAAAAAAAGCTCCCAGGTGCACAGCTCCATTACCTTGGGTGCTGAGCCCCCCAAATCCCCCCCAAACCCACTCCCCACAACTCTACACCATTACCAAAGCCCTTATGGATGAAGGGGGGCACCTACATGTGGGTAGAGTGGGTTTTGGGGGATGGGTTGGAGGGCTTAACATTTACCACCACAAGTGTAACAGATAGGGGGGATGGACCTGGGTCTGCCTGCCTGAAGTGCACTGCACCCATTAAAAACTGCTTCAGGGACTTGCATACTGCTGTCAGGAAGCTGGGTATGATAGGCTGGTAAAAAAGGTTTTGATTTTTATTTTTTTAGTGTGGGGAGGGGGTTGGTGTCTACTGGGGGACTACGAGGAGGTCATCTGCTCAGTTGGGGCACCTTTTTGAGGCTTGGTCATGAAAATAAAAGGACCAATTAAACCCGGCGAAATACTGATTAACTCTGCTTTTTTTTCCATTATCCGCGAAAGCCGGCCATCTGGTAGCCACGCCCGTGTCCCGCCTTTGCTACGCCGCCGACACACCCCCTTGAACTTTCGCAAGGGGCCGCACCATCTCCGGACTGTTCCACTGCCTGTTGCAACCAAGCGAGGCAGGCTCATCTATATATATAAAAGGCACCACTGAAGCCTCCAGCCGGAAGTGTGAAGCGCCAGAGATATCCGGTTTCCCCATGAGTGAAGGAAAACAGCACAGCACGAAATCCCAGGAAACAGTGAAGGACTCAGAGGGGGGAGGGGAGAGAGATGCCCTCACTCTCTCTGTAACAAAAACACAGAACAGCAGGAAACAACCCTGAAGGACTGGACTCGGAGGGGGGGGAGGGGAGGGAGAGAGGGCAGACGGCAGGGACACACACACTCCCACATGCACACTCTGAAGAAAATCTTGCTAGCCCCCGTTTCATTTGCATCAGAAACAGGGTTTTTTTACTAGTAAGTACATAAGTAATGCCACACTGGGAAAAGACCAAGGGTCCATCGAGCCCAGCATCCTGTCCATGACAGTGGCCAATCCAGGCCAAGGGCACCTGGCAAGCTTCCCAAATGTAGAAACATTCTATACATGTTATTCCTGGAATTGTGGATTTTTCCCAAGTCCATTTAGTAGCGATTTATGGACTTGTCCTTTAGGAAACCGTCTAACCCCTTTTTAAACTCTGCTAAGCTAACCGCCTTCACCACATTCTCTGGCAACGAATTCCAGAGTCTAATTACACGTTGGGTGAAGAAAACTTTTCTCCGATTTGTTTTAAATTTACTACACTGTAGTTTCATCGCAAGCCCCCTAGTCCTAGTATTTTTGGAAAGTGTGAACAGACGCTTCACATCCACCTGTTCCACTCCACTCATTATTTTAAATACCTCTATCATGTCTCCCCCTCAGCCGTCTCTTCTCCAAGTTGAAAAGCCCTAGCCTCCTTAGTCTTTCTTCATAGGGAAGTCGTCCCATCCCCGCTATCGTTTTGGTCGTCCTTCGCTGCACCTTTTCCAATTCCGCTATATCTTTCTTGAGATGCGGCGACCAGAATTGAACACAATACTCAAGGTGCGGTCGCACTATGGAGCGATATAACGGCATTATAACATCCTCACACCTGTTTTCCATACTTTCCTAATAATACCCAACATTCTATTCGCTTTCCTAGCCGCAGCAGCACACTGAGCAGAAGGTTTCAGTGTATTATCGACGACGACACCCAGATCCCTTTCTTGGTCCGTAACTCCTAATGTGGAACCTTGCATGACGTAGCTATAATTTGGGTTCTTTTTTCCCACATGCATCACCTTGCACTTGCTCACATTAAACGTCATCTGCCATTTAGCCGCCCAGCCTCCCAGTCTCATAAGGTCCTTCTGTAATTTTTCACAATCCTGTCGTGAGTTAACGACTTTGAATAACTTTGTGTCGTCAGCAAATTTAATTACCTCGCTAGTTACTCCCATCTCTAAATCATTTATAAATATATTAAAAAGCAGCGGTCCTAGCACAGACCCCTGAGGAACCCCACTAACTACCCTTCTCCATTGTGAATACTGCCCATTAACCCCACTCTCTGTTTCCTATCCTTCAACCAGTTTTTAATCCACAACAGGACATTTCCTCCTATCCCATGACCCTCCAATTTCCTCTGTAGCCTTTCATGAGGTACCTTGTCAAACGCCTTTTGAAAATCAGCAGCATAACAACTGCACACAGATGCCCATAAGGCTAGGCCTGAAATCTCAAAGGACCACTTCATTGCTGATTCCAGACGTCGGTCCTGCATGTCCTTCAGGGCGACCCCTTCCTCTACTGGGAGGGTAGTCTTCTTTGTCACAGCCGTGAGTAGGGCTGCGAAGTGCTCCTCACAGAGAGGGTATAAGTGCTCCATTGCCCTGGCAACTTTCAAAGGCCACTCAGGGTCAGCCCATTGAGCCGAAATAAGCTCTTGGATGGAGTCATGCAAAGGAAAGGCTCGAGCAGGCTTCTTAGTACTTGCCATCCTCGGATTACCAGAGGAGGCTTCGCCCATCACAGGATCTTCAATAGAGAGGGCCTGCAGGGCATCAGAAATAAGCGCTGGCAGCTCCTCGCTGTGGAAAATGCTAACCGCAGTGGGATCATCTGAATCCAGTGGAAATCCTACACCTTTCTCTGGCTCTTCAGACCACGAAGGCCTGCCAGACCCCTCAGAATCCCCACAGCCTGACCACGGGGGGGGGGGGGGGGGGGGGGGGAAGGCAGGTGCGCCACTTTCTGAAGGAGAATTGACCCTTCTGCGCTTCTCTTGCGGCCAGCTGTCTGGGGAAAAAACGCCTGATGGCAATCCCGGACCAGTCTCCACTGGAGGGGAACCAGGTATCAACGCAGAGTCAGACACCTGCGGCAGAGCTCTTTTTAACATGAACGCTTTATGTAAAAGCAACACAAACTCAGGGGAGAAAGGCTCACCCTGGCCTCCCGGTTCCAATCTGGGGTAAGCAGCTCCTCTGGTAGCCTCCATCCAAGGCTCCCCTAAGGCTTCAGACCCCACTGCCCCTGCGGGGGTCGAGCCATGCGGCGCATCCAAGATGGCGCCCGCTGCCAGCTCCACCGAGCGGGAAGAAACATCGCTCGCCATGCTCGGGCCGGCCCTGACGTCTGAAGAGCACAATTTACAGGGCCCCGCTGCGGATCTGCACTTGCCACAACGTGAACAGAGCTTAACAACCTCCGCAGCCATTGCCGAAAATGGCGGAAAATTCAAAATGGCGGATTTGCACAAAAAAAACGTCCCAATCGTAGGCCCTCCCCGGAGGAGCTACAAGACTCTCTTACCTCACCAGACCGAGTCCCAGAGCACTGGTCACGCTGCACAGACAGAAGGAAGCCTTAGAATCGCAGCGCTAAAAAGCGCGTCGTGTCTTTTTTTTTTTTTTTTTTTAACGGTGTGAGGAAAGTTAGAGGCAACAGCTACAGAGGCACTCCGGAGGTTCAGGAGAGTGGGAAAGGCAGGGAAAGGACGAACCAATGTGCCTGCATCCACATAGAAGAGTGTGGGAAAGGCAGGGATAGGGCAAACCTATATGCCTGCATCCACATCGGGGGCCGGGTAAGGCAGGGAAAGGGCGAACCTATGTGCCTTTAAAGTGGGCACCACCAGCCACAACACCCCTGCTACAACTGGCCAAAGCACAGGAGCCACCCCAAGCATATTTCTGAAGGAGCTGAATAAGCTGTGTCCAACCCTGTTGGGGAGATAGAGAATACTGAGAGGCAGATGGAGCTAGCTGGCCAAGAGGCACTATGGTTTTCAGTGCTCTCTATCTCCCCCTGCTGGTTGATGGACACAACCCACTCGTAATGGATTCATCTGCTTGAGACAAGGAAATTACCATTGAGTACTTAACACCACTTCTTTTGTAAGTGGTAAGGTCTCTTGCATTATCTATGCACTAATCAGTTAGGACAATAACATTTTTTTTTTAGATTTGCTCACACCTTTATCAGCAGTAGCTCAATATGAGTTACATTCAGGTACACTGGGTATTTCTCTGTCCCTGGAGGGCTCAGAATCTAATTTTTTTTTACCTGAGGCAATGGAAGGTCAAGTAATTTGACCAACATCACAAGGAGCAGCAGTGGGATTTGAACAGGCCACCTCTGGATACCAAGACTAGTGCTCTAACCACTAGGCTACTCCTCTACTTCCTGGCACTAGCTAGCTACCACAGGAATGCCCACTCTCTGCACCTAACATGCCCCCTTAAAAATACCACAAAAATATTTACTGCACTGTTTCCACACACAATTTTAAAAAACTACCACATGATGCTTTCGCATGTCCTGCATTAGTCCATTTTTTCTGTGTTAGGCATTCGTCAGCAGCACCTAATGCAGCTCAGTAAAAGGACCCTTTAGTTTTAATTAACTACATACTAGTTCTTTCGATGTCATTAAGCACTTCCAGCAACATACCTGCAATGAAATATCATCAAAATGAAATTGGCCAAGGAAGTACAAAATCCCAGGTGACTTCAGCTAGCTCTCCTTCTCCAGCAGATGGGTTTTCAATCTTCTGGTTTACACCAGCTGCCTCTTAATCCTTGTTCTGCCCTCTAGGGTTATCATTTTGGATTAGACCTAGGTCTCATGAGCAGCTGGGACAGAACCAGTGTCATCTCTCTATAACAGCAAGCTGGCTAGTTCAATTCAAATTGGATCACTCTCAAGGGCAGAGAATAACACTTACTGAATCAGAAAATGCAATGATTTATTTATAAGAAGAACTTTCCACATTATCACACAGCAGCAATAAAGCTGTCTGGCGCCTTTCTATCGCATTGCTTGCAGGGATGCCTTGATATGTTCAAATGACACTATTGTCTGAATGGCATTAGTTACTTTCAGAGCAAAAAGAATAATGTGAACAATATATTGTGTGCAAATATCAGATCGAGAAGCTAAACTTCACAGCAGATTTTCAAATAAAATGAAGGTCTATTATGAAACCATAGAACTCTTTGGGCCTTATGGTTTATAGAACTTCTATGTTCCTTCACATGTTTTAAAAATGTATATCTAGGATGTAAGAAATCAAAACACTTCAAAACTCGAAAGAACCTCACTAAGGGAGAGGTAAATAATAATACTAAATCAATACCAAAACCAATCCCTATATATATAATAATCAAGACTCGGGTACTAATTTAGTAAATGTGTACATTTTTTAAAGGCGTATAGGAGAATTCAGTGTAGCTGCGCCTGCAGCAGAGAGTATGTTTAAAATGAACCAAGTCGATAAACGGCCCACTTAATTGCTGTACACATTACCAGTCTCCTATTTTATACGAGAAGGACAGAGGCCTAAGTTTGAATGAGGATCCTTGAGGTGGGCCCCCAAGGCAAAGCACCAGAACTCTGAAATCCTGAACAAGAGACGCTACCCCCGGAGAAGGAATCATTTGTATGCAGTCGCAAGAAGACTTCAGACATCCAGCTGCAGTTTTTTTTCACCTTCTGGCATCTTTTGTCCCTGATGAAGGAGTTTCCGAAACAGGGATCTCCGTAGGACATTATGCAGCACTATTAAGATAAGTAGTTGTCTGCTTTTTTTTAATGGCGGTGTTGGTATAGACTGCTCACATTTTCTAAAAAAAAGTTTTGTAAAAGTGTCTTCTTACTTGACTTTGAATTTGAAAGTGACTTTGGTACTAAAAAATTTTTTTATAATCACCATTGACATATTTAACCACAGATATATTAAATTTAGAGGAAATATTCACATAGAAAATAGGAGTTACTTAAAGGAGACTGGTGATGTGTAGAGAACTTAAGTGGGCCGTTTATCAGCTTGGTTCACTTTAAACATATGCTCCGCTGCTGGTGCAGCTACAATGAATTCTCCTATACTCCTTTCAAAAATTTACACATTAAGTGAATCTTTTACTAAAGATTAGCTCAAGTTATCTGCAGCAGCACCCATTTTATTCCTATGGGCCCTGCTAAAGATAGCTCGAGCAAATCTTTAGTAAAAGACCCCCTTACTAAATTAATACCCGAATCCTGATTATATATATATAGGGATTGGTTTTAACTTAGTATCTAGAATGTAAGCATAAACAGAAACCCCAGTCCTTCACATTTTTAAAGAGTTTTTATCTAGAATGTAAGTATAAACAGAAACCCCAAAGACACAAGAGGCCCTTTTACTAAGCCATGCAGGCAAGTACACATGTCCTTCGCTTGTCAATTTTGAGCTACCACCTGACTATCTTGTGGCCCAGGCGGTAATTTTATTTTTTACACGCGTCCACTAAGCATGCCAGAAATTTTCCGGCTCACAACGCTAACCAGGCAGTCATCAGTATTGTAGGCACTGTGGAAAGGGTCCACTGCTTCCCAGCAAGGTGGAGCCGTCCACCAGCCATTCTTCCAGATCTCACCACAATTGCAGACAGTGGCTAGGTCAAACAATTTTTTATTACCAAGCCAATAACAGCTGTCACAAACTCCAGTACATAGGTTATCCCCAAACAAACAGGTTTCCACATAGGTTTCCAGTAAAGTAGGTAAGTAAAACAGGCTTCCAAATAAATCAGGCTTCCAAGAAAGCAGGTAAATAAAGCAGGTTTCCAAATACGTTAGGCTTCCAATAAAGCAGGTAAATAAAACCGGTTTCCAAATACGTCAGGCTTCCAGTAAGCAGGTAATACATCAGGCTTCCAATAAAGCAGGTTACTCTCACCTCCGGCACCCTTCCAAACCCTCAGGGGCTGGCCATCCCCACCTTGGAACTCTCCCACTCCATAGAGGCTTCTCCTCCCTCCTGGGATTCCTCTCCCCTCCGATCTACCCCTCCTTCCATATAATCCATCCAATCATCTTCTTCCCTCTCCATGGGCCCCTCTCTATTCCAGCTGGGCCGCATGGTATATTGATTGCATATCCAGGGGAACTGAACTTCTTTCCTCCGCCTACCCCTAGTGGGGGACGGAAATTATAGGTTCAACCTGGCTATCCCCCTGGCTCCCTCTGCTGGAGCTGGGAATCCATTCCCTTGATTCCAGATTACTCTCTGCCTCCCTCCTTGCAATGGCTTCTGGTACTTGTATTTCAGGGTCTAAATGCTTCATTCTAGCCACCCTGGCAGTAGCCTTGTCAGAGCACGTAGACCATTACCGCCTTGTTAATGTGTGGGACCTTACCGCTAGGTCAATGGGTGGCAGTAAGGCCTCTGGCCCAAAATGGACATGCACCAATTTTATATTGCCACCTCCATTTTTGAGGGCCAAAATAAAAAAACTTTATTTGCAGGCACGCTGAAAAATGGACCTGCGCGCGTCCAATACACGTGTCTACACCAGCGCAGGCCATTTTTTTAGCGCAGCTTAGTGAAAGGACCCACAAGTGATAACTGATCGTTATCTGACTCAGTATATGAACCTGAAGCCAAAGTTTGCTGACAATACTGTAGGCACCTACACGTAAGCCTAAATCTATGTATCTAAATAAGTCATTTACAGCATCAAGTTCCAAAACAGTGATGAGGGATCACTATCTTATACACCTTTGTTGCAAAAATCTACATAATCTAATTTGGAAGTCTTTCAATTATTTTAGAAATCAATACAAAACAAATAACCACATTTTTGAAGAACTGAATCATTAGGAAAAACAGATTACTTTTACCCTTCTTTAATTTTTTTTTCAGATTTTTGTTAATTAAAATATCCTTCCATACTACAGAGAACTAAATCCCTTGAGTACATAAGGCAGAAACACATTCCTGCTTATTTTCAAAAGGAGGAAAACGCCCATGTTCGGGAGATGGGCGTCCGTTTCCCGTGGGCGGCCAAATCGGTATAATCGAAAGCCGATTTTGGTCGTATTCAACTGCACTCCGTCGTGGGAACGAATAAAGTTGATGGGGCGTGTCGGAGGCATGGTGAAGGCGGGACTGGGGCGTGGTTATTGGCCAAGCAGAGATGGGCGCGCTCGGCCGATAATGGAAAAAAGAAAGGCATTTTTAGCAAGAATTTAGGACACTTTTTTGGACCCTTTTTTCTCACGAACAGGTCCCAAAAAAGTGCCCTAAATGACCAGATAACCACCGGAGGGAATCGGGAATCACCTTCCCTGACTCCCCCAGTGGTCACTAACCCCCTCCCACTCAAAAAAAACCCACTTGCAAACACTTTATTTCCCAGCCTCTATGCCACCCTCAAATTCCGTACCCACCTCCATGACTGCAGAATGTGTTTGATCCTCTCACAGCCTTTCCCTGGGTCAGATGTGGCTCTCGGGTGCACTGCAGGTCACATCAGCATTGCATTGTGGTGGGTGTAGGGTATTGGGCTCCGTGATTTCACTAGCTTGTGTTACAGTCTCACGATGTTGGTAGTTGGTAGGATCTTCTCCCATGGTGCTTTTCTCCCTGCCTACAGGGTCAGAGTGTGCCCTGTTTTGTTTCCGGTAGTCCACGAGGTAGTGGTCATATTTGTAAGTCCGTTGTAGATCCCTTTCGTGTGTTAGCCACGTTACAGAACTTAGTACTTACCTTGAATGTTGCTGAAAGAGGGCATTGTACACCATTCTGCTAGCTCTGAGCTACTGCTAATCTTAGCACCAGGGAGACTCGTTACCAGTGGGGCACATCCTCTGATCTGCAGTTAACTGTGAGTAAACGTGGTTATTGAAATAAAAGACGTTTTCAGCGAGGGATTAGTCTTACGGTGTGAACTGCTGTGCCAAGGTTATACAGCAGCAACAAGTCCTGTCCCTGGAGCAGTTTTAGTGGGTAATGCAGTGCACTTCAGGCAGGCGGACCCAGGCCCATCCCCCCCTACCTGTACCACTTGTGGTGGTAAATGGGAGCCCTCTAATCCCCCCCCAAATCCACTGTTCCCACATGTAGGTGCCCCCCTTCACCATTAAGTACTATGGTAATGGTGTTGAGTTGTGGGGAGTGGGTTTTGGGGGGATTTGGGGGGTCTCAGCACCCAAGGTAAAAGAGCTATGCACCTGGGAGGTAATTTAATGTTTCTTCCTATTTATTAAAAGTGCCCCCTAGGGTGCCCAGTTGGTGTCCTGGCATGTGAGGGGGACCAGTGCACTATGAATCCTGGCCCCTCCCACGACCCAAAGCCTTGGATTTGGTCATTTTTGAGCTGGGATGCTTCGGTTTCGATTATTGCTGAAATACGAAAATGCCCAGCTCAAACAAACGCCCACATCTCAAAAACGCCCACATCCAATGCATTTGCCTGACACAAACCGTATTTTCAAAACTAAAGATAAACATCCATATTTTTCGAAAATACGATTCAGCCCACCCTTTCACGGACCCATTCTCGGAGATGGACGTTCTTACACATGGGCGTTTGCGTTTGATTATGCCCCTCATTGGGTCCTTATTATTATTAAAAGTATATATGTGACAGAGTCTAGAAGCCACATACAATATTAGAGGCAGAAATTCAAAGTTAGTCTTATATACCACTAAAATCCCCATTAAGAGTTCAGTGAGGTTTACAACAGTTGGATCAAATCAGTTAGAGCCAGGCATGAGGAAATCAGATAAAGGTCAGAGAGAGGGGATAACAGGAAGATAAGATGGGAAGAGAAATGAGTAGCCCATTAAGAAAGAAGGCAGAAGAGCAACCTTAGGGACTAGAAGAAGCAGAAGGAGTGGAGCAATAGTACAGTGGTTAGGGCAGTGGGCTGAGAACTAGAACAACCAAGGATTAAATAAAACTGGTGCTCCTTGTGACCTTGAGTAGGTCACTTTACCCACCATTGCCTCAGGTGCAATTTTTAAGTCCACTGGGCCAAAGAAATAGCTTGTAACTTGCCTTGACCACAGGATTGGACAAGGTAAGTAAGAAATCCAAATTAAAAACAGGAAGGACCACAGTGAAAACACTGATAAGCCTTACTGTGAGTATCTGGTTAAATTGATTGCGCTCATAGAGCAAATGTAGGCAGTCTTAGGAGAAAAGACAGAGCTTAGTCCCTATAGGACAGAGCTTAGTCCCTGAAGGTCTGAATCAAGCGGCATGTGGAGGACAGAAGATCCCTAAGGCATGATCTCAGAGTTACGACATACAGAAATTTAGTGGGACTTTTACAAAGGTGATCTAGCATTTTTAGCGCACACTAACAATAAGCGTGCACTAAATGCTACAGACACCCATATACTTCTACGGACATCTCCAGCGTTTAGCATGCGCTTCTTTGTAGAAGACCCCCTAAAAGCCTTAAGAATGAAAAGGGGCTGAACCTGGCATGAGGAGAGGTCTTAAAGGAAAGATTGGCTAGGCTTGTGGGTTATGGTATTTGGAAGAGGTTCTAAGAGGGCATGGAGTAGCAAAATGAACACTCAAGTAATGCCAATGTCATTACACCATTCCACATCTTCAGTGAAAACATAAGACAGGCACAACAGCAGTGTCAGTAGAGATGGTCAAATTTGAAAATTTGAATATAAAATCAGCAAAATAAGATTCATAGCCAGAACCAGTACAAGGCTATTATCACCCTAGGCAAACTTCCTCCTCAATGAACTTTCAACCCTTCAGACCCGCACCCCTAAGGTTATGATCACCAAACTTAAAGTGGCTTACAATGTATGAGCATGATTTTTGAGTCTGCTTAATGTGGAAAAAGTGGGGTATAAATGTTCATAAATAAATACCAACCCTCTCAGTACAATCCATTAAAAATGCATATATATATATATATATATATATATATATATATATAATATATAACGAGAGAGAGAGTGATAATGAGGTCAAGGTCCAGAAGCTGTTAACCAGGGTAAGTGGCCTATAGATTAGGAGAAGTAAAGGCAGAGACAACCAAAAGGCGATAAGGATGTCACAGGAGCCACACTACTGGAACCAGTTTGGTTCCTCTGGACCGTCTCTACCTTTTCTTCTCCTATATGGTTCAGCGGAATAGTGGTGTTCATCTGTGTTTGTCTGTACACAGATATCACGACATACTTTTACATGATACATATATAGGCATTGCCAGGATACAGATTAGGTGGCAGGGGAGGAGGATTAGCATTTATGCACAGAGGAGGTAATTTTATAACAGGTCACCCACGTCTGAAGGCCCTGTAGGGACATCTATTTTTAATCTACTATATAAATGCAACTAAGCAGACATAAACGTCCGTGACTTCAATCTATCCACAATTTCTGCCGGTTTACCCTTGGCATTTTGTGCAAACACATAAAATATTACAGTTAAACTGGAAGAAATCATGGCAGATTAAAGCCAAGGCCAGTGACACCTGCTTGGGAACAGGAGTAAATGTTAGTGAAAAAAGTATGGATGAATCACGACTCCACCCCAGAAAGGGCCCACATTGGATTGCATAAAAGTACTGCCTTCTAGTTTGTTGATTTATTATGAATAACCTCTGTGTATGTAAGAAGGCGTTTATGCATGAAAACTTCTTTATAAAATTACCTCCATACTGAATAAAATCACAAACATGTATTGATTCTTCCTGGCACCCAGACACACACAGTTACACCTGCTCCGAGTGCGTATAAACATATGTACTTGCTTTCTCATGGAGTAAATTTAAGAAATATATCAAAAGATATGTTGACTCAACATATATGTGCTTATGTGCCTTTAAAGCCTAGGTACTCTGTTAAAAATTACCTCCTTACTTTAGTCCAGTCATTCAGGGCCATAGCAAGGCATGTACGGTCAGTGCAACTGCACAGGATGCAAGGGAGGCAAGGGCATCAAACAAGTACTCCATCCAATGGGTTCCTTTGCTTGGTCATGACACAGTGGGTGGACTGGGAGTTTGGAGGCATGCTACACAGAATGCACTTCCAGCCCAGGCAGTTCCTTTGGTCACTGCAGTATCAACAGTCCTCAGCCTTTAGCAGGGCTCCTTCTGATACCTAGGTTTTGCCATCAGGTGATGACTATCCCATAGAGATTGTGAAAACCGCCCCCACAACAACCCCAGCCTTCACTAAGGTGGACAGCAAAAGATCAGATCCAAAAACTGAAGACAGCATAGTCACTGGGTCACCAGGCTGGTCCACACATCTGTAATCTAACGAAGCGTTCAGAGTAGAACAGCTGCACAAATGGTGTCAAGAACGTTCTACTAAAATAATGCCTTTGATTGTAGAAGGAAACAGGGAAATGACAGCAGGTTTTGCATCGTTTTCTGACTCATCATAGACACTCATATCTTGAATATCCAGGAACACCAGACAGATTTGTCAAAGCAGCTGTCATTCAACACAATCACAGAGTTCATCTGCAGAACTTTCAGCAGCTGTCTTCAAAAAATCAACAGCCTGAGAGAAAATGAAAAAGAATTTCTTATTTCCTCATCTACTAAATCCTATATAATAAAACTCACCTCCAACGTTCTAATGCTTGGGACCGTGGCTCCCTCAGCAGGTGGTCTACTAGGCAGCATCGAACTCAATGACGTCAACAAACACAGCTGAACGCAGGAACTGGCTGCTGGCACGTGCAAAAAAAAAAGAAAAAAAAAGGCACCAGACCCACAGTAACAAAAAAAAAAAAAAAACCAAAGGGTGAAGAGAGAGCCTCCGGGCAACTCAGCAGGGGCCCTGGACCACACTGCAAGCTGCAGGAAGCTGAACAGCCCTCTGGACCCGCACTAACAAAACAAAAACAAAGGTGAAGACACAGCCTCCAGCGTATCAGCAGGGGTCGACTATAACGCAAGCTGCTTGAAGCCTAGCAGACGGACCAACTTTCCTAACAGCAGGTACACTTATGGGAGAGAAAGGGCAGGAAAAAAAAAAAAAGAGCACAATCACGAGATAAAAAAAAAAGAAAAAGAAAAGGAACTGAAAAACCAGGGAGGGGGGGAACTACCCTGCACCTCAGACAGAAGGAAGGGGTCATACACACACACACACACACACACACACAACACACAGTCTTTCACTCTTCGTGTGACACACACTCTCAAACACACACACTCTCTGTCTGACACACACACATGTTCTCTCTCACATGCAGGGAGGGGGGGAGGAAAAGAGAGGGGCCTGGAACTTCAAGGGGAGACAGACAAAAACACATGGAGAGGGGGGAGAGAACAGAATGAGAGGGAAAGGGGAGAGGACAAATGTTACACATGGATGGATGGAGGGCATGGACAAAGAGCACAATCGCAGGATTAAAACAAGGAAAAGTTACTGAAAATACAAACACATGGGGGGGAGGGGACGACCCTGCAACACGGACAGAAGGAAGGGGTCATGCACACACACAAATACACACACACAGAGACAGACACACTCTCACACACACACACACTCACACTCAGACTCACTGCTCGCCCCTGTGGTCCCAGAACTTCAAACACAAAAGGTGGGGGTAACTGCACATCTGACAGAATAAGGGGGTCATGCACACACGCAGACACATACTCTGGCACACTGTAGCTCTGTGTCACACACACACACACACTCTTTTCCACTCTCTGTGTCTCACTGTGACACACACTCAAACACACACACTTTACTAACAACTCTACAGATACCAAAAAAAAAAAAAAAAAACCATTGCTAGCGCCCGTTTCCTTACAAACAGAAACGGGCCTTTTTTACTAGTCTACTATAATTCCTTCACATAGCTTCACTGGGTTTTGTTTTCTCATTTTTTTCCACAAAGGCATCTCATCTGAAGAACTTCTGGAAGTTTCTGGTTGTCCACTGATTTCAGTTTCATGTTTAAGCAACAGAAGCTAACTGGTTTTAAGTCATGATGTCTGAGGAACTACCTGCCATACCAATAATTTTCATCATTGGAAATCTGATATTCATAGCATGTGTTTTATTTGAAAAAAAAAAAACCCTGGTATCCAAAGGATAATGGCCACTTACAAATCCTACACCAGGGTGTGAAATTCATTTCAAGTTCAAGCCACGCTGAGAAAAAGATATTCTTAAAATGATTCAGCTGGAGGGGGAGGGGGTTTCCCTCCAATGTTGGGACTACATGCAAATATAGTATTATAGCAGTCAATATCCACCTATCAGTGGTGAATGTTTTGCTCACTGCCAACAACGTTATTCCCGGATATTCAAAGCTGGGACCTGTGTGAGCTTCGGCTACGAATATCCAGTTATTTTTAAGCCAGCTAACACATAGCAGCTTAAGCCAATACTCAGCCCTTAAGCAGCCATGAGTTACTGCATAAAAATAGGACAGACTTTTATGCGGTAAACCCGGCCACTTAAGGGCTGAGTATAAGCAATTAAGTGGCCAAGTACTGACTCCACCCCCGGAATGCCCCTAACACAGCCGGCTGAGTTTGGCGCTAACCGTGATATTCAGCTGGTTAAGTGCCACTGAATATTAGCAGCTAGCCCCGACCAAGCAACTTAACCGGTCAGTGGCCAGCTAAATCGTTTTGAATATCAGGCCCATAATTCTTTATACTCAGGCATTGCACTTAAAAGTATTGAAAAGAGTCCAAATAAATACAGCTGCACATATGCGGTGTAAATTCCTGCATGTAAAGTTATGAGCACTGGGCCATATTGTATAACTACACACATAAATTTTGGAATACCCATGAAATGCCCATTTCCATGCCCCTAGACACAACCCTTTTGAATTGGACGCATTAGAATTTAGGCACAGTTCATTACAGAATATGCTTAGCAAGTTGTGTGTGTGTGAATTCTAATTATTGCCAATTAGTGTTCATTATTGCTTGTTAAGTGCTGTTATCAACGCCGATTAGCTTGTGAAGCCAATTAAGTTACGCACGAATACGCCTGGATTTCGGCATGGATCTCTAGGCATGCTATATAGAATCTGGGGGATGATATTTAAATTGAAAAAATTTGATCATGAAACTCCTTTTCTGGTACAACTTCATTGGTTGCCTATTGAAGCCCAATTGGCTTCTGAGACAATTAAAGGCACGCTTATTCTGTAAACATTTTACTTGTTAATTATAATTTTTGAACTAACTTTTCTACTGTATAGTTTCCTGACCTTGTTTATGTCTGGCTTCATATATCCTATTACATCACTCTGCACCTTATTTGGGAAAAAGCTGGTTATAAATACTAAAGATGAGATAAGATATTAAATTATGTAGATTCTTATTTTAGTTTTTTCAAACAATCTTGGAGAGGAAGAGACATAGAGAGAGGTAGAGACAGGGTGATCTGTTCATACCCTACAGTCCTTCCAATCCCCGTAATCAGATTCTCCCACTCTTCCACATCAATTCCATCCCTCCCCCATCCTCCTTCACCCTCTTTTGTCCCACCACTTCCACTGATTTTGTCACATATTCAGTCACAGTTTATAGCTAAAATAAATCATGGCAAACCAAAGCACAAAAATATGTTTATATAGTTATGCAACCTTCAAATATTTTTCCTACATTTTGCATTTTTTAATGCTTACAAAATTAGAAAACGTCCTATGAGTAGACACTGTGTGAGAAAAAAGCAAGAATATATACATATTCCTTTCTACTTCATTATCCTAATTTAATGAATTTAGTTTTTTGGTTATTAAAAGTGAAGGTACAGTTCTGATGGCTCCAGCAAAACATATCAAGGTCCATGTTGGAAGACCAGCCCTCACACACTGTTAAAGGGCTCTTGAACAGGGAAAATGGAACAAAAGTCCTTCAGAATGTTCTTTACTGATTGGTTTCTGCTCTCTCACAAAAGCACTTCAAACAGAAGGTCAATGAGGAGGTGAAAGTCAGTGATAAGTTATGAGTGTACCGGCAGGGACCAACTGAATTCATACATAATCTACTATAATAAAACTCACCCTCAACGTTCTGAGGACACTGACGTCAGTGAAGCCAAGCTCTGACTTCCTTCAAAAAGGTTTGAAGGTTTGTGGTGGTGAAGCCACCAAAATCGCTCCGGGCCCCGCCCTCGAGGGCGGAGCAATGGCAGAACAATGAAGGGGTTGGCAGGGAAGGAGGCAGGGAGCGGGGGTGGCAAATCGCTCCGGGCCCCGCCCTCGAGGGCGGAGCAATGGCAGAACAACGAAGGGGTTGGCAGGGAGGGAGGCAGGGAGGCGGGGGGGTGGGAAATCGCTCCGGGCCCTGCCCTCAAGGGCGGAGCAATGGCAGAACAACGAAGGGGTTGGCAGGGAGGGAGGCGGGGGGGTGGAAAATCACTCTGGGCCCCGCCCTCGCGTCTAACGTCATGACGTTGGGGGCGGAGCAATGCCAGACCAACGAAGGGGTTGGCCAGGGAGGGGGGTGTTGGTGACGAAAACCTTGCTAGCGCCCGTTTCATTTGCTCTGAAACGGGCTTCTTTTACTAGTATACAATAGTGTAAAGCTTCTGACACAACTCAAACACACTTCAGTTTAGGACTGAAATACCCGTTCCGAATTTACGTGCAAAAAGGAAAATTCTGACTTACGGTAGATTCTGACATTGCCAGATTCTATATATTGCACCTAGCATCCTGTGCCTAAATCTAGCATATTCTATAACAATGCGTGTAACTTAATTTTATCTGATTTTTTTTATTTTATTTGTTACATTTGTACCCCACATTTTCCCACCTATTTGCAGGCTCAATGTGGCTTACGTGGAGGGGCATAATTGAACGAAAACGTCTATCTCCATGGGCGTTTATCTCCGAGAACGGGTCCGTGAAGGGGCAGACCGAACCGTATTTTCCAAAAAAAATAGACGTCCATGTTTTATTCGACAATTTGTGAGCTGGGCGTTTTTGTTGTTCAGTGATAATGGAAAATGAAAGCGCTCAGCTCAAAAACGAATAAATCCAAGGCATTTGTTTGTGGGAGGGGCCAGGATTCGTAGTGCACTGGTCCCCCTCACATGCCAGGACACCAACCGGGCACCCTAGGGGGCACTTTTACAAAACAAAAAAAAAGGTAAAAGAGCTCCCATGTGCATAGCACCCTTCCCTTGTGTGTTGAGCCCCCCCAAATCCCCCTCAAAACCCACTGCCCACAAGTCTACACCATTACTATAGCCCTAAGGGGTGAAGGGGGGGGCACCTACATGTGGGTACAGTGGGTTTGGGGGGGGTTGGACGACTAAGCATTAAGCAGCACAATTGTAACAGATGGGCCTGGGTCCACCTGCCTGAGGTCCACTGCACCCCCTAACAACTGCTCCAGGGACCTGCATACTGCTGCCAGGGAGCTGGGTATGACATTTGAGGGTGAAAATAAAAAGTTGTGAAACATCACTTTTTGTGGTGGGAGGGGGTTAATGACCACTGGGGGAGTCAGGGGAGGTCATCCCCGATTCCCTCTGGTGGTAATCTGGTCATTTAGGGCACTTTTTGGGGCCTTATTAGTGAAAAAACAGGGTCCAGGAAAAGTGCCCTAAATTCTAGCTACAAACGCATACTTTTTGTCCATTATTGGCGAAAGGCGCCCATCTCTCCTCGGCCGATAACCACGCCCCAGTTCCACCTTCGCCACGCCCAGTCAACTTTGTACGCTTCCGCGATGGAGTGCAGTTGAAAACGTCCAAAATCGGCTTTCCATTATACCGATTTATTCATTTTTGTGAGATAAACGTCTATCTCCCGATTTGGGTCGAAATCTAGGCGTTTTTCTCTTTCAATTATAAGGTGGATAGTACCGTAAAGGCGTTCGCCAAGTCGGTTGATAACAAACACAAGGTTATATTGTGGACAAATGATGTGGGTATAACAAGTCACTCAGCATTGTTAACAGCACATAACAAGCAATAATGAGCACTAATTGGCAATAATTAGAATTTATGCTCATAACTCGGTAAGCATATGCTGTGATGAACTGCACCTAAATTCTAAAGCACGCAGTTCAAAAGGGGCATGGCTATGGGCATTTTGTGGGCATTCTCATTATTATAGAATATGGCCCAGTCCGTATAAAGTTATGTGCAGGGATTTACGACATGTTTGCATTGGTGTAAATGGATGAGCGTAGTTTTAAACACTGAGATATCAGCTAAGCATATTCTACATACCGTGCCTAAATCTTATAGAATACACTTAGGTAAAAATGGTTTCCGCACGGATTTTCCAGGCACCAAGTACAGAATCTCCCCCACAATGTGGGCAAAGCCTTGAAATGCCCAGCCGATTTCAGATGAGACTTAAACCATTCTGGCACTGGCTGACTGTCCTACAACTGCCCCTCCTCTAACCTGCTCCTTAATACTATTTCCAGAGCTTTTTCCCAACTATTGCATTGGCTATCATTTACCAACAAACCTGGACTGCCACATCAATTATTGATGGTTAACGGCTTATTAACTAATTATTTTACATGCGGATCTGGGATCCACACCCCAAATTTGTATGTCCAACTTTGGGCGACCTATACAGAATCTGGGGGTTACTGGCTCATATTCTACATATGCAAAACATTTTATTTATTTAAAAGCTTTTGAGTTCTGCTTTCCCAAATGAAAGTGGTTAATAACTGGCAAAGTTTTGCCTTTGTAATCATGCACAGAATGGAAAGTTTTCCTTTGAAAAAAAAGAAAAATTCTCCTTCAAGAAAGAACAAGACAGAGAGAGTCAGTGTGCAAAAACCCACTGAGAGAGAAATAAAGCATGTTTAAAAATATCCTGGACCTAGTACTGTAAAGTACAGTAGATAAAAAAGAGAAGCTACACAAAACAAAATGAATAACTAAAATACAGTATTTAAAATGTACAACGCAGCTGGTGTTAACTAGGTGGGCTAAGAGTAGTATTTCAGCAATGCTAGAAATACCGCTAACAAAAGAATTACTAAAAGAACCCTTGCTGATAGCATCAAACGAAGAAAACCAAACCAGATTTCTTTCTGATGAGTATCATTATTGAAGCTTTAGGAAAAGAAAGTGACAGGAATAAGAAAACAAACCATGTCCACAATGTGAGGTCAACTCTCAGAAACCTCTCAAGTACATTGAAGTGTGAACTCATCCTGTTAACATGCAATTTGGAACTTTATTTTAAACAGATGCCATTAAATTCACAAAGAAAACCACCACATGACTTCCATTTCTCATGTGGTTCTTCACTGTTATTCTATGGCAATGGATGGATGACATTTGAAACTCTTTGGACCTCAACATGGCAACATACCACCTGATAGATATTCAAAGGGAGTAATACACTAGCTGCTGCATGGCCAACCCATAACTCCCCTATCCAGATTATTTTTAAATATATCTGGAGACTTTTCTGCCATTTAAAAGGCTAAACTGCTGATTAGTACAGGATAAAAAGGGTCCGGATAAGGGGATGAGTGGCGGTGGCACTGGGACTTATCCAGACATCTGAAATATTCAGCCACTATCCGGACAGTTTTACGCCTATGTTTACTAAGGTGCGCTATAGGCGTGTTAGAATTTTTAACATGCATAAATGGTTTATGAGCGTTCACTAACGCACCCATAGAAATGTATAGGCGTGTTAGCGTTTAACACACCTTAACTTTAAAGGCACATTAGAAACGCTAACACACCTTAGTAAACATACCCCTTAGTGTGGTCATCATTCAGGACAAACATTCTTTGCTACTAATTATCCAGCTAATGAGGTTAAATATAAAGAAAAAGAGTCCCTTTTACTAAGGCATATTAGGCCCTTAATGAGTGATTAGCGCTCGAAAACTGGCTACTGCACAACGCGCTAAAGCACTTTGCAGTATTTTGCATGTTACAGCATGCTAACTCCCAATTTATGTATTATTGGAAAATATTTTTTGAGGGGGCATCTCATGGGCAGAGAATGAGCGTGGAAGCATTGCATGTCTGCATTAGAATGTGCTAACTGGTTAATGGGGAGTTAACTCAGGAGGCGGTAAGTACTCCCCCATTATCTTTTCTCCAGTAACACCCAATACTAATAAAATTACCGTATGACTGGAAAATAAAAAGAAAATAATATGCTATACAGAATCTGGGCATAGCGCGTGCAAACATCCCATTTTAAGACTCGTTAAGCCCAGATTTCAGTGCACTTTAATAAGAGAACCTCTAGGTTAAGCACCAGTGTTTATTTTAACCCAATGATCATGCCAGCTGAAAATCCGGCCCATAGTAAACAGCAGCACAAAAAGACCAACCGGTCTATCCCGTACCAGATGATATCCCTGGAAAATATCGCTCATGATCTTCATCCTATGTCCCTACTACCTTGGACAGCTACATGTACAACATCCCCACTTAATTCACACCCAGCACTAATCCCATTAAGACAACACTTAGACATTACAGTAGAGTATCGATTAACCAACCTTCGCTAATCCAACCATCCAGCATATCAGACAGACCCCAAGTGCCGTCATCATGTCTCTGTTTTCTGGCATAGCACAGAGGGAAGTTTTGCACCTGAGACAATTTGTTTCAGACACAGGACCCTGCTTTTACAGCCTTTGGTTATGCATTGTTTGAGGGGTACCATTGTTTTCCATATTATCTGACTTTTCACTTATCTGACAATGGGTCAGTCACGTTTACATCAGATAATCAAGACTTTACTTACTTGGAACAGACAGTATTTTTCTGGATACCTGAACAATTATTCAACTTCTTTGGCCGTGGTAAGTGTCCAAATTCAACCTCCATCTTCAAATGGATTTAATTTAGTCTTACTAAGTCATACAAGTAAGCCCATGGAATGCCTGTAGGCTTTCTCCAAGCAGGTCTCAGCATAAGAGGCACACCCTCACAAAACACTAGACAATGAAAAAATGGACATCTTCCAATGTAGTACTTTGGAGAGGAGCAGCCAGGAATTATATCCTGTGCAATGTACCACAGGTCATGACAGGTGAAACGAGAGTTTTCTTTACTGGCAGTACTTGTTCAATTATTATAGGTATTAGAACCTATTATAGGTTATTATAGGTCTGAGAATTTATCTGAGTGCACTGCTTTCCAGCAGAACCTACTGAACTGCAATGGAGTAGTGCAGTAGCCTAGTGGTGAAAGAAGTGGGAGGTGAACCAATGAAAGCAAGATTCAAATCCTGCATCATCCACTAAGGTATCCTGTGACCTTATTTATTTATTCATACTTGTATCCCACAATTATCCAAAAATGAGTTTCAGTTCCATGAGGTCTACATTTAACAGTTGATAGAGATTACATTGATTCAATTACATTTACAAGGTTGTATGATGCTGTGTTTTACTATTAGTGCGTATGGAATAGTCATCGAGTTTCTGTTTTAATTGTCTGTTTTATTTGTCATTACTGATGTTACATGATGCTTGGTTTTGATTTAGTATGTAGTTATGTATAATGTTGTGTGTAATACTGTAAACCACTGAGAATTGTAACTCAAGTAGTCTATAAATTTTAGAAATAAATAAAAATAAAGTTAAAAAATCCAAATCCTAAATGCCTACTTGAGAGTCTAAAATAAAAGTCACTTGTTTAATGGGTTTATTAGCCACCTTCATAATGAGACTCACCCAAGGTGGTATACAGAAGCCTGACATAACACAATTTTGTTAACAGCATAACAATAGAAATGATCAAACATAAGCATAAATACAATGAGGTGAACTTGGAGATAGCAAATTGAAGGGCCTTCTTACTAAGGTGCGCTAAAACGTGGCCTGTGCTATGACTAGCACGTGGGTTTCATGTGTGCTGAGGCCACTTTTAGCGCGGCTGTAAAATGGCTGAGGGGTCCTTTTACTAAGCTATAGACAAGACACTTGCTCTTCATTGCTACAAAATTTAGATTAGGAGCCCTCTGGGGAAGGGAACTGCCTACTGTATCTGATTGTAACTTACCTTGAGGTCAGAATAGAAAAGAAAATAATTAAGTTTAAAACTCAAATCTAGACTAGTGCACAGAACTACTGAGAAGCATTTCAGATCATGAACTAACAGAGATGTTTTCTTACTGAACAGGAATTACCACAGCAGAAAAGCTTGGATATTCAGGTTCAATGCTGGGCCCATTTCGAGTGACTGGCACTGAATATCTGGTTAATTTTGGCTGGTTTGAACTTAACCGGCCAAGCCAACACTGGCTGATTAAGTTGGAACCAGCCAAAAATATTCTAACTATTGACATGACCATAGTTGGCTGCCAAACATAGCTGACCAGATGCTGAATACTGGTGCTGACTGGCTATGTCACATGATAGAACCGGTGACAGTCTACCGAAGCAGCACTGAAATCCCATGAAGATAGACAGACAAACAAGAAAAGTGGGAAGTAGACCAGATTGTCCAGAAACAATGTGCAGACTTCTAATGATGATACCATTAACCATTTGTGATTCATATTTATATGAAGACTCCTGAAGCAGGCTCACCGCCGAAACATAGGTCTGTGTCAAGTCTCTGAAATAAACGTTGTATCATCATTAGAAGTCTCCACTTTGTTCCTGGACAGCCTGGTCTACTTCCCATATGATATAACCGGTCATCCAGCTAGCCACTAAGTGCTAATATTCAGCTGAGATAGCCAACTATCACACTAAGCAGGCTAAGTATCATTTAACCTCCCATGTGCCGTTCCTGGCCAGTTAAATGGTTTGAACATCAGGGGGATTGGTTTCAAGTACACCACAGAGGTGCCAATTCTCCCTCATTAGGAGTGTGTCACACTCATTTGAAAAGTTACCTCATTCTCACACTCTGATCCCCTTCTTTTACGCCACTGCACTGACCTGATCACTACTCTTATAAGATGACAAGACAGGTGGACCAACCACTACAAAAAAATCTGAGCCCACCTTCTTGGGTACTGCCTCCCCCTTCTCCTACAAGTACAAGTGCTGTGAAACCTATGGTCATATTCTTAGCCTCTGATCAGAGGGCAGTTTTCACCTCAGAGAATTTACAGGGGTAACTCTTTAGTTATAGGGGTTATCAATAGAAATCAAACAAAATAAAACATGGAAAAGAAAATAAGATGATACCTTTTTTATTGGACATAACTTAATACATTTCTTGATTAGCTTTCGAAGGTTGCCCTTCTTCGTCAGATCGGAAATAAGCAAATGTGGTAGCAGATAGTATATATAAGAGAAACATCAAAGCATTACTTTGACAGTCTGACAGAGTGGGAGGGTGGGGACATCAAAGCATTTCATTGATATTCTAACAGGATGGGTGTTGGTAGGTGAGAGGAGGGTAATAAACAGAGAAAGAAACAGAGAAATACAGCTTTATGGTTTATAATGGGTTAGAAAACCCAGATCCTTATTAAGTCCTGTTTGTTTTGTGTCAAAATATTCAATCATTCTTATTTCAAAGGTCTTACGTTCCTGTATTGTTTTAAAATTATCTTTCAGTATTCTTACTGTGAAATCACTGGTGCAGTGTTCTGGTCTTGTGAAGTGTTGGCCCACAGGGGTGGGGGCTTGACTGGCACCGGCTATTTTCATGTGATGTCTGTGCAGATTGAATCTTGTCTTAAGCATCTGGCCAGTTTCTCCAATATAGCATCCTTCGTTACATTTTTTACACTGAATGATATATACCACATTGGAAGATGAGCATGTAAAATAGTTATAGGGGAAAATTCCTTTGAAACTTGTCCTCCAGTCTGCCTACACCCTTTTAGAAGCACCAAAGAAAAGCAAATATCATTTCATGTTGCTTCTTTCACTTGAAAAGCAATGAAAAGTGTAAATCTTCAGAAATGTACACCCCAGACACAGGGTTTAAGCAATCTCTCTCCTGGGTCTTCAATCTCCCTCTTTGGGGCAGTCCAACCTTAGCATCTCTGACAGCACCAGAGCAGTAGGGCTGACAGATTCCTCACTGCTGGGATATGTGAAATACAATTATATCTTTCTACAAGCAACAACTTTAGAACAGATATATACTCTCTCCTTTAGTGTTTAAACAGATTAATCAAATCCAACCATCGCCAAGGCACTTTTGGGGGGGGAGGGGGATTTATTACCCTGTGTGCTCTCAGGTGTCTTCACAGAACACCACTGTGTATCACAGACTGTTAAATAGACATATCAAAGGCACAACCTAATTCTCAGAATTCTTTTAGGTCAAACCACGTAGGTCCAATGGATAAAGCCAGTGAAAAACCACAAGGCAGCAAAATACTACAAATAAATTATGTAAGAAACACACACACACAATTATTGTCATCTCCAAATGATATAAGGCACTTCAGCTGTGCATTTCAATTTACAGTACAGCTATATCCTCAGGCTGCAGTTTGCAAAGGCAGCTTCTTTTACTGAAAACTTATCTCTTTGCAGAGGATGAAGCCAATGCTCACCATCTGCAAGCTTTTGTGGAAGGTGAGAAACTATTTCATGGAAGTTAATTACCTGCACCAATCTGTAGAGTTTTCACTTTTGCAGCATTCAAGACTGTTGCCAAGAATACTGTAAACTATCTGGTATACCCCCATTATATTATGTCTTTAAAGATAGCTCAAGGATCCATTCAGTCACAGAAAATGCATTAGCACATTACACATGAGCTAATCGAGAATTTTGTTGCTGCACTATAAGTTTAAAAAAGGCACTTTCCAATTCTCTCTGATACAATTATAATTAAAAATTGATTAGCACTCTTACTTTCTAGCACTTAAAACCACTACAGAGAGAACTCCCAAGATATGCTATGTGAATCACCAAAGTCCATTCTTCAGTTTTAACTGCCATGTCACCACAACTGTTCCAATCATTATTTATAATTGGAATGCCTTCTGGTGTTTCTTTGATTTCCTGTTATGCCAATTTCTGCTGCGTGAAAAATGCTGACTTCTGCAAAAGAAAACTGCACTTTGCAAGTTCAAATCGCAAGTAGTAAGTCTCCCCGTGTAGGAATTAACAGCATTGTTCCTTCCCAACAATTCACCTGCACTTTTTGGGAAAGCCATTATTTTCCACATGTTATAGATGGCATTGGGCATCCTTGTTATCTGATTGGACGGTACAAATTGCAAAGATGTCACCAGAGAGACTATTCCAAGAATGGTTGCACACAGGAGTTTGGAAACATTTAGGGGGCCTAATCTAATAAAGCTGAAAAATGCATATGGAAGACGCATAATAAGAACCATAAAAATGGAATTCAGCAATATTTTGGGTTGATGCAGATAAATAGAATTCCTTGCTATATGTTTTTGAAGCACTAAATTGTGCAGAAGGATGTAATTCCCAAATTAGCCTAAAGTAGACAACAGTACCTGAACTAGGGAACGCTCCATGAAACTGACTGGAAGCAGATTTAACACAAAATAAAGAAAGCAGGGCTGTGGAGACACAGTCAGAATCAATTCTGGGTGAATTTGGAGTTGGAGTCGGTAAAAATGTACTGACTGATTCCAGCTTCCAGGGCCGCCGAGAAGGGGGGGCAAGGGGGGACAAAATTCCCCGGTCCCAGGCCTCGGGGTCTCTGTCTCTCTCTGCTGCTCCTGACAGGACCCGGATGATCGCGACCCAACAGGAGCAGGAGAGAGAAAACTCTGGCGCCGGGAAGCTGGTGAGAACCTGGAGGAGCACCAGATACAGCAGGCAGACGAGATCTTCTTCAAAGTCAACTGCCGCATTGCTTTCCAAGTGACTGCTTTTCCCCTTAGGCGCGCATGCTCGGTTTTGAAACCAAGCATGCGCAACCTGAGATAAAAAGCAGCCACAGGGGCAGGCCATGAGGCAGAACTGTGAAGAAGAGCAGCACTGGAGTGGAGGAGAAGACTCTTCTGCTGGCGGTGGGGCCTTGGGATCCCCACCAGCCAAGGTATTTCCAATTGCGCCTGGTGGCAGCGATCCTGCAAACAAAGGGTGGGCCTGGCTCAGTCTCTCGGTGGCCCTGCCAGCTTCAATATAAAAACTTACATTATAATATATATCTTTGTCCTAGATCTAAAGACTGGAAAATATAAATTATATTTACTAAAGTACTAGTAAACATAAGTTATATACTTAAGATCCAGAACAAAAAATTTAAGACTAATATCAGTAGGAGTTGGAGCTGGAGTCAGACAGTAGAAAAATAGAGGCGTCAGAGCTAAAGGTTTGGTGTACCAACTCCACAGTCCTGAAAGAAAGCAGAATACAATTCAGATTATTTTATACCACTTAATCTTAAATGATGGCCCAGGACAATGCTTCTCAATCTCAACCCAGTCCTGGAGGCACACCCAAGCCATCTTGTGTCCAGGTTACCCATGAAACATTTGCATGAGCCAGACTTATGGCCATTGCCTCCACTGTATGCAAATTTATCTCATGCACAGTCATTGTGGGTAGTCTGAAAACCAGACAGGCAGGATGTGTCCCAAGGACTTGACTGAGAACCCCTGATCCAGCATAAAATGAAGAAATTAAAGTACATTTCAAAAAAAAGATATAAAGGAATTAGAGAAGGTGCAGAGAAGGGCAACGAAAATTATAAAGGGAATGGAACGACTTCCCTATGAGGAAAGTCTGAGAAGGTTAGGGCTCTTCAGCTTGGAGAAAAGGCGGCTGAGGGGTGATATGATAGAAGTCTACAAGATAATGAGCGGAGTAGAGCGGACAGATGTGAAGCGTTTGTTTACACTTTCAAACAACAACAAAACCAGGGGACACAAGATGAAGCTAGAATATGGTAGATTTAAAACAAATAGGAGAAAGTTTTTCTTTACTCAGCGTGTAGTTAGACTCTGGAACTCGTTGCCGGAGAATGTAGTGACAGCAGCTGGCCTTACGGAGTTTAAAGGGGGTTTGGGCAGATTCCTGAGGGAAAAGTCCATTGAACATTATTTTAAAAAAAATTGGGGGGGGGGGGGGGGGGGGGGGGGGGGGGTTGCCGGGTTCTTGAAGCCTGGATTGGCCGCTGCCAGAGACAGGATGCTGGGCTTAATGGACCCTTGGTCTTTTCCCAGTATGGTGGTACTTATGTACATGTATGTAGAGATAAGACCTGTGTGCCTTCAGGAGAGGTCAAGCACAGTGATCCCTGTGAATAGGTCCACTTCATCCTCTGTACATATTTATAACCCTTAATTCTCAACAACCTGTACCTTCCTATTTTATACAAAGAGAAACAGGACAGAGTAATTGTCTATGAAAGGAAGCTTTTTAATGTTATGGGAAGGCAGCAAAGCACGGCATGACTCTTAGGACAATATGAATGCAGTATACAAGCATAAAAGATTCTGAAAGGAAAGGTGTTAATAGCTGGGGGTATAATCTCTATCTGCTATCATTTTCTATGACAAGTAATGACAAATGGAATCTATTTTTACCTTTGCCACTATAATTCCCAACCCCTGTGACACACGGCACATCACCCTACCTATGCTATGCACCTCTATTATAGATGGAATCTATGCATCTACGGCTTTCCTAAGACAGTGTGGGAGTTACAATTCTCCATGTATGGGCAAGGAGAGTAAGAAACCACAGATCTGTGAATGATGAGCCTGCCATGCCCTAACCCTTCTCCATCATAACCTACACATACACACATTTTTGTTTATGTTTTTGAATTTTTGTTTCAGTTTTTATCTGGTGCACTAACCTCCCCATTACTGATTTCCGTCCATTACAAGTAAGAAGAGGGGAAAACACCAGCATGAAGGACACTGCCAGAGGGAATTCCACCAGCATATGAAGCAACAAAGAGTTAAACAGGAGGGCAGGACTCTACTTCAATGATCTCCACCTTTCCTGTGCAAAGTTAAACAAAGCTCTGGGAACAGTTTATGCCTGAAAAGGAAAAGCACTGCGCTCACAGCTAATGTAAACACACATTAATTATAGAACAGTCAGATCAAAATACAGAAAATCAAAAGCTGTTCTGATGGCTAGAAAATAAAAACAAAATAAAAATGAGCTTCATGTTTAATAAATTTCCCACCCAAGGCACCTTCTGAGAGAATAATAAAGATCACAAAAGCCACCCACTAATTACACAAAATAGAAAGAAATTATTTGTAACATAGGGGCTCATTTTCAAAGCACTTAGGGGTTCTTTTAAAGAAAAGCGGTACGCCCAATGCGGGCTTACCGCTCGCTCTTTTGAGACTGCCACCAGCCCAACGCGGCCGCCAGCAGTAGTCCCACCCTGAGCACGTGCCATTTCCGGGAATGGCTTGTACAGTGTAACCTGCAGTAATCGGGCATCACCACGCACTGCCCGGTTACAGTCGGGTTAGTGCAGGGTGCAGGAGCCCTTATCACCACCTCAATGGGTGGCGGTAAGGGCTCCCTGTCGCATGGCCATGCTGTAAGAGTTCTCTTACCGCATGGCCATGTGTGCTGGGGGCTTTATTACCCACTGCAGTAAAAAGGGCCCTGGCACGCAGGAAAAACAGCCCGCTCCCAGCGCAGGGCATTTCTTCCCACAGTTTGGTAAAAGGGCCCCTTAAAGTTCCATAGGTTACTATGGAGCTCATTTTTGAAAAAGAAGTCCATCAGAAGTGCATTCAAAACACAAGGGGGCGCGTCGAGGGGTGCTAAGGGCTAGATTTGGGCGTTCTTAAGACTTGGATGTTTTCCAGCCATAATGGAATAAAACAGAACTGTCCAGGACTAAAGCTAAGACCTTTTGAGCTAGACCTATTTTTATAACGAATAAGGCACAAAAGGGGGCCCTAAATGACCAGGAGGCAATCGGGGTCCCTGGAGTATTGTAGTGGTCTGTGCAGTGCAACATGGAGTGAGGGACTCAGGTCCATATCTCCCTCTACCTGTCATATTTGTGGTGGAAACTGTAAGCCCTCCAAAACTCACCAGAATCCCACTGTGCCCACATGTAGGTGTCCCCTTTACCCATAAGGACTATTGTAGAGGTGTACAGTTGTGGGCAGTGGGTTTTGGGTGGGTTTTGAGGGGCTCAGCAGACAAAATAAGGGAGCAATGGTGAGATGTGTACCTGGGAGCATGTTCCTGGGATGTCTGGGGGACCAATCTACTAAAAATGCTGGCCCCTCCTACATCCCAATGGCTTAATTTTCTACGTTTTTCACTTGGACGTTTTTTTTTTTCTGAAAATGGACCAAAAAACAAAACATCCAAAGTGCAAAACCTTGTTCGAAACAGAATTTTCAAATACAAAAGATAGACGTGTTTCTTTTTCGAAAATGACCTTGTTTTCTATTTGGATGGGAAAATTAGGTTCTTACCTTGGTAATTTTCTTTCCTTTAGTCATAGCAGATGAATCCATTACGAGTGGGTTGTGTCCATCAACCAGCAGGGGGAGATAGAGAGCACTGAAAAACCATAGTGCCTCATGGCCAGCTAGCTCCATCTGCCTCTTCAGTATTTGAAGCTTCCCAAGCAGTGTTACACCGCAAAGCATAATAACATGAACTTTCCTCACTGCGGATGAACGCCCCAAAACTGGAGCTATAAGTTAAAGGAGGGAATGGACTCATCCTCCTGGAGGGAATGAACTCATCCTCCTGTAACTGAACAGAAATCCTGAAGACTGTTTTCCAACTTCTCCCAATGAGGGAACATATCTACAGGAAAAACTGAATATAAAAGTAACATAAATCACATAAAGGGAGGGCTCATGGATTCATCTGCTATGACTAAGGGAAAGAAAATTACCAAGGTAAGAACCTAATTTTCCCTTCCTTGTCATCAAGCAGATGAATCCATTATGAGTGGGATGTATCAAAGCAATCCCTAGATAGGGTGGGAACAAGCCACACCACGCGCCAGCACTTGTGCTCCAAAATGCGCGTCTCTCCTGGCTGCCACATCCAGCCTGTAATGTTGGGCAAACGAGAGCTTAGAAGCCCAAGTAGCTGCACTACATATCTCTTGAAGAGAGAGTGCTCCAGTTTCAGCCCAAGAAGAGGAAATCGCTCTTGTGGAATGTGCCTTAAAGGCTTCAGGCGGAGGCCAGCCAGATAGCAGATATGCTGAAAAGATAGCTTCTTTGAGCCAATGGGCTATAGTGGCCTTAGACGCTGGAGACCCTCTGCGCAGACCTGACAAAAGAACAAAAAAATGGTCAGAGGTCCTGAAGGCATGCGCAGATATTGCAACAGAGCCCTTCACACATCCAGAAGGTGCAACTGCCCCTAGGCTTCTGGAAACTCCTCTTTAGAAAAGGAGGGCAGGAAAATAGGCTGGTTTAGGTGAAACGCTGAAACCACCTTAGGCATGAAAGAAGGCACCATACGTACCATTACTCCGGACTCTGAGAAATGCAGAAATGGGTCTCGACAGGACAGCGCTGGAGCTCAGACACCCGTCTCACCGATGTCACGGCCACCAAAAAGAAAGTCTTTAAGGTCACATCCTTTTCCGAAGCTCGCCTGAGCAGCTCGAATGGCGAACACTGAAGGGCCTTTAAAACTAACCCCAGGTTCCAGGCCGGACACGGATCCCGCATGGGAGGACGGAGCCGAAGCACCCCTCTAAGAAACCGTATCACATCCAGGCAAGCAGCCAGAGAGAGGCCAGTGACCTTCCCTCGAAAACATGCTAAGGCTGCCACTTGAACACGCAGGGAATTATAGGCCAAGCCTTTTTGTACACCATCCTACAAAAAGTCAAGTATCGGCGAGACAGAAGCCCGCATGGGTGTAATCGCTTTAGAAGCACACCAAGCCTCAAATTGGCGCCAAATCCTGGCATAAGCCACAGAAGTGGAACGCTTGTGGGCCTGTAGGAGAGTGGAAATGACTTTACTGGAATATCCCTTGTCTCTCAATTGCGCCCTCTCAATAGCCATGCCGTAAGACCAAAGCGGCAGGCGTCCTCCATGGTCACCGGGCCCTGTGACAACAGGTTTGGTACCAGAGGTAATGGCGGGGGATCCTCTACCACCATCCGCCGGAGGTCTGCATACCACGGCCTCCTGGGCCAATCCGGGGCAATGAGAACCACCTCTCCTTGGTGGAGCCGAATCCGCAGGAGTACTCGCCCTATCAAGGGCCACGGAGGGAACACATACAGGAGGCCCTGAGGCCAGGATTGAGCCAAGGCATCCAACCCTGCCGAGCGAGGATCTCTCCGTCTGCTGTAGAAGCACGGGACTTTGGCATTTGTGCTTGACGCCATAAGATCCATTACGGGCTTTCCCCATTTGGCACATATCTGCAGGAATACTTCGTCTGCAAGTTCCCACTCCACTGGGTCGATCTGATTCCTGCTCAGATAATCGGCTTGCACGTTGCTCTGACCTGCAATATGAGCTGCTGACAGAAACTGCAGATGAAGCTCGGCCCAGTGGCAAATCTGCGCGGCCTGCGCTGCTAGTGCTATGCACTGAGTGTCTCCTTGGCAATTTATGTAGGCCACTGCTGTCGTGTTGTCTGACAGAACTCTGACAGCCAATCCTTCCAGGGTCAATTGAAAGGCCAGAAGCGCCTGGAAAATCGCTTTCAATTCCAAGCGATTGATGGCCCACTCCGACTCCTCGGGTGTCCAAAGACCCTGGGCATGCCTTCCCCGGCAATGTGCATCCCAGCCCTTCACACTGGCATCTGTTAGCACCAGGCACCAATCGGGTAGCGCTAGCAACATTCCTCGCCGTAGCATGCTGTCTGAGAGCCACCACTCCATACTGACCCGGACCGCAGGGAGCCATATGAGTCTGCATTGATAATCATGAGATATTGGAGACCATCGTTGAAGCAGGGAACACTGCAGAGGTCTCAGGTGCACTCTCGCCCATGGCACCACTTCCAAAGTGGCCGTCATCGACCCCAACAGCTGGACAATGTCCCAAGCTCGCGGGCGAGGCATCCTCAGGAGCAGACGGACCTGGTTCATAAGCTTGCACCGCCTTTGCTCGGGTAGGAAGACCATCCCTGAGGCTGTGTCGAACCGAACCCCCAAATATTCTAGAGATTGAGAAGGGGTCAGGTGACTTTTGGCTATACTGATGACCCAGCCCAGAGATTGCAGTACTGAGACCACTCTGGCTGTAACCTGTTGACTCTCTTCTGCAGAGTCTGCTCTGATGAGCCAGTTGTCTAGGTACGGGTGAACCCGGATACCCTCTCCCCTGAGAAAAGCAGCTACTACCAGCATTACCTTGGAAAAGGTTCGGGGAGCTGTGGCGAGGCCAAAAGACAAGGCCCGAAACTGGAAATGTTTTCCCATCACCGCAAAACGCAGAAACCTCTGGTGCGGGGGCCAAATTGGTATGTGCAAGTAAGCTTCTTTCAGGTCCAGAGACGTAAGAAACTCTCCTGGCTGTACCGCCGCTATGACGGAGCGCAGGGTTTCCATGTGAAAATGCCGCACGTTCAGAGACTTGTTGACTTGTTTTAAGTCTAGGATAGGCTGAAAAGACCCTCCTTTCCGCGGCACCACGAAGTAAATGGAGTAACGGCCAGAGCCGCATTTGGCAGGAGGCACGGGGGAAACCGCCCCTATGTGAATCAAGCCTTGCAAGGTCTCCTCTACCACCGCCCGTTTGGCGGCAGAACCGCATTGGGACTCCACAAACACATCTCTTATCGAAGCATTGAATTCTATTCTGTAGCCTTCTCTGATCAGGTCCAAGACCCACTGATCTGAGGTAATCTTGGCCCACTCCTCGAGAAAGAGGGAAAGTCATCCTCCTATTACAGGAATGGAGGAGGGGGGCCGGCGCACCATCATTGAGAGGGTAGCCCTTGAACTCCAGGTCTTGAGCCTGCTTCTGTGGAACTTTTGTCCGAGCGAAAGGAGTTCCTCTGCTGAAAACGGGCACGCGAAGTGAACCCAGCAGAACGCCCCGGGCGGTACCTTCTAGCTTCACGGAAGCGAGGTCTATAAGAGGGGGGAACCAACTGACCCTTGGAAGAAGGCCGTAGCCTATCCTCGGGTAAGCGCTGGGGTTTGGCATCCCCCAGGCCTTTCACAATTTTCTCTAACTTTGTTTTTTTAATTTGTTGCATTTGTATCCCACCTTTTCCCACCTCTTTGCAGGCTCAAAGTGGCTTACAATACATCATGAGATGAGTAGTGGAAGAATGTTAGTAAATAAACATTTAGTATTGCAGAAGGATCTTAGTCAGCATGATGATAATAAAACAAAGTAATAGTATACAAGCAGATATTATGAAAGAAGTCTGAATATAGATAGGCGAGTTGTGCATATTCACACTGGTTGATCTTTGTAGTACGCTTTATTAAAGAGATGGGTCTTCAGTAATATGTAACAGGAGAAGGCCTTGAAAGGGCAACTTCACCAACCTTTGTTTAGAGGCCATATCAGCTGCCCAATGCCGTAGCCACAGAAGACGGCGAGCCGCCACCGCTACAGCCATCTGTTTAGCCGAAGCTCTGACCAGATCATAAAGGGCGTCAGCCAAAAATGACAAGGCCGACTCCATCCGCGGTGCCACCTCCGTAAGGGGCTCCGCTCCATCTCCGGGCTGTTCCACTGCCTGTTGTAACCAAGCGAGGCAGGCTCGGGCAGCGTAGCAGCTGCATGCAGATGCCCGTAAGGATAGGCCTGAAATTTCAAAGGACCGTTTCATAGCAGCCTCCAGGCGACAGCCCTGCATGTCCTTCAGGGCAACTCCTCCTTCCACTGGGAGGGTAGTTTTCTTTGTCACAGCCGTGACTAGGGCATCCACTTTAGGCACTGCTAGGCGCGCCAAATGCTTCTCACTTAGAGGGTATAATTGCTCCATAGCCCTGGCGACTTTCAAAGGCGCCTCGGGGTCAGCCCATTGAGCCATGAAAAGCTCTTGGATGAAGTCATGCAAAGGAAAGGCTCGAGCAGGCTTCTTAGTACTTGCCATCCTCGGATTACCGGAGGAGGTCTCAATACTCCCAGGGTCTTCTATAGAGAGGGCCTGCAAGGCATCAGTAATAAGCGCTGGCAGCTCATCGCGGTGGAAAATCCTCACCGCGGAAGGATCATCTGGATCCGGTGGCAATCCTGCACCATCTTCTGGCTTTCCAGACCACAAAGGCCTGCCAGACCACTCAGAGTCCTCACATCCCGACTACGGGGGGGGGGGGGGGGGGAAGGGGGTGTGCCACTCTCTGAAGGGGAATCCACCCTTCTGCGCTTGTCTTGCGGCCATCTGTCAGGGGAAAACGTGCCTGACGGTAATCCAAGGCCAGACTCCACCGGAGGGGAGACAGAAAGCAGGGCCGCAGAGGACCCCTGCGGAAGAGCTCTTTTTAACATGTACTACTACTACTACTACTTAACATTTCTATAGCGCTGCTAGGGTTACGCATTGCTGTACAATTTAACATAAAAGGACAGGCCCTGCTCAAAGAGCTTACAATCTAAAGGACAAGTGAGCAGACGATACGATGGGGGCAGTCACGTTGGGGCAGTCCAGATATCCTGAAGGTAAGAGTTAGGTGCCGAAGGCAGCATTGAAGAGGTGGGTTTTAAGCAGAGACTTGAAGATGGGCAGGGAGGGGGCTTGACGTAGGGGCTCAGGAAGGTTGTTCCAGGCATAGGGTGAGGCGAGGCAGAATGGGTGGAGCCTGGAGTTGGCAGTGGTGGAGAAGGGTACTGAGAGGAGGGATTTGTCCTGTGAACGGAGCTTTCGGGTGGGAACATAAGGGGAGATGAGGGTAGAGAGGTAGTGAGGGGCAGCAGATTGAGTACATTTGTAGGTAAGAAGGAGGAGCTTGAACTGAATGCGGTATCAGATTGGAAGCCAGTGAAGTGACCTGAGAAGAGGGGTGATATGAGTATATCGGTTCTGGCGGAATATAAGACGTGCAGCAGAGTTCTGAACAGATTGAAGGGGGGATAGATGGCTAAGTGGGAGTCCAGTGAGGAGTAAGTTGCAGTAGTCAAGTCGGGAGGTAATGAGAGCGTGGACGAGAGTTCGGGTGGTGTGTTCAGAGAGGAAAGGGCGAATTTTGCTGATGTTGAAGAGGAAGAAGCGACAGGTCTTGGCTATTTGCTGGATGTGTGCCGAGAAGGAGAGGGAGGAGTCGAAGATGACTCCGAGGTTGCGGGCAGATGAGACGGGGAGGATGAGGGTGTTATCCACTGAGATAGAAAGTGGAGGAAGAGGAGAAGTGGGCTTTGGTGGAAAGACGATGAGCTCAGTCTTGGACATGTTCAGTTTCAGGTGGCGGTTGGACATCCATGTAGCAATGTCGGTTAAGCAGGCCGATACCTTTGCCTGGGTCTCCGCGGTGATGTCTGGTGTGGAGAGATACAGCTGGGTGTCGTCTGCATAGAGATGATACTGGAAGCCATGAGATGAGATGAGGGAACCCAGGGAAGAGGTGTAGATTGAGAAGAGAAGGGGTCCAAGGACAGATCCCTGGGGAACACCAACAGATAGCGGGATGGGGGTGGAGGAGGATCCATGGGAGTGAACTCTGAAGGTGCGGTGGGAGAGATAGGAGGAGAACCAGGAGAGGACAGCGCCCTGGAACCCGAATGAGGACAGTGTGGCAAGGAGTAGATCATGATTGACAGTGTCAAAAGCGGCGGATAGATCGAGGAGGATGAGGATGGATTAGTGGCCTCTGGATTTGGCATTATGCAGCAATAAAACAAATTCAGGGGAAAATGGCTCACCCTGGCCTCCCGGTTCCAGTCTGGGGGAAACAGCTCCTTTATTAGCCTCTACACGAGGCACCCCTCCAGGCTCAAACCCCTCCGCCTCAGCGGGGGTCACGTCATGCTGTTCCAAAATGGCACCCGCTGCCAGCTCCACGGAGTGGGAAGGAACATCGCTCGCCATGCTCGGGCCGGCTCTACAGTCTGAAAAGCACGCCTTACAGAGCTCCGCTGCAGATTTGCGCTTGCCACAAACGGAACAGTGCTTTACTTTCTGAGCAGCCATCGCCGAAAGCGGCGGAAATTCAAAATGGCGGATTCACGCCAAAATCGTCCCGAACGCGGGCCCTCCCCGTAGGAGCTACAAAATGCTCTTACCTCACCAGACCGAGTCTCCGAGCTCTGGTCACGTTGCACAATCAGAAGAAAACCTCTTTTCTGGGATCGCAGCGCAAAGCGCAACACAACTTTTTTTTTTTAACACTGTGAGGAAAGTTTGAGGCAACGGCGAAAGAGGCAAATTTCCAACTCCGGAGGATCAGTAGCATGGCAAAGGCAGGGAAAGGGCGAACCTATGTACCTGCATCCACAGCTTGGGCAAAGACAGGGACAGGGCTTGCCTATTTGTCTACTTCCACATCGGGGGCCAGGTAAGGCAGGGAAAGGGCTAACCTATCTGCCTTTAAAGTGGGCACAATCAGCCACAACACCCCTGCTACAACTGGCAAAAGCACAATAGCCACCCCAGGCAGATTTTCTGAAGGAGCTTGAACAAGCTGCAACCACCCTGCTTGGGAGATAGAGAATACTGAAGAGGCAGATGGAGCTAGCTGGCCAAGAGGCACTATGGTTTTCAGTGCTATCTCCCCCTGCTGGTTGATGGACACAACCCACTCGTAATGGATTCATCTGCTTGATGACAAGGAATTTGGACGTTTTTTTTGCAAAACATCCCAAGTCTGACTTAGATCTCATATCGAAAATGCCCCTCCATGTAACTTTGTACTAAGTGCTTCGAAAATACACCTCTACGTAACACAGTAACATAGTAAATGACAGCAGATAAAAACCCGGTTTATCCAATCTGTCCAACAAGATATCTCTAACAATGTTAACCCTTGTTTCACTCTCTCATCAGGTACAGAGGTGCTGCTGGGAGCTGGGGACCCATTAAGCACCCCATGGGCTCCTGGCTTCTTTCTCAGAAGGGGAAACTTATTTCTGAGCCTTCTCAGTAGCTGATGCATAAACACCACAGATTTGGGCATGTTTCAAAAATGAAAGTGGGTGCTTTTGAAATGATGATTACCTGAGGGAATGTACATCTGTGATTCCCAAACATATCCTTCAGGTTTTCAGGATATCCACAATGAATATGCATGAGATTAATTTGCATACACTGCTTCATTAGTATTTAAATCTCTCTCATGCATATTTATTGTGGATATCCTGAAAACATGACTGGCTGGATATCCTGAAAACATGACTGGCTGGAGTTCCCCCAAGTCAGATTTGAGAATCAATGATTCACATTTTCTTTGGATAACATCCATAAGAAAATCCCCAAAAGTTACAAAATGATAATGCGACAATCAGCAGCTGTAGCCAAAAATTCTTTATTTATTCATTAATATACCACCTTACTCCATCATTTTCTACCCTGACCATACAAAACTATTCTCCTTTACATGGCTAATACTTAAATTCTTCTGATGGTTCCTTCTCTGATACCGTTCTGTCAAGTCACATTGAGGAAGAGTCCAGGTACCACTCTCTGGGTGCATAACCTCTTCCTGGGTAAAATATACACTCCTTGGAGCTTAGGTGCAAATTCCCTGCCCCTCCCCCTCTTTACAAACTAGTGTGAGCACTCCACTGGAAAAAGTATAGGGAACACTCTTAGGAATCAGTACAGCTCCCTTCCAGTGTTCCCACTAAGCTGCATGGGAGTCCTCCACCGGCATTCCTACTAGAAGGCAGTGCCACAGCTCACATTTTGAATCCTGAAGGATAGCACCCCCCCCCCCCCCCCCACCAGGAGTCTGCAGAATCTGCCTGCCCCATGTGATTGAAAAACGTAATTTTGAGGCACCACTCCCACCATAACATAAGAACATAAGAGTAGCCATACTGGGTCAGACCAATGGTCCATCTAGCCCAGTATTCTGTTTTCCAAACAGTGGCCAAGCCAGGTCACAAGTACCTCACAGAAATCCAAATAATGGCAACTCTCCATACTACAAATCCCAGGCCAAGCAGTTGCTTCCAATGTCTGTCTCAATAGCAGAAATGCAGAGAGAGAACTCTCACTCATCTTAGCGGGAACTCTGCTCCCTGAATCCCAGGCACTACCATGAGCCCTGAATCAAAAGAGAAAAATAAGGAACCTTCTAAGCTGCTTTGCTATACTGAAACTATTCCACCTCCCTTAAGGTAGTGTCAGGAAAACACCACATTTCCTGTCTGACAGCAATGCTTCAGTAACAATCCTACTGGGGTTATATCCTCAGCATTCTCATCTGTTGCACTTCTTTTTATATATTTAATAGAATTTAGTTCACACCTTTTTCAGTTGTAGTTCAAGGTGAGTTACATTCAGATTTACCATGTATTTCCTGTCCCCAGAGGGCTCAAATCTAAGTTTATAGTATACCTGAGGCAAAGAGAGGTAAACGACTTGCCCAATGTAACAAGGAGCCACAGTGGGATTTGAACCTGGCTTCCCTGGTTTTCATCCCCTGTTCTAAATAATAGGCTACTCCTCCACTCATGTGTATGTATGATGTAATTGGCAATTTCTCACGTGCAGAAATATCTAGGTAGCTTTGTTGTGTCGCCTCATCATGTTCACTTCAGTGACTTTACAATTAAAATGCCAAGTTCAGTGCTGAAAATGTAGAAGTAAAAATTTTTGCAAAATGAGGTACCTGGAAAAAATGGGGATTGGAAGAGATCCAGTATTTTATGACAACTTCTTCTTGTGTATGGTTAGAGATTTCTTGCAATCAGTCAGACGTTAAATTTGGCAGACCTCAGCCAGTCCAGTGCATCAGTAGTGAACTGGCTGAGGGAAGTTCATCCTCCATCCAGATGATGAGCGGGGAAATCCGCAGCCAGAGGGTCATAAATACATAAATACATATACTAGAAGACCAAAGGTCCATCAAGCCCAGTATCCTGTTTCTAACAGTGGCCAATCCAGGTCACAAGTACCTAGCAGGATCCCAAAAGAATAAAACAGGTTTTATGCTGCTTATTCCAGGAATACTGCCAAACAATGCAGCTGAACTCTACTTAGTATAGCTAATAACAACAAAAGAAAAGAAAGTAGAGTGCTAAGGGAGAATCCAATGGTGGAGATTATAGGCAAAGTCTCATAAACAAGCAGCAATACTTTGCAAACTTCTTTTATGCTGCTTTCGTTATAATCATAGACTCATGCCCGCTCTCCTACCATAATTAGAGCTGTCAACCACGCTAATTTTCTAACTTTTTATCTCTTTTTTCTTGTATAATTTTATAGTTTTGTATCGTTTTATAAAGCGTGCTCTTTAGCTCTCACAATGTATACTTGCTAAAGATGGCTTAAGTTTTTTAAGACTTATCTGCATGCCGATAGACAAGCACTCCCCAACAGGAGCCTGTTTCGCCCTCCTGGCTTTCTCAAAGGGAGCTTATTGTGCGGTCTCTGTGAAAAAATGGCAGATACATAAGCACTTATCTTCACTCGCTCCCATACATAGCTTATAATATGCATATAGATCCAGGACTCCCCAGGCTGTCAGATTTTCTTCATCTACCATCTATCAATGATTAAATATGGCGACAGCGTCTTTTTAACTTCTACCTGACCGGAAACAGCTGATAGTCCGGTTATGTTTCACATAAAGCAGGTCCACTGAATATACGTATTCAGACCACTTGGTTCCAGCGTGTTTAGATGATAAATCCAGTAAGTCTCACATTGTAGTAAATGTCTATTGTAGTCACCTCCTCTAGGAGCAGGGTTAACATGGTCAATAACCATAACTTGTAAAGTCTCTGCATGATGATTAAATTGCATACAATGCTGCACTAGAGGAGGGCCTTGTACTTGTGCTACAATGCGGGAACGATGTTCGATCATGCGTTCCTGTAGGGATCTGCTTGTTTTGCCTATATACACTTTCTCACATGGGCATATTATACAATAGATAACATCTCGAATGTGACAGGTAGTGTGATGTTCTAGATTGTATCTTTTTCCTTCATGCACAAAAAATTGTGTTTCTACCGTAATGTCACAGGTCTTGCAGTTCTTCTTCTTACATTTAAAGTGCCCTACGGGCTCACTCTGACTGTCATTAACTTGTTCAATTAGTTCCGCTGGACTAAGCAATTCTTTAAGGTTTCTACCTCTTGAGAACGCTGTACGCAGATCACATTGTGTGAAAATGGGATGGGTTTTAATTATATCCCAGTGCTGTCTGATTATCTTTGCAACTACTTTACCACCCGGTACGTATCTCATGATACATGTAATCGTATCGTCACCATTATAACGAAAGCAGCATAAAAGAAGTTTGCAAAGTATTGCTGCTTGTTTATGAGACTTTGCCTATAATCTCCACCACTGGATTCTCCCTTAGCACTCTACTTTCTTTTCTTTTGTTGTTATTCCAGGAATAAGCAGTGGATTTTCCAAAATCTTAATATAATGGTTTATGGACTTTTCTTTTAGGATACATCCAAACCTTTTTTTAAAGCCTGCTAAGCTAACTGCTTTTAACACATTCTCTGGCAACAGTGGCGTACCAAGGGCAGGGTGGTGGGTGTGGTTTGCGCCAGGCACAGGCTGTAAGAGTCATGGAACCACAGTCTACCTCCACGCAGCTGTGAGTTTTTCCAGTACCCTGCCCCATAACAAGAAGTTGACATCATAGGGAGCAGGGGACAGCCACTCCCTTACTGCTTGGAGGGGGCAGTAATGTGTCTGGAGAAAGGGTGTGCTCAACCCTGGCTAGCAACCAAGTTAACAAGCAGATGATCAAAAGCCCCGCGATGTTCCAAACAGCACTCTAAAAATAGAACTGGAACAGTGGGGCGTAATTGGACCTATGATCAGAAATAATGACATGCCAATTTAGGCACGCAATTCTCTCTGATCATAGGGAAGACATGCGGGAGGATAGTACCCGAGCATGTGCTCATGCACAATCCTCCCGCACTTGTTTGACAGGTCTGGGCTGTCAAAAGCTAAGACCTGTCAAACACAGGGGCTGGAGGTCCATGGGACTACCAGACCCCAACCACCCCTGCCCCGAGCAAGGCAAAATGGCTGGAGGCCCGCCGAACCTCCAGGCCCCTGTCGCTGGGGGGGGGGGGGGGGGGTCGTCGGTCGCCCACTGGGCCACCAGGGACTTGTTAGAAATGCTGGGGGGGGGGGGGGGGGGGGGGACCAGAGGTCCGCCAGACCTCCAGCCCCCCTGTTGCTGGGGGGGGGTCGTCGGTTCCTGGGGAGAGGTTGCTTCATTGGGGGGAATGGGGGCATGCTAGCATGCAAATGAATGCTGGACAGGGCTCACCATTCCTCTCTAATGGTCTGAAAGCCCTAACATCTATGCCAGCTCCGAGCTGGCATAGGGTTTGCCGTGTCCAGCGAGCCAATCTTTGGTGCACTGGTCGCTGATCACTGGGGATGAATAGGTTTAGCATGCATTTGCATGCTATTTGCACTGAGCCCTGTTTTGCATGCATTTGCATGCTAGTTGTGTTCAGAGCCCGCGAGCACATTGTTTCACATGCTCGGGGGCTATGTTCATGGGGCGGTAGCAAACGCAGGCGCTAGTATGGCGCTAACAGCCTCTAGCGCCTGCATTTGCTTCTGATCATCAGGGAATAAATACGCCACTGTCTGACAATGAATTCTAGAGTTTAAATACACATTAAGGGGGAGGTGCATCAAAGTCCCTGGTAACATCCACTCGCTATTTCCACCTCGGAAAAAATGACCAAGGTGGAAATAGCGAGGGACGTGCAAAAGCATCACATGCAAATGAGCTGCATGGACTTTTACTGTGCAGCTCAAGCCAGTACTTGCACAGGGCAGACTATCGCTACATGTGGCTGCCCTGCGCAAGCCCAGAACAACCCTCCACAGCAATGTGTATGAAAGCCATGTGTATTTTTTTTCCAAAACTTCTGCTCCATGTGTGTAGCCTTTTTTCTTTATCGCTGCCACAGCTCTCCCCATCCCCGAACTCCCCCCAGTACACTTGAAAAGCTGCCCCCTCCCAGCCCTCCAGATGGAGCCGTGATTGTAAGGAAGAAGGGTGAAGCAGGAAGGAGCGGCAGCGGACTGAGCGGCTGTGGAGTACCTGCAACAATGAAGAACTGCCAGGAACGACTGCTCCAGACCTTCCATTAAAATTTCCACAGTAAAGGTAGGGGCTGCTTCTGTGCATCACTCGGAAAACGGCTATGCATTGCTCAGAATGCTCATTTGAATGCTTAATACCTCATTTAAATAGATTAGCATAGGATTCCCGTTCTCTGCTGCCCCACACGGTAATAAGCCCGCAGAGCCCCTTTGTGCAACTCCCACTGAATAACATGCTCACTAAACTAGTTGGAAGTGGTCTAGAAAGCATGTTGCTAGCTCAGTAAGTTTGATGCATCTCCCCATGAGTGAAGAAATATTTTCTCTGATATTGTTTTAAATTTACTACTTAGTAGCTTTGTTGTGTGTCCCTTATTCTTCTATTTTTGGAAAAAGTAAACAAGTAATTCATGTCTACCCATTCCACTCCACTCAGGATTTTATAGATTCTCCTTTGTATTTCTCTTCATTTACATGCTGTGAAGGCACAAAGATACCTGGTAAAAGGAATTAAGTGGCCCTTTTACTAAGGTACCTAGGCACCTAAGTGCGTCCAAAGCACGTCAAATTGAAGTACCGCCCAGCTACTGCATGCCCCGGGCGGTAATTCCATTTTTGATGCACGTCTAAAAAACGTGGTAGAAATTTTCTACTGTGTAGTGCTTACCCAGCGGTAATTGGCAGTGTATGCACACTGACGATTACCGCCCAGTTAACACATGAGACCTTACCACTAAGTCAATGGGTGGCGGTAAAGTCTCAGGCCAAATATGGGTGCACGCTGTTTTTAATTTTGCCACACATCCATTTTCAGCCACAAAAAAGAGGCCTTTTTTGCAGGTGCGCTGAAAAATGGACCTGCACACGTCCAAAACATACTCTGTGCGCCTTAGTAAAAGGGCCCCTTAAATACCCAATGCCTGTTTGCCAAGGATTTCAACAATGGTCCATCCTGATGAGAACACTGTTCTTTGTTGTTTTGTTGTTGTTGTTGTTCTTGTTAGTTTGTTGTTTGGTTTTGCATTTTTTGTGCTAGCAAATTGTTTTTAAGTCCTCTGAAGACTGATCACATTATACACAGTTTTTTTCTCTGTTCAAATAATTGTATTGATTTAACAATATATAATAAGATGTCAATTCTTGGCCAATAAGGCCAAATAAAGAACTGCATCTTACTGTACACCGCCTTGAGTGAATTCCTTCAAAAAGGCAGTAAACAAATCCTAATAAATAAAAATAATAATAATCATAGTAACATAGTAAATGACGGCAGATAAAGACCTGTACGGTCCATCCAGTCTGCCCAACAAGATAAACTCATTTTACATGGTATGCGATACTTTATATGTATACCCGAATTTGATTTGTCCTTGCCATTTTCAGCGCACATGTATCCAAATTTAGTACATATGTCCCAAAAAAGCAGGACATAAGATTTATATTAATGATAAGTGAATGTCACCAGTAAAAGTATATAAAAGAAGATATAGTAAATTAAAATGCAGTACAAAGTCTTATAAGTTAATGTACCTTTGACAAGAACAGCAGGTTAGAGGGATTCTAGTAAAAGAAAAATAAGTCATAATTTCCATATAACAATTATTTGTTAATATGATGTGTATTAGAGCACATTATACAGTTGCAACATAATCTAATAAAGGAGCCCAGGTGTTATCATAAGATCTTAAAGAACTAGTTTTCTCAGCAGCAACATGCTCGTATTTAGATATAATGCAAATAGTATTCCACCATTGTATATATTTAATTTTTGAAAAGTCTTTCCAGTTATGCAGTATCTGTTTGATACCTGTCTGAATTAGTATATGCAAAAGTTTGGATTTATCATCAGATAAGTAAGTTGTGAGGCCATGAGATCCCAGTTTCAAGATGTTGTATTTTAATGGTTCTGTAATTCGTAGAACTTGACAGATGGTAGACCAAACTTTATCCCAGTAGTGAGATAGTAAGGAGCAATTATATATTAAATGTTGAAGAGATCCATCCAATTGTTGGCAGGACCAGCCGGTAGTATTGTCGCTTCTGTTGATTTTAGCCACTTTGGATGGAGTCCATAAGGCTCTGTTCATGAGGAAGTATATTATACACAGTTTTGGTAGTCAGAGTATTGAATGTGTGTCCATCTACTCCTCTCTGCTTCATCAACCTACCATCAAAGTCAGTACAATGAATCATATAACCATATCCCTAGTGATAAACCAATCCACATAACCCCCACTTAACTTCTACTTTGGAAGTGATTTATCCATATTAGAAGCATGATAACAGTACATTCCGGGTTTATGGTATATGAGATACTATAACGAATCAATCCTCTGAACAGAAATGCCTTGCAGTCACACCAATCGACAGTCTCAGCTCACGAAAAGTGCAGCAATCTAGAACTACAAGGTGAACAATGGAATGTATTATTTCACAAATACTGTTTAATATTGTCAGGAACCCATGAGGATGCAGGGAGAAGGGAGCCAGGAAGGGAGCAGGACAGGAAGGTGTACCCGCCCTGAGTCTAACTACAGATCTCAGGGTCCCAAGGGATGGGAGGCCACCCCTGCAGGGAGGGATAAGTATCATAAAGACCTAAAGAGGAGGGAGGACTACGAGTCCCAGGAACCCATGCAAGTTACAGAGGAGGGTGAAAGGGAGCAGAAAGAGCACTGCAAGTCCCAAGGGGCCGAGGGGGAGGGAAGTGATTGGGTAATGGGGGATAATCAGAGTGGGAAGGAACAGCTGAGCAGCATAAAGGAAGAGGAATTAATGGACTGGGGATGAGGTGAATGGGAGACGACTCCAGCAAGGGAAACAGAGACATATGAGCCTATGGACGTGGCTGCAGTGGCACGGGTACAAGGAAGGAAACTAAAGGGCTTCCTAGCCAGTCTGATTGCCAGGCTGTGGGCTCAGGGAAGAGGAATCCAGCAGCTGCTACCTCCCAGGAGAAGGTGAGAGGTAAAAGGAGAGGTGTGAGCTGTGACTGGGACCAGTACCTTGCTGAGCAGTGCTTGGAGTTCTGAACTAGGACTGGGACTGTGCCTTGTTGAGGATTGTTTGGGGGGTGGGGTTGAATTATGACCTGGACCTGTGCACTGCAAGGAAGTGCTTGGGGACTCTGAGTTCGGGCCTGGACTGTGTTCAGCTGGAAGCGGGGGAGGGGAGAGGGTTTTCCCGGCCAGCTGGGGGTGGGGGGGGGGGAACAGTTGGTGATCCGTGCTACTGAGTCTTATATGATAGAATAAACACTGCATTTTGGTGTCTGGAGCCTTGAGTGGACTGGTGGGGTAAAGAAAAGGGGGAAGCAAAAAGAGGGGAGCAGCTGTGGACAAGGGCGTGAGGATATTACTCAGGTGGAGACCACGCCAGAGACGCCCTGAGACCTCCAAGGAGGAGACAAGCGGACATAATGTATCTATTCAAGGTTGTTAAAACACGTGCGGACTGTGAAATATTGCAGGAAGACCTCAGGAAATTGGAAGACTGGGCGTCCAAATGGCAGATGAAATTTAATGTGGACAAATGCAAGGTGATGCACATTGGAAAGAATAATCCGAATCACAGTTACCAAATGCTAGGATCCACCTTGGGGGGGTCAGCGCTCAAGAAAAAGCTCTGGGTGTCATTGTAGATAATACACTGAAACTTTCTGCTCAGTGTGCGGCAGCAGTGGCCAAAAAAGCAAACAGGATGCTAGGAATTATTAGGAAAGGGATGGTGAATAAGACCAAAAATACTATAATGCCTTTGTATCGCTCCATGGTGCATCCGCACCATGAATATTGCTTTCCATTCTGGTCGCCGTATCTCAAAAAGATATAGAAGAATTAGAAAAGAAGAGCGACTAAAATGATAAAAGGGGTGGAACTCCTCTCATATGAGGAAAGGCTAAACAGGTTAGGGCTCTTCAGCTTGGAAAAGAGACGGATGAGGAGAGATCCTGAGTGGTGTAGAACGAGTAGAAGAAAATCGATATTTTACTCGTTCCAAAAGTACAAAGACTAGGGGACACTCAAGGAAGTTACATGGAAATACTTTTAAAGCAAATAGGAGGAAATATTTTTTCACTCAACAAATAGTTAAGCTCTGGAACTCTTTGCCGGAGGAGGTGGTAACAGCAGTTAGCGTATCTGGGTTTAAAAAAGGTTTGGACAAATTCCTGGAGGAAAAGTCCATAGTCTGCTATTGAGACAGACATGGGAAGCAACTACTTGCCCTGGGATTTGTAGTATGGAGTGTTGCCACTATTTGGATTTCTGCCAGGTACTTGTGACCTGGCTTGGCCACTGTTTGGAAAACAGGATCCTGGGCTAGATGGACCGTTGGCCTGATCCAGTATGGCTACTCTTATGTTCTAGCAAAAAAAAAGCGCAAAGGGCCTTTAAAAACGAAAGGGAACAACGTTCTTTCATCAAAAAAAACTTTTTAATAGTGAACTTTGATTGAAGGAAGACCTGACACGGGCCGTGTTTCGGTGCTACCGCACCTGCGTCAGGGGTCACACCAATGACAAAGGAGGCTTCAACAGACTAATTTCAAAAGGATGATGATTTCCAAAATTGTGTATGATGTATTCATCCAAATAAAATGCAGAGCTCACACACATCAATGCCTCCTTTGTCATTGGTGTGACTATTAAAAAGTTTTTTAGATGAAAAAACGTTGTTCCCTTTCGTTTTTAAAGGCCCTTCTTTGTGCTTTTTTTTGCTGGGACTTTTTCTGTACTTGGTTCCCTCTTTCTGTTACTTTTATTACTCTTATGTTCTAAAAATAAAGGGTTTGTTATTCAAAGTGATTTAACCGTCCAGAAACGGCTCCTGGCCAGTTAAATCTCTTGTTCAGGGCTATCCACTGATATTCAGTGGCACTTCAGTTTCAAGTTTATTAAAAACTTTCTATCCCGCCCAACAATATCAACATCTGAGCGGCTTACACTAAACTTTTTGCTAAAGTATTAGAAACCTACATTAGTAAATATCTGTTTATATGTGGAAAAATTTTCTATTGGTCACAATTTGGCTTCAGATCATCACATAGTATGGAAACATTGCTGCTAGTTCTAACTACATATGTCAAACAAAATCTATGCAAAGGCGACCAAGTAATTCTTCTCCAATTCGATATATCAACGGCATTCAATGCGGTTGACCACACATTGCTACTTGAATGCCTGGATCAGATAGGAATAACAGGGAGTGTGTTCAAATGGTTCTGCAAATTCCTTTCAAATAGAAGTTATTCTGTCAAGCAAAACAACCAACTTTCCAACTTCTGATCTCCTAAGGGATCTTCTCTCTCACTTACCTTGTTCAATCGCTTTGTCATCCCTTGCCTCAATACATCTGGGACTTAATGAACTACTATTATCCTATGCGGATGACATCCTGCTTCTCTTACCAGTAGCAGCATCAAACATAGATCCAACATAGAACTAGAGGACATGAAATGAGATTGAAGGGGGGCAGACTGAAGAAAAATGTCAGGAAGTATTTTTTCACGGAGAGAGTGGTGGATGCTTGGAATTCCCTCCCGCGGGAGGTGGTGGAGATGAAAACGGTAACAGAATTCAAACATGCTTGGGATAAACATAAAGGAATCCTGTTCGGAAAGAAGGGATCCTCAGGAGCTTAGCGGAGATTGGATGGCAGAGGCAGGGCTGGTGGTTGGGAGGCGGGGTTAGTGCTGGGCAGACTTATACGGTCTGTGCCCTGAAAAAGACAGATACAAATCAAGGGGCTGGTGGTTGGGGGGCGAGGCTAGTGCTGGGCAGACTTATATGGTCTGTGCCCTGAAAATGACAGATACAAATCAAGAGGCTGGTGGTTGGGAGGCGGGGCTAATGCTGGGCAGACTTATACGGTCTGTGCCCTGAAAAAGACAGATACAAATCAAGGTAAGGTATACACAAAAAGTAGCACATATGAGTTATCTTGTTGGGCAGTCTGGATGGACCGTGCAGGTCTTTTTCTGCCGTCATCTACTATGTTATCTCAGAGCTGGGTATTTGTAGGTGGTCAGTGGGTGCAGCATTTAACTTCCTAAGTTTAGCAGTCAAATCATAAAAATCAGTCCTATCTCTTCTTCACCCAATGCATAATTAAACTCTGGAATTCGTTGCCAGAGAACGTAGTGAAGGCGGTTAGCTTGGCAGAGTTTAAAAAGGGGTTGGACAGTTTCCTAAAGGACAAGTCCATAGACCGCTACTAAATGGACTTGGGAAAAATCCACAATTTCGGGAATAACTTGTATAAAATGTTTGTACGTTTGGGTAGCTTGCCAGGTGCCCTTGACCTGGATTGGCCGCTGTCAAGGACAGGAGGCTGGGCTCGATGGACCTTTGGTCTTTTCTCAGTATGGCATTACTTATGTATTTATGCAGTTAAGTGATGAATATCTTATTCAAGCGCATAAGAGACAGTGGGCTGCATAAACCAAGGTAGTCAGTGCCAGGGCCTGAATACTGGCCGGCATTAAATATCCAGGAATAACGCCGGCAGCATCTAAAAAGCTGTTCACCACTGCTGACTGAATATCGACCCCAAAATATTACATAGGAAAAAGGCTGTCCAGTCTGCTCTCAACCTCGAATGCCCTCTGACCTTGGTTAATGGATGGTTTCCCTGTGTTTGCTTATCACTTGCACATCACCAGTATCATCCAAATGCTAGAAATCTCAGCCTCCTGACATCAGTCCCTTATTTCTGAAACAAATCATTTCATGAACACTGCAACTTAAGCCAGTTGAGAGTAGTAAGCAAATAAACCCCATCTCTCACCTCCCCAAATGTCAATTTAAACTGGACAAGCCCAGGGGTCTAAAAATACCTTACAACCTGCACATACAGTTTACATTCAAATAACAGGACCACAATGTGAAAAAAAAACAGCGATAAAAAGCAATTCTTTTTTTTTTATTTTTTTTTTAAGTATGACTGTCAAAGATGCCTCCTGAGTGAAAAAGGAAAACCTGCTGATGGGCCACAGTATGGCTTTTATCTGCTAGTCTTTCCCATGGACTTCAACAACCTCAGAGGTCAATTCATTCCAGAAAGTTTGGCTTTATTTATGTCTGCTCAGGCTGTAAAAAAAATTAAGCATCAAAGAAAGCTCTTCCACAAAGAAGACTAGTAATAGTTTTAACTTAGGAAGACAGTATCCCATAGGCAGAAAGAAAGAAACCCATTACGAAACTGGTTCTTAAATCTGGCCCTCCAGAACCCCCCAAAGAGGTCTCGTTTTCAGGGAAACCACTAGAAATATTTAGGGATGTAGCTATCAACGCAGGCTGCTATTAAGATGGATTATTTTCCACTAACTCATGCTATTTTAAGCAATGAGACCTCATTAATAATAACTGGATTTAACAGTAAAATAACCCATCTTAGTGGTCACCTATGTTGATAACTTTCTGTCTTAATTAAAGAAAAAAAAATATCTCTAGAAATCAAAATTACTGCTATATATAATAAAAGTGAACCAAGTATAGGGCGATCAAATCATTGTGACATCACTGATGAGGTTGGCTCTTAAGCAATGGTGGAATGAGGAATTATAACATCACAGTGTCAGCTCTGTTTACCAGATACTAAACTCTTCACAGTAAAGTGGGGAGCTATTAATGTGGGCTAAATTAAGATGTGTTATTTTACCTCTAACTCGTTCTACTTTAGCACAGGTCTCATTTTATGCAATAAGACATAGTTACTGATAACTGGAATGAACAGTAAAATCACATGATTAGCATTAGCCCACACTGATAACTTCCCTCCTTAATTTAAAAAAAAAAAACAGAAATCTCTGCTATATGTAATAAAAGTGAGCCAAGCATAGGGCAATCAAGCCAATGTGACATCATTGATGAGGTTGATTCTTAGGCACTGGTGGAATGAGGCATTATGACATCACAATATCAGCTCTGGTTATCAGATACTGAACCTCTTCACACTAAGGAGAAAAGTTATTAATGTGGGCTACTGTTAAGAAGTGGCCCACATGGAGTGGAGGAGTGGCCTAGTGGTTAGGGTGGTGGACTCTGGTCCTGGGGTACTGAGGAACTGAGTTTGATTCCCACTTCAGGCACAGGCAGCTCCTTGTGACTCTGGGCAAGTCACTTAACCCTCCATTGCCCCAGGTACAAATAAGTACCTGTATATAATATGTAAGCCGCATTGAGCCTGCCATGAGTGGGAAAGTGCGGGGTACAAATGTAACAAAAAAAAGTGTTATTTTACCACTAACATGCTATATTAGCACAGGTCTCATTTTATGCAATGAGACATAAATAATAACAGTAAAATAACAAATTTAGGGCCCTGTTTACTAAGGCACGTTAGCATTTTTAACGCACCTACAATCAGCACGTGCGTTAACCGTGTATGTGCCTATAGGGATATTGTAGGCACGTACATGGTTAACACACATACATGTTTAACGTGCGTTATAAACGCTAATAAGCCTATAATGCAGCTTAGTAAACAGGGCCCTTAAACAGTAGCCTACATTGATAACGTCCCCACTTAGGGGATAATTTTATAAGCAACATGAGCATGAGAAACAACATTTTACATGCTCAAGTAGGTGCTTATAAAATTTCCACTAATCAACAGTTTTAAGCTGTATATTCATGGACCATCATTAACGAGAAAGTCTATGTCATTCATCAAACAAGTCTTGATCTCTCAAATCTAATGGTCCATAAATATACATATTAAAATTGTTGAACAGTGGAAATGTTATAGTTTTCTTTAGAGATTTCTTACATATTTGAGATAAGTTTATTTTCATAAAAGTTGCTCTATGTAAAGCAATGTGAGGTTTTTCATCACATAACATCCGTCTCTTATATTCCATTTATACTCATGAGGGTTCAAAGCAGATTACATTCAGATAACTGGGGTATAATACCTAGGAATATACAAAATATCATAAAAATATAAAAATTCCATTATAGTTAAAAGAAGATGCCTTTTATCTTTTAGAGATGACAGTGGTAATGTGATATGTGGACAGGCTGGGCCCCCATACAGACAAAGGCAGATTGCGGAGTATAGTCAAAGCTAAATCTTTATTGGTGAACAAGTAATCAAAGCCATACAATCTGTTCCCCTGTCACAGACTCAGTTCAACCCTGACCAACAACCACAATAACATTTACTTCCTTCTCTCTAGCAGTTCTACCTTATTCAGAACAGTTCCAGTTAGCCATACCTAAATCCAGGCCTGGCTCCAACTAGGACACTCAGGACCTGGGTCTTCACAGAAAAATAAAGGCACCCATTTACCTTTGCAGTCTTTTGTTCCTTCTCCTGCAATCCGTTCTACAGGGTGCAAACCTCTCAGCTAGGGCCCCTCCTCATCTCCCTGGGACTTCCCACAGGTACCGCAGCCTAGCCAACGCTTTAGGGAGGATTCCTTCACTTGGAGCCTCCCTCCAGGAGATCTCTGCCCTCGGGATCTCTTTCCTGAAGACCTCTTGCCTTGAGGTCTCCCTGACCAAATCATACAATTTAAATAGAATTCTGGCCTCCATGGGTAACCAGTGTGAAAGACTATAACTGAGTCACCATATCGTACCTACTAAGAGTACATTAATTTTAAGGAAGTATTTTGCACTGTTTGCAGTCTCCTCTGTAAGTATTTTGAACAACCCAAGTAACCAATGTTACAATAATCAAGTTTTGAAAGTATTAAGGCTTGCACTACCAATCTAAACCTATCTTTCTGTAATTCTGGATTTGCCTTAACTTACGGAATGTCCACAAACAACTTTTTATCAGCAAGGTCACCTAGGGTTCAAATGTTAAATTACAATCCAGTGTTATTCCAAGTATTTTCACAGTTGTTTCTAATTTAAAAATTGTATTGTCAATTTCAATGCAATTTCATTATTAACCTTCCCTTTTGACCCTATTAATAGGAAATCTGCAGGCTCATTTTCGAAAGAGATGGACATCCATCTTTCGACATAAATCGGAACATGGACATCCATGTCCCAGGGACGTCCAAAGCGGTATAATCAAAACCCGATTTTGGATGTCTCCAACTGCAGTCTGTCAGAAGGATGTCCAAATCTCAAAGGGGCGTGCCAGGGGTGTGTTCAAGGCGGGACTTGGGCGTTCCTAAGACATGGACGTCTTTCTGCGATAATGGAACAAAACAAAGACGTCCAAGACTAAAACTTAGTTTTGAGCTAGACCTGTTTTTATAATGAATAGCTGATGTGGAATTGAACCCTAGGCTACTCCTCTACTCCACACAAGAGGTGCCCCAAATGACCAGATGACCACTGGAGGGACTTGGGGATCACCTCCCCTTCCTCTCCCAAATCACAAAACATTTTTCCAAACAGCAGTTTCAAAAGGAAAAGATAGACTTTTTTTGTAGAAAATGACTTTTCCTGATCTGATTTTGGACATTTTACAAAAAACGTCCAAATTCAGACTTAGATTTCATATCCAAAAATGCCCCCTGTGCATTTGACTTGCCCAAAGTCACAAGGAGCAGCAGTGGGAATTGAACCCATGTTGCTAGGATCAAAGCACACTGAACTAACCATTAAGCCACTCATCCTCTGCTTTGGACATCTTGCATTTGGACATCTTTGTGTTCGAAAATGGCCAAAAGTTAAAGACATCCAAATCTAGGGATGTCCAAATTTAAGGACGTCCTTGGATTTGGACGTCTTTGACTGTATTTTCAAAATGAAAGATGGATGTCCATCTTTTTTCGAAAATATGGGTTTCCACACCTCTGGATTTGGACATTTTACAAAGACGTCCAAATCCAAACTTAGACGTTTCTTTCGAAAATGCCCCTCTTGGTCTTTTCCTTGTTTAACTTTAAGTGACTATTAGACATCTAATCATCAATTAGGGAGAATCATAGTTGTATCTTATCTTTAGTCTCATTGTTGTGATATGGTAACAGCAGTCAGTGTATCTGAACTTAAAAAGGTCTGACAAGTTCCTAGAGGAAAAGTCCATATTCTGCTATTGAGACAGACATGGGATCAGCAATATGGAATCTTGCTTTGCTTTGGGATTCCAGAATCTTGCTACTCTTTGGGATTCTGGAATGTTGCTACTATTAGGGTTTTACGATGACCGGTATAGAATATCCAGTTTATTTTTGGCTGGTTCGAACTTAACCGGCAAAGCCAATATTCAGTGCTGGCCAGTTAAGTTTGAACAGGCAAAGATAGACCTGGTATTCATGGCCAAACATAGCCACCAAACTAACGCTGAAAACTGGCAGCTAGCCAATTATACTGCGTGACATAACCAACTAGCTGCTAACCATAAATATTCAGCTGTTCACGGCCAGCCATATCCCACTGAAAATTCACAGATAGCCGGTTATGGAGCATTTAACTAGCCAAGTGCCGATCCTGGCCAGTTAAATGCTTTTGAATATTGGGGGGGGGGTTAGTGCCTTCTATTTAGGATGTGGTAAGAGGTCCTACGTTAACTCCCTGTTAGTCAGTTAGCAAGCAGTAAATGCAGCATGTTAACTGCAAATTGCCTTCCACAACCACTCTCCGTCCATGCCACACCCTCTGACACAAAAAGCACTTAACGTGGTTTAGTAAAGGAGCCCCTCGATCAACTCAGTGTAATTTTTAAAACAGTTATAGGCGACTCTTTGCCTACTCGCAGTTGACTGAAGTAAATGGTTTTTGGTTTCCTTGTGGTTATGGTAAATGAACGAATAAAATATTTTAAAAAAATATATGCAGAAATTAAAACTGGAAACACACTGCATACTTATGTGTACAGCCTTGCTCTCATCAGTCAAAACAGCTTCTGAACTTTACTAGATTTTAAGTAACGGCCTTAAATCTTTCCCAAGGAGAACTGAAAAGATTTAGGAGATGGTTCTGGAATTCCAGGATTGGGAAGATCTCTAGAGCAAGTCAATGAAAACACCCCTGTCAGCTTCATTTACTCAACCACTGTATTTTATAGCTCATTGAACTATTTGGACACCAATGTATGTCAAGTAACAAGGGCGGCAGTAAATGTTCGTTCAGTGGCATGAAATTGGCAATATTTTCACACATGCTGAATTACTGACACCGTTTACAACTTTTGGAAATCAGTCCTGTTGCATATTAATGAATTCCATACAAGAGTTAATATAACATTTAAGATTGTTATATGGAACCCATCATTGCCATAAAACAAAATATATCAAAACCAAGCAAAACATTATTGGATATCCACTTATTGTTAGTGCTTAAGTCAATGTTTGGTCATTAGAAACAGGATAATTAATTTTCAAGCATAGTGGAATTTAGTGTGGGCAGAATCCTTCAGAGAATCAAATTAAGAAGCCTCAGAATCCTGGAACTTATACAAAACAGATACAGAAACAATTGAGACAAATTTTTTGCCATGGATGTGTACAAGCTTGTTTATAATTAAGGGAAAATCCAGTACCCAAATTAATTTCATATTCAGTTTAACAAAATGTTAAACTAATAAACATTTTTTTCCAGACAGAAGCCCCTTTTCAGTGCAAAAGCCTGGGACTCCACCCCCCCCCCCCCCCCCCCCCAATAGGCTCTGAGTGTGGGTAATATATAAGTATGATGCTGTGGCACTACACATAACAGCACAAGATATTTAGTATCTGGGAAAATTTGAATGAATTGAATGAACTCATGTTAGATTAATAGCCTGAATTCAGCTGTATCATATTGGTTTTGAAGCTGTTAGTTTTTTGTTCAGTGTTGATCTTTCACCAATTTTCCATTTCATTAATGACAACTTTTGTTTATTTTAAAACTCAATAACCGATTCTGAATAAATAAAACCATAACTGACTAATCAACAGAGATTTGACTCTGAGTCAGTTAAATCAGAGCTTCATAGAGCATAACCAGTACAAGACCATTGTTTGAAAGTTGCATGATATCTAACGGGAGAAGTCGGTGCTTAAAATTCAAGGTAGCATATAGTCCAGCGAGGAAAAACTACAGCAAGTCTGTAGGCGTAACCAGCATTCAGTAGAACAGATCTACATGGCATCAAGCTCTACAATTGACCAGTAATTGTTGCAGGGGTTTTTAATCCCTACAAGTCCTCTGGCTGAACGACAAGGTTTCACCCCAACTGGACTGCATGTTAGTATATCTTAGGAAGGGATCATTACAACCTCTTGCACAATCCATCAGCAGCAGAGGAACTGATGTCAAGGCCCGTATTTTATTTAAGCTATGTTATTTGGTTTTTAAAACTTTGAACGGTGATGCCTCAGAGGGTTTTTCTTTCATGTTTCAACTTTTAGGTGGCAGAATTAGTAAAAGTTTAAGTTTGTCTTTTCCATTAATGAAAGGAGTGAAGTTTAAATCTGCCGACGAAAGGTCTTTTGGTTATGGTGCAATTTGTATCTGGAATTATTTACCTTTGAACATTCCTCTAATTTCAACATATAGGAAATTTAGAAAGAAGCTGAAAACACACTTTTTTTTTTTAACCAAGTTTGTATGCACTGATTGGTAATTCTTATATACATTATTTCATTTAAGATTTGATGATATTGTTACCCACTTTGAACCTAATTTATTAAGGATTTGGTGGGATATAAACTCTTTATATAATATAACCAAGTCTCTAATTTCTACATTGGAGAGGAAAAGAGACTCTCTAACATCACTCTTGTATTACTATTTAACATTTCTAGAGCGCTACAAAGTGTACGTAGCGCTGTACAAACACAGAAGAAAGACAGTCCCTGCTCAAAGAGCTTACAATCTAATCTAATCATACAATATAATCTAATCATAAGTGATCTACCTCTCTACCTCATCTATTCTATCCTATTCTACATGAGCTCTATATACCGCCCATTATTCCAAGAGGATTCACGGCAGTTAACAAAAAAAGAATTCTCTACAACAGAGGGAATTACAAAGGTTGTCATCATACAATAATAACATCATCCAATCAGAGTTCAAAATTTCTCAATTAGTTATCCAATAAGTAGCTTTTCAAAACCTTTCTAAAAAATAGACAAGATGACAGACTTTTCATAGTCATGAGCAACACATTTCAGAAACGCACCCCCTGAAAAGGAAACAAGCCCTCGTAAATTGATTTTCACCAATCATTTTTTAAAACAGGAAAACCTAATTTTAGAGTCCGGTAAAAACACAAACTTCTCCCAAAAGAGGGAAAAATCCTCCAAGCCTTTCTGAATGCAATCCAAAGATCAATTTAAAAATCAGGCAGGCTATTCTTCAATCTAATACGCTGAAATACTGACAGCCAATGAAGATCTTTCAAAATACGTGATACACTATCAAAATGACCCAATCCATAAATCAATCTGGCAGCACTATTTTATAACAATTGTAAACTATTACATAGTTTACTAGTAACCTGAGAAGATAAAGAGTGATAACAATCCAGTTGAGGAAGAAGAATTGCCCGAACTAAAATCCTAAAATTACCGGGTCCTGTTTACTATGCCACGCTGCAGGCGCACTAATGTTTTTAGTGCATGCTAAAAATTAGTGAGCGCTAACACTAGCACATTTTAGTCAACAGGGCCCGTCATGTTGTAGAGACAACTATTGCTCACAACTGCCTAAGGGCCCTGTTTACTAAGGCGCGTTAGCATTTTTTAACACACCTACAATTAGCGTGCGCGCTAACCGTGTAGGCACCGATAGGGATATTGTAGGTGTGTACACGGTTAATGCACGTACATGGTCAACGCACGTTAATAACACGGCTTAGTACACAGGGCCCTAAGTTTGAAAGAAAATCTTTTGCTCAATGAACATATCTGTTTATCAAATGATAAATCAGAATCCAAAATTATCCTTAATACTGTAGAATAATCTTCAGTTTTCAAGGCATGTAGCCTAGTGGTTAGAGCAGCAGTCTTGATATCCAGGGGTGCCTTGTTCAAATCCCACTGCTTCTCCTTGTGATCTTAGGCAAGTCACTTAACCCTCCATTGCCTCAGGTACAAAATTATGATAGTGAGCTCTCTAGGGACAGGGAAATACCCAGCGTACCAGAACATAACTCACTTGAGCAACTAATGAAAAAGGTGTGAGCAAAATCCAAATAAAAGTTTTCACCTGAAGCCAATATCAATGATTTAGTTGGAACCTTATTTATATTTCCAAAACACAGTATTTTGGTCTTCATTTTGTTTAATTTCATAAAGTGTTCTGTTACCCATTTATCTACAAGTACAATATAATAATTGATAGATAATAAGGTAATCTCAAAACTCTCTAAAGCCCAAATATGGACAAATATGGGCAAAAAAGAAACTCTGGGAGGTTGATATTCAAAGTGATTTAACCATGCAGATTAAATGGTATTCAGTCAGTGGCACATGACCAGATAGTCTAACTGTTATGATATGAGTTTAATTGTCTGAATTATTGAAATATGTAGCAGAACTATTGATTGTGCTGAATCAGATACAAATATATACCAATATAAAAATACAGTTTTAAAAGACTTATTGAAACTGCAGCAGAGAAACTGATTTGAATTCCATGTCCCTCTTTCCCCCTCCCTCTGGGAACAACAAAGACAAAAAGGCACTGCTTCAAAGAGTTTTCAAACTTCCATCCTCCCTTCTCTCCCCTTTGGTAACTACTGGTAACAAAAGCTTGGCTGGGCGGTTACCTAAAGCCATTAACACCTCTACTACTCTTAACAAAGGACTATCCTCAAACAAACTCTGACTGAAAAAGCCCATCTATCTGACAAAAGAAACTCCACCTATCACAGTAGACTGAAACCTGTACAAAAGCCCTCAAGCTATAGAAAAGCCATTTACCAGCAAATGGCCAGAGAACAGGTGACCAGGAATCCTCTGCAAACTACAATGCCCAGGATCCTCTGCAAACTACAATACCCAGAACTCGGGGAACATTATAAAAAGCCTGGAAACAGCCCAGCCATTGTTACCAGGTGGGCGGTTTTACCGCCCAATTGGGTGGGTTTTCGCCAGCGGCGGCGGGAAAATTTCGCCGGCCGCGGGATCCGTTTTTTTGGGTGGTTTTCCCGTCGCCGCTGTGCGAGTTCGGCGTTTTTTTCCGGGGCTTCTATTGGTCCAAGTCGGTCCAATAGAAGCTTTTCCGGGGCTTCTATTGGTCCAAATTGGACCAATAGAAACCTTTCAGGGGCAGGGTTGACGTCAGGGATGATGTAGGGGGCGGAGCTAGTGACGTGGGAGGCGGGGTAAGTGATGTAGGAGGCGGGGTTAGTGACACGGGGCAGGGTTCGGTGACGCGGGAGACGGGGATTGGCTACGGGCGGTTTTTGGGTGGGTTTACGGCTCGTTTTGGGCTGGGAAAATTTTTCCCAGCTGGCAACCTTGAGCCCAGCTCGCTCTCTTGGGAATCTGCTGCTCTTGGGACCTGCTTCTCTCTGCTGAACTCCACACACACATCTAGACAAGACTTCTCTCCAGGCTCCAGCAACCAACTTTAAAAGAAAAGACTTCTACAGCAGAGAAGATTTCCCCTGCATCACTTCAACCAGCTACCAACTTCTATCAAAGACTGTTGTAAGTTAACTTATAACTTTTGATTTAAACCTGTTGTTTTAAAGCACAAATTCTCCTGCACCAAGATCCTTTTAAAAGGCTTCTTCTCGTTTGCAACCTTATTTACACGATTGCATTAATTATATTGTAAATAAACCCTTTTGAAGTTAAATATATGGTTTTCCTTCTATTTCTGAGCACGTTACCTTTTAAAGTTACACTGATAGCACATGGTCGCCTTTTAAACTTAGTGCCATGCTCTAAGCACAAGGTTCTACTCCTTGCAGTGCAGTTCAAGGCAATTCAACAAATATAATATTTAATTCATTGCAATTGTAAATTTTATTACCTTAATAGGTAATTGGTGGAGAATTAACCAAAATGTATCTTAAAACTTATAAATATTAGCGAATGCTCTGAGCAATTTCCCCCTTAGTTCTTAAATATCATATTAGGACTGTAACAATTTTGTAACATTTTAATGGATATTAAGAACTATAAATATTTCTTGTAACATAACCACCTAAGTCAAAACTGGCTATTTAGTGGGCGGTCCAGGGGTGGAGTCAGAATGCAGTCAGTACTTAACCAGTTAAATGCCAATCCAGCATTCAGTCCTTAATGGTTAAGGGGCCCTTTTCCAAAGGCGCACCAAAAAGTGGCTTGCGGTTGTGTGGGCATGTGTATTGGACGCACAATGGACCACTTCTCCAGCACATCTGGAAAAAATGGTTTTATTTGGGGGGGGGGCAGAAGATGGACGTGTGGCAAAATGAAAAACATCGTGCATCTATTTACGACCTGAGCCCTCAATGCCACACATTGACTTAGTGGTAAGGGCTCACGCTTTACCCACGCACCGACTGCCAATTACTGCTGGGAACGTCCCTGCAGTAGAAAATAGAAAATTATTTTCTACTGTCTGTTTTCAGCGCACGCCAAACTCGGAATTACCACCAGGTGCATGTACGTACGTAGGCCCTTATGTGCTTTTGTAAAAGGGCCTCTAAGTTAGCTGACCAAATAGGAGCACATAAATAGCAATTCTGTCTTTGGCTGGTTTAACTTAACCGATTAAGGCTGAATATCGGTATTTAACTGGTTAACTGGCAGCTGTCCCCACATATCCAGACATTCAATGGTAGTGCCCAGACATGGTCTGGCATAGAATATTCAGGAATAAAGCTGCCACTGGCTAAATATTTACCACTACATCTGGCTCCTTATACATCAGAGGTTTCTTGTTTCAGGTAGTCTATGGACTTACCTCAGAATTACTGTGTGGCTTACTGAATAATGCCTTGTTTGGTTATTCATCTTGTTTGTGTCTTTCTATAATTTTTCAATCTTCTTGTTCTAGAGGGGTTAATTTTTGCATATTTTTAATGCCTTATACTCTAAAATTTTTTCTATGGAACTCTCTGCCTTCTTCGATAAGATTGGAGACTATTTATCTGATATTTATCTGATATTTTGCAAGAAGTTGAAAACTCTATTTGATAAACGATTATTATTTGGGTTAGTCATCAATCTCTGATTTATATGTACTACTGCTGTTTTTGTATTTTGCAAACTGCTTTGAAACCGAAAGGGGATATAGAGGTATATAAGAACATTATTGATATTGATATTGACATTGGTTGAATGACCCCAAAGTTAGCATGGCTACTAATGCAGCATATGGTTTCCTAGCATCCAGCTGGTGAGCAAGCTGAAGGCACTACAATGGCAGTGTTAATTCAGTTCTTCTTGGCCTATGCAGATCAGTCGGTTTAGCCATGTCAAGCTAATACACCTTTGCGTCTGTTGGTTATTGCCATGAACAATGAGTCAAACTCCAAGAAACCAGACTAACTTGAACAAGTCCAGCACCTCATCCTGTTCAAATTAATACAGTGGCCGTAACTTAGTGTAGGAAATGTTTCTGGGATTACGTTATATTTTCTGATGTGTACAGAATCTCAAGGCACCAAACCGCTCATTTTGCTCCTTTTGGGAAGTGTCTAGCCTTGCAGGAGAGCTGGATTCTGTACAAGCCATGGTACCTTCCACTGGACAAATTGTAGAACAAGCCAGGTCTACTGCTTCTGCTATGAAAAGAGACTGAGCCTTATTACAAAAGGACTTCCCCTCACCCCAATTGTACACCAATGGGGAAACTCTTACTTTTGCTTGAAAAGGTGAATTTTTGCTGACTCACTTACAGCACTGGCCTAAAAACAGAGCTATTATAGAAACTCAGATCCTACAGACACTAGAAAGTTATAATCTTAACTCCTCCTCATTGATAAAGTCAAATCAACCAAAATGTGCTCCATCCTGCTTATATATAGGGATACATAAAAGTCTTCAGTACATTACTGAAGAAAGCACTGCACGCCATCCTGGATTTAATTTACTATTTTCATTACAATTTCCAGCACTGTGTTTTTAGCAACTGGAATTTATATATTTTTCTGATCTAGGGCAATCTTTAGGTTTAATTACTTCAGCTCTCCATGGGCAAGCCAACAGAAATTGGTCTCTAAACCCTTCTTGCTTTGTAATGTTCTTTTGATTAACCACCTCTCTCCGTCATTATATTGCTGTAGTATTAAAACAGTTCTTAAATATTCATTTCAAAAGAACAGGCCCATCATGCCTTTTTCTGGGCTGGAGTGCATATTGCTTTTCTGTTTTTTAGAGGAATTTTTCTACATACTGCTATTGGCCATGAATACTGGCAGGCTTGGAAACACAAAAAATGATGGTAGACAAAAACTATGTGGCCTATCTAGTCTGCCCATCTTCACCAGCTGCTAAGCTCTGCAATTCCTTCCTCTCCCACAGAGATCCTCTAGGCTTGTCCCATGCCTTCTTGAATTCAGGTACCATTCTTATCTGCACCACCTCCACTGGTAGGCCGTTCCATCTATCTACAACTCTTTCCATAATGAAATATTTCCTTAGATTACTCCTGATTCTATCCCCTTTCACTTTTGCCATATGACCCCATATCCCAGAGTTTTCTTATTAAAACAGGCCTGCCTCCTGTGCTAGGGAGGGTTTTAAATATTCTATCATATCTCCCCTCTCGTGCTTTAAGTTTGTCCACACATGCTATATGACAAAGACCAGTTTAGTTACTACCCTCTGAACCAACTCTATCCTGTTTCTGTCCTAGAAATATTGGGCCCAATATTCAAAGGGTTTCTGCTCCTAACTTTGTGGTCCTTTTATCAAGTTGTGGTAAAAAGGGCCCTGCGGTAGCGGCAGCTTTACTTGCGTGCCAGGCCCCTTTTCCTGCAGCAGGTTAAAAAGCCCTTTAAAAAATGGCCATGCGGTAAGATTACTCTTACCACGTGGCCATGCAGCAGGGAGCACATACTGCCTCCCACTGAGGTGGGGGTAAGGGTTTCCGCAGTAACCTAGGGTCATGCTGTGGTAAACATTACAAAATATTTTTGATTGCCCTAAAAATGGAACGTGCTCGAGGCAGGACTTCAGTCAGAGGCTGCGTTGGGCTTGCAGTAGTTCCGGGTTCCCATGTGGCAACCCTTAAGTAAAAGGGCCCCTTTGAGAATTATGCTCACAAATTGGCCTTTACAAAAATATATTAGCTGGTTCATAAATCTGCCCTTCTAGAACCCATAAAGAAGTTTGTCTTTCAGGGTAACCACTGTGCCCAAGTCAAGGTGTTATGATTGGGGTCAGAACCCCTCTCAAACTTACCTCTTTCCTGGGGGTCAGCTTCTTAGCTGGCTTCTGTTTCTTTTGTCTGTCCTTTCTGAGCTGGCTCTGTCTCTCTGTGCTGGCAGCTTCCAGCAGCATGGGGTTAATTGTTTTACTTTACTACAGCTGTGTGGGTGGACTGAGTTAGCTCTACCTCTCTTTGGGTGTACTGGCTTCAAGTGCTTCACGGTTTTGCATTGGTGTGGGTTGGGCCTCTCTGGGTCAGTGTGCTGTTGCCTGGGGCTAGGGAGTGTGACATCATCAGGGAGGGCCTTGATAAGGAAGTGGTGTTTCCTTCAAGGCTTTTGCAACGGTGGTGTTTGCTTTGGGTAGGGTGGTGCAGTGTGCACTTCTGACTTTGTGTCTAGTTTCCCTGCTTGCTTTTGCTAAGGGCCAGGTTAGTGTTAGTGCAGTGTGCACTGGTGACTGTGTGTTTAGCTTTCCTGCTTTTCCTTTGGTTCCCCTGCTTTTCCCTCTTGGTTTTGGAAGCATTGCTGTGTGTAGGGCTTTGGAAGCTCTGTTGCTGATAGGAGTACTTCAGGGTTTGGTGTTGTTAGGAACACTGCAGAGTTTGCTGTTAGAAGTACTTCTGGTGTTTGTGCTATTGGGAGCACTGCAGTCTTTGCTGTTGGTGTTTGGTGCTTTAGAAGCACTTTTGGCTTATGTGTTTGCTTCCCTGCTTTTTCCTTGTGGCTCCCCTGTCTTCCCTTTTAGTGCTAGGAGCTCTTCTGGTTGCTTGCCAGAGTAATGCTTAGGAAGCACCTTGTTAGTTTTGTATCTAGCTTGCTAGAGCAGTGCTTAGGTAGCTTGTTAGTTTTGTGTTTAGCTTGTTAGTGTAGAGCTCTGCTTGTAGCTTGGTGCTTAGTAGCACCTGTGTTAGCTTTGTGTTTAGTTCCCTGCTCTGTTAGTTTAGGGCTTAGGAGCTCCTGTTTAGTATAGGGCTTAGGAAGTCCTTTTGTCAGTTTACTGTTAGGAACACTCCTGCTGGTTTAGGGCTTGGGAGCACGTAGATCAGTTTAGGTTTAGGAGCACTTCTGTTTCCAGTCCTGGTCCCTGTGTCATCCGGTATCCAGTAAGTCCTGCCGGCTACTCGAACCCAGGAGCTCAACTCCTGGGGGGCTTAGCAGCTAAGTGCAGGTGAAGCTGTGTGGACCAGTCCGGTGTGCTCCAGTCCGGTGTTCCAGTCCTGTGTCCTCCAGTCCGGGGGATTCCAGTCCAGTGTTCCAGTCCGGGGGGTTCCAGTCCTGTGTCCTCCAGTCCGGGGAATTCCAGTCCAGTGTTCCAGTCCGTGTGTTCCGGCTCGCTGGGCGGTGCCTGCAGTCCCTGCCGGTGTTGGTGTGCTTGCCCAGCGTTGGTTGGTGGGTTTTGCCTGCTGCTGTTGCTCCTCATCAGCAGCCCAAGGGCTCACGTTTGCTCCAGAGCCCAGCCCAAGGGCTCTGAACCTGAGAACCTGACACAAGGGCACATAACAGGGTACCCATATTAATGTACTCAGAGGGCACCCATGTGGCATCTGTTCTATACAATGATAACAAGAAAAAACAGATTGTGACCTCACTAGGGACAGAAAATGTGCCTGAATATGTAAACAGAAAGTCATACATGAATAATCTAATAAAAATACTAGCATAACAGATCAGATGTGAAAGTAGAATTTGGGTGCAATTCGTAACATTTGGGTATGGGAAGATGACCGCTGATTGTGGACAGGGCAAATGGAGTTACTACATGATGGCACCAGTGGTGTAGAACGAGCTTGATTTAGCAATACTGCTCCGCCTGTCCCTGATGAAGTGGAATAAAACGCCGGAAACTTCTCTTCACCACATTGAACTCTCTCCTCAAGGTGCCCCCTCCCCCAACTCCCCCTTTATTAGCTCCTCAGACCCTTGCTGAATTCTTTCACGACAAGGTTCAAAAGATAAACCTTGAATTCTCTACCTCGCCACCTCTCCCTCCACTAGTCCGTTCCCCTCTCTCTCCTTCCCCTCATTCCTTTTCCTCCTTTCCTGAAGTTACTATTGAGGAAACTACACTTCTCCTTTCTTCCTCAAAATGTACCACCTGTTCCTCTGATCCCATTCCCACCCACCTTCTTAATGCCATCTCACCTGCTCTTGTTCCTTTTATCTGTCACATTCTCAACCTCTCACTTTCCACTGCAACTGTCCCTACTGCCTTTAAACATGCTGTGGTCACACCTCTCCTTAAGAAGCCTTCACTCGACCCTACTTGTCCCTCTAATTACCGACCCATCTCCCTCCTCCCTTTTCTCCCCAAATTACTTGAGCGTGCTGTTCACCACCGCTGCCTTGATTTTCTCTCCTCACATGCTATTCTTGACCCACTACAATCTGGTTCTCGCCCTCTCCACTCAACCGAAACTGCGCTTACTAAAGTCTCCAATGACCTATTACTGGCTAAATCCAGAGGTCAATATTCCATCCTCATTCTTCTTGATCTTTCCGCTGCTTTTGACACTGTCGATCACAGCATACTTCTTGATACCCTGTCCTCACTTGGATTCCAGGGCTCTGTCCTTTCCTGGTTCTCTTCCTACCTCTCCCTCCGCACCTTTAGTGTTCACTCTGGTGGATCCTCTTCTACTTCTATCCCTCTGCCTGTCGGCGTACCTCAGGGTTCTGTTCTTGGTCCCCTCCTCTTTTCTATCTACACTTCTTCCCTTGGTTCATTAATCTCATCCCATGGCTTTTTCTACCATCTCTATGCTGATGACTCCCAAATCTACCTTTCTACCTCTGATATCTCACCTTGCATCCAAACCAAAGTTTCAGCGTGCTTGTCTGACATTGCTGTCTGGATGTCTCAACGCCACCTGAAATTAAACATGACCAAAACCGAGCTTCTCATTTTTCCCCCCAAACCCACCTCCCCACTCCCCCCATTTTCTATTTCTGTTGATGGCTCTCTCATTCTCCCTGTCTCCTCAGCTCGAAACCTTGGGGTCATCTTTGACTCTTCTCTCTCCTTCTCTGCTCATATCCAGCAGATCGCCAAGACCTGTCATTTCTTTCTTTACAAAATCCGTAAAATCCACCCCTTTCTTTCTGAGCACTCTACCAAAACCCTCATCCACACCCTTGTCACCTCTCATTTAGACTACTGCAATCTACTTCTTGCTGGCCTCCCACTTAGTCACCTCTCTCCTCTCCAATTGGTTCAAAACTCTGCTGCCCGTCTCGTCTTCCGCCAGGGTCGCTTTACTCATACTACACTTCTCCTCAAGTCGCTTCACTGGCTCCCTATCCGTTTTCGCATCCTGTTCAAACTTCTTCTACTAACCTATAAATGTACTCACTCTGCTGCTCTCCAGTATCTCTCCACACTCGTCCTTCCCTACACCCCTTCCCGTGCACTCCGCTCCATGGATAAATCCTTCTTATCTGTTCCCTTCTCCACTACTGCCAACTCCAGACTTCGCGCCTTCTGTCTCGCTGCACCCTACGCCTGGAATAAACTTCCTGAGCCCCTACGTCTTGCCCCATCCTTGGCCACCTTTAAATCTAGACTGAAAGCCCACTTCTTTAACATTGCTTATGACTCATAACCACTTGTAACCACTCACCTCCACCTACCCTCCTCTCCTCCTTCCTGTACACATTGATTTGATTTGCTTACTTTATTTTTTTTATCTATTAGATTGTAAGCTCTTTGAGCAGGGACTGTCTTTCTTCTATGTTTGTGCAGCGCTGCGTACGCCTTGTAGCGCTATAGAAATGCTAAATAGTAGTAGTAGGAAACTGTCGAATGCTGATGGAACTGTTGAAAAGCTCTGAACTTTGCTCCAGGTGAGAAGTGGAAGCTCAAGAAGTACAATTTTTGATTACTGAACGATATATACTCTTTCCAAGACGAAAAAGAAAAATACTGATATTCACAGGAGGGTTTTCTGCCAATGACTGGATTGACGCCATTATTTGGCCGTTTATAGTAGGTCATGGCTCACTGAGGCTTTTTCCTCCTTGTGTTTTTCAATATATTAATTTCCATTTATTATAATTTGGTGTGAGGTATTTGGTTATATATTTGATTGATAATGAAGGTGACTATTGGGCAGACTGGATGAACTGTTCAGGTCTTGGTCTGCTGTCATCTACTATGTTACTATGGAGCTCATTTTCAAAAGAGAAAAATGTCCAAAAAGTTGCATAAATCTGCATTTGGAGTTTTTCTCACAAAAACATCCAAACTGATATTTTCAAAAACAATTTTTAGACGTTATTCTATGAAGTCCATCAGAAGCAAACTCAAATCACAAGGGGGCATGTCAGGGGCATGTTAATGGTGGGATCTGGACATTCCTAACACTTGGACATTTTTCAGCCATAACGGAACAAAACAAAACCGTCCAGGACTACAACTAAGACGTTTTGAGTTAGACCTGTTTTTATAACAAATAAGGCACAAAAGAGTGCCCTAAATGACCAGATGACCACTGGAGGGAATCAGGGGTGCCCCCTCCAGTGGCCACTGACCCCCTACTACCCCCCACAAATGTGAACACAAATATGATTTAGCAACCTCTATGACAGCCTCAGATGTCAGAGCCAGGTTTATTAGAGCAGCATGCAGGTACCTGGAGTAGTGTAGTGGTCAGGGCAGTGCAGTGCACCATAGCATGGGGGACTCAGGTCCCTATCTCCCTCTACCTATCGCATTTGTGGGGGAAACTATGAGCCCTCCAAAACTCACCTGAAGCCCACTGTACCCACATATACGTGCCCCCTTTACTCCTAAGGGCTATTGTGTACAGCTGTGGGCAGTAGGTTTTGGGTGGGTTTTGGGGGGGCTCAGCAGACAAGATAAGGGAGCAATGGTTTGATGTGTACCTGGGAGCATGTTTTTGAAGTCCACTAGGTTGTCCCATTTATCTCCTGGGTTGGCTGGGAGTCCACTCTACTAAAAATGCTGGTCCCTCCTACATCCCAATGGCTTGATTTTCTATGTTTTTCACTTGGACATTTTTGTTTTGAAAAAGGACCAAAAACAAAAATGTCCAAAGTACAAAACTTTGTTAGAAACAGTATTTTCTAAAACAAAACATAGAAGTTTTCGTTTTGGAAAATTAAACTTCTTTCTTATTCAGATTTTGGACATTTTTTGCAAAACGTCTAAAGTTGGATTTAAACGTCATACTGAAAATGCCCCTCCACGTAACTCATGCATAAATGTTAGCACCTATGTATTTGAACCCACTTATATTTCTGAATGATACATGTGCACACATCAGAATATCAACATGACTAACCTTACAGCCCCTTTTTTTATAGAATACAATAGATGTACACACATGTTTAGACACATAAGAACCCAACTCTGAAACTCAATTGAGGGGAGGCACCTTGTGCTTGAAAATTGTCTTGTTGCATGTGAACTTAAGAGTGCTCAGGGAACTCTGCAGTTGGGTGCTGTATTGAAAATATAGTCCTTTACCTTCTCATAACACGTTGACACCTCCCTGCTTCAAACGATATTGAGCATCTGTTTGCTTACCATGACTAACAAAATGTGTAATGTTTTTTGCTTCAGCAATGAATATCTAAGTACTAATTAGCATGACAGTTGGCGCCCCATGAGATAAGAATAGTAAAGGGGCAAATGACAAAACAGAGGTATTAATCTACTGACAATCCCCTGGGACTCTCTAGACTTGTCAAGGCCAATAAATCATTGATATAGGAAATCCAATGAGGTCAGTAGAAAGGCACTCGTGGAGGATGCCAAATGAATCTTATTAGCATGTCTGATCTCAGTATGCATTTTTAATGATCAATGAAAGAAAAATATAGATTAATAAAGTCAACATCTGTATCTTTATGGGAAGCATGGTTTGCAAAATAGTAATGCTAAAGGGAAAACAATGGGCCTGATTTTGAGAAGGCACAGTCACTGTATTAATTTAAGTGCTGGCGCTGGCATTTTAATTAATATGTGTATTCCACCCCTCCATCTGTATAAGCCAGGGCTTGACAAATCCCAAGCACTAGGTCACCATAGTGACTAAAAATTTCAAACTGGTGCATGGGATTTTTGTACCCTGGTTTGCAGCCACCACCAGAATAAGAACATTTGTGAACTGTGCTAATCTCACGAGATTTGAGAACCAGAGACTAATGCGAGAGTACCTGTACCACATGGCTCAGACTCTGGATGCGGCAGCAGCAGAGAGGAGGAAGTTGTGCTCCACAGACAGCAGGATAAGGATCAGTGAGGGAGAAGAGTAATGCTGGTTTGCTGGAGCAAGAGTTCAGAGAGAAGGGTCAGGCTAACTAGCTTGCTGGGGCAGGGCTATGAGCTGGAACAGTAGCTGACTGGTTTTTGGGGCAAAGATGGGGCTGAGAAAATGGCTGACTGGCCTCCTGGGACATGGATTGGGGCTCAGGGTGGCTGATTGGCTTGCTGAGATAGAGCTATGGGCTGGCTAGCTTGTTAGGGTAGGTGTTACGGGACTACTGACTAGCTTGCTGGAGTTAAGAGGTAGGAGGAGGTAGGGTTTCTGGATGGTTGGCTGACTTGCTGGCACTGAGGCTATGGACCTGACTGGTTTGCTGAGCAGTGAGGGCTCACTGGGATAGCGGCTATGGTTAGGAGCTAGGGGTGGCTAATTTAAGGGAGGAGGGAAATGGTGGGATAGGGGAGGGAGACAGGGAGAGAAACACTGGGTTGTGAGTGAGGAGGAAAGAGAGAGAGAACAAGAGAGTGAGGGGGAGAAAGCAAGACTGAGTGATAACAGGGTGGGGGGAGAAAAAAGAAAGTGTGAGGCTAGTGCTGAGAAAAGCGAGAAAGAAACTCAATTGGAGGAGGGCTGTTGACTTTTTATTTCTGTCAGTAAGCTTTCCTTTCCCTTGGACATGTAATAGGAAATAGCCTTGGTAAATCAGGCCCTAAGAAAAGATCTTAGAAAAGACCGCCTTTCAATTTTAGTGGAAACAATGGGGTAGTGGGAAAAGGTCTTGGCTGCTGGCTCAAGCTTTTTGGCTGGCTCTTATATCCAATGAAAATTTATCAAGGCCTAGTATAAATAGAAGTGCTGAATACACACCCCGCCACTATCCATGTAATTTAGGTCTCCTATTTGGCATGCCTAAAATAAATTTCAACTAAATATCCTGCTAAACGGATAACTGGTAGCGTTGCCCCTCCCTTAACCTGGCCCATAATAACATGGACGATACCTGGCATTCAGGCAATTTAAACAGCCCAATATTATCCATATAATTTATGAAAATATATGAACAGGAAAATTATTTAATTAGATTTTGCTCACACCTTTTCAGTAGTAGCTCAAGGCGAGTTACATTTAGGTACACTGGGTATTTCCCTGTCCCTGGAGGGCTTACAACTTAAGTTGGTACCTAAGGCAATGGAGGGTTAAGTGATTTCCCAAGACCACAAGGCGCAGCACTGAGGTTTCAACCAGCCACCTTGGGATGTAAAGAGCAGTGCTCTAACCACTAGGCCACTTCTCCACTTGAATAACACCCCCCCCCCCCCCCCAATTCCATACCTGCCCAAATAACAGTATGAATTTTTTTCACACTAAAATGTCTTAATGGATTATACTGAAATGCATATCTGTATATTAAACTCGAACAAGGACAAGTAGCATCAATGTATACATACAAATTATAAATCACATCAATCTTCATCAGGTCCACATCAATTTAATTATCTTCCAACTTATAATGCTTAATTTTACCATTTATCCAATAATAATATAGATATCATTACTTATCTGTTTCAAGCATTTTTGCTTCAACTGTTTCATCTTCTGCTAAATAAGAGCAAGAAGGTGCTGATCACCTTTCGAGGATTTATGAACTTTGAACAACCACCTCTGAAGATTGACCTCTGAAGGTCCATTATAAACAACTATTGATTTGATTATATGGGTATTGTGATTGTGTCTTTACTGATCTATATTAACTAATAACTTTTTTTTTCTAAATTTGACGTAAGTGCAGTTTTTTTCTGGTATACTCTTTGTATCATATTTTAGGCTTTGATCTGCCCAGAACTATATTTGTTTAAGCAGAATATAAGTGCTAAAATTAAACAAAATTATATTATACCTTATTAGTACCGCTTTACACAGTGACTTTAAGATTACACAGAAGGTCAATATTCAAATGGGACACCAAGCGGCACCCACTAAGGGCAAGATTCTATGCATCATGCCTACAAAATCGGTGCCGTAAAAAAAATATGCCTAGGTATATTCTTTAAACCATGCCTAAATATAGGTACAGTTTATTGAATACGCCTAAATTTAGGCGGTTTATAGAATACGTCCAACACCTGTTTTTTGCGACTAGATTTAGTCGCAGCCATTTACGCCAATGAAAACCTGGGGTCAGTGGCGATTAGGTCGGCTACCACCCGGGGCAGATCGCCGCTGCGCACCCTCCCCCCCCCCGGGTGCAGCGGCGTCCATCCCCCCAAGGTGCAGCACGACACACCCCCCCCCCCCCCGGCACAATGACACCTCCCTCCCAGCGCTAAGCCCCCCTCCCCAGCGCAATGACACCCCCCTCCCCCCGGCTGCATTCTTGGCTGCTGGAGGGTGCAGAGAGCAGCCGCGCGCCTGTCGGCTCCACTGGCTCCCTGCTCCCCCGGAACAGGAAGTAACCCCCACCGCCCCACCCTTGCTATGCCACTGCCTGGTGTAAATGCCGATGCCTAAATTACGTGTGGAACGGAGCATATTCTATAACACTCCATATAAATACAAGGAACACCCATGACCCACCCATTCCCCCCCAGCCACGTCCCCTTTTCAGATTCGCATCTTAGAATTTAGGCACCTTATGTTATAGAATACGCTTAGACATATGTGTGCGAAAACTCTAATTAATGCCAATTAGTGTCAATAATTGCTTCTTAATTTCAATTATCGGTGCTGATTGGGTTGTTAAACTAATTAAGTTGTGTGCACAAATCCAGGATACGACTGGATTTGTGTGGGCAACTCAAGTCACACTATATATGTGCCCACATTATTCCCCAGATTCTATAAAGGGTGCCCAAATATCCATGCCCAAATCTGGGCATGATCCTGAGATGCACATGCAACCTAATTGGTTAGCAAGCCAATTAACACCAATAATAATAATAATAATAGAGTGGAGGAGTGGCCTAGTGGTTAGGGTGGTGGACTCTGGTCCTGGGGAACTGAGGAACTGAGTTCGATTCCCACTTCAGGCACAGCTCCTTGTGACTCTGGGCAAGTCACTTAACCCGCCATTGCCCCAGGTACAAATAAGTACCTTTATATGTAAGCCGCATTGAGCCTGCCATGAGTGGGAAAGCGCGGGGTACAAATGTAACTAAAATAAAAAATATTTTAAAAAAATACTTGGATGCTAACAATCAACTATTGATGTTAATTGGCACCAATTAGGGGTTGAGTGCACATCTGGCTGTGTGCTATTTTATAAGCCTGGGTACCCAAATCCCATAGCGTGCAACCTAAAAGGGGATATGGCCATGGAAGGGCATGGGTGGGTCAGGAGCATTGTCAAAAGATGCATGCAGTGTTACAGAATTCCAGGTTTCAGCTGGTGTAAGTCCTCAAGCAGAAACTTGGCGTGAGAATCCCCGCTAGGCGCTGTTCTATAAAGAGCGCTCATTCTGGTGCATCCTTTGTAGAATAGCACTGAATCCTGATTTTTCTCAGTGCCATTTACTGAATCCGGCCCTAGGCCCAAGATTCTACATATCGTGACTTACGTTGTGTGCGCATGCAAATTAATTAGTTAAGCCAACCAGCACCGATATTTGCCAATTAACAAGCAATTATTGACACTAATTGGCATTAATTAGAATTTATGCACAGAACTCTCTGAGCATATTCTATAACGTGCTACACATAAATTCTAAGTTACAGTTGAAAAGTGTGCATGGCCATGGGTGTGGAATGGATGGTTCGTGGGCATTTCTAAAATCTATGCATGTTGTTATAGAACACACCTGGTCCATGCCTAATTTAGGTGTTGGCATTTACCCCAAGTTTTACTTGGCGTAACTGCCTGTGACTAAATTTAGTCATGCGGGCTGGCACTCAGTTTATTCTATATACCATGTGGAAATTTAGTCTTATTCTATAAAGTACACCTAAATTAAGGCATACTTTATAGGAAATGCTTAGGTGAATTTCATCTTGGTGCTGATTTTTTAGGCATGATATACAGAATCTAGTCCTATATGTGTAAATTAGGCACATAGTCAGTGACACTGCATGCATAGTATACACCACTGAAAATACACACCTAATCTAAATGTGAACTTTAGACATTGTCAGGTTCTCAGGTTCAGAGCCCACGGGGCCGGGCTCTGGAGCAAATGTGAGCCCTTGGGCTGCTGAAGAGGAGCGACAGCAGCAGGCAAAACCCACCAACCAACGCTGGGCAAGCACACCGGCACCGGCAGGGATTGCAGGCACCGCCCAGCGAGCCGGAACACACAGACTGGAATCCCCCGGACTGGAGGACACAGGACTGGAACACACTGGACTGGAGCACACTGAACTGGTCCGTACAGCTTCACCTGTACTTGGCCACTACCCCCCCAAGGGTTGAGCCCTTGGGTTTGAGTAGCCAGCAGGACTTACCGGATACCGGATGACACAGGGACCAGGACTGGAAACAGAAGTACTCCAAAACCTAAACTGACCTAAGTGCTCCCAAGCCCTAAACCAACAGAAGTGTTCCTAACAGTACTAACAAAAGGACTTCCTAAGCCCTATACTAACAGAAGTACTAATAGCACCACACTCACAAAAGGACCTCCAAAGCCCTTCACTACTAGAAGTACTACTAATAGAGACACACAAGTAAGCAGGGGAGCCACAGGGAGAGAGCAGGGAACCCAAACACAACAGCTCACACAGGTGCTCCTAACAACCCCAAAACCTGAAGAACTTCTATCAGCAACAAAAGGGAAAGCAGGGGAGCTACAAGGGAAAAGCAGGGAAGCTAAACGCCTACACAGCACAGGTGCTTCCTAAGCACTACACTAACAAGCTAAACACAAAACTAACAAGCTTCCTAAGTGCTACTCTAACAAGCCAGCTACAAAACTAACAAGGTGCTTCCTAAGCACTACCCTAGCAAGCTAGACACAAAACTAACAAGGTTCCTAAGCACTACTCTAGCAAGCCAGCTACAAAACTAACAAGTTGCTTCCTAAGCACTACCCTAGCAAGCTAGACACAAAACTAACAAGGTGCTTCCTAAGCACTACTCTGGCAAGCTAGATACAAAACTAACAAGGTTCCTCCTAAGCACTACTCTGGCAAGCTAGATACAAAACTAACAAGGTGCTTCCTAAGCACTACCCTAGCAAGCTAGACACAAAACTAACAAGGTGCTTCCGAAGCACCAAAGGGGAAGCTAACAAAGCAGAAAGTACTCCTCAACACTAAGCACTAACCGTGACCTTCAGCAGACGTTCTAAAGCATACGCAAACACCAACATTGCAAAAGGCCCTGAAGGAAAGAACACCACTTCCTTATCAAGGCCCTCCCAGATGATGTCACACTCCCTAGACCCAGGCAACAGCACACTGACCCAGAGAGGCCCAACCCACACCAATGCAGTCCCGTGAAGCACTTGAAGCCAGTACACCCAAAAAGGGAGCAGAGCAACTCAGGCAACACCCACAGCTGCAGTAAAGTGAGACAATTAGAGTCATGCTGCTGGAAGCTGCCAGCACAGAGAGAGAGAGCCAGCTCAGAAAGGACTTACAAAAGAAACAGAAGCCAGCTAAGCTGACCACCAGGAAAAAGGTAAGTTTGAGAGGGGTTATGACCACAATCATAACAGACATACAGGCACAGATATCTGGCACCTATACGTCTAGCAGGTATATTTGTTTCCCATTGTTGCGATTCTCGGTAGTGAGCCCTTATGCCCCGACTGAGCATGGTACAGAAGAGTTACGCCACACTCGGTCGGGCAGCCGAACAACCCCAGCTTCACCTGGGAGCGACCACCGTTCCCCAGGAGTTGAGCCCCCAGGTACAGGTGGCCACCAGGACTTCCGAATCCGAATGGGGTCAGACGGCCGCCGGCAGTGGCAGGCAGAGGAGACAGGAACAGACAAGCAGCGACCGCTACACAAGACCAGGCAGTCAGCAAAGCAGGGCAGGGTCCAATCCAAGATCAGGGCAGGCGGCTAGGCAAAGCAAGGTCAGGTCCAATCCAAGATCAGGGCAGGCGGCTAGGCAAAGCAAGGTCAGGTCCAATCCAAGATCAGGTCCAACAATCAGGTAGAGAGAAACACAATCCAACGCACCAGACTTCTAAAGGTCAGGTCCAATCCAAGATCAGGGCAGGCGGCTAGGCAAAGCAAGGTCAGGTCCAATCCAAGATCAGGTCCAACAATCAGGTAGAGAGAAACACAATCCAACGCACCAGACTTCTAAACAGAAAGAAGCTGAAGCAAAGATGATGGCACAGTCCTGCTCTTAAGTAGGCCTCCCATCAGAGGATCCCGGTCCCAGCTGCGAGGTGAGGGATCTCATTGGGCATGCCCATGAGGAAGCTATTCAATATGGCTGCCTCCCTGATGAGCCTTCCAAGATGGCTGTTTCTCAGACGATCCTCCCAAGATGGTTGCCTCTCAGATGATCCTCCCAAGATGGCCACCACCAGGAGTACAAGGTATGAGTGTAACACCCATGCAATCCAGCTGTGTTTGTGCTACCAATCATTTACAAGGTCCATGATTAGACTTTAATGCTGACACTGTACCCTTGTGGTGCTTGCTTTGATAAATTCTGGTAAAGCAGGTTCTGCAGATACACAACTCCTGAAGCAGGCACCAAGTGCCGAAACACAGGTCCGTGTTGAGTCTGTTGCATTTTTACTCTTCAATAAATACTTTCAACTTCATCGGTGTCTCTGTGATTGGATTGGAGGGCTATTTGTGCATCCCTACTTTTTCATGTTTAGGCATGTCCAGACCATACATATATGCTAAGTGCTCAACATCTGTGCCTACATATCCAGAATAGGCCCTGCCCCTAGCATAAATCTTCCATGCCCAATTTTCCACACTGGAGTATTATACGTGCAGTTCCACTGAAAATGAAACCTGCACATCGCCAAACATCTAAGTGTTGTTTGAAATTGCCCTCTGTATATACTCCTATGTGCCTTTCTTACCTAGGAACCCTGTTATAAAATTATTGAGATTCCCTTTCCCAATACCTTTCTCTCGATAGGGGTGGCAAATGTTGTCTCTGCTTCATATGGTTGGGGCCATGTTATATAACTAGAAGGAAATGAAATTTTAGATCTGTAGTTCGGTGGGATATTAGTACAGAGGGCAGTTGACTCAAACCAGGACAGCTAATGAAGCAAAACTGCAGACTATTATGACAAATGTAAAGCTCTGTGGATCCATTGTGGACAGGGGGCCAGCTGTGCGATAGGTCAAGATAACACACACTCCTTCCCTAAGTGGAGCAGCTCATTCAACTATGGGAAATGCTGTGCCTGGAATTCAGGAAACACAGTTCATTAGCTTTGGGTCCTAGCTCTGTTTCACTGTCTTGCAATCAAATCCAGGCTGTTCCAGTTCTTTAGAATAAAATGATCATTTAACACTGGATTGATGCCTCTTTGCCACAGATTGTTTTACTAAGGTGCTCCAGAGCTATGATCCTTTCATTCACCCCTCTCCCTCCCCAAAAAGAACTATTACTAGGTTATCCTCCAGTCCAAACTAAATTTCAACTTGAGTGCAGTGTTTATCTTCATAAAAGGTCCCCTCACTGAAGACTGCACTAATTGTCTCTGAAAAGGCTTTGGCAGGTCCATCACCGTGTCTGATTAATAATGTCACAGGGTACATGTTCACGGTGCTTTCGGCTCTGCTGTGGCAACCTCTTGCCAATTAGCTGTGCCCTGGCCAAATATTATATTCTCACAAAGGACTCTCTTATTCAATTTGCAGGCAAGTTACCTTGTACAGCAACATCCTCAGTATGTAATCAAGTTATCTCATTTAAAAACTCTGGTGCCCTAGCAAAGAGTATTTTTCAATCTGAACTGCTATTCTTAAAAATTCATTTTTTAAACTGTTTAATTTGACAAGCAACACTCTTACATAGCAGAGAACCAACTCCTTGTGGCATCTCTGCAACAGTAGAGGAATAGAAAAGTATTCTCCCTTCACCAGCTAACTCCCCCTTAGTCCAAATCCCCAATCCCCAACCTGTCACCAAACCCATGATGGTCACTGCCAATATGCATCCCATGTATTGTTATAAACATCAATCTTTCCCATTAAAGAGTAAGATATTTTATGAAACAAGACAATCTCAGAGACCCGCTTAAACTAATGCTCAACTCTGGGGACCTCTTTCCAGAAGGTTGCAATGTTGTGTCCAAACATGAACACTTCTCATGCGATAAAGAAGTACCCTGTCAATATTCCAATAGGCAGAGAAGCAGTATGAGAAACACACCTCTGCCCAAAATCTCCCCAATTCTTTTTCCCATCATTCTTCAGAATGGAGCTATCTGGGGTAGGACTACCATATATCTAAATGGTCACCAGGAAGGCCACAGCCCTGCCACCAGAGATTTGATACATTCTCTGCAAATTTAATGTAAAGGGCAAGGTACCTATAGGTACAATGCAGGAACCTAACAATCTCCACCCTTTGCTACACACAGAAATCGAATGGACCAACTACCAAATAATATCCTAGTCGGTGTCGTCCAGAGAAATATTATAAGCCAAAAACTCAACCCATACATATACGCTGATGATGTAACGATCTATATCCCATTCAAACAAGACCTAACAGAAATTGCCAACGACATCAACCGAAGTCTACATATTATGCATTCATGGGCAGATGCATTCCAGCTGAAACTCAACGCAGAAAAAACCCAATGCCTAATACTCACATATCAACACAATACGAACAAATTTACCACTATCAACACACCAAAACTAAATTTACCAATTTCGGAAACCCTAAAAATTCTTGGAGTTACCATTGATCGACACCTAACACTTGAGAACCACGTGAAAAACACAGCCAAAAAGATGTTCCACTCAATGTGGAAATTAAAAAGAGTAAGACCATTCTTCCCAAGGAACGTCTTCCGGAATCTAGTACAATCATTGGTTCTCAGTCATCTAGACTACTGCAACTCACTTTACCCTGGCTGCAAAGAACAAATACTCAAAAAACTCCAAACAGCCCAGAACACGGCAGCCAGACTCATATTCGGAAAATCAAAATATGAAAGTGCAAAACCCCTACGAGAGAAGCTCCACTGGCTCCCACTCAAAGAACGCATTACATTCAAAATAGTACCCTAACTCACAAAATCATCCATGGCGACGCCCCAGCCTACATGTCTGACCTGATAGACCTACCACCCAGGAATGCTAAAAAATCATCTCGCACATTCCTTAATCTTCATTTCCCCAATTGTAAAGGTCTAAAATACAAACTAATGCACGCATCAACCTTTTGCTATATGAGCACGCAATTAAGGAAAGCGTTGCCACGCAACCTAAGAACGATCTATGAACTGACCAACTTCCGCAAACTACTGAAGATCCATCTCTTTGACAAAACATACCACAAAGATCAACACATGTGAAATACCCCACTTATATCCAGAAATGTCTAATAATGCCTTCTGCTTTATTATTATTATTATGTATTTCCTTACCACACATCCCAAAATCCTTCTGTAACACCAAATGTTTATTCTTTTTCTCATTTCCATTATCCATGAAATATTGTAAGCCACTTTGAGCCTGCAAATAGGTGGGAAAATGTGGGATACAAATGCAATAAATAAATAAATAAATTCCTGGTAAAACCTCGTTTTCATTCTAATGTTTTCTTCTGTGATTGTAAGGACCGGGGGTTGTAGGAACTGCTGACATCCATTCAGAACTGCATCGCAAGCAAAGCAAAACCACAGGGGGATCCTGAACTGGCCAACAGAGCAGGGTGGTAGAGAGCAAACACAATCAAAAGGGCAAAACCACACACTTTAACTTTCCAACATTTATTAGAGAACAAAGTGAAAGAATGTGAAAGTGATCTTATTACCTCTAAGGAAGCACACAGATACACATGAAATATATCGGGGATGATTTGGCTGTCTGTGTCCCCTTTATCCACCTCTCACTGGCTCCTCCTTTCAGGAGATGAGTCAGAGAGGACCAGGTTCTACAGGAAAGAAGCATTTGCTGCCTCATCCAGAGATTATGAGGTACCCAACAGGAGTAGGACTCAGGAGGGCCCAGGGTTAAAAGGAGGATTTGCTTGCAGCCTATGATATGCGTCCAAAAAAGAAGTAAAGAGAAAAAGGTAGAAAATACTAGACTCTTGAATTTAGTAGGTGAAGAGGAGATTTTCTGTACCTCAGAGAGAAAAGATGCAAGGTGACCTGTAATTTTTATTATTTTACACTTTGGGCCAGATTCCTATATTAGGCACTGAAAAAAATCAGTGTGGATGGAAAACATGGCTACGCAATTTCGCCTAAAGTTAGGTGAGGTTTATAGAATATGTGGTAAGGCTGTCCAAGTGACTAAAATTTAGGTGCAGTCATTTACACCAATGAAAACGTGGTGTAAATGCCCATGCCTAACTGTGCATAAATTTTAGGAATGCCAACATGCTCCTCCCATGGCCACACCCCCTTTTGAGATCCGCGTGGTAGAATTTACACAGGCTACTTTATAGAATATGCTTAGCGAGTAGTGTGCGTAAATTCTAATTAGTGCTAATTAGAGCCAATAATTGCTTGTTAACATCCAATTATCAGTGCTGATTGGCTTGTCTACCAACTAAGTTGTGCACGCAAATCAGAATCCACTCAGATTTGCGTGTGCAACTCAAGTCGCATTATATAGAATCTGGGGGTTTGTGTCTTTGTTGATTCTTTTTGACTTGATTACTGAAAGATTTCAGTAAACTTTATTGGTTCAGAACAAACTCTAGTTTGGACTGAGTTTTTGGAGGTACAGTGGTGGAAATAAGTATTTGATCCCTTGCTGATTTTGTAAGTTTGCCCACTGACAAAGACATGAGCAGCCCATAATTGAAGGGTAGGTTATTGGTAACAGTGAGAGATAGCACATCACAAATTAAATCCGTAAAATCACATTGTGGAAAGTATATGAATTTATTTGCATTCTGCAGAGGGAAATAAGTATTTGATCCCCCACCAACCAGTAAGAGATCTGGCCCCTACAGACCAGGTAGATGCTCCAAATCAACTCGTTACCTGCATGACAGACAGCTGTCGGCAATGGTCACCTGTATGAAAGACACCTGTCCACAGACTCAGTGAATCAGTCAGACTCTAACCTCTACAAAATGGCCAAGAGCAAGGAGCTGTCTAAGGATGTCAGGGACAAGATCATACACCTGCACAAGGCTGGAATGGGCTACAAAACCATCAGTAAGACGCTGGGCGAGAAGGAGACAACTGTTGGTGCCATAGTAAGAAAATGGAAGAAGTACAAAATGACTGTCAATCGACAAAGATCTGGGGCTCCACGCAAAATCTCACCTCGTGGGGTATCCTTGATCATGAGGAAGGTTAGAAATCAGCCTACAACTACAAGGGGGGAACTTGTCAATGATCTCAAGGCAGCTGGGACCACTGTCACCACGAAAACCATTGGTAACACATTACGACATAACGGATTGCAATCCTGCAGTGCCCGCAAGGTCCCCCTGCTCCGGAAGGCACATGTGACGGCCCGTCTGAAGTTTGCCAGTGAACACCTGGATGATGCCGAGAGTGATTGGGAGAAGGTGCTGTGGTCAGATGAGACAAAAATTGAGCTCTTTGGCATGAACTCAACTCGCCGTGTTTGGAGGAAGAGAAATGCTGCCTATGACCCAAAGAACACCGTCCCCACTGTCAAGCATGGAGGTGGAAATGTTATGTTTTGGGGGTGTTTCTCTGCTAAGGGCACAGGACTACTTCACCGCATCAATGGGAGAATGGATGGGGCCATGTACCGTACAATTCTGAGTGACAACCTCCTTCCCTCCGCCAGGGCCTTAAAAATGGGTCGTGGCTGGGTCTTCCATCACGACAATGACCCAAAACATACAGCCAAGGCAACAAAGGAGTGGCTCAGGAAGAAGCACATTAGGGTCATGGAGTGGCCTAGCCAGTCACCAGACCTTAATCCCATTGAAAACGTATGGAGGGAGCTGAAGCTGCGAGTTGCCAAGCGACAGCCCAGAACTCTTAATGATTTAGAGATGATCTGCAAAGAGGAGTGGACCAAAATTCCTCCTGACATGTGTGCAAACCTCATCATCAACTACAGAAGACGTCTGACCGCTGTGCTTGCCAACAAGGGTTTTGCCACCAAGTATTAGGTCTTGTTTGCCAGAGGGATTAAATACTTATTTCCCTCTGCAGAATGCAAATAAATTCATATACTTTCCACAATGTGATTTTCCGGATTTAATTTGTGATGTGCTATCTCTCACTGTTACCAATAACCTACCCTTCAATTATGGGCTGCTCATGTCTTTGTCAGTGGGCAAACTTACAAAATCAGCAAGGGATCAAATACTTATTTCCACCACTGTACATAGCAAAGAGAGAGAGCCCAGGGGCCAACAGCCTCCCAAGTCCAAGCTGATCCTGCCTAAGCACCCTGTAATGTCAAGGGTGGCAACACTACACTTTAGGGTTGTTCCCCCCCCCCCCCCCCCCTCCAAAAAAAAATGTATAACCCTGGTCTCCATGCAGAGTGAAGAGTTCCTGGTACAGGACCCCAAACCAAGGGACTATACAAGCAAGAAATATCAATGAAGCCAGAGCTCAACAAATCCCAGGGGCCAGATTGTCATGGTGACTAGAAATTATCCTCTGGCACCCAGGATTTTCTACCTTGGTCTTCAGAAGGACACATTTGCCTAAAGCAGGCAATCACAGCACACCTGACCCCATGGAGCCCAGAACTGGGAGGCACCAGGGCAGAGATGCAGCCAGATTCGATAGGATGAAGCATCACCACTAGAAAGTTGTTACAGCAATAGCAAGAGAAATTGCCCTTAATGCATCACTGCAGGGCACAGGCAGGAGCCCCCCCAACTCTGTCATCACCTATTCTCTCTCTCTTTTATTCTATTCCCCACCCTTTCCCTCACCCTGTCATCACCCAATGTCTTATTCACCTCTTTCCCTTCCCTCCTCTACCCAATTAGTTACCACACGCACAATCTAACCCTCATCACCCATGAAGCCAGTCAGTCACCTCAAATGTAGCCAATTACACTCCCCCACAACTATCCTTCACCACCCAGGAAGCCAGAAGCCACTCAGTCACCCCCCCCCCCCCAAGTCTATATCAGTCCCCTTTCACCCATGTAGCCAGCTAAATCCTTCCCTAGGTAGTGACGCCTTTCAGGAAAGCAGTCCCTGATTTTCAACCTCCACCTTTGGTCTGCTCAGCTGCTGTCAGTGAACAGAAGCAGAGCCGCCGAGAGACTGGGCCGGGCCCCCTGCCGCCCTCACCACCCTGCCCCTCCTCCACCCCCCAGGTCGCCACCGCTCCCCCCCCAAGGTCACCGCCGCCGCCGCTCCCCCCTACCCCCCCCCCCCCCCCGAGGTCACCGCTGCTCCCCCCTCCGTCCGCCACCGGGCCGGGCCCCCTGATTTCAAATCACAGTCTCACCTCCGTGAAAGCAGCGCTGCAGGCAGCAGAACACCTCCCTTCGGCCCTCCTTCCCTCCTTGTGTCCCGCCCTCACGGAAGTTATGTCAGACGAGGGCGGGACACAGGGAGGGAAGGAGGGCCGAAGGGAGGCGTTCTGCTGCCTGCAGCGCTGCTTTCATGGAGGTGAGACTGCGATTTCAATGCAGGGGGCAGACGGTCGATGACGGAGGGTGGGTGGGACTGCGGCGCTGGGCCCCTCTTGGAGGCCCAGGCCCAGGGAATTTTGTCCCCCCCTGCCCCCCCTCTCGGCGGCTATGAACAGAGGTTTCCTGTCCCACACACTCCATGGTAAGCTGTGAGTTTGGGTCGTGTATTCAGGAACTTTGGCATTGGTCTCACAAGACTTGAGACCCTGAGATGACTACTGGAGCTCCTGCACTGCATAGCTCAAACTGAAGTAACAGTGTATGGCTCCATCATAGTCTACCAGAAAGTTCTGGAGGAAAAAGAGAAGAATTTTCTAGCCTTTTGCCTAACATCCTTATATTAAGCGCCTTTAGGGTGCACAAAAAGGTCAGATTGATATATTCTTAAACTAATATGAAGTTTATATATAATTTTATTGACCTCAGTAAGAACTGCAGCATGGATACCCGAAGGGACAAAATGATATTTAAACACTAACAGAGGCTTCACAGTGGAGGGCAATTTGCCTGATTACATGAATCTCTGACTCTACAATACTAACACTGCAAAGAAAAAGCTCCCTCGCTCAGAGACATACTGTCAACTGAACACTACTTTATAGAATTAATAGAATCTCTCCAGCCCTGAGGAATCTCTGCTTCACAAATTTCTTTCTACTGTTTTAAGTAACCTGATCTCTCACTGCCACTGCAATTTTCATGCTTAAGAATAGAACACGTTCCACAAAATATGAACCTAATGATACAGGTCCAGAAAGAGAATAAGTGGTGAAAGGGAAGGAAGCGGCATGATGACAGAAGGCACTTTCATGTGGTGGGGATCAGAGCCAGATTTTAGATGTGGGTTCCCTCCCCAAGAGATAAGAAAGCAGGAGCAGGTTCCTCCTCAGCCCTAAGTATTTGGTGCCCTAGGCAGCTGTCTTTGTTACCTGTCCCCCAGCTCAGGAATGGTTTATTGCTGTTGGGTTGGCCTTTTCAGGTTAACAATCAGGGCCGCCAAGCGGGGGGACAGGGGACAAAATTCCCCAGACCCAGCCTCCAAAGGAGGGGGGGGAGCACCAGCAAGCTTTTTCCTGCTTCCGGGTCTGCACTCTCCTGTTGCTCCTGCATGCCGGGACCCGGATGATTGCATTAACACAATAACCCTTATTACGTTAATACAATCATCCAGATCCTGGCACACAGGAGCTAAAGGAGACAGACCGAGGAAGGTAAGGGGGTGGTGGCCAAAATGTGGAGGCAGCACGAGTGTGGGGGGAGGGGGACGGTGTGACAGCAGCCCAGGTGGGGAACGCAGTCCCAGGTAGGGGGGGCAGTCTTGCCGCGGGCCCAGCTGTGTCCCTCGGTGGCCCTGATAACAATCACAACATTTAAGACATAAAAGCCATGCATATTCAGTACTGCAAGAAATGCAAGTGTTCTCGGGCCTCTTCCAAGAAACCTGGGGCTCTGTATGCCATGCATGTGGTGGCCTCCTGCTGGTTGATGGACACAACTATCCCACAGGTTCTAGAATAGTGGGAAGCTACATCACGGAAAATTAATTTTCATAGCAAGTTACAGCCATATAGTAAAAGAAAGACAGTAAGATAATGTTCAAGCACCTTTCTGACCTCATTTGCAACTCTACATAAGTACATAAGTATTGCCATACTGGGAAAGACCAAAGGTTCACCGAGCCCAGCATCCTGTTTCCAACAGTGGCCAATCCAGGTCACAAATACCCGGCAAGATCCCAAAAATGGACAAAACATTTTATACTGCTTATCCCAGAAATAGTGGATTTTCCCCAAGTCCATTTAATAACGGTCTATGGACTTTTCCTTTAGGAAGCCGTCCAAACGTTTCTTAAAACTCCGCTAAGCTAACCGCCTTTACCACATTCTCTGGCAACGAATTCCAGAGTTTAATTACACGTTGAGTGAAGAAAACATTTCTCCGATTCGTTTTAAATTTACTACATTGTAGCTTCATCGCATGCCCCCTAGTCCTAGGATTTTTGGAAAGCGTGAACAGAGGCTTCACATCTATCCGTTCAACTCCACTCATTATTTTATAGACCTGTAATCATGTCTCCCCTCAGCCGCCTTTTCTCCAAGCTGAAGAGCCCTAGTCGCTTTAGCTTTTCCTCAGGGAAGTCGTCCCATCTCCTGTATCATTTTCGTCGCCCTTCTCTGCACCTTTTATAATTCCACTTTATCTTTTTTGAGATACGGCAACCAGAATTGCACACAATATTCGAGGTGCAGTCGCACCATGGAGCGATACAAAGGCATTATAACATCCTCATTTTTGTTTTCCATTCCTTTCCTAATAATACCTAACATTATATTTGCTTTCTTAGCCGCAGCAGCACACTGAGCGTAAGCTTTCAACGTATCGTCAATGACGACACCTAGATCCCATTCTTGGTCCATGACTCCTAACGTGGAACCTTGCATGACGTAGCTATAATTCGGGTTCCTCTTTCCCACATGCATCACTTTGCACTTGCTCACATCAAACGTCATCTGCCATTTAGACGCCCAGTCTCCAAGTCTCGTAAGGTCCTCTTGTAATTTTTCACAATCCTCTCGCGATTTAACGACTTTGAATAACTTTGTGTCATCAGCAAATTTAATTACCTCACTAGTGTAATGGAATAGAATTTTAAAAGATTGTTTTTCAACCCTGTCTGGATCGACCAGTGCACTTGGGGTCTGTGTTGATGATTAGAAGTAATTCTGTTTCATTTATTGTTTAAGTGCTATCTTAAAGGATTGCTTTTCTACCCTGCTTTTTGTCCAATAATACCCTCTGAAATCTTGTTCTTCTGACCGAAAGTAACTTTCCTTGTGAATACAAAAACAAGTTGGAATGTGGAAGATAAGGCACATTCTTGTATTCAGTTTGTGCAGGAAAGAAACAGGATATACTCGGGGTTCATGATATGAGCCACCTGGCCAGTGGTTCATTTACTTGGGCCGGAAGCATGTGACTGCATCGTCGTGTACATTCTGTAATTTTCCCTTAGAGGCGTTCCTGTAACTTCCCATAGCTCTGGACATGAGCTCGGAACCTAATAAAAGGGAGGGCTTATCACAGCACAGTGGGGTTCATCTGTGAGCAATGTACAGGCTACGCAGAAATCTGTTCCTGGTCCAAAAAGCTCCTAGCTCTTTCGCTCTGTGTGTGTCAGGTCCTCTTCAGCTGATGATAACAAGAGCTTGGATGATGGAGATCAGTGATGTGTGTAAGTATGTAATTATTGTTTCTTTCCTGGTCAAAGAACTCTTTGCATTGCTTAGATGTAGAGGCCAGTGATGTAATAGTTGTCTTAATCATTGTGTTTGCTTCTTTTCCTGGTCTGACAGATGTAGAGATCAGTGATGTAACCATTGTTTTCATATAGCTAATTACTGTATATGTGCTAACCAGTATATATATATATGTGTGTATTAACCAATTGTAGAATCTAGCTTCCTCTAATAAAGGTTTCATTTACTCATTACGAATCCAAAAGAATCCATGGTAATTATTGGGTAGTCTGTATTAGTGAGACATGCTGTAAATCCATAGCAGATCAACTAGTTACTCCCATCTCTACGTTATTTATAAATATGTTAAAAAGCAGTGGTCCCAGCACAGACCCCTGGGGAACCCCACTAACTACCCTTCTCCATTGAGAATACTGACCATTTAACCCTACTCTCTGTTTTCTATCTTTTAACCAGTTTTTAATCCACAATAGAACACTACCTCCTCCAGCAGCAGTGATGGGTAGGTCCACTCCACCTTTACCTGCAACACCGTGTTCAGTGTAGAAAAGATCTCATTCCATAGGATAGGATGATATGAATAGTTGTGAATGATTTGTCCTTTTCTTTGTGAATGGAAGAGTATAGTGGAGACCAAGGGGGAGGGGACTGGGCAATATCTAATTAGGTGGGGGAGGGGGGAGAAAATAATAGAAAATGTCGGAACCAGAATGCTTTGATGGATAACTAGGCGAACTATGGGGGGCTGGCTGAGCTTATTTGTTTGTTCGATGATAACCAGCTGTAACAATGTATTGAATATTGAGTATTGTATTGTACCTGAAACTGTACATTATTAGCATGCTTGGTTCTGATGTTAATAAAGATAAATAAATAAAAAAAAGAACACTACCTCCTATCCCATGACTCTCCGTTCCTCTGGAGACTTTCATGAGTTACTTTGTCAAACGCCTTCTGAAAATCCAGATACACAATATCAACCGGCTCCCCTTTATCCACATGTTTGTTCACCCCTTCAAAGAAATGTAGTAGATTGGTGGGGCAAGATTTCCCTTCACTAAATCCATGTTGACTCTCTTTAACTAGTCCCTTATTTTCTAACTCCTGTTACTCTGTCTTACCTATCTATATGTTCCAACTTTGCTTTCACCCAATTCTGTCTATTAAAATGTTCTATTCCGCAGTGTTGACATTGTAAGTAGTATACTATACCATACTTTGTATGGTTATTTGAATATTTTTACTGCTGTAATTGTCTATTGCTTATGTTTAATTTATTCTTGCTGTACACCGCCTTGAGTGAATTCCTTCAAAAAGTTGGTAAATACATCCTAATAAATAAATAAATAGCTCCCAATTTAGCTATTCTTTGCTTTAAATCCACAGATATAAAACTTAACCACTCTGATTTATATTGAGGTAATTTGTTCACTTTCTGAGACAACATTACTTGACGTTTTCCAGGTCCTGAGTTACCTGTAGATCTTCCTGGACTTACTGAGTTACTGCTATTAGAGCAACACCTAATACATTTGCTGTTTAAAGCTGAGCTTATTTCATCTGCATGGATATAAGAAGTTCAAATCTCATTATGTGACAGCAGTTAATATCAGGTTGGAGATTAGATCTGTGGAGATATATATAACACATTGAGTCATTATGTAAATGTATAATTTATATACTCTCATGGTAAAATCTGCTAAACATACCCCTGAGCCTGCTGCTATTCACAGCAAGGATAAAAGCTGCTACAAAACAGTCAAAAAATCACAAACAACAAGGAAGGGAAAGTTCAACAGCTCTGCCTGCTATCCTGATGTAAAACAGTTGGTCTCATCTCCTCTTCAGGTGATGATATAACATTAACAAAGCTGAAATGTCCGGGCAAGGTAACAGGAAACAGTGGCATCCAGGCCTGATAGAATCCAATAAAGAATGCCATCTGACCTTGGCTTTAAACAGAGGGGGAAATTCATTGCCAACAGACAAAACCAAAATCTTAGCCCTTGAAGAAGAGGAAATATAGCTTCCTGCAACTCCTTATTGGTAAGGACACCCCCCCCCCCCCCCCCACACACACACACATCTCTACCGTGACCAAAAATTACTTAGATGTGCATTTAAGGCAACAGACAGAATCTGCTGGTTTTTCAAAAAAACCAAACATAGTAACATAGTAAATGATGGTCGATAAAGACCTGAACGGTCCATCCAGTCTGACCAACAATCACACTCATTATCAACTCATGATTGAATTAACAATGAATGTGATATTATATACTTTATCACGTCTTTCTTTGGCATTTCTGTATATTTCTGTATATTCTACCTATGAATGTGAAGCCTTAGCAAATGCACAGAATTTAAATTTAAAAAAAAAATCATACCAGTACTTAATTCAATGAATTCAATGCTTGCCAGGACAAAACAGCAGAAGGCCGTTTAGTGCACAGCTCAACTTGTCTGTCTCGGAAACTCTAGCCAAAAGTTGTAAGCCGCAATGCCATGTTCTTTCTTTTGAACAATAACATCTTTCTGACAGCATTTTATTTCTATTAAATGTGTGTTATGTGAAGGCTTTTGTGCTCTTTTGTCGGATTTGAGAGTTTATTGCTTTTTCTGAAGAATTGGTTTTTTCTCTTTTTGAAACAAGACTCACATTGTTTAAAGCAGAAAGAGGATAAGAACCAGCACTATCTGGTTTTTGTGATTTGTGCTCAGTGCTCTGCATAAGAACATAAGAACCGCCATATTGGGTCAGAGCAAAGGTCCATCAAGCCCAGCGTCCTGTCTGACAGTGGCAGATCTAGCTCACAAGTATCTGGCAGGTTTCCAAAGAGCAGATCTATTCTTCACATTATTTCAGTCATGAACACAGAGGAAATGTTGAATACTGTCTTCCGAGCAGACATTAAGTGAGGTAACGAGTGCTCAGAATCGGGAAGGGAAAACACTCTCTCTTTGCTCATACTATGCATGCAATTTAGTGAGCAGAGGAACAGACGCTCTACAACCACCTGGGGAAACATGCACATTCCCAGAGTGCTCCCAAATACCGATAATGTTATAAAAGCAAAAACACTCATCTCTGTGTATTAAAGGAATGTAATACAACAAGGACTGGTGGTATAGCTCCTCAAACTACCTGTTTGTCACTCAAAATGTCTCGTCATTTTAAGTGACAAAAGAAGGTTTTTTTTTAAGCATGTTAAATATGTCTTTCTGGCTGCTTTCTCAGTTGATTATAAAGCAACTGTCTGGCCCAGTTTTCACAGATGCTTTGACTGGGAGTGGAGAGATGTGGTAGCCGTGTTAGTCCACTTTTAAAAGTAATCAACAGAAATAGAGGAGTCACCTCATAGTTACAGTCTGCTTCTGTCACTGGCTCTTTTTCTGACTTTGGGCAAATCACTTCATCACTCTCCAGTGCCTCAGGTACAACTTAGATCGTAAGTCCACTTGGTCAGAGAAATAACTTGTGTTCATGATTGCAACTCACTTTCTTGAATCGATTTCCATGTGCATAGTGCCAAGGCAGTCTGTAAGGATAATCAGCGATACTATCTGGATAGTAGCATCCCAGTCAACGGGGATTATCCTCATAGCCTGTGTATCTTTATGTTGATAGCTTTATATAGACTAGAACTTCATTATTACTCTTTAAGGTCTTAAGACAAGTGGGTTGTGGCTGTGGTAACAGGAGTCGGCAGGCATTCACACCACCACCCCTGCTCCTGCCTGGTTGTTGGAATGAATGCCAAAGGTCTGTGAGCAGGCCTCATGTGGAGTGCTTCCATCGCCACCACATCCCCATGGTGGGTGAATGGGAGGAAGGGGAGGAGGATGGGTAAGGAAAGGGAGTAGAGGTCTGCTGGAAGACATGTGTTTGGAACAGATTACATGGTTTTTAGGAGGAAATGGAAAACATGGCTATTTCCTAGGGGTTCAGGATTGGTGGTTGGGACTGGTTAATGAGGGTAAAAACCATGGGAGGGTGGTGGATCAACTCTGGTTGAGGGATAACTGTTTTTTTTTTATACTGTAATGTGTTTCAGGATTTGGTTTTATGAAACATATAGCCCTTGAAAATGTGATTTTGATATACACCACTCTGGAAGGTCAGGTCCACTTGAGCAGACTAAATAAGTAAATCATGAATGAAAGTTTCCCAAAAATTGTTTTATATGAGTCAAATGAAACCAAAATGCTGACAAAGATTATTGTGTTTCCTTACTCTTAGATGTTATGAGTTGCAACCTATTTGTCAACATCAAAATAATTCAATATGAAGCCAAATCAGTGGCTCAGAAGTTCAGTTTCCAGCTCAGGTCTTCAAATCCCCTGCCAGCTTATTTTCGAAACAGAAAGACGCCCATATTTCGACCCAAATCGGGAGATGGGCATCTTTCTCCCGTGTGCGACCAAATCAGTATAATCGAAAGCCGATTTTGGTTGTCTTCAACTGCACTCCGTCGCAGGAATGAACAAAGTTGACGGGGGCGTGTCAGAGGCATGGCAAAGGCGGGACTGGGGCGTGGTTATCGGCCGAGAGATGGGCGTCTTTAGCTGATAATCGAAACAAGAAGGGCGTTTTGGACGAGAATTTGGTACGCTTTATTTGGACCCTTTTTTTTCAGGTCCAAGTCCCAAAAAAGTGCCCCAACTGACCAGATGACCACCATAGGGAATCGGGGATCACCTCCCCTGACTCCCCCAGTGGACACTAACCCCCTCCCACCAAAAAAACCCACTTTAAAAACTTTTTTTACAGCCTCTATGCCAGCCTCAAATGCCGTACCCACCTCCACGACAGCAGAATGTGTTCTATCCTGTGACAGTCTTTCCCTGGTTCTGACGTGGCTCTCGGGTGAGTGTGACATCTTTTCTGTTATGCGAACTGCAGAGTCACATCAGCAATGCATTGTGGTGGGTGTAGGGTATTGGGCTCCGTGATTCCAGTAGCTTGTGTTAAATGCTCACGATGTTGATAGTTGGTAGGCTCTACTCCCATGGTGCTTTTCCCCCTGCTTACTGGGTCAGAGTGTGCCCTGTTTTGTTTCCGGTAGTCCTTGAGGTAGTGGCCATTTTTGTAACACAGTTTTAGATCCCTTTCATGTGTTAGCCATGTTAAAGAACTTAGTTCTTCTCTTGAATGTTGCTGAAAGACTGCATTGTACAGCATTCTGCCAGCTCTGACCTACTGCTAATCTCAGTACCAGGAAGACTCTTTGCCAGCGGGGCACAACCTCTGATCTGCAGTTAACTGTGAGTAAACGTGCTTATTCAAATAAAGGACTTTTTCAAAGAGATTAGTCTTCAGGTGTCAACTGGTGTGCCAAGGTTATACAGCAGCAACAAGTCCTAGAGGCCTGCGTGTATGCAGGTCCCTGGAGCAGTTTTAGTGGGTACCGCAGTGCACTTAAGGCAGGTGGGACCCAGGCCCATCCCCCCCCCACCTGTAACACTTATGCTGGTAAATAGGAGGCCTCCAAAACCCACTGTACCCACATGTAGGTGCCCCATTCACCCCTAAGAGCTATGGTAGTGTTGTACATTTGTAGGTAGTGGGTTTTGGGGGAGGGGGGTTGGGGGCTCAGCACCCATGGTAAGGGAGCTATGCATGTGGGAGCGTTTTCGGAAGTCCACCGCACTGACCTCTAGGGTGACCCGTTGGTGTCCTGGCATGTCAGGGGGGCGAGTGTACTACGAATCCTGGCCCCTCCTACGACCAAATGGCTTGGATTAGGATGTTTCTGAGCTGGGCGTTTTTATTTTCCATTATCGCTAAAAAAAAACAAACGCCCAGCTCACAAACGACTAAATCCATGGCATTTTGGTCCGTACAAACCGTATTTTTGAAACGAAAGATGGACGCCCATTTTTTTTCGAAAATACAGTCTGTCCCACCCCTTCACGTACCCGTTCTCAGACATAGACGCCCATGAAGATGGGCGTTTGCGTTCGATTATGCCCCTCCTGGTCAACCAGAGCTGGGGATACTGCCCTTGAAAAGGAAGGGAGTCATAATTATCATGTATCAGTGACACTTAAAAGTCCTTTTATGAAGCTGCAGCAAAAGGGGGCCTGCACTGGCATCGGTGTGTGTTTTTGATGTGCGCTGAGGCCCCCTTTTACCGCAGAAGGTAAAAGGCAGGGGTTTTTAAAAGAAATGGAATTGCAGCAAGTGAAGCACTTACCGCATGTTCATTTCAGGTGGGAGCACTGCCCGATTACTGCCGGGTACACACCAGCGCTACAAAAATTAAAAATTTTTGTAGCGCTGGAAATGGCACACGCTGGGGGTGGGAACTACCACCGGGCTGCTGCGGTAGCCTGGCAGTACTTCCGTTTTAGTAAGCGGTAAGCCCGCATTGGGCTTACCACCGCTTTGTAAAAGGGCCCCTTAGTGACCAGATTTAGGGCTTGGATTGAGTCATAGTCATCATGTTACAGTGACACCTAGTGACCAGATTTAGGGCTTGGATTGAGTCATAGTCATCATGCTTCAGTGACACCTAGTGGCCAGATTTAGGTCTTGGACTGAGTCACAGTCATCATGCATCAGTGACACTAACCTGCTTATTTTCGAAGGAGATCGCCGGCCATCTTCCGACACAAATCAGGAGATGGCCGGACATCTCCTGAACCCGGCCAAATCGATATAATCGAAAGCTGATTTTGGCCGGCTCCAACTGCTTTCCGACACAGAGCCGGCCAAAGTTAAAGGGGCATTTCCGTAGGGTATGGAAGGTGGGATGGAGGCGTTGTTAAAACATGGCCGGCTTCAGCCGATAATGGAAAAAAGAAGGCCGGCTCGGACGAGCATTTGGCCGGCTTCACTTGGTCCATTTATTTTTAGGACCAAGCCTCAAAAAAGTGCCCCAATTGACCAGATGACCACTGGAGGGAATCGGGGATGACCTCCCCTGACTCCCCCAGTGGTCACCAACCCCCTCACACCCAAAAAAACAACAACTTTTTTGCCAGCCTCTATGCCAGCCTGAAATGTCATACCCAGCTCCCTGACAGCAGTATATGCAGGTCCCTGGAGCAGTTTTTTGTGGGTGCAGTGCACTTCTGGCAGGTGGACTCAGGCCCATCCCCCCTACCTGTTACACTTGTGGTGGTAAATGGGAGCCCTCCAAAACCTCCCCCAAAACCCACTGTACCCACATGTAGGTGCCCCCCTTCATCCATAAGGGCTATGGTAATGGTGTAGAGTTGTGGGGAGTGGGTTTTGGGGGGGATTTGGGGGGCTCAGCCCCCAAGGTAAGGGAGGTATGCACCTGGGAGCAATTTTTGAAGTCCACTGAAGTGCCCCCTAGGGTGCCCGGTTGGTGTCCTGGCATGTCAGGGGGACCAGTGCACTACAAATGCTGGCCCCTCCCACGACCAAATGCCTTGGATTTGGCTGGGTTTAAGATGGCCGGCATCAGTTTCCATTATCGGCGAAAACCGATGCCAGCCATCTCAAACCCAGCCATCTCTGACATTTGGCCGGCCCCAACCATATTTTTTGATCATACGGTTCGGGACCGCCCTTTGCGGCCGGCACCGTTCGATTATGCCCCTCTAAGTAGCCAGATTTAAGGCTTGGATGGAGTCATAGTTATCATTCCACAGTGACACCTAGTGGCTAGATTTAGGGCTTGGATAGCAGGGTTCCAGAAGGAGCAGCCCTAGCACATGGCCTTTGACCAAAGGCTGTTGCTGCAATGATTGAAGTAATTTGGAAAGGGACATAAAATAGGGGATGATTTTGGCTCCAGATCCCAGGCCTAGCTTTGACTGAGCTGGAATCTTAAAGGAGCAAGAGAAAATTGCTTGTTAAAAAACAAAAAAGCAGCATAACAGCTAAGTGTCTATACTTGGGGTACTCAAAGGGGCCTACAGGCCAGTTGGATTTTCAGGATACCCCTAATGAATATGTATGAGAGAGATTTGCATATAATGAAGGTGTCAGGCATGCAGATCTCTCTTATGCATATTCACTAGAGATATCCTGAAAACCCGACTAGCCCGTGGACCCCTAGGACAGGTTTGAGTACCCTGGTCTATGGATTCTTAAGTGAGATACAGTATTCATTTAATACAGGCACATGGTCGGAGAGTTTTGATAACTCTTTGTCTGTATTAAATTCTGTCTCTTTAGCAAGAAAATAATTCAAGCACACACTGAGTCTTTACAACTAAAGAAAGGTACAAAGTTCAAGAAAATGAAAGCCCCAGACAGCATGTCACTCAGACTAACTTTTTCACTTCAGTTATGATGAAGGTGTTACTTTGTTTTGTTTTATTTCATGTCTTTATCAGGGCAATTCCAGAACGAGGCACCTATATTTAGAATGGATCCTCAGAAGCTTTGCCAAAATTGGGTGGCGGAGCAGTTGGGGGAAGAGAGGTTGGTGGTTGGGAGGCGAGGATAGTGGAGGGCAGACTTATACGGTCCGTGCCAGAGCCGGTGATGGGAGGCGGGACTGGTGGTTGGGAGGCGGGAAATACTGCTGGGCAGACTTGTACGGTCTGTGCCCTGAAAAAGGCAGGTACAAATCAAGGTAAGGTATACACATATGAGTTTATCTTGTTGGGCAGACTGGATGGACCATGCAGGTATTTTTCTGCCGTCATCTACTATGTTACTATGTTACCTACAAGGTGCCTGGAACCTGATCTAAAAAGGAAAGAAGGTGAACTACAGGTGTATATTGTAGGTGTGATCACTTACACCCAAGAGCAAGGGAGCACTTTTTTTGGCTAAAGGAACCAAACAAACCATTCTCCAGCCCTACCCTCAAGCTCTCAAATTCCTGATGCTGTGCTGGGCAAATATTGGTAGAGCCATGACCCCTGTAGACTACCCAATTCCACTGCCTCTGCTTAGACCACCCACAGAGCTGGTGTAAATACTTGCACACAGATTGTTAAGAAAAGCACCTAAATTACAGTATAATTATAATGTAACTGTGCCCCATCTAAGTTCTGCCTAGACTCTGCTCATGTGTATTTAAAGAATAGTGGATTTTTTACATTTATGCATGTCTGTGCACACAGAGGTGCATATATGCTTGTAATCTAATCATTTACATATGTATATATTTGGTGTGTAGAAATTTTAGCACCTTATGTATAAAATTATCCCTTCATACCAAGGGGTAGATTTTCAAAGGCACTTAGGGGCTCATTTACTAAAGCTTAGCACATATCAACAGAATTAGCATGTGCTAGATGCTAAGAACCCTCATCCACACTCTTATCACCTCTCGCTTAGACTATTGCAACTTGCTTCTCACAGGTCTCCCACTTAGCCATCTCTCTCCTCTTCAATCTGTTCAAACTTCTGCTGCACGACTAATATTCCGCTAGTGTCGTTATGCTCATATTAGCCCTCTCCTCAAGTCACTTCACTGGCTTCCTATCCATTTCCGCATACAGTTCAAACTCCTCTTATTGACCTATAAGTGCATTCACTCTGCAGCTCCTCAGTACCTCTCCACTCTCATCTCTCCCTACATTCCTCCCCGGGAACTCCGTTCACTGGGTAAATCTTTCTTATCTGCACCCTTCTCCTCCACTGCTAACTCCAGACTCCGTTCCTTTTTTTATCTTACTGCACTATATGCCTGGAATAGACTTCCTGAGCCGGTACGTCAAGCTCCATCTCTGGCCGTCTTCAAATCTAAGCTAAAAGCCCACCTTTTTGATGCTGCTTTTAACTCCTAACCCTTGTTCACTTGTTCAGAACCCTTATTTTATCATCCTCACTTTAATATTCCCTAATCTCTTGTTTGTCCTGTTTGTCTGTCCTAATTAGATTGCAAGCTCTGTCGAGCAGGGACTGTCTCTTCATGTTCAAGTGTACAGCGCTGCATACGTCTAGTAGCACTTTAGAAATGATAAGTAGTAGTAGTAGTAGTTTATACCTATGGCCTCCTTATTACTTAGTGTGTGATAATTCTGTTAGTGAGCGCTAGGCTTTAATACAGCTAACTAGTTAAGTGCCAGGGAGAGGGATATTCCATGGTACTAACCATATTTCCTCTGACCTCATTGGTGCTAAAGGACAGTACTGGGGAAGGTGCATGGGTGAAGCTTGAGCACAGCTGGAGGTTATCCTGTTAGCAGCCATGTTAAGCAAAAAGACTGTCCTAACTTTATCCTATTAGCAGTCTGAACATCACCACTAAGTGGACAGCACTTCTGTGTCAGCACTGAAGTCAGATATTCAATGCTGGCCAGCATCTGGGTACCGGGGCTGAATATCCAGTTTCATATTAACCATAGAGGCCAGCATTTTGTCTAAATCAGATATATTGACAGAGATTTCTCACAGACAGGTTCAAAGTAGTGGAACACCATCCCTAGTGAGATAAAAAGGATTACCAACTATCTAATATTTTGCAAATTTCTTAAGGCATTCCTTTTAACCAAATTTTTGCTAAACAGCAAATGTTCTGATATCTTTATTTGTTTGCTCTTTTCAAAATCCCTACTGTTTATGTTTTCTTCATACTTGTGAAATATATTGTATGCATTTCTAATATTAACTATTGTAAGCCACATAGAACTGAATAATTAACATTCAGATTATGTGGGATACAAAGACCAATAAATAAATAAATCCTGCCACAATTAAACATTGACAGCAAATTTGTGGGCTTAAAAATGTATGTGCATAAATGAAACAGAATGAAAGACGTGAAATACCCATCCCTGTGGTCTTGAAGAAGCCTGATGTTATCAAGCAAAGTACATAATAATAATAAAATGTTATTTCTAGCTCACTACATCTAAATCATTCTAAGCGGGGAACAAAAATTACAATTATTTATACAAGACAAAAATACATAATATAAAACTAATACAAAACCATATCTAACTACTAACATCCACTGTTTAACCATCTATAGGTGTGGAGGTGGTATATAAGAACTGCAAATAAATAAATAATACTCTGACCAAAACTACTTAGCGAAATAATGCCAACACATACAAACACACTTGCTGATAGGAAGACAATGAATGTCGTTAACACCTCACAATTGCTGATATTATCCCTAAGAATACTTCCTGAGGCAGTGTCTAATGGAATTATTTTGCTTGCTTTATGTCCTTTAAAATAGAAATAAACCACAAAACCCCAGTCCTTTCCGCCATTTGTATTAACTGCTCAAACAGAGACAACACTAGAGCAGAACAGAATTACATTTTTGTAATGAGTTTTCTGCTTCCCATTTTTCTCTCAATGGGGCACACACTAATGATTTCCTTCCATTTTATGGCTATAGGAAATGTAAGTCCCTAAGAAAATGGAATTTTGTGGGCCCTTTAATGTGGTTTCTGGTCCATTTTGTATATAAAAATATAGAGGAAATGGACTTCATAATTACCTTAAAAAAAAAAAGCAACAGCACATTACACCCTTATTTTAGAAGCATCTCCACCTGTGAATAGCAGCATTTATATATGTGTAAATGTCATTTTAGAGAAGCAGCTACTCATACCTGGCGATGCACACCATGTTTATTTTTCCTGGATGCATGGTAAGAATGTGGAGAAGAAGTGGTTAGAGCAGGCCTACCATGTTAATATGGATTACCTATTCTACAAGGAGAATCTGCATCAATGAGAAAATAATCCAGAGGCCAGCATTTCAACCTACCCTGAGACATAAATATGTGTCATTTTGTAGGGGCAGACATAAAGGCTGACCCCCCCCCCCAAGTTACCCTATCCCCTGGCATGAAGACCCCCTGCCTGACCCTTCACCCTCTGACAAAGGAAGACTCCTTGCAATATCCCACTCCTCCCCCCCAATCCAATTCAGGATCCCTGGTGTCAACTGTGAGCAGAAGCGATTCCCATTTGCTCCTTCTCTTCCTGGTTTCAAAATGGCATCTGTGACCCTTAGCAGCAATCTCGCCATATTACTACTAGGAATCAAGCTGCCAAATTCAGTTTGGCAGCTTGACCCCTAGTGGTGATACAGGAAGATTACCACAAGGTGTCACAGTGCCATTTTGAAACACAGAACCAGGAAAGGCAAGAGTAACTGGAGGCCATGCCTGCTCACCCTAGGCATCAGGGACCCCCAGTAAGGCCAAGGATTGGTTCAGAGGGTATGGGGGGTGAGGGGTTAACTTTATGCCAGGTATGGGGGGGATCTTCATGCTATGAGGGCAGGATAGAATGGTTTGGGGGGGTCATTGTGGAATAGGATGATTTGGGGGATTGAGGGCTCAGATAGCAGGTGGGGAGATTGAAAGGGTGGATTGTTACTGGGAGAGTGATCAGGGGGAGGGAGGAACGATGCTGCAGGATTAGGGTGTGTGTACAGATGAAGGAGCAGCAATTTTTAAAAGCTGTTCCCAGGCTCATATGAGGCATTTGTTGCTCATTTTCCCAATATGCAGCTTTTTAAAATCACTGCTCCCACTGGGCATGAAGAGACAGGCAAACAGTCCTGCACCTCCATAGAGGTATATTTATAAGAAGCTCTGCAATTGCCAGAGTCTCTTGTAAAATACAGTGGAAATTTTCCACATACCAACCTGGATGTTTATATTTTTCCCTCTCTATATCCTATCTAAAATTGTGCTCTACAGTTTGAGAAAAAAAACTACAGTTTGCTACTAGTGTGGCGGGTTTCAAATTAGCTGAGCTCCAACACAGTGGAGCCTGATTTGGTCTGAGTGCATCACAAATCCGAAGAAATAAATCATACTAACAAGATAAACCTTAGAGAAATGTTGCTGTATCTACATGAGGGGATATACGCTGGAAAATGCCATAAAAGAAAATGTAATTGGCCAGAAATTTAAACTAATCAATTAATTTCATTTTGAACACAAGAAAGCATATTTCAGTAGAATACATATTGGATATTGGATTTCTGAATGCTGTCTCAATACACTAACAACTGTGAAAGAGAACAGTGAGCTCTTCAACCAGAAAATGAGAGAAGTGACAGAAAGTCCCTGAACTTTCAACAGAAGCAGCTGGGTGACCGTCATATTTTCTACCCTGACAACAGTCAGACTATTCACTGCTCTTTTTTTCACTAAAATGAGCATGCTAGCACTAGCGTCAGATTTCTTGATTCTCCTGAAAAGGTTGCAATAGAATACAGGCCCACGAAGGCATAGAAATTCTTGGGGAGGGGAAGGGACAGATTTGTTAGCCAGTAGCGTTGACCACGATCAGAGTAAAGCATCTACTATAATAAAACTCACCCTCAACGTTCTGAGGACACTGACGTCAGTGAAGCCAAGCCCTGACTTCCTTCAAAAAGGTTCGAAGGTTCGTGGTGGTGAAGCCACCAAAATCGCTCCGGGCCCCGCCCTCGAAGGCGGAGCAATAGCAGAACAACGAAGGGATTGGCAGGGAGGGAGGCAGGGAGGCGGGGGTGGGTGGGAAATCGCTCCGGGCCCTGCCCTCGCATCAAACGTCATGACGTTGGGGGCGGAGCAATGGCAGAACAACGAAAGGGTTGGCCAGGGAGGGAGGGAGAGGGGGTGTTGGCGACGAAAACCTTGCTAGCGCCCGTTTCATTTGCTCCGAAACGGGCCTCTTTTACTAGTAATTACATAAGCATCACCATTCTGGAGCAGACCGAAAGTCCATCAAGACCAGTATCCTGCTTCCAACAGTGGCCAATCCAGGACACAGATACCTGGCAGGGTCCCAAAAGAATAAAATAGATTTTATGCTGTTTATCCCAGAAATAAGCAGAGGAAGTTCCCCAAGGCCATCAATAATGGTATGTGGACTTTTCTTCCAGGAATTTGTTCAAGCCTTTTTTAATCTTTAAAAGGCTAATACTTTTTACCACATTCTTTGGCAATGAATTCCAGAGCTTAATTACACATTGAGGGGTCCTTTTACTTAGCTGCAGTAAAAGGAGACCTGCGAGAGCATCAGCGTTTGTTTTTGACGCAAGCTGAGGCCCTTTTACCGCAGAGGGTAAAAGGCTGTCTTATTTTCCCAAAAAGAAATGGCCATGCGGTATGTGAACCACTTACTGTGCAGTCATTTAGGGAGGGGCGCACTTATCATCACCCACTGAGGTGGCAGTAAGGGCTCCCATGCTAACCCGGCGGTAACCGGATAAGCATGTGCTACAAAAATAGAAATGGCACGCTGGGGGTGGGAACTACTGTTGGGCTCCTGTGGTACGCCGTACGCCAACCCTTTAGTAAAAGGGCCCTGACTGAAACATTTTCTCTGATATGTTCTAAATGTATTACTTAGTAACTTCATTGCATGCCCCCTAGTCCTTGTATTTTTGGAAAGAGTAAACAAACAGCTCACACCTATCCATTCCACTCCACTCAGGATTTTATAGACCTCTATCATATCTCTCCTCAGCTGTCTCTTCTCCAAGTCAAAGAGCCCTAACCTCTTTAGCCTTTTGTCATAGGCACATTGTTCCATTTCTTTTATCAGTTTGGTCCCCACAATCATTTTAGCATATTTTGGCCTGTTATTTGCTGTTTAAATCCTTCAATGCAGAACGGATTTCACACTCTGAGCAACACTACATAAGGAAATTAACTAGTTGTATCTCAAAAAAGGAAGAGGCGGAAGACTACGGTTATCCTTTTGACTGAGGTCTGCCGTACTTTTCATTGGACTGTTAGAAACTTGTTGAAGTTTGTTAACAAGCCCTTGTTTAAATTATGGCCAGGAATGAAGATGAGCGTGTCCTGACACAAATGACACGTTGACAATCACTCCAAAGTGATGGCAATGCAGCTTTAACAATATTTACGATGGTAGCCAGAATGGATCCAAAAATTATTTGCTACCTGCTACTATTACTACTTATCATTTCTATAGCACTACAAGGCATACGCAGCGCTGTACACCATACAAAAAAAGGCAGTCCCTGCTCAAAGAGCTTACAATCTAGATAAGACAGGTACCTGCTCTCAGACTGTGTCTAAAAGATCTATTAGGAGCATACAAGGGACAGAACTCTGACTCTCCCATATCACCTGATAATAGTATCACCCAATGAGATTTGAATTAATTCTATTAGAACAAATTATTTGTAATATAGCAGACCAAACCCCATCCTTTTATAGGAAAAAATTAGAACGTTTCAGAAATTCAAACGTACTTTTGCAGACTGCTTATGGACCCATGACATGAAAAATCGGCTATTCTCTATATTTTGGATTTGCTATTTTAGGGCGTCTTTTAGTAAGGCACACTCACGTTTTTGGCGCATGCTAAACATTAGAGACGCCCATAGGAATACATTGGCATCTCTAACATTTGCAATGTGCCTATTTTTAGTGCGCACTAAAAACATGAGCGTGCCTTAGTAAAAAACACCCATAGAGCGGCATAATCGAACGCGAACGCCCATCTCCATGGGCGTCTATGTCCGAGAACGGGTATGTGAAGGGGCGGAACAAACCGTATTTTTGAAAAAAATGGGCGCCTTTGTTTTTCTTCGATAATACGGTTTGTGCCGGGCAAATGCATCTGATGTGTGCGGATTTGAGCTGGGCGATTTCGTTTTTCAGCGATAATGGAAACTGAAGGCGCCCAGCTCAAAAACAAACTAATCCAAGGCATTTGGTCATGGGAGGGGCCAGGATTCGTAGTGCACTGGTCCCCGTCACATGCCAGGACACCAACCGGGCACCCTAGGGGGCACTTGTAACAATTTAAAAAAAAAAAGTAAAATACCTCCCAAGTCCATAGCTCCCTTCCTTTTGGTGCTGAGCCCCTCAAATCCCCCCCCCAAAACCCACTCCCCACAACTCTACACCATTACCATAGCCCTTATGGCTGAAGGGGGGCACCTACATGTGGGTACAGTGGGTTTTGGGGGGGGGGGTTGGAGGGCTCCCATTTACCACCACAAGTGTAACAGGTAGGGGAGGATGGGCCTGGGTCCACCTGGGTGAAGTCCACTGCACCCACTAACAACTGCTCCAGGGACCTGCATACTGCTGTGATGGACCTGGGTATGCCATTTGAGGCTGGCATACAGGCTGGCAAAAAAAGTTTTACAGTTCTGTTTTTTTGGTGGGAGGGGGTTAGTGACCACTGGGGGAGTCAGGGGAGGTCATCCCCGATTCCCTCCGGTGGTCATCTGGGCAGCTGGGGCACTTTTGGGGGTCTTGTTCGTGAGAAAAAAGGGTCCAGAAAAAGTGACCCAACTTCTCGCTTAAAAACGCCTTTCTTTTTTCCATTATCGGCTGAGGGCACCCATCTCTGCTCGGCCGATAAACATGTCCTAGTCCCGCCTTCACCATGCCTCCGACACGCCCCCATCAACTTTGTTCGTTCCCGCAACAGATTGCAGTTGGAGGCGCCCAAAATCGGCTTTCGATTATACTGATTTGGGCGCCCACCGGAGAAAGGCGCCCATCTCCCGATTTGGGTCAAAATATGGGCGCCCATCACTTTTGAAAATAAAGCTGTTAGTCACCTTTTCCCAGAGGAGGTCACAAATATCCTGTTTCCACAGTCACAAAAATTGCAAAGCAGTTGTAACGGGAGAGGTACACCAGCATAATCAATGTGTTTTTAACAGGGATAATTACTAATCTTACAGGGTTTCTACTTTAAAAAAAAAAGTACTACTAATTTTAAACTAAAGAATCACAGCAAAAAAACTGAAATACATAAACCAGATTCACATATGCAGCATTTTCTAGGAACAAGGAAATACTGACCCTTATTTTAGAAGCTCAGTTTGTGTTTGGACATCTGAAAACTGGTATTTAGAGATCCATATTACATGGACATTCAAATCATAATTTTATAGAGCCAGTATATGGATGCCTAAAACTGCAGTATGTCCATATGGTAATGGAGATTGGTCTGGCCGCATCCTGGATGGGATCAGGGAGGAGTCAAAATATGGACATCCAATTCCAGTTGCAGAGGGGGAAGGGATGTCCATGGAACTTGGCACGTCCATGTTACAGAAAGGTGCTCCAATTGAGCAGTACTCGACTGAATGGAGTAAGGAAAAATCACAGAAAGTATATTTCTGTCTACAGGGCTCACAATGAAAAAAAAAAAAAAAAAGGAATACGGTGCGGAAACCTGAAAACGCAGACTAAGAGGACCATTTTTGATAGTGTGTCTAAGTCAGACTTTGGATGTTTTGTGCTAAATGTACCAAAACCAAATAGGAAATATCCCCATTTTTAGTTTTGAAAAGATGGAACTATGGACTGAATTAAGGACAATTATGACAGAAATGGGAATGATCACAATTTTGTTTTTTTTTTATTTTATACAGACTGATGGTTATACTGGGTGAGGTGCAAAGCTGAGCAATACAAGTAAAGTAGCTACACTCCATCACTTTTATTTAAATTAAGTTGTTTTAAAGATAAACAACTTGGCAGAGGTATTATTTTTTGATACTGATATTCACAAGTATAACTTATTAGGGAGAAATTTGTGGCCTTTATAAAACAGATTTAAAATAGGTGCTTTTCTGCATTTTTCACATAGGTATACTGTTATAAAAGAACGTCTGTGTGTGTTATTTTCCTTCCCTAATCCAAACACGGCCCCCGAACCCCAAACACACCTCTATCTACTGTAGCGCTTGCCATGAAGACAAGTAATGAAAAGGAAATACCATTCCCCTTAAACTATCTGGGCCCTTCTTTTTCCAGAGGTCAGAGCCTGTGATGTTGCTGGCAACTAGAGAATTGCATTCTGTGAAATATACTGGTACACGAATTACAGTATTTTCATTTGCTGGTCCGTAGATTTGGAATGCTTTACCTGGGGTGTTAAGATTGTGTAGCAGTACGGCATCCTTTCGTAAATTATTGAACACACATATGTATGTGCAGGCATGGGGCTGATTTGTTAGTCTCCATTGATGTAAGAAGAGTTTTTATTTGTGTGTTTTTATTATGTATGTTTTATTGCAATCTGCCTAGTTGTAGGTGGAATAGAAATTTTTAAATAAATAAATAAAATAAATAAATATATTCTGACAGGAAGCCACTCTGGCCTTGCGACAGCTACTTCAACACAAGAAAACTAATAAGTTGTTGTTTTTTTTAAACCACTTCTGCTACACCTGCCCTGAAGACAAGTAATGAAAAGGGAATACCTACAATAACAAAGACCAGGAACCATCATGCTCTGCCTTGTTTACTGGTAAATCAATCTTCTTTCGACTTACATGTGACCAGTTGGACCCACGTTTTTTTCAGTAGAAGTATTATTATGATACATTACAAATAATGGAGTATGACAGGTCTGGAGCAAAGAAACCAATTGTACAAAATAGCATTCTGCTGACAACTTGCTTTCAGAATCCCCCAGGGATGACCTGCTTTCACTGTGGCTCTGAATACTATTGGGTCTCAAAGATCTGATATAAAAAAGAGCGCAGGAAGACACTGGGACAGACAGCTCCTTCAGCTGAGAAGGGGAGGCTGCAACATGTTTTTGCTCATGAAAGATACCATTTATCTGTTCAGTCACAAAGGGACAGATTCTATATAGGGCGTCCATATTTAGGTACCAGGAAACTGCATGCTAAGCGGCAATTTTATAAAGAAAAATACACACGTACTCTCCATTATAGAATAGCAACTAGGTCTGCATTTATGCGCACCCAGTGCGGGTGCCTAAGTATGCCAAATGCGCACGTAAATGCAGGTATTCTGCAACCTACATGTGCATATTCTGGGCACACCCCTGACCTGCCCATGCCCCTCCTACATCCACACCCCTTTAAAAATGCACGTCCTAGAATGTACAGAATAGCCCCCCCAGGCATGACACCCCCCCCAGCGCATCAACCCCCCCAATGCAATGACACCCCCCCTGACACATCAACCCCCCCCCCCCCCCCCCGGGTGCATTCTGCCACGCGGCTGTCGGCACCGCTGGCTCCCTCTGCCCCGGAACAGGAAGTAACCTGTTCCAGGGCAGAGGGAGCCAGTGGAGCCAACAGGCGCACGGCTGCTTTCTGCACCCCCCCCAGCAGCGTGCACCCGGGGCGGACTGTCCCCACCGCCGTGCCCTTGCTACGCCACTGGTGACAATTAACACTAACTCCGATTATAACCAATAACTGTCCAATTAACAGCCAATTATTACATTAATTTGCGCATTCAACTAGCCATATTCTATCACAGTACAAAATAGAGAGGCTCTTCAGATCTTCACCAAAAATCGATGCAACAGCGCGTCCAAAAGTGGTCTTAATATAAATATCTTTATTAAAATATCATCCGACATGGTCCACGTTTCGCCCAGTCTTGGACTGCTTCAGGGGTACGGTACAACACAAGGAGTACAAATCACCCTACACTACTACTACTAATCATTTCTATAGCGCTACTAGACGTATGCAGTGCTGTACACTGGACATAAAAAGAAAGTCCCTGCTCGACAGAGCTTACAATCTAATTAGGACAGACCAATAAGAGATAAGAGAATTACTAAGGTGGGAATGATAAAACATGGGTACTGAACAAGTGAGTGACGGTCAGAGACGGAGCTTCATGTACCAGCTCAGGAAGTCTATTCCAGGCATATGGTACAGCAAGAAAAAAGGAACTCCCAAATTAGAAATGTAACAGTGCTCTCCAGCACACAAAACAGATTTTTTTTTCCTTCTTTATCAGGATCCAACCACAAAGCAATATAGTCACAGATTCTGCCCTCCACCACCTTATTCATGTTATATATTTGTATGTGTTATACACGTCCTAACAGCAAGAATTGATTATGCCCCTGATACAGGCATTGTTTGCCAAAACATGCCGGGCAGCTATTAAAACAATGAAATGGTAGGACCATAACAACACACCATTCCTTGTCATCAAGCAGATGAATCCATTACGAGTGGGTTGTGTCCATCAACCAGCAGGGAGAGATAGAGAGCACTGAAAAACCATAGTGCCTCATGGCCAGCTAGCTCCATCTGCCTCTCCAGTATTCTCTATCTCCCCAGCAGGGTGGTTGCAGCTTGTTCAAGCTCCTTCAGAAAATCTGCCTGGGGTGGCTCCTGTGCTTTTGCCAGTTGTAGCAGGGGTGTTGTGGCTGATGGTGCCCACTTTAAAGGCAAATAGGTTAGCCCTTTCCCTGCCTTACCCGGCCCCCCAATGTGGAAGTAGACAAATAGGCAAGCCCTGTCCCTGTCTTTGCCCACGCTGTGGATGCAGGCACATAGGTTCGCCCTTTCCCTGCCTTTCCCACGCTACTGATCCTCCGGAGTTGGAAATTTGCCTCTTTCGCTGTTGCCTCAAACTTTCCTCACAGCATTAAAAAAAAAAGAGTCGCGTCGCACTTTGGCGCTGCGATCTCAGAAAAGAGACTATCTTCTGATTGTGCAGCATGACCGGAGCGCGGAGACTCGGTCTGGTGAGGTAAGAGCATTTTCTAGCTCTTCTGGGGAGGGCCCGCGTTCGGGATGATTTTGGCGCAGCACCTTCTGGATGTGCGAAGGGCTCTGTTGCAATATCTGCACATGACAAATGCCTTCAGGACCTCTGACCATCTTTTTGTTCTTTTGTCAGGTCCGCGCAGAGGGTCTCCAGCATCTAAGGCCACTATAGCCTGTTGGCTCAAAGAAGCTATCTTTTCAGCGTATCTGCTATCTCGCCTGCCTCCGCCTGAAGCCTTTAAGGCTCATTCCACAAGAGCGATTTCCTCTTCTTGGGCTGAAACTGGAGCACTCTCTCTTCAAGAGATATGTAGTGCAGCTACTTGGGCTTCTAAGCTCTCATTTGCCCAACATTACAAGCTGGATGTGGCTGCCAGGAGGGACGCGCATTTTGGAGCACAAGTGCTGGCGCGTGGTGTGGCTTGTTCCCACCCTATCTAGGGATTGCTTTGATACATCCCACTCGTAATGGATTCATCTGCTTGATGACAAGGAAGGGAAAATTAGGTTCTTACCTTGGTAATTTTCTTTCCTTTAGTCATAGCAGATGAATCCATGAGCCCTCCCTCAGTGGTTCATTATGCGATTCATGTTACTTTTATGTTCATTTTTTCCTGTACATATGCTCCCTCATTGGGAGAAGTTGGAAAACAGTCTTCAGGATTTCTCTTCAGTTACAGGAGGATGAATTCATTCACTCCAGGAGGATGAGTCCATTCCCTCCTTTGACTCATAGCTCCAGTTTTGGGGCGTTCATCCGCTGTGAGGAAAGTTCGTGTTATTATGCTTTGCGGTGTAACACTGCTTTGGAAGCTTCAAATAAAGAAGAGGCAGATGGAGCTAGCTGGCCATGAGGCACTATGTTTTTTCAGTGCTCTCTATCTCCCCCTGCTGGTTGATGGACACAACCCACTCGTAATGGATTCATCTGCTATGACTAAAGAAAAGAAAATTACCAAGGTAAGAAACTAATTTTCCCTTATCAAAGGTTGCTATTTTAATACATTTTATTTTACGACCACTGGCTGGTACAATTGACTGCTTCTTTCTTTGAAAATTACCCATCCTAGGCCCTGAATATTATGAAAAGGGTCCACTGCTTCCCAGCAAGGTGGAGCCGTCTACCAGCCGTTCTTCCAAATCTCACCACAATTGCAGACAGTGGCTAGGTCAAACGATTTTTTATTATCAAGCCAATAATAGCTGTCACAAACTCCAGTACATAGGTTATCCCCAAACAAACAAGTTTCAACAACATAGGTTTCCCGTAAAGCAGGTAAGTAAAACAGGTTTCCAAATAAATCAGGCTTCCCATAAAGCAGGTAAATAAAACAGGTTTCCAAATACGTCAGGCTTCCAATAAAGCAGGTTACTCTCGCCTCCACAACCCTTCCAAACCCTCAGGAGCTGGCCATCCCCACCTTGGAACTCTCCCACTCCATAGAGGCTTCTCCCCCCTCCTGGGATTCCTCTCCCCTCTGATCTACCCCTCCTTCCATATAATCCATCCAATCATCTTCTTCCCTCTCCATGGGCCCCTCTCTATTCCAGCTGAGCCGCATGGTATATTGATTGCATATCCAGGGGAACTGAGCTTCTTTCCTCCGCCTCCCCCTAGTGGGGGACGAAATTATAGGTTCAACCTGGCTATCCCCCCGGCTCCCTCTGCTGGAGCTGGGAATCCATTCCCTTGATTCCAGATTACTCTCTGCCTCCCTCCTTGCAATGGCTTCTGGTACTTGTATTTCAGGGTCTAAATGCTTCATCCTAGCCACCCTGGCAGTAGCCTTGTCACAATACTGTCTCTGCTAGCGGACTTTCCCTATGTGTAATTATTCTACAGTTGAAGTTTTGACTTCTTCCACTCAAATACATGAACAGACTTCTTCCCCCCCCCCCCCCCCCCCCCACACCTTTCTTTTTAGATTAAAAATGTGTTTTAAATGGTTTGAGTTTGTTTCGGTTTGGGTATGTATCTCCTTTCAGGTGTCAGAGAATATTCCACAGCTGACATCTCTCAAGTGTGAACAATCTGTGCCTCACCCTTCCAGAAGCATGTAACTCAGAACCTAACTTCCAAAACTTCACTAATTTCACAGCTGCTATTTTGCTGCTTAAATACTTTGCCTTATCCAAGTACACAATGATGCAATTATGTAACTGCTCTCCAAATCTGTCTGCCAGACAAGAGATTAAACCTGAAAGATGCCCATGGTTTCAGAAGAATCTTAAGAGGGTGGATGAATCAAAATGTTCAGTGCCACTTTCCACCCTCAGCTTCTGCAGATCACGAAAACACTAGGTTACATCAATACACTAGTGGCGGTAATTTTACCTTCCAGAAGAAACTCACACCAACTCGTTCACTATTTCTGACTTCTCATCCAGAAATATATAGAATTCAGATGCTCAGAATGGCCCATAGCAAAAATTAGCAGGTTAAGTCTTCAGAAACAAAGCTTTCCAATGAATGCCGTGCTGAATCATGTGTCTACTATGGTACTTTCTGCAGCAAGAGTTGAATTTTTAGCTGGAAAATTCGTCTCTAGTGATCTGTGACTGCCATCAAATCTCGGATGCTAACAGAAGCACAGCTGTCAAGCAGCGACAGAGGAAAACCTGTGTAAGCCTTATCCTTCACTCTTATGCATGGATATTACTTACCAACTGGACCATAGCTATCTCGCTCACCCGTATAACAATTTTTAATGGATGAATCTCTACAGCTGTAGAAGTTGATTATTAATTAAACACAGGTAGTTAATTAAACACTTTTGTCAGATGCTGACAATGCAAGGCTTGAGTCTAGTGGCATTCTCAGTTAATTTCCATTTATACCCCTCCTCCCATGTTCCTGATGCATCAGGAGAAAGAAAGAAATTAAATATTGATGCATCATTCACAGCCCCTTAGGGAGAGAGCATCCCCATCACTGCACAAAGGCGACACCTGTTGGATACATTTAGGTTGCATGATGCAGGGTACTGGACGGACCCCTGGACTGTTTCCACATTGACTGTACTCAAGTAAGCTTCTGATCCCAGGTGCTTATACATTTCAGGCCCGATGTTCAAAAGGGTTTATCTGGTTAACAGGGCCTGCTAATCAGATAAGTCTCGGAGAGCCTAATATTCAGCAGCACTATCCAGGAATCACGTCTACTTACTGGCATGTGCAACAGAGGCAGCCCTTTTAAAAATATACATGTTTAAAAAATTAATGGGCAGGTGTCAGCATTTACACTAGGATGGGAACCCATAAAATGTTTGTGTTCATTTTTTTTCCCCGATAGCAAGTGAATGTCATCAAGAGTGTGCACTATCCATGGATTCTATATAATACGCCTAGAAATCCGCACCAAAATCCAAGAATATTCTGTAACTATGAGCATAAGCTAATTGGCTCAAGAACCCAATCAGCATTGTTAACGGCATGTAACAAGGCATAATGAGCACTAATTGACAATAATTAGAATTTACGCACACAACTCCTTAAGCGCATTCTGTAAAACACTGCGCCTAAATTTTAATGCGCGCAGGCAAAAAAGGTGTTTTGTGGGTGTTTCAAAATTTACAAGTTCTCTTATAGACTATGGCCCTCTGTGCCTAAATCTAGGCACTGGAATTTATGCCACATTTTCATTGGTATAAATGGAGGAGCACAGTTTCAGGCGCTGTGATAACAACTAAGCGTATTCTATATACCGTGCCTAAATCTATTTATTTATTTGGATTTTGCTCATACCTTTTCAGTAGTAGCTCAAGGTGAGTTACATTCAGGTACTCTGGATATTTCTCTATCCCAGGAGGGCTCACGTCACAATCTAAGTCTGTACCTGAGGCAATGGAGGGTTAAGTGACTTGCCTCTTATCGAATATGCTTAGGCGAAAATGTTTTCTGTGTGGATTTTCTAGGTGCCATATATAGAATCTGGCCCTATGTGCACATACCCCCAGATTCTATAAAAGTTGCCAAATTTGTGCACCAAAATATGGCAGCAATCCTAAGATGTGCTCATAATGTAATCAATTAACAAGCCTATTAATGGTAATAATTGGGCACTAACAATCAATTATTTAATTGCCCCTATGTAGGAGCTGTGCATCCAACTGGCTGCATGCAGTTCTATAAGGCAAGATGCCTAACACTAATATCACATTACTACTACTACTACTACTTATCATTTTCCCCTATATGTGCATTCATTTTTTTAAAAAGGCAAAATAAACCTGTAGATTTTAGTCTCACTCAAGCTACATCTGCTTGAAATCTCTGTACAGTATGATGTGATGTCCATTCTAAAATCAGTTATTTACACACATATGCAACATATATGTATAAATACCGCTATTTACACATGGATGTGTTTCTAAAATAATGGTCTTAATTATCCATCTTTCCAATTCCAAGCTCAAGATGACTTATTGATTGATTGATTGATTGATTGATTGATTGATTAACTGGAATGTGTGAGATGCCTTCCCATAAAAAATGCCCCAGCTGATTACAGAAAATATACTGATAACTTAAATCTCATTACCTCAATACAGAAAAGGATTTATGTGGCTGGCAACAGATGCCAACCGCTTAAGTCCTTTTAAAAAATATTTTCATGCCTGCAAAGCACTTACATTTTGGCTGTATAAATTTCTATATGGTCAACATGTATTAATCTATAGAAGGACAATTCTTCCAGGTGTATGAAGACTGGCAACATTCAGCTGTTCTCCATATAATTTATCAACCGAATGAACCCAGCTATACCTAATAATTAATTTCTCTTTGTTATTCTTCAAGTTCCACAATCGGTTCCAACTAACATAACGACATTCTTGGAAAATTCAGATATTTATTATCACAAAATCCAATGTATGTTCTTGACTTCTAAAAACATGTTTCAATATTATAGAAACGTTTTAAAACTCTTCCAAATTGTAATCCTTTATCAACACTTTTTCATATTTTGCAGCGCACGGACGCCTCCACCAACATGCGGCATGTTTCGCAAATTGCTGCCTCAGAGTGTGGTCCACCAAAACTAAAAATTAAAATCATCAGTCAGACCAATGGATGTATAACCTTAAAATTGAATAAATATAGTAAACTTCATATACCTTATTTTATTTAGATTTGCTCACACCTTTTTCAGTAGTAGCTCAAGGTGAGTTATATTCAGGTACTCTGGGTATTTCTCTGTCCCAGGAGGGCTCACAATCTAAGTTTGTACCTGAGGCAATAAAGGGTTAAGTGACTTGCCCAAGATCACATGGAGCAGAGTGGGATTTGAACCGACCAACCCTGGATTGCAAGACGGGTGCTCTAACCACTAGGCCACTCCTCCACTTATGCTTGAAAGCTCGCACATAATGCATCAGTGCCTGTTTCATGCTGTTACCAATGCACCAATGCACCAATGTACGGCAAACTTTAAATAAATCACATGACCCTTTTTACACGAATTAAAATGCTACAACATGATGACATCATCAGATCAATTTACATAGCTGAGGTCCAATCTATTTCCAAGTTCAAAACTCCTGGAGATACAGTCCCCAACGTAAAAATCCACCATTGCTCTTTATAGCAGGGGCGTATCTGAACTGCGGCGGTAGGGGGGGCCAGGGCCAGAGTGAGGGGGCACATTATAGCCCCCCCCCCCCCCCCGCCGCCGCCGCCGCCGCCATTGCCGATCCCCCTCCCCCCAGCCGCTACCATTGCCAACCCTCCCCCTCCGTTGCTCGCTTACCTTCGCTGGCGGGGGACCCCAACCCCCGCCAGCCGAGGTCCGCGTCCTCCTGCCGCTGCCGCTGCCGGCTGCCTTTGGTGCTTTCATTTGTCCATTGAAGCTGGCGCCAACTAAAGTTTCTTTTGACTCTGACGTCGCTGCACGTTGTACGTGCAGGACGTCAGACTCAGAAAATGTTTCTGAGTCTGACGTCCTGCACGTACAACGTGCAGCGACGTCAGACTCAAAAGAAACTTTCATCGGCGCCAGCTTCAATGGACAAATGAAAGCACCAGAGGCAGCCGGCAGCGGCAGGAGGACGCGGACCTCGGCTGGCGGGGGTTGGGGTCCCCCGCCAGCGAAGGTAGGCGAGCAACGGAGGGGGAGGGTTGGCAGCGGTAGGGGGGTCCAGGGCGAAATCTGCGGGGGCCCAGGCCCCTGAGGCCCCACGCAGATACGCCCCTGCTTTATAGTTAAGTAAGATATCAACATCACCCCACTCCTTACCCATTTGTACCTGATCAATGTCACGCCATTTAATGTCAGTCCACTCATGATGCAGGCAAATGACAGCAGACAATTTGTCAGTACAATTCCACATAGAGAACCTTTACATGTGTACTCTACAGCACTTATTTTATTTATTTATTGCATTTGTATCCCACATTTTCCCACCTCTTTGCAGTCTCAATGTGGCTTACAATACATCGTGATAAGTGGAAATACAGTTAGAAAATATACAATTATTGGTACAGAAGGATCTTGGGTAACAATATAATAAGAGACATGATAGTATAACAAGCAGATATAGTAAGACAGTTCTGAATATATAGGGAGGAGTTATATATGTTCATATTTGTTACTCTTTGTGGTATGCCTTGTTAAAGAGATGGGTCTTCAGTAGTTTGTGGAAGTTAGTTAGTTCGTAGATCGTTTTTAGGTTGCGCGGTAATGCGTTCCATAGCTGTGTGCTCAGGTAGGTAAAGCTAGACGCATGCATTAGTTTGTATTTTTGGCCTTTGCAGTTGGGAAAGTGCAGATTAAGGAATGTGCGGGATGATCTTTTAGCATTCCTGGGTGGTAGGTCTATCAAGTCTGACATGTAGGCTGGTGCATCTCCATGAATGATTTTGTGAACTTGTACATTTACAGCTGTTAAATATATGCATAACTTTACATGGATAAGTTTTATCACTGGCCTGCCTTCATATCATTAGTAGATATCTAGCTACAGTTAGGATTATAGCTGCTCCAGGGTCCATCGTTATTTTATCTGGAGTCTCTCTCCAACAACATCAGGACTTGATTTACTAAGCCTTTTTCTCATGCATACAACATGGAAGAAAATCATGCCCTTAATCGGGAAGTATCACGGGCAGACTCTCTTAAAAAAGCGTGCAACCACAAACCATTCTGGTGACCAAGCCACCCAAGCCAAATGGCACGTTAACCACTGAGCTGATGAAGAACATATTCTGACTGTCTCGGGAGCATGTGGACTGTAGATTCTGACCTGAGTTTGCTGGAGCAGAATAAGAACATTCACTGTGATGCCTGCCAAACCACATACAGCAAACAGTTTCTCAAAACCACTAATGCCTCAATTAGGAACTAAGCACTTTGGGTCTCCCTCCCCTCCTCAGCCAATAGTCACATAGCTATACTGCATTCAAGAGCTACAGAATCACAAGTCCTTTGCCTAGCACTATTTAAGATATCA